>NC_067248.2:193622514-194249513 GCF_019359855.2 Lolium perenne
CCGGATTTAATTGACGCGAATCTGTTCATTAGCCTTCTCCCCCGCGTCGATTAAATAGGAACGGAGGGAGTATTACTTATTGACTCCTCGTTCCGTCCACAAACAAGCCTACTTTTGGCGCTTGTCGTCTCAACTCTCAACTCAAACATTTTAAAATCTGTCTGATTGAAAAAAGCACCGACATATATCATGTATGTCATCAACTTTGTAAAATTATCAAACAACATTCCAAGGCGGACCTAGCAATACTAATCTAGTGCCATAAACGGTGCTACATTTTCCTATAAAGTTGACTTCAGATAACATCTACAAGCACACTTATTTCTAGAGGGGCCGGGGGGGGGGAGTAACATGCAATGTACTATACACGATGTTCTACACAAAATTGTGAAGGTTACACATTTGAACAATATTAGACATATGATAGTGTCTGGATGGATGTATAGATTTGTAGGCTAAGACTTTTGAGATATCCCACACACACAAAATGTTGGATAATTTATAGAACCGAACACGTTTTCAAGTAGCAATAGGGACGGAGACAAGGGGGGACGGGAGGGGGGGGGGGCGCAGCCCCCCCTATGCTCATGATTTTCCTTTGAACACAAGCCATGTCAGTTCCTTATTTGTGTGGTTTTAGCTAATTATGCCACCTCGTATTAAGATTGTCCCCCTTATACTTCATTCCGTCCCTGAGTAGCAAACAAATCTTAATAGGAGAAAAATGTTGGATATTTCTATAACTAAACTGTTTTAAAGTAGAAAAACACATTTAATTAGCAAAAATGATGAATGTTCTAAGGGTCATTTCCACGTTCCAAAGATCTCTCATACAACGATATAAACAGAGTCTGATTTAAGTAATCGGAGACAAAAAAAAAGGTGGCATGAAAAATCAACTTGCAATAGCTAGAGAATTGTTCTTGCTGCAAACCTATTTTTCCGCACATCATGCACACATTATGTCAATTTCACTAGGCAGGCAAAGGAGCAGGTAAGGAAGGAGGGGTCATTATCACCACTATGTCTGAAGTGGAGCCACATTTTTCTTGCGATCATCCATGGACCGCTAGCAATGACTAGTTATAAGAAAAAAATCAATCTAAAACATTAGTATAATGCAGCTTCGCAAACTGATCTTCTTGTTATCCATGTTCGGGATGATAATTCGGCCTACAAAATAACCATTTTTATTGGAATTATATTCGGGTTATTAACGATCAAGAAACAAATGAGATAGGAAACATCAGAAAATCATTAACTAGGAATGCAAGTTTCTAGGAGAACGAAAGAAAATACATGCCCCGTTGTCTATAACTTTGAGAGCAAGTACAATAGTGAGTTTATAGCCCGTCTATGTGGCATTTTTGCGTATGTAGAGGAGAGAGACATAAAAAAATGAGAGGAGTGAACTCTTATGCAAGAGCCAATTGTAGCACGTGCTTCTAGACACTATGTGAGAGTTGAAGGTGTGTCATATACTAATAAAATAGTATACTCTTATAGCTAACCATTGTACATATTAGCTATAAGCTAACTATAGATTACATGACACTATTTTATAGCCAACTGCTGGTATTGTTTTTGCTCTGATGTTGAAGAACAAGTATTATTATAGAAATAAATCAGCAAGACACATAACTCTCACGCACATCGACTACTTACATTGCGCAACAGTAGTAGAGCATACACGATGCAAAGACAATACGACAAGTACAAGGATGGGAACCGTATACTTGTCCATCCTCTAATACACCTATAGACACTAACTTGATGCTTGTTGATGAGATACAATACCAACCGGTGAAACATACATATAGAGAGAATGAGAGGGGGAAACCGTTGGCCTAGTGCTACCCCCATACCGGTTTATACATCTTGCATTTATCTAGAAAATAAATTATACCATAAAAATTATAGAATAAATATAAAATATAAAATAAGATTATGTAACATAAAAATTATATAACATAACAATTATACCATCAAAAAAATAAGATTTGAACTTCCTAGTAATTTTTTTTATGTAATATATACCTCATACTAAGTTGGGTAAATTCACAATCTAGGGCTACACATAGAAGTAAAACAATTAATTTGAATGATTTAGTATCCTTCTGTAGTAGGTACACTGGAGGGATGTGAACTACAAAAATAGTCAACCAGCCCACTTAATTACTGTAACACCCCAAATTTTAAAACAAAGAGAAAATGAATTTCCTTTTTCCAAAAATGAGAACCAACAAAAACTTTTCCTATATAGAGTGCTATGCATAGTGCTCATACCTATTACTTGTGTTTTTGCCATGATGAGTGTTATTATGCTTAGGTGATAAACCCTAAACCCTAAAGTGATCAAGGGAAGATCACAAACCAAATAAAATTAAAAGAGAAAGAAATCAAATAAGAAAAACCCTAAACCTAACCTTCTCAAAAATCAGGTAGATCTATTTTGAGAAACCCAAAATAAAAGAAAAGACATATGTGGGCATGTAGCCCTAATGTGTAAATTTTGACCTCTACCTTTCTTACTTTGCTAAATGGTGGTGAACCATTGCAAAACTTACTAAACCCTAAACCTCATCCCTCTTGTCACCAATCTTTGAAAAACAAAATAAAAAGAAAAAGATCTTAATTAAGAATAAGGCATAGGCAAGCCTATGGCTACCTTTTTGAAAATGATGAGCTTTGCTTTGTCTACCTTGAGTAGATGAATTGAAATACCTCCACACACTCAACAAAGCACTTACCAATCAATTCAAGTGAGAAACAAAATAACTTCAAACATATGCATAGAGGCATATGTGGCACTTAGCCAAATTATCAAATCTTGACCTAGCCACTTCCATTGCCTCAAAATGGTGTGAACCTTTCACCCAACTCAATATAACACCAAATAAACCTTACTCTTGTCAAAATGAAGCAAAGAAAAATAAAAGAATAAAGGTTAGAAATTCATAAAACCCTCACATATGGTTTATGCTATTTTTCTAAATCTTTGACCTAGACCATTTTGGTCTTCACCATTAGTTGAATAATGTTACTAAACATTTATTACAACCTTTGGAATCAAAGAAACACAAATCAAATGAATTTCAAACTTAAATTTGGATCACATATGATAATGGTCAAATCTGCCATTTTTAGTCTGATCACTACTTTGAGCCCTTGCAATTCAAAATTTTCAAACTAAACTCTCTCAATTCTTTGCACCTCATCCAAGAGCACATGAAGGAGAACAACTTTGGTCAAGACCACCATGTCAAATTCATCTTAGATCAAATTCTATGCTCATGTAAAGTTGCAACTTTTTATTATGGGGAACAATCTCACACTTGGCAATTTTGCAATCCTTTGAATTTGGAAATTCCACCACCACACCTCATTCTCTCTGATCAAGTACAACTCAACCAAATACCACTTTTTAAAATTTGGCAACCATTTGAACCCATTCAAATTTGGACAAAAATTGCAAAGTGCAACTATGGAATAAATTGAAACACTATTTGGAATAGCGATCTACCAAATGCTACTGCCCCAAATCACTCTCCCTTGTTCCCTGGCCCCCTCTCACTCTACTCCATGAATAGCAACCCTAAGAGGGGGGCCAAAACCAACATGGACATGGCCATGCCGGCCATGCCACACATGGCAAGCTCCCCTCCCTTCTCCTTCCTCCTCACCCTGGCCACCATGTCTACTGGCTCCACAGCACCACCCTACCCCATCTAGCTTTGCCACTTGTTGAGGAGGAGGACGACACTCGCCGGTTTTGGCGCGCCCAAGTCTGCCAGGGCATGCCGCTCGCGTCGCACAGCGCGCACGCCACGACGAACTCTGGCCACGTGCAATGCCGACGAAGCAAGCCTCCCCCTGGACCCCCATGCCCCGTGTTGAGCTTCACCACCGTGCCAGGATCCCGTCGGACACGCTCCCCTGCTCGCGCAATCCTTGTCGCCGACGACCAGCTCGCCGGATTTCCGTGACTTTGCCGCCAGTACCTCGCCCTCTCGCGCGCGTACTAGGCCGTCCCCCACCTCGCCCTCTAGCTCGCTAGCACCGCCTAGACGCCGCCTACCTCGCGCCTACCTCGCCGACCCCCTTCCGTCGCCGGAGTCGCCGCTCCGCTGTCGACCTCGCAGCTCACCCCTCGGCCACCTTGCGCATTATAAAAGGAGCAAGCCCCGACCCTCTCTCAGCACACCAGTCGCCTCCCCACTTCCTCTCGTTCGCCAATCCCCCTTCCCCTCCTCGATTTGGCCCTCCCTCGCCGGAATTTGACCGGAGTCCGCCGCGCCAGTACCTCAGCAACGCCGTCGATTGACGCCTCCCCGAGCGACGCCACTGCTTCCAGTCGACTCCCCGTCGTCGACCACGTCGTCCAGCACCATCGCCGCCCCTCGCCGGAGTCCAGGATCGCCGTCGACCCCCTACCTCCGCCGCGGCAGCACTCCCCTCTCGTCGACGACGATGACGACGCGCGACCGTCCGATCGTCATCTAATCCAGCGACCCTCTTTAAATCATACCGTTTCGGTAAGTTACGGTCGCTGACCACTGGGTCCCACCCTGTCAGTTGGCCCGTGGCGCATCGACGTGTTACTGGGCCAGCCCAATTCTTTTCCCCGCGTTTCGGCCCAAGTTGTTTTCCCGCCAGCCCAAATATTTCAAAACCAGTTTAATTCAATTCAAATAATTTCAATACTGGCTCCAACTTTGAAATTCAATAGAATCAGTTTGTCTTGGCCAAATTGAACAAATTTTATATTTTTGGAAAGCTACTAAAAAGATCTACAATATGCCACTGGTCCCATCTCAAAATTAGTTGTAGAATTAATCTGACAAAAAGAAGAAGGCAGGGACTTTTCCTTATTCAAATAATTATTAAAAATCAACCAAAATAGATATTAAGTTAACTCCAACTCCAATAGCTCACATTTGACTTACACTAATTGTTTATGCAAGAAATTGGTGTGGTCACTTTGCATGATCATGCCCTAGTGTAATTAATGGACCTTATGGCTAGTTTATCTAAGTGATATTGTCCAAAACTATTATGTAAATCATATGAAGTATTTTACTTCATTTAAACCTTGTCTCAAATAAATTCATGTGATGTTTGGACCACTGGCCAAACTCTCTTATATGAATTACTTGAAGATTTAAATCATTTGTAGCATTATTAAATGGTATTAGGTATTCTACCTCATTTAAATCAATTCCTCAAATGATGATGATGAATGGTTGACTTATGTCAACATGATTTCATGTATAATTTTTTGAGGAAATTAAATCTTAAGAAGATTCAATGAGAGGAAATTATTTCTCAAAAACTATATGGAAACTATCATTTACATATATAAGAAGAGAAGTATTTGTCTAACACTAAGTAAGAAACCCTAGATTAATTTTAAGTAGCAATGTTAAGTGATGATGCTAGATCATTTGGAGTGAGCCATTAGGGCTAATTTAGGTTACTTAAGTGTTGTTTGGTGATTGTATCCTCGTATTCGTGTATAGACGCTAGTGCCGGAGAATACCAGGAAGAGGAAGGATTCTACCTAGAAGAAGAAGAGCACTTTGACCACCTCAACCACCAAGGCAAGCTAACACCAATGCAAGCTAATATTCTTGCAAAGTGCAAAGCCCTTTGGGGCAAGGCACCATAGTCTTACCTTTTCTTACCATAAGCCTATCCCCAGTTTTCTACATTACAAGTTTTACTTGTTGTTTTTCAAGAGTTACTTTTATAGTTAACTTTGGTCAAAGTAAAAAAGTTTACTAGAGTAGCAAAGTTAGTCTCCATCAAGCAAAGCAAGATAGCACCCCTCATGATTTAGAGCTAGTGCTAATGAATTAAAACTTGACTACTCTAGATGGGAACAAGGTGACTTGAACTGAAATTTGAAACCTTGGAATGATGAAGCATTCCATTGAATGATTTTTGAAGGTGAATATGAACAAGAGAAGATGGTGATTTTTGATCAACATGATATTGGTTTTAATGCGATACCTTTCCAATATTGAGTACCCCCACAATACCTGATTATGGGTAGGGCTTAACTGGAAGTTTATGCATCTTAGTATGGGTTCCCTATGAACACACGTCATAGGGGTTACGCTTGAGGCTGCCTCCGTTGTTGAGAAATGATGTGAATTGAGGTGAATTGTACGGCCAAGCCCTGTGCAGTTCCCAGGTTGACAGTTGGTCTTCACTGGGAGGCCAAGCTCATGGGGAGAGGTGCTCATACTAGGATTTGTAAGTGAAAGGTTATGGTTGATGATCCGCGTACTGTGTTACGATGGTTCGGGGTAATCCCGACGGATGAAATCAAATGTTATGGCACAAGTGTGCAACCTCTGCAGAGTGTCAATCTATTCGAATAGCCGCGTCCACGGTTACGGACGGTTGGAAAGGCCATACAGTTTCCAATGTCAAATTCTTGAAAATGATGTTGAAATGAATTGGGTGAAATGAAATGACCTGTGGTGAATTGAATTGAAATCACCACTTGAATGGTGGGAATGACACTAATGTTCCCACTCGAGTTAGTTAGCACTTGAATAAGCTTTTACTCAAATATTTGTGAACTAAAATTGGCTTTATGCAAATAAACTAGAGCTTAGCACCCCTTACTATAATTGTTAGCACTTACATTAGTATTAGTTTGCGAGTACTTTAAAGTACTCACGGCTGTGTCCCTGGCTATTCAAATGGCCAGACTATGAAGAGGAACAGAACTATCAAGATGACGGCAACCAAGATGTCTACGACAACTAGGAGATCTTCTGACGTCAGACGTTGGCATGTGGACTCAAGAGTCCCTTCTACTTACGCTTCCGCTATGAAACTATGAACTTTGTGTCCGTTGATCAATAGATCAACTATTTGTGTAATATGGATCATGTGATCTGAATTTGTAAGACGACTATGGTATGTAATGAATGATGACTTATGATATTCAACTGTTATGTCTCGCAACAACAATATTCCTGGGATTGCGAGGTATGGCATAACAGGCACCTGGACTTAAAAATCCGGGTGTTGACAATTACCACACTGTATATCCCAAAAACTGGGATGTTAATATGTTGGGAATGCCAAAGAACATGCCAGATCTTAGATCCCAGAAGAAACGGGCTAAGACTACTCATAGTTAAATCAACTTCATGAGTAATATAATGTCCAACTCAACAAATTTACTTATGTGCTGTGAGTTAATGAGGACAAAGGAGGATATAGTAACATAGCTAGTTACTGTAACATCACACTCCAAGATACAATGAGTCTGCAAGCTAATTAATGAAACGATCTATGGATCGTCCTCTCCATCAATGGAGGTCCTGTGCTGGAGAGAGAGAAGGGGGCAACGTGGAAAAGGTAGCTGGCAAGATGGGGAAACCGAAGAGGCATGGAAGTTAACGAGAGAGAATTAAGGAGGTGCTTGCGCTGCATGCAGGTGCAGGAAAGGAAACCTTCCGATTTTCTCTCTCCTGCCTAACGATGCATCAACTCTCCTTAATAAGTGTGCAAAAAAAATATAGGCCTTATGCCCTGATAAGGAGGAAGTATCATATTATTTTAATGTTACTAACTATTATGAAGGTAGAAACATGCACCATGTTACTACTCAAAGTTACTTTTCACTATAACTAGTCTAATATGGCACATTGCATGAGTTTGGTCGCAACTAGATTGCCAGTCAGCAAAGTAATAAACTGATATGTAGTGGCCAAAACGGCCTCCCACAGATCGTGCACCTCCATCTCCTTTGTGTCGGAAGAAGATGTCAATTTTGTACACGTCTGTAATCTTTCCCACCACCTATTGATCAAAATGTCCTTTGAAGATT
This sequence comes from Lolium perenne, assembly GCF_019359855.2. Lineage (NCBI taxonomy): Eukaryota > Viridiplantae > Streptophyta > Magnoliopsida > Poales > Poaceae > Lolium > Lolium perenne. Next base: position 193,630,367 of record NC_067248.2, read on the forward strand.
CGATCACCATTGTGTCAATTCAGTCCATTCCTAAACGGCGGAGTACCCACACTGATCACCTCTTCAACCTCCATCGTTCACTTCCATCGATCTCCCTCATCCATGGCCATTGAGAATGGACGAAATCGACGCCTGGTTATTTTCTTATTAATGCAAATAAAGCATGTGCTCTACACAACCCTATGGAGGGAGTATCATAAGGATAATTTTTGTCCCATTCTAGATATGTTCCTAATTTTGGTAGCCGAACAAAGAATGTTGTTTATGTGAAGGAGATATGCCCTAGAGGCAATAATAAAGTGGTTATTATTTATATCTTTATGTTTATGATAAATGTTTATATATCATGCTATAATTGTATTAGCCGAAACATTAGTACATGTGTGATATGTAGACAAACAAAGAGTCCCTAGTATGCATCTTAACTAGCTTGTTGATTAATGGATGATTAGTTTCATAATCATGAACATTGGATGTTATTAATAACAAGGTTATATCATTGTATGAATGATGTAATGGACACACCCAATTAAGCGTAGCATAAGATCTCGTCATTAAGTTATTTGCTATAAGCTTTCGATACATAGTTACCTAGTCCTTATGACCATGAGATCATGTAAATCACTTATACCGGAAAGGTACTTTGATTACACCAAACGCCACTACGTAAATGGGTGGTTATAAAGGTGGGATTAAGTATCCGGAAAGTATGAGTTGAGGCATATGGATCAACAGTGGGATTTGTCCATCCCGATGACGGATAGATATACTCTGGGCCCTCTCGGTGGAATGTCGTCTAATGTCTTGCAAGCATATGAATAAGTTCATAAGAGACCACATACCACGGTACGAGTAAAGAGTACTTGTCAGGAGACGAGGTTGAACAAGGTATAGAGTGATACCGAAGATCAAACCTCGGACAAGTAAAATATCGCGTGACAAAGGGAATTGGTATCGTATGTGAATGGTTTATTCGATCACTAAAGTCATCGTTGAATATGTGGGAGCCATTATGGATCTCCATATCCCGCTATTGGTTATTGGTCGGAGTGAGTTCTCAACCATGTCCGCATAGTTCGCGAACCGTAGGGTGACACACTTAAAGTTGGATGTTGAAATGGTAGAACTTGAATATGGAATGGAGTTCGAATATTTGTTCGGAGTCCCGGATGAGATCCCGGACATCACGAGGAGTTCCGGAATGGTCCGGAGAATAAGATTCATATATAGGATGTCATTTTATGTGAATTAAAATGATCCGGAAGGTTCTACGGATGGTTCTAGAAGGTTCTAGAAAAGTCCGGAAGAAACCACCAAGGAAGGTGGAGTCCCGGAGGGACTCCACCTCCATGGCCGGCCAACCCTAGTGGGGGAGGAGTCCCAAGTGGACTCCCCCTATGGGGGCCGGCCACCCCTGATACGCGTACAGCATGCGTCCGTTGGGAACCCCAAGAGGAAGGTGTGATGCGTACAGTGATACGTCTCCGACGTATCGATAATTTTTTATGTTCCATGCCACATTGTTGATGATATCTACATGTTTTATGCACACTTTATGTCATATTTATGCGTTTTCCGGAACTAACCTATTGACGAGATGCCGAAGGGCCAGTTGCTGTTTTCTGCTGTTTTTGGTTTCAGAAATCCTAGTAAGGAAATATTTTCGGAATCGGACGAAATCAACACCGAAAGTCTTAGAAATACGCGAAGCTTCCAGAGCACCGGAGAAAGGCCGGAGGGGTGCCAGGGGGGCCCCACCCCACAGGGCGGCGCGGCCCAAGGAGGGGGCGCGCCCCCCTATCATCTGGGCACCCCGTGGCCCCTCCGACTCCGACTCTCCGCCTATATAATCGTCCCTGACCTAAAAACATCGAGCAGTTCGACGGAAACAGAGAAAACCATCCAGAGCCGCTGCCATCGCGAAAGTCCAATTCGGGGGACAGAAGTCGCTGTTCCGGCACCCTGCCGGGACGGGGAATTGCCCCCGGAGCCATCTCCACCGCCGTCTCCACCGCCATCTTCACCGCCATCGCTGCCTCCATGATGAGGAGGGAGTAATTCACCCCCGGGGCTGAGGGCTCCGCTGTAGCTATGTGGTTCATCTCTCTCTCTTTGTGATCAAGTTGAATATTATCTATGTGCTACTCTAGTGATGTTATTAAAGTACTCTATTCCTCCTGCACGGTGTAATGGTGACAGTGTGTGCATCCGTGTTAGTACTTGGCGTAGGCTATGATTGTAATCTCTTGTGGATTATGAAGTTAACTATTGCTATGATAGTATTGATGTGATCTATGCCTCCTTCATAGTGTGATGGTGACAGTGTGCATGCTATGTTAGTTCTCGGTGTGATTGTGTTGATCTATCTTACACTCTAAGGTTATTTAAATATGAACATTGAATATTGTGGAGCTTGTTAACTCCGGCTTTGAGGGTTCGTGTAATCCTACACAGTTAGTGGTGTTCATCATCCAACAAGAGGGTGTAGAGTAGTCCTGTTATGTGATCATTGTTGAGAGTGTCCACTAGTGAAAGCAGGATCCCTGGGCCTTGCTTCCAAGCATCGAATCTCCGTTTGTTTACTGTTTTGTTGAATGTTTACTCGCTGCCATATTTCATTCAGATTGCTATTATCACTCATACTCATCCATATTACTTGTACCTCACTATCTCTTCGCCGAACTAGTGCACCTATTGTATTAGGTGTGTTGGGGACACAAGAGACTTCTTGCTTTGTGGTTGCAGGGTTGCTTGAGAGGGATATCTTTGACCTCTTCCTCCCTGAGATCGATAAACCTTGGGTGATCCACTTAAGGGAATCTTGCTGCTGTTCTACAAACCTCTGCTCTTGGAGGCCCAACACTGTCTACAAGAATAGAAGCTCCCGTAGACATCAAGCTATTTTCTGGTGCCGTTGCCGGGGAGGAAAGGTAAAAGGCACTCATACTCCAGTTCCAGGTAACAGTACTCTTCTGGCGCCATTGTGTTTGTGCTCGAAGCTATTTCCTTTAGATCCTGCAATTGCAACTTTTTGTTTCTTGTTTACACTAGTTAGGCATAATGGACAACAATGAGCTTCTTACTTTATTTCCAGATTTAAGACATGGATGGTTTGATCCGAAAATTAAAAAACCCATGGAACATGTTAGCATGAATAGTTTGAACACCGTTGTTGCTAATACTATGGATAAGTCTAAGCTTGGGGAAGCTAGTTTATATAAAAATAATCTTTTTTGCTCCTCAGCTTTGGAAGAACTATTTTACTCTGATAATGCTTTATCTCCCATATGTGATAACTCTAATGATGCTTCTGACATTTTAAATCCACCTGCTGAAAGTATTCCGTATAAAATACCTATGAAAATTATTGAACACGTTATGGATAACCGCTATAAAGGGGATGGGACTGTCCATCCTGGAGATCATTTACTGTTTTTGCATGAATTATGCGGGTTATTCAAGTGTGCAGGTATCTCTATGGATGAAGTGAGGAAGAAGCTATTCTCTGTTTCGCTGTCTGGTAAAGCGGCGCATTGGTATAAATTGTTGGAGAATAGTCATTCTCTTGGATGGGAGGAAATTGCATCTCTCTTTTATTCTAAATTTTATCCTCCTCATGAAGTGCATATTGATAGGAATTATATTTATAACTTTTATCCTCGTGATGGAGAGAGTATTTCTCAAGCGTGGGGGAGATTGAAGTCACTAATGCTCAAATGTCCCATTCATGAGCTCCCCCGTAATGTTATTGTTAACAATTTTTATGCGAGGCTTTCAGGACAACATAAGGACTATCTGGACGCATGTTTGGAGGGATCTTTCACAAGCAAGGAGGTTGAAGCTAGGTGGGATCTTCTTGATCGGATTAAGGAGAACGCTGAAGGATGGGAGAACAATGAAGGTAAAGAGTCAGGTATAAATTATGATTATGAATGCATTGAAGCCTTTATGGATACCGATGAATTTCGAAATATGAGTGCTACTTATGGTCTTGACTCTCAAGTTGCTGCAAATCTTTATAAAGCCTTTGCTTCTCATTTTGAATTCCCTAAAAAGAATTTTGATAAGTATCATGAACCTTTTAAAGAGGCTTGCATGAAGAATGAAATTGTTGTTAATTATTGCAATAAGCATGCTCAAACTCCTAAGAATGCTATTTCCTATAAGCATGTTAATTTTTGTGGAATGCATAGACCTTGTGGAATTAATCGAGTCAAAGATGAATATTGCATCCATCATATTAATGAAAAAACTAGAAAGTGGCTTAGGGCTCTAGATGATCTTGGTAAAAAAGTTTGTGCCCTCTATCCTTTTATTTGTGAAGTTTGCCATGAAGTGGGTCATTTTAATTTTCAATGCTCCTCCAATGATAATTTGAACCCAATGAGTGCTGCAAATTTGTATTGTGATGATGAAATTACTCCTAATCAGCATGATGAACTTACTTTATTTTTGGGGTGTGAAGAACTGTCGAGAAAAATCTCTTTGTTACATATGAGTGATCTTGATATTGATGATGTCCTGCATGGGTGTTTTTCTTATTGCATTGATAATAGCCATACAAATACTTACATACAAAATATTTTAGAAGATGACACCCTGCCAAAATATGATAGGACCGCAGTGTGTTTTCAACTAATTAATGAAAAGGAGGGATCCTCCCAAGTTTCTTCTATTGTTTCTGAAAGTAAATCAGGTTATGCGGACAAGCCACCCTTCAAGCCTCTTCCTCCTAAAGAAGGGAACGAGGAGAAGGAAGAGAAGAAGAAGAAGAAGAAAAAGGGAACGAAGAAGAAGAAGAAGAAGAAGAAGAAGGAGAATAAAAAGAAAGAGGTAACGGCGTATCCCCGCGTGAATGAGATAACGCTAGGTAACCGTAAGTATGTTGCTCCTAATGATTATTGTGATAATGAATCTGAATACGATGATTTTCCTATGCCCTTTACATACATTAGCAATCATGATTTGAATGAGCACACTACTTTTGATATTGCAAATCTCTGGGAAACTAATTCTGAAAATGATGATGATAATAATTGCCATAGTGTCAGTGCTATCCATGCTTCCTCTCATAATGATATAGAAAGCTCTAAGCTTGGGGAAGAGGTGTTTGAAAGTCCTTTAGCTACTGGTCATTATGTTCTTGATACATCTCCTTCTAATAACAATGATGGTGTGGACACAGATAAACCGACTGTGAAAGATAACTATTCTATTTCCTATGATGACACTGTGCCTCCGATCTCTGATGATTATTATAAAGAATGCTATGATATAGGTTCTAACTATCCTTATGAAACTTGTCATAGTCATGATTGGATTACCAAAAACAATTCCCTTAATATGCAATTTGTTTACCATGTTCAAATTCTTGATAATAATCTTGCTCCAATTACTATTAATGAGAATAACTCTTCTTATGCCAAATTTAATGATACTTCTATGCATATGAACCATGATAAGAATGTTTTAAGTGATGGGTATATTGTGGATTTCATCAATGATGCTACTGAAAGTTATTATGAGAAAGGGAAATATGGTCGTATGCATCTTAATAATATTAAGTTTCCCCTCTTTATGTTGAGAATCCTGAAGTTACTCGTGTTCTATCCTCTTATGCTTGTCACTTTGTTCTTCATGAATTCATTTGTGTACAAGATTCCTTTGCATAGGAAGTGGGTTAGACTTAAATGTGTTTTGAATTGCCTCTTGATACTCTCTTTTTGCTTCAAATACTATTTCCTGCGAGTGGATCATTAAAACTGCTGAGCCCATCTTAATGGCTATAAAGAAAGAACTTCTTGGGAGATAACCCATGTGTTATTTTGATACAGTACTTTGTTTTATATTTGTGTCTTCGAAGTTGTTTACTACTGTAGCAACCTCTCCTTATCTTAGTTTTGTGTTTTGTTGTGCCAAGTAAAGTCGTTGATAGCAAGGTTCATACTAGATTTGGATTACTGCGCAGAAACAGATTTCTTGGCTGTCACGAATCTGGGCAAAATTCTCTGTAGGTAACTCAGAAAATTATTCCAATTTACGTGAGTGATCCTCAGATATGTACGCAACTTTCATTCAATTTGAGCATTTTCATTTGAGCAAGTGTGGTGCCTCAATAAAATTCGTCTTTACGGACTGTTCTGTTTTGACAGATTCTGCCTTTTATTTCGCATTGCTTCTTTTGCTATGTGGGATGGATTTCTTTGTTCCATTGACTTCCAGTAGCTTTGAGCAATGTCCAGAAGTGTTAAGAATGATTGTGTCACCTCTGAACATGTGAATTTTTGATTATGCACTAACCCTCTAATGAGTTTGTTTCGAGTTTGGTGTGAAGGAAGTTTTCAAGGGTCAAGAGAGGAGGATGATATACTACGATCAAGAAGAGTGAAAAGTCTAAGCTTGGGGATGCCCCGGTGGTTCATCCCTGCATATTTCAAGAAGACTCAAGCATCTAAGCTTGGGGATGCCCAAGGCATCCCCTTCTTCATCGATAAATTATCAGGTTCCTTCTCTTGAAACTATATTTTTATTCGGTCACATCTTATGTACTTTACTTGGAGCGTCTGTTTGTTTTCGTTTTTGTTTTTGTTTGAATAAATGCTTGTGTGGGAGAGAGACACACTCCGCTGGTTAATATCAACACATGTGTTCTTAGCTTTTAATTTTCAGGGCGAAGTTTCTTCTTCGTTAAATTGTTATATGGTTGGAATTGGAAAATGATACATGTAGTAATTGCTAAAATGTCTTGGATAATGTGATACTTGGAAATTGTTGTGCTCATGTTTAAGCTCTTGCATCATATACTTTGCACCTATTAATGAAGAAATACATAGAGCATGCTAAAATTTGGTTTGCTTATTTGGTCTCTCTAAGGTCTAGATAATTTCTAGTATTGAGTTTGAACAACAAGGAAGACGGTGTAGAGTCTTATAATGTTTTCAATATGTCTTTTATGTGAGTTTTGCTGCACCGCTTCATCCTTGTGTTTGTTTCAAATAGCCTTGCTAGCCTAAACCTTGTATCGAGAGGGAATACTTCTCATGCATCTAAAATACTTGAGCCAACCACTATGCCATTTGTGTCCACCATACCTACCTACTACATGGTATTTCTCAGTCATTCCAAAGTAAATTGCTTGAGTGCTACCTTTAAATTTCCATTCTTCAACTTTACAATATATAGCTCATGGGACAAATAGCTTAAAAACTATTGTGGTATTGAATATGTACTTATGCACTTTATCTCTTATTAAGTTGCTCGTTGTGCGATAACCATGTTCCTGGGGACGCCATCAACTACTCTTTGTTGAATATCATGTGAGTTGCTATGCATGTTCGTCTTGTCTGAAGTAAGAGCGATCTACCACCTTATGGTTAGAGCATGCATATTGTTAGAGAAGAACATTGGGCCGCTAACTAAAGCCATGATCCATGGTGGAAGTTTCAGTTTTGGACATATATCCTCAATCTCATATGAGAAAAATAATTGTTGCTACATGCTTATGCATAAAAGAGGAGTCCATTATCTGTTGTCTATGTTGTCCCGGTATGGATGTCTAAGTTGAGAATAATCAATAGCGAGAAATCCAATGCGAGCTTTCTCCTTAGACCTTTGTACAGGCGGCATTGAGGTACCCCTTTGTGACACTTGGTTAAAACATGTGCATTGCGATAACCCCGGTAGTCCAAGCTAATTAGGACAAGGTGCGGGCACTATTAGTATACTATGCATGAGGCTTGCAACTTGTAAGATATAATTTACATGGTACATATGCTTTATTACTACCATTGACAAAATTGTTTCTTGTTTTCAAAACCAAAGCTCTAGCACAAAAATAGCAATCGATGCTTTCCTCTTTGAAGGACCATTCTTTTACTTTTATTGTTGAGTCAGTTCACCTATTTCTCTCCACCTCAAGAAGCAAACACTTGTGTGAACTGTGCATTGATTCCTACATACTTGCATATTGCATTTGTTATATTACTCTATATTGACAATATCCATGAGATATACATGTTACAAGTTGAAAGCAACCGCTGAAACTTCATCTTCCTTTGTGTTGCTTCAATACCTTTACTTTGAATTATTGCTTTATGAGTTAACTCTTATGCAAGACTTATTGATGCTTGTCTTGAAAGTACTATTCATGAAAAGTCTTTGCTTTATGATTTATTTGTTTACTCATGTCATTTACATTGTTTGGATCGCTGCATTCACTACATATGCTTACAAATAGTATGATCAAGGTTATGATGGCATGTCACTCCAGAAATTATCTTTGTTATCGTTTACCTGCTCGGGACGAGCAGGAACTAAGCTTGGGGATGCTGATACGTCTCCGACGTATCGATAACTTCTTATGTTCCATGCCACATTGTTGATGATATCTACATGTTTTATGCACACTTTATGTCATATTTATGCGTTTTCCGGGCCTAACCTATTGACGAGATGCCGAAGGGCCAGTTGCTGTTTTCTGCTGTTTTTGGTTTCAGAAATCCTAGTAAGGAAATATTTTCGGAATCGGACGAAATCAACACCGAAAGTCTTAGAAATACGCGAAGCTTCCAGAGCACCGGAGAAAGGCCAGAGGGGTGCCAGGGGGGGCCCACCCCACAGGGCGGCGCGGCCCAAGGGGGGGCGCCCTCCTATCATCTGGGCACCCCGTGGCCCCTCCGACTCCGACTCTCCGCCTATATAATCGTCCCTGACCTAAAAACATCGAGCAGTTCGACGGAAACAGAGAAAACCATCCAGAGCCGCCGCCATCGCGAAAGTCCAATTCGGGGGACAGAAGTCGCTGTTCCGGCACCCTGCCGGGACGGGGAATTGCCCCCGGAGCCATCTCCACCGCCGTCTCCACCGCCATCTTCACCGCCATCGCTGCCTCCATGATGAGGAGGGAGTAATTCACCCCCGGGGCTGAGGGCTCCGCTGTAGCTATGTGGTTCATCTCTCTCTCTTTGTGATCAAGTTGAATATTATCTATGTGCTACTCTAGTGATGTTATTAAAGTACTCTATTCCTCCTGCACGGTGTAATGGTGACAGTGTGTGCATCCGTGTTAGTACTTGGCGTAGGCTATGATTGTAATCTCTTGTGGATTATGAAGTTAACTATTGCTATGATAGTATTGATGTGATCTATGCCTCCTTCATAGTGTGATGGTGACAGTGTGCATGCTATGTTAGTTCTCGGTGTGATTGTGTTGATCTATCTTACACTCTAAGGTTATTTAAATATGAACATTGAATATTGTGGAGCTTGTTAACTCCGACTTTGAGGGTTCGTGTAATCCTACACAGTTAGTGGTGTTCATCATCCAACAAGAGGGTGTAGAGTAGTCCTGTTATGTGATCATTGTTGAGAGTGTCCACTAGTGAAAGCAGGATCCCTGGGCCTTGCTTCCAAGCATCGAATCTCCGTTTGTTTACTGTTTTGTTGAATGTTTACTCGCTGCCATATTTCATTCAGATTGCTATTATCACTCATACTCATCCATATTACTTGTACCTCACTATCTCTTCGCCGAACTAGTGCACCTATTGTATTAGGTGTGTTGGGGACACAAGAGACTTCTTGCTTTGTGGTTGCAGGGTTGCTTGAGAGGGATATCTTTGACCTCTTCCTCCCTGAGATCGATAAACCTTGGGTGATCCACTTAAGGGAATCTTGCTGCTGTTCTACAAACCTCTGCTCTTGGAGGCCCAACACTGTCTACAAGAATAGAAGCTCCCGTAGACATCATACAGCGGCAAGTTTTCCCTCAGTATGAAACCAAGGTTTATCGAACCAGTAGGAGCCAAGAAGCACGTTAAAGGTTGATGGCGGTGATGGTGTGTAGCACACGTCCGTTGGGAACCCCAAGAGGAAGGTGTGATGCGTACAGCGGCAAGTTTTCCCTCAGTATGAAACCAAGGTTTATCGAACCAGTAGGAGCCAAGAAGCACGTTGAAGGTTGATGGCGGCGAGATGTAGTGCGGCGCAACACCAGGAATTCCGGCGCCAACGTGGAACCTGCACAACACAAACCAAGTACTTTGCCCCAACGAAATAGCGAGGTTGTCAATCTCACTGGCTTGCTGTAATAAAGGATTAGATGTATAGTGTGGAAGATGATTGTTTGCAGAAAACAGTAGAACAAGTATTGCAGTAGATTGTATTTCAGTATAGAGAATTGGACCGGGGTCCACAGTTCACTAGAGGTGTCTCTCCCATAAGATAAATAGCATGTTGGGTGAACAAATTACAGTTGGGCAATTGACAAATAGAGAGGGCATGAGCATGCACATACATATTATGATGAGTATAGTGAGATTTAATTGGGCATTACGACAAAGTACATAGACCGCTATCCAGCATGCATCTATGCCTAAAAAGTCCACCTTCAGGTTATCATCCGAACCCCCTCCAGTATTAAGTTGCTAACAACAGACAATTGCATTAAGTATTGCGCGTAATGTAATCAATAACTACATCCTCGGACATAGCATCAATGTTTTATCCCTAGTGGCAACAGCACATCCATAATCTTAGAGATTTCTGTCACTTCCCCAGATTCACGGAGACATGAACCCACTATCGAGCATAAATACTCCCTCTTGGAGTTACAAGCATCTACTTGGCCAGAGCATCTACTAGTAACGGAGAGCATGCAAGATCATAAACAACACATAGATATAAATTGATAATCAACATAACATAGTATTCTCTATTCATCGGATCCCAACAAACACAACATATAGAATTACAGATAGATGATCTTGATCATGTTCGGCAGCTCACAAGACCCGGCAATTAAGCACAATGAGGAGAAGACAACCATCTAGCTACTGCTATGGACCCATAGTCCAGGGGTAGACTACTCACTCATCACTCCGGAGGCGACCATGGCGGCGTAGAGTCCTCCGGGAGATGATTCCCCTCTCCGGCAGGGTGCCGGAGGCGATCTCCTGAATCCCCCGAGATGGGATTGGCGGCGGCGGCGTCTCCGGAAGGTTTTCCGTATCGTGGCTCTCAGATGCGGGGGTTTCGCAACGAAGGCTTTAAGTAGGCGGAAGGGTAGGTCGGGGGCGACGCGAGGGGCCCAGGGGAGACAGGGCGGCGCGGCCAAGGGTGGGGCCGCGCCGCCTGCCCTCCTGGCCTCCTCGTGGCCCCACTCCGTTGGCTCTTCGGTCTTCTGGAAGCTTCGTGGGAAAATAGGACCCTGGGCGTTGTTTTCGTCCAATTCCGAGAATATTTCCTTCCTAGGATTTACGAAACCAAAAACAGCAAAAACAAAGAATCGGCACTTCAGCATCTTGTTAATAGGTTAGTTCCAGAAAATGCACGAATATGACATAAAGTGTGCATAAAACATGTAGATATCATCAATAATGTGGCATGGAACATAAGAAATTATCGATACGTCGGAGACGTATCAGCATCCCCAAGCTTAGTTCCTGCTCGTCCCGAGCAGGTAAACGATAAACAAAGATAATTTCTGGAGTGACATGCCATCATAACCTTGATCATACTATTGTAAGCATATGTAGTGAATGCAGCGATCAAAACAATGTAAATGACATGAGTAAACAAGTGAATCATATAGCAAAGACTTTTCATGAATAGTACTTCAAGACAAGCATCAATAAGTCTTGCATAAGAGTTAACTCATAAAGCAATAATTCAAAGTAAAAGTATTGAAGCAACACAAAGGAAGATGAAGTTTCATCGGTTGGTTTCAACTTGTAACATGTATATCTCATGGATATTGTCAATGTAAAGTAATATAACAAGTGCAATATGCAAGTATGTAGGAATCAATGCACAGTTCACACAAGTGTTTGCTTCTTGAGGTGGAGAGAAATAGGTGAACTGACTCAACAATAAAAGTAAAAGAATGGTCCTTCAAAGAGGAAAGCATCGATTTCTATATTTGTGCTAGAGCTTTGATTTTGAAAACAAGAAACAATTTTGTCAACGGTAGTAATAAAGCATATGTATCATGTAAATTATATCTTACAAGTTGCAAGCCTCATGCATAGTATACTAATAGTGCCCGCACCTTGTCCTAATTAGCTTGGACTACCGGGATTATCGCAATGCACATGTTTTAACCAAATGTCACAAAGGGGTACCTCTATGCCGCCTGTACAAAGGTCTAAGGAGAAAGCTCGCATTGGATTTCTCGCTATTGATTATTCTCAACTTAGACATCCATACCGGGACAACATAGACAACAGATAATGGACTCCTCTTTTATGCATAAGCATGTAGCAACAATTAATTTTCTCATATGAGATTGAGGATATATGTCCAAAACTGAAACTTCCACCATGGATCATGGCTTTAGTTAGCGGCCCAATGTTCTTCTCTAACAATATGCACGCTCTAACCATAAGGTGGTAGATCGCCCTTACTTCAGACAAGACGAACATGCATAGCAACTCACATGATATTCAACAAAGAGTAGTTGATGGCGTCCCCAGGAACATGGTTATCGCACAACGAGCAACTTAATAAGAGATAAAGTGCATAAGTACATATTCAATACCACAATAGTTTTTAAGCTATTTGTCCCATGAGCTATATATTGTAAAGGTGAAGAATGGAAATTTAAAGGTAGCACTCAAGCAATTTACTTTGGAATGGCGGAGAAATACCATGTAGTAGGTAGGTATGGTGGACACAAATGGCATAGTGGTTGGCTCAAGTGTTTTGGATGCATGAGAAGTATTCCCTCTCGATACAAGGTTTAGGCTAGCAAGGCTATTTGAAACAAACACAAGGATGAAGCGGTGCAGCAAAACTCACATAAAAGACATATTGTAAACATTATAAGACTCTACACCGTCTTCCTTGTTGTTCAAACTCAATACTAGAAATTATCTAGACCTTAGAGAGACCAAATATGCAAACCAAATTTTAGCATGCTCTATGTATTTCTTCATTAATGGGTGCAAAGTATATGATGCAAGAGCTTAAACATGAGCACAACAATTGCCAAGTATCACATTATCCAAGACATTATAGCAATTTACTACATGTATCATTTTCCAATTCCAACCATATAACAATTTAACGAAGAAGAAACTTCGCCATGAATACTATGAGTAGAACCTAAGGACATACTTGTCCATATGCAACAGCGGAGCGTGTCTCTCTCCCACACAAGGAATGCTAGGATCCATTTTATTCAAACAAAACAAAAACAAAAACAAACTGACGCTCCAAGCAAAGCACATAAGCTGTGATGGAATAAAAATATAGTTTCAGGGGAGGAACCTGATAATATTGTCGATGAAGAAGGGGATGCCTTGGGCATCCCCAAGCTTAGACGCTTGATTCTTCTTGATATATGCAGGGGTGAACCACCGGGGCATCCCCAAGCTTAGAGCTTTCACTCTCCTTGATCATGTTGTATCATCTCCCTCTCTTGATCCTTGAAAACTTCCTCCACACCAAACTTAGAACAACTCATTAGAGAGTTAGTGCACAATCAAAATATACATTTTCAGAGGTGACATAATCATTCTTAACACTTCTGGACATTGCACAAAGCTACTGAAAGTCAATGGAATCGAAATATCCATCGAACATAACAAAACAGGCAATGCGAAATAAAAGGCAGAATCTGTCAAAACAGAACAGTTCGTATTGACGAATTTTATTGAGGCACCAGACTTGCTCAAATGAAAATTCTCAAATTAAATGAAAGTTGCGTACATATCTGAGGATCACTCACGTAAATTGGCATAATTTTCTGAGTTACCTACAGAGAATTTTGCCCAGATTCGTGACAGCAAAGAAATCTGTTTCTGCGCAGTAATCCAAATCTAGTATGATCTTTACTATCAACGACTTTACTTGGCACAATAAAACACTAAACTAAGATAAGGAGAGGTTGCTACAGTAGTAAAAAACTTCCAAGACACAAAATAAAAACAAAGTACTGTAGTAAAAATATGGGTTGTCTCCCATAAGCGCTTTTCTTTAACGCCTTTCAGCTAGGCGCAGAAAGTGTGTATCAAGTATTATCAAGAGACGAAGTGTCAACATCATAATTTGTTCTAATAATAGAATCAAAAGGTAACTTCATTCTCTTTCTAGGGAAGTGTTCCATACCTTTCTTGAGAGGAAATTGATATTTAATATTACCTTCCTTCATATCAATGATAGCACCAACAGTTCGAAGAAAAGGTCTTCCCAATATAATGGGACAAGATGCATTGCATTCAATATCCAAGACAACAAAATCAACGGGGACAAGGTTATTGTTAACGATAATGCGAACATTATCAACTTTCTCCAAAGGTTTCTTTGTAGAATGATCAGCAAGATTAACATCCAAATAACAATTTTTCAGCGGTGGCAAGTCAAGCATATTATAAATTTTCTTAGGCATAACAGAAATACTTGCACCAAGATCACATAAAGCATTACAATCAAAATCTTTGACCTTCATCTTAATGATGGGCTCCCAACCATCCTCTAGCTTTCTAGGAATAGAAGCTTCGCGCTCTAATTTCTCCTCTCTAGCTTTTATGAGAGCATTTGTAATATGTTGCGTGAAAGCCAAATTTATAGCACTAGCATTAGGACTTTTAGCAAGTTTTTGTAAGAACTTTATAACTTCAGAGATGTTGCAATCATCAAAATTCAAACCATTATAATCTAAAGCAATGGGATCATCATCCCCAATGTTGAAAAAATTTTCAGCTGTTTTATCACAGGCAGTTTCAGCAGTTTTAGCAGTTTCAGGCAGTTTCTCGCGCTTTGCATTAGAAGTGGAAACATTGCTAACACCAATTATTTTATTATTATTAGTAGGAGGTGCAGCAACTTGTGTAGCATTAGCATTGCTAGTGGTGGTAATAGTCCAAACTTTAGCTATATTCTCTTCTTTTTCATTTTCTTCTCTTTCCCACCTAACACGCAATTCGGCCATCAATCTTATATTCTCATTAATTCTAACTTGGATGGAATTTGCTGTAGTAACAATTTTATTATGATGATTTTCATTAGGCATAACTTTCGATTTTAAAAGATCAACATCAGCAGCAAGACTATCGACTTTAGAAGCAAGTATATCAATTTTCCCAAGCTTTTCTTCAACAGATTTGTTAAAAGCAGTTTGTGTACTAATAAATTCTTTAAGCATGGCTTCAAGTCCAGGGGGTGTGTTCCTATTATTATTATAAGAATTCCCATAAGAATTACCATAGCCGTTGCCATTATTATAAGGATATGGCCTATAGTTGTTACTAGAATTGTTCCGGTAAGCATTGTTGTTGAAATTATTATTTTTAATGAAGTTTACATCAACATGTTCTTCTTGAGCAACCAATGAAGCTAACGGAACATTATTAGGATCAACATTAGTCCTATCATTCACAAGCATAGACATAATAGCATCGATCTTATCACTCAAGGAAGAGGTTTATTCGATAGAATTTACCTTCTTACCTTGTGGAGCTCTTTCCGTGTGCCATTCAGAGTAATTGATCATCATATTATCAAGAAGCTTTGTTGCTTCACCAAGAGTGATGGACATAAAGGTACCTCCAGCAGCTGAATCCAATAGGTTCCGCGAAGAAAAATTCAGTCCTGCATAAAAGGTTTGGATGATCATCCAAGTAGTCAGTCCATGGGTTGGGCAATTTTTGACCAAAGATTTCATTCTTTCCCATGCTTGTGCAACATGTTCAGTATCTAATTGTTTAAAATTCATTATGCTACTCCTCAAAGATATAATTTTAGCAGGGGGATAATATCTACCAATAAAAGCATCCTTGCATTTAGTCCATGAATCAATACTATTCTTAGGCAGAGATAGCAACCAATCTTTAGCTCTTCCTCTTAATGAGAAAGGGAACAATTTTAATTTTATAATGTCACCATCTACATCTTTATATTTTTTCATTTCACACAATTCAACAAAATTATTGAGATGGGCAGCAGCATCATCAGAACTAACACCAGAAAATTGCTCTCGCATAAAAAGATTCAGTAAAGCAGGTTTAATTTCAAAGAATTCTGCTGTAGTAGCAGGTGGAGCAATGGGTGTGCATAAGAAATCATTATTATTTGTGGTTGTGAAGTCACACAACTTAGTATTTTCAGGAGTACCCATTTTAGCAACAGTAAATAAAGCAAACTAGATAAAGTAAATGCAAGTAACTAATTTTTTTGTGTTTTTGATATAGCAAACAAGATAGCAAATAAAGTAAAACTAGATAAAGTAAATGCAAGTAACTAATTTTTGTGTGTTTTCGATATAGCAAACAAGATAGTAAATAAAACTACGCAAGACAAAAACAAAGTAAAGAGATTGGGATGTGGAGACTCCCCTTGCAGCGTGTCTTGATCTCCCCGGCAACGGCGCCAGAAAAATTGCTTGATGGCGTGTAGCACACGTCCGTTGGGAACCCCAAGAGGAAGGTGTGATGCGTACAGCTGCAAGTTTTCCCTCAGTATGAAACCAAGGTTTATCGAACCAGTAGGAGCCAAGAAGCACGTTGAAGGTTGATGGCGGTGAGATGTAGTGCGGCGCAACACCAGGGATTCCGGCGCCAACGTGGAACCTGCACAACACAAACCAAGTACTTTGCCCCAACGAAACAGCGAGGTTGTCAATCTCACCGGCTTGCTGTAACAAAGGATTAGATGTATAGTGTGGAAGATGATTGTTTGCAGAAAACAGTAGAACAAGTATTGCAGTAGATTGTATTTCAGTATAGAGAATTGGACCGGGGTCCACAGTTCACTAGAGGTGTCTCTCCCATAAGATAAATAGCATGTTGGGTGAACAGATTACAGTTGGGCAATTGACAAATAGAGAGGGAATGACCATGCACATACATATTATGATGAGTATAGTGAGATTTAATTGGGCATTACGACAAAGTACATAGACCGCT
This sequence comes from Lolium perenne, assembly GCF_019359855.2. Taxonomy (NCBI): domain Eukaryota; kingdom Viridiplantae; phylum Streptophyta; class Magnoliopsida; order Poales; family Poaceae; genus Lolium; species Lolium perenne. Next base: position 193,647,268 of record NC_067248.2, read on the forward strand.
ATCCAGCATGCATCTATGCCTAAAAAGTCCACCTTCAGGTTATCATCCGAACCCCCTCCAGTATTAAGTTGCTAACAACAGACAATTGCATTAAGTATTCCGCGTAATGTAATCAATAACTACATCCTCGGACATAGCATCAATGTTTTATCCCTAGTGGCAACAGCACATCCATAATCTTAGAGATTTCTGTCACTTCCCCAGATTCACGGAGACATGAACCCACTATCGAGCATAAATACTCCCTCTTGGAGTTACAAGCATCTACTTGGCCAGAGCATCTACTAGTAACGGAGAGCATGCAAGATCATAAACAACACATAGATATAAATTGATAATCAACATAACATAGTATTCTCTATTCATCGGATCCCAACAAACACAACATATAGAATTACAGATAGATGATCTTGATCATATTCGGCAGCTCACAAGACCCGACAATTAAGCACAATGAGGAGAAGACAACCATCTAGCTACTGCTATGGACCCATAGTCCAGGGGTAGACTACTCACTCATCACTCCGGAGGCGACCATGGCGGCGTAGAGTCCTCCGGGAGATGATTCCCCTCTCCGGCAGGGTGCCGGAGGCGATCTCCTGAATCCCCCGAGATGGGATTGGCGGCGGCAGCGTCTCTGGAAGGTTTTCCGTATCGTGGCTCTCGGTACTGGGGGTTTCGCAACGAAGGCTTTAAGTAGGTGGAAGGGTAGGTCAGGGGGCGACGCGAGGGGCCCAGGTGACAGGGCGGCGCGGCCAAGGGTGGGGCCGTGCCGCCTGCCCTCCTGGCCTCCTCGTGGCCCCACTCCGTTGACTCTTCGGTCTTCTGGAAGCTTCGTGGCAAAATAGGACCCTGGGCGTTGATTTCGTCCAATTCCGAGAATATTTCCTTACTAGGATTTCTGAAACCAAAAACAGCAGAAAACAAAGAATCGGCACTTCGGCATCTTGTTAATAGGTTAGTTCCAGAAAATGTACGAATATGACATAAAGTGTGCATAAAACATGTAGATATCATCAATAATGTGGCATGGAACATAAGAAATTATCGATACGTCGGAGACGTATCAGGCGGCGAGATGTAGTGCGGCGCAACACCAGGGATTCAGGCGCCAACGTGGAACCTGCACAACACAAACCAAGTACTTTGCCCCAACGAAACAGTGAGGTTGTCAATCTCCCCGGCTTGCTGTAACAAAGGATTAGATGTATAGTGTGGAAGATGATTGTTTGCAGAAAACAAGAGAACAAAGATTGCAGTAGATTGTATTTCAGTATAGAGAATTGGACCGGGGTCCACAGTTCACTATAGGTGTCTCTCCCATAAGATAAATAGCATGTTGGGTGAACAAATTACAGTTGGGCAATTGACAAATAGAGAGGGCATGACCATGCACATACATATTATGATGAGTATAGTGAGATTTAATTGGGCATTACGACAAAGTACATAGACCGCTATCCAGCATGCATCTATGCCTAAAAAGTCCACCTTCAGGTTATCATCCGAACCCCTTCCAGTATTAAGTTGCTAACAACAGACAATTGCATTAAGTATTGCGCGTAATGTAATCAATAACTACATCCTCGGACATAGCATCAATGTTTTATCCTAGTGGCAACAGCACATCCATAACCTTAGAGGTTCTTATCACTCCTCCAGATTCACGGAGACATGAACCCACTATCGAGCATAAATACCCCCTCTTGGAGTTACTAGCATCAACTTGGCCAGAGCATCTACTAATAACGGAGAGCATGCAAGATCATAAACAACACATAGATATAAATTGATAATCAACATAACATGGTATTCTCTATTCATCGGATCCCAACAAACACAACATATAGAATTACAGATAGATGATCTTGATCATGTTCGGCAGCTCACAAGACCCGACAATGAAGCATAATGAGGAGAAGACAACCATCTAGCTACTGCTATGGACCCATAGTCCAGGGGTAGACTACTCACACGTCACTCCGGAGGCGACCATCGCGGCGTAGAGTCCTCCGGGAGATGAATCCCCTCTCCGGCAGGGTGCTGGAGGCGATCTCCTAAATCCCCCGAGATGGGATTGGCGGCGGCGGCGTCTCTGGAAGGTTTTCCGTATCGTGGCTCTCGGTACTGGGGGTTTCACGACGAAGGCTATTTGTAGGCGGAAGGGTAGGTCAGGGGGCGTCGCGAGGGGCCCAGGAGACAGGTCGGCGCGACCAAGGGTGGGGCCGCGCCGCCCTACCCCCTGGCCACCTCGTGGCCCCACTTCGTTGACTCTCCGGTCTTCTGGAAGCTTTGTGGCAAAATAGGCCCCTGGGCGTTGATTTCGTCCAATTCCGAGAATATTTCCTTACTAGGATTTCTGAAACCAAAATCAGCAGAAAACAGCAACTGGCTCTTCGGCATCTTGTTAATAGGTTAGTTCCAGAAAATGCATAAATATGATGTAAAGTATGCATAAAACATGTTGATATCATCAATAATGTGGCATGGAACATAAGAAATTATCGATACGTCGGAGACGTATCAGCATCCCCAAGCTTAGTTCCTGCTCGTCCCGAGCAGGTAAACGATAAACAAAGATAATTTCTTGAGTGACATGCCATCATAACCTTGATCATACTATTGTAAAGCATATGTAATGAATGCAGTGATCAAAACAATGTAAATGACATGAATAAACAAGTGAATCATATAGCAAAGAATTTTCATGAATAGTACTTCAAGACAAGCATCAATAAGTCTTGCATAAAAGTTAACTCATAAAGCAATAATTCAAAGTAGAGGCATTGAAACAACACAAAGGAAGATGAAGTTTCAGTGGTTGCTTTCAACTTATAACATGTATATCTCATGGATATTGTCAACATAGAGTAATATAACAAGTGCAATATGCAAATATGTAGGAATCAATGCACAGTTCACACAAGTGTTTGCTTTTTGAGGTGGAGAGAGATAGGTGAACTGACTCAACATAAAAGTAAAAGAAAGGTCCTTCAAAGAGGAAAGCATCGATTGATATATTTGTGCTAGAGCTTTGATTTTGAAAACAAGAAACAATTTTGTCAACGGTAGTAATAAAGCATATGTGTTATGTAAATTATATCTTACAAGTTGCAAGCCTCATGCATAGTATACTAATAGTGCCCGCACCTTGTCCTAATTAGCTTGGATTACCGGGATTATCGCAATGCACATGTTTTAACCAAGTGTCACAAAGGGGTACCTCTATGCCGCCTGTACAAAGGTCTAAGGAGAAAGCTCGCATTGGATTTCTCGCTATTGATTATTCTCAACTTAGACATCCATACCGTGACAACATAGACAACAGATAATGGACTCCTCTTTTATGCATAAGCATGTAGCAACAATTAATTTTCTCATATGAGATTGAGGATATATGTCCAAAACTGAAACTTCCACCATGGATCATGGCTTTAGTTAGCGGCCCAATGTTCTTCTCTAACAACATGCATGCTCTAACCGTTAGGTGGTAAATCTCCCTTACTTCAGACAAGACGAACTTGCATAGCAACTCACATGATATTCAACAAAGAGTAGTTGATGGCGTCCCCAGGAACATGGTTATCGCACAACAAGCAACTTAATAAGAGATAAAGTGCATAAGTACATATTCAATACCACAATAGTTTTTAAGCTATTTGTCCCATGAGCTATATATTGTAAAGGTAGAGGATAGAAATTTTAAAGGTAGCACTCAAGAAATTTACTTTGGAATGGCGGAGAAATACCATGTAGTAGGTAGGTATGGTGGACACAAATGGCATAGTGGTTGGCTCAAGTATTTTGGATGCATGAGAAGTATTCCCTCTCGATACAAGGTTTAGGCTAGCAAGGCTATTTGAAACAAACACAAGGATGAAGCGGTGCAGTAAAACTCACATAAAAGACATATTGTAAACATTATAAGACTCTACACCGTCTTCCTTGTTGTTCAAACTCAATACTAGAAATTATCTAGACCTTAGAGAGACCAATTATGCAAACCAAATTTTAGCATGCTCTATGTATTTCTTCATTAATAGGTGCAAAGTATATGATGGAAGAGCTTAAACATGAGCACAACAATTGCCAAGTATCACATTATCCAAGACATTTTAGCAAATTACTACATGTATCATTTTCCAATTCCAACCATATAACAATTTAACGAAGGAGAAACTTCGCCATGAATATTATGAGTAAAGCCTAAGGACATATTTGTCCATATACAACAGCGGAGCGTGTCTCTCTCCCACACAAAGAATGCTAGGATCCATTTTAGTCAAACAAAACAAAAAACAAAAACAAACCGACGCTCCAAGCAAAGCACATAAGATGTGATGGAATAAAAATATAGTTTCAGGGGAGGAACCTGATAATGTTGTCGATGAAGAAGGGGATGCCTTGGGCATCCCCAAGCTTAGACGCTTGAGTCTTCTTAATATATGCAGGGGTGAACCACCGGGGCATCCCCAAGCTTAGAGCTTTCACTCTCCTTGATCATGTTGTATCATCTCCCTCTCTTGATCCTTGAAAACTTCCTCCACACCAAACTCAAAACAACTCATTAGAGGGTTAGTGCACAATCTAAATATACATGTTCAGAGGTGACATAATCATTCTTAACACTTCTGGACATTGCACAAAGCTACTGAAAGTCAATGGAATCGAAAAATCCATCGAACATATCAAAACAGGCAATGCGAAATAAAAGGCAGAATCTGTCAAAACAGAATAGTTCGTAATGACAAATTTTATTGAGGCACCTGACTTGCTCAAATGAAAATGCTCAAATTGAATGAAAGTTGCGTACATATCTGAGGATCACTCACGTAAATTGTCATAATTTTATGAGTTACCTACAGAGAATTTTGCCCAGATTCGTGACAGCAAAGAAATCTGTTTCTGCGCAGTAATCCGAATCTAGTATGAACTTTACTATCAACGACTTTACTTGGCACAACAAAACACAAAACTAAGATAAGGAGAGGTTGCTACAGTAGTAAACAACTTCCAAGACACAAATATAAAACAAAATACTGTAGTAAAAACATGGGTTGTCTCCCATAAGCGCTTATTTTTAACGCCTTTCAGCTAGGCGCAGAAAGTGTGTATCAAGTATTATCACAAGATGGTGCATCTACAGCGGGGTGTGGAGTTTTCTCAACCATGCATAGTATATTGGATACATAAGTTTCAGCGGCTCCCTTTTCATTAGTCTTGGGCTTGCTACTTTCATCAAACAAATTTTCAGGAACAAGCCAAGCATAGTTATTTTCTAGTGCTTCATGCATTGCTAGGAGCTTACATGGTATTGGTGCTTTAATCTCCCCACCATTATTAACATTATTAGTATACTTAATTCTATCCATATCCATCTTTTCAAGGATACAAACAAAATTGGTATAAGAACCAAGCATCTTATATTTAATAAAGACCTTTCTAGCCTCTCTTGCTATACCACCAAATTCTCTAAGAAGGGTTTCTAAAACAAAATATTTCTTTTCCCCTTCTTCCATATCACCGAGTGTAAGAAACATGTGTTGGATTATAGGATTGAGATTAACAAATTTAGTTTTCAACATGCGAACTAAAGAAGCAGCAGCAATTTCATAAGTAGGAGCAAGTTCTACCAAGTGTCTATCTTCAAAATCTTCAACGGTACTAACATGATTGAAAAATTCTTCTATATTATTTCTCCCAATTATAGACCCACGTCCTACCGGTATGTCTTTTACGGTAAAATTAAAAGGAAACATGTTGAAATAAGTAAAGCAAATATAAGTAACTAATTTTTTTGTGTTTTTGATATAGAGTGCAAGACAGTAAATAAAGTAAAACTAGCAACTAATTTTTTTGTATTTTGATTTAGTGCAGCAAACAAAGTAGTAAATAAAACTAAGCAAGACAAAAACAAAGTAAAGAGATTGCGATGTGGAGACTCCCCTTGCAGCGTGTCTTGAGTTCCCCGGCAACGGCGCCAGAAAAAGAGCTTGATACGCGTACAACACGCGTCCGTTGGGAACCCCAAGAGGCAGGTGTGATGCGTACAGCGGCAAGTTTTCCCTCAGTATGAAACCAAGGTTTATCGAACCAGTAGGAGCCAAGAAGCACGTTGAAAATTGATGGCGGCGAGATGTAGTGCGGCGCAACACCAGGGATTCCGGCGCCAACGTGGAACCTGCACAACACAAACCAAGTACTTTGCCCCAACGAAACAGTGAGGTTGTCAATCTCCTCGGCTTGCTGTAACAAAGGATTAGATATATAGTGTGGAAGATGATTGTTTGCAGAAAACAGTAGAACAGTATTGCAGTAGATTGTATTTCAGTATAGAGAATTGGACCGGGGTCCACAGTTCACTATAGGTGTCTCTCCCATAAGATAAATAGCATGTTGGGTGAACAAATTACAGTTGGGCAATTGACAAATAGAGAGGGCATGACCATGCACATACATATTATGATGAGTATAGTGAGATTTAATTGGGCATTACGACAAAGTACATAGACCGCTATCCAGCATGCATCTATGCCTAAAAAGTCCACCTTCAGGTTATCATCCGAACCCCTTCCAGTATTAAGTTGCTAACAACAGATAATTGCATTAAGTATTGCGCGTAATGTAATCAATAACTACATCCTCGGACATAGCATCAATGTTTTTATCCCTAGTGGCAACAGCACATCCATAATCTTAGAGGTTCTTGTCACTCCTCCAGATTCACGGAGACATGAACCCACTATCGAGCATAAATACCCCCTCTTGGAGTTACTAGCATCAACTTGGCCAGAGCATCTACTAATAACGGAGAGCATGCAAGATCATAAACAACACATAGATATAAATTGATAATCAACATAACATGGTATTCTCTATTCATCGGATCCCAACAAACACAACATATAGAATTACAGATAGATGATCTTGATCATGTTCGGCAGCTCACAAGACCCGACAATGAAGCATAATAAGGAGAAGACAACCATCTAGATACTGCTATGGACCCATAGTCCAGGGTTAGACTACTCACACATCACTCCGGAGGCGACCATGGCGGCGTAGATTCCTCCGGGAGATGAATCCCCTCTCCGGCAGGGTGCCGGAGGCGATCTCCTGAATCCCCCGAGATGGGATTGGCGGCGGTGGCGTCTCTGGAAGGTTTTCCGTATCGTGGCTCTCAGTACTGGGGGTTTCGCAACGAAGGCTATTTGTAGGCGGAAGGGTAGGTCAGGGGGCGTCGCGAGGGGCCCAGGAGACAGGTCAGCGCGACCAAGGGTGGGGCCGCGCCGCCCTACCCCCTGGCCACCTCGTGGCCCCACTTCGTTGACTCTCCGGTCTTTTGGAAGCTTCGTGGCAAAATAGGCCCCTGGGCGTTGATTTCGTCCAATTCCGAGAATATTTCCTTACTAGAATTTCTGAAACCAAAAACAGCAGAAAACAGCAACTGGCTCTTCGGCATCTTGTTAATAGGTTAGTTCCAGAAAATGCATAAATATGATGTAAAGTATGCATAAAACATGTAGATATCATCAATAATGTGGCATGGAACATAAGAAATTATCGATACGTCGGAGACGTATCAACCCCCCACATGGAAGGGGGGAATCCCACCCCAAGTGGGATTCCCACCTTGGGTAGGTTACCCTATCACATGGAAGGTTTTGGGTTCGGGTCTTATTCGGAGACTTGTAGTCCAACACTTGGGGCTTCCACCTATATAATGAGGGGCCAAGGGGAGGGGGCTGGCCACCCAAGAACCACAAGGTGGCCGCACCCCTATAGTGGCCGGCGCCCCCTCTCCCCAAACCCTAGCGGCCTCTCTCCTCCACCGCATCCCGCACGCTTAGCGAAGCTCCACCGGGTTTCTCCACCACCACCGACACCACGCCGCCGTGCTGTCGGATTCAAGAGGAGCTACTACTTCCGCTGCCCGCTGGAACGGGAGGTGGACGTCGTCTTCATCAACAACCGTACGTGTGACCGAGTACGGAGGTGCTGCCCGTTCGTGGCGCCGGAGGGATCGTGATCAAGATCTTCTACGCGCTTTTGCAAGCGGCAAGTGAACATCTACCGCAGCAACAAGAGCCTCATCTTGTAGGCTTTGGAATCTCTTCCAGGGTGAGACTCGATAATCCCCTCGTTGCTACCGTCTTCTAGATTGCATCTTGGCTTAGATTGCGTGTTCGCGGTAGGAAAATTTTTGTTTTCTATGCAACGTTATCCTACAGTGGTATCAGAGCCGTGTCTATGCATAGATGGTTGCACGAGTAGAACACAATGGTTTTGTGGGCGTTGATGCTCTTGTTATCTTTAGTTTGAGTACTTTGCATCTTTGTGGCATAGTGGGATGAAGCGGCTCGGACTAACTTTACATGACCGCGTTCATGAGACTTGTTCCTCGTTCGACATGCAACTTGTATTGCATAAGAGGCTTTGCGGGTGTCTGTCTCTCCTACTATAGTGAAGATTCAATTTACTCTTCTATTGAAAACATTAGTATCAACGTTGTGGTTCATGTTCGTAGGTAGATTAGATCTCTCTCGAAAACCCTAAACCACGTAAAATATGCAAACCAAATTAGAGACGTCTAACTTGTTTTTGCAGGGTTTGGTGATGTGATATGGCCATAATGTGATGATGAATATGTATGAGATGATCATTATTGTATTGTGGCAACCGGCAGGAGCCTTATGGTTGTCTTTAAATTTCATGTTGAGTAGTATTTCAAAGTAGTTGTAATAGTTTCTACATGGAGGACAATCATGAAGACGGCGCCATTGACCTTGACGCTACGCCGACGATGATGGAGATCATGCCCGAAGATGATGGAGATCATGTCCGTGCTTTGGAGATGAAGATCAAAGGCGCAAAGACAAAAGGGCCATATCATATCACATATGAACTGCATGTGATGTTAATCCTTTTATGCATCTTATTTTGCTTAGATCGCGACGGTAGCATTATAAGATGATCCCTCACTAAAATCTCAAGATAATAAAGTGTTCATCCTTAGTAGCACCGTTGCCAAGACTTGTCGTTTCGAAGCATCTCGTGATGATCGGGTGTGATAGAATCAACAAGTGCATACAACGGGTGCAAGACAGTTTTGCACATGCGGATACTAAGGTGGCCTTGACGAGCCTAGCATGTACAGACATGGTCTCGGAACACGTGATACCGAAAGGTAGAGCATGAATCATATGGTTGATATGATGAACACTTTGAGTGTTCGCCATTGAAATCACACCTTGTCTCGTGATGATCGGACTTAGGTGCGGTGGATTTGGTTCGCGTGATCACTAAGACAATGCGAGGGATATTGTTTTGAGTGGGAGTTCACCTAGATTTTTAATTATGTTGAATTAAAATTTGAACTCAATTTGTCATAAACTTAGTCTAAACTTTTGCAAATATATGTTGAAGAGATGGCGTCCCCAATCAATTTTAACCAGTTCCTAGAGAAAGAAAAACTTAAGAGCAACGGTAGCAACTTCATCGACTGGTTCCGTCATGTGAGGATTTTCCTCTCTGGCGGAAATCTGCAATATGTGCTTGATGCACCGCTAGGTGACCCTCCTGCAGAAACTGAAACCAATGAAGTAAAAGCTGTTTACGAGACTCGGAAAACTCGGTACTCTCAAGTTCAGTGTGCCATCCTGTGCAGTCTGGAATCCGATCTTCAAAAACGTTTTGAGCACCACGATCCTCATGAGTTGATGAAAGAGCTGAAAGCTATTTTTGAGACACATGCGGCCGTGGAATGCTATGAAGCATCGAAACATTTCTTCAGCTGTATGATGGAAGAAGGCAGCTCCGTTAGTGAGCACATGCTCGCCATGACCGGGCATGCGAAGAAACTCAGTGACTTGGGAATAGTGATTCCTAACAGACTGGGGATTAATCGTGTCCTTCAATCACTGCCACCAAGTTACAAGAACTTTGTGATGAACTACAATATGCAGAACATGAACAAGGAGTTACCTGAACTCTTTGGCATGCTAAAAGCTGTTGAGATTGAGATCAAGAAAGAGCACCAAGTGTTGATGGTCAACAAGACCACCAGTTTCAAGAAACAGGGCAAGTCTAAGGGAAAATTCAAGAAGGGTGGCAAGAAAGCTGCCACGCCTCCTATGAAACCTAAGAACGGCCTTAAGCCTGATACTGAGTGCTATTACTGCAAGGAGAAGGGACACTGGAAGCGTAATTGCTCCAAGTATCTGGCTGATCTGAAGAGCGGCCTTGTCAAGAAAAAGAAAGAAGGTATATATGATATATATGTTATAGATGTTTATCTCACTGGTTCTCGTTCTAGTACCTGGGTATTTGATACTGGTTCGGTTGCTCATATTTGTAACTCGAAACAGGAACTAAAGAATAAACGAAGACTACTGAAAGATGAAGTGACGATGCGCGTTGGAAACGGATCCAAAGTCGATGTGATCTCTGTCGGCACACTTCCTCTACATCTACCTTCGGGATTAGTTTTAAGCCTAAATAATTGTTATTTTGTACCCGCGTTGAGCATGAACATTATATCTGGATCTTGTTTAATGCAAGACGGTTATTCATTCAAGTCTGAGAATAATGGTTGTTCTATTTTTATGAATAATATCTTTTATGGTCGAGCACCAGAAAAGAATGGCTTATTTCTGTTAGATCTCGATAGTAGTGATACACATATACATAACATTGATGCTAAGCGAATTAAATTGAATGATAATTCTACTTATATGTGGCACTGTCGTCTTGGTCATATTGGAGTGAAACGCATGAAGAAACTCTATACTGATGGATTACTTGAATCACTTGACTTTGAGTCACTTGATAGATGCGAAGCATGTCTAATGGGAAAAATGACTAAGACTCCATTTTCTGGTATGATGGAGCGAGCTACTGACTTATTGGAAATCATACATACCGATGTATGCGGACCAATGAGTGTAGCATCACGCGGTGGTTATCGTTATGTTCTAACCTTCACAGATGATCTGAGTAGATATGGGTACATCTATTTCATGAAACATAAATCCGAAACTTTCGAGAAGTTTAAGGAATTCCAAAGTGAAGTAGAAAATCAACGTAACAAGAAGATTAAATTTCTACGATCTGATCGTGGAGGTGAATATCTGAGTTATGAGTTTGGCATGCATTTAAAGAAATGCGGAATACTTTCACAATTGACACCGCCGGGAACACCACAACGAAACGGTGTGTCCGAACGTCGTAATCGAACTCTCTTAGATATGGTTCGTTCTATGATGTCTCTTACTGATTTGCCGTTATCATTTTGGAGTTATGCATTAGAGACAGCCGCATTCACTTTAAATAGAGCACCATCAAAATCCGTAGAAACGACACCGTATGAATTATGGTTTAATAAGAAACCTAAGTTGTCATTCCTTAAAATTTGGGGTTGCGAAGCCTATGTAAAGAAGTTACAACCGGACAAGCTAGAACCCAAAGCGGAGAAATACGTCTTCATAGGATACCCTAAGGAAACTATAGGGTACACTTTCTATCACAAATCCGAAGGCAAAATCTTTGTTGCTAAGAACAAAACCTTTCTTGAGAAAGAATTTCTCACTAAAGAAGTGACTGGAAGAAAAGTAGAACTCGATGAGATTGATGAATCTATACTCGTTGATCAGAGTAGCGCGATCGGAAGCTGTTCTGTACCACCCGCACCAAAGAACAGAGGAAGCTAATGATAATGATCATGAAACTTCGAACGAGGAAACTACTGAACCTCGCAGATCGACAAGGGAGCGTGCCACTCCTGATTGGTATGATCCTTGTCTAAATGTCATGATTGTGGATAACAATGATGAGGACCCTGCGACGTATGAAGAAGCGATGATGAGCCCAGATTCCAACAAATGGCAAGAAGCCATGAAATCCGAAATGGGATCCATGTATGATAACAAAGTATGGACTTTGGTAGACTTACCTGATAGCCGAAAGGCTGTCGAGAATAAATGGATCTTCAAGAGAAAAACAGATGCTGATGGTAATATTACTGTCTATAAAGCTCGACTTGTCGCAAAGGGTTTCCGACAAATTCAAGGAGTTGACTACGATGAGACTTTCTCACCTGTAGCGAAGTTAAAATCTGTGAGGATTTTGTTAGCAATAGCTGCATTTTTCGATTATGAGATTTGGCAGATGGATGTCAAAACGGCGTTCCTTAATGGAGACATTGAGGAAGAGTTGTATATGGTACAACCCAAAGGTTTTGTAGATCCTAAAAATGCTGACAAAGTATGCAAACTTCAGCGTTCAATCTATGGACTGAAGCAAGCATCAAGAAGTTGGAACCGACGCTTTGATAAGGTGATCAAAGACTTCGGGTTTATACAGTGTCATGGAGAGGCCTGTATTTACAAGAAAGTGAGTGGGAGCTCTGTAGCATTCCTGATATTATATGTAGATGACATATTATTGATCGGGAATGATATAGAACTATTAAGCAGTGTAAAAGGTTATTTGAATAATAGTTTTTCAATGAAAGACCTTGGTGAAGCATCGTATATATTAGGCATCAAGATTTATAGAGATAGATCAAGACGCCTAATAGGGCTATCACAGAGTACATACCTGGATAAGATTCTAAAGAAGTTTAGAATGGACGAAAGTAAGAAAAGATTCTTACCTATGTTACCAGGCAAGGTCTTGAGTAAGACTCAAGGACCAGCTAAGGCAGAAGAAAGAGAAAGGATGAGTAATATCCCCTATGCCTCGGCAGTAGGATCTATCATGTATGCCATGCTATGTACTAGACCGGATATAGCGCATGCTGTTAGTTTGACTAGCAGATATCAAAGTGATCCAGGAATGGAACACTGGACAGCGGTCAAGAATATCCTGAAGTACTTGAAAAGAACTAAGGATATGTTTCTTTGTTATGGAGGTGACCAAGAGCTCGTTGTAAGCGGTTACACCGATGCAAGTTGGAACACTGATCCTGATGACTCTAAGTCACAGTCTGGGTACGTGTTTATATTGAATGGTGCTGCAGTAAGCTGGGCAAGCTCGAAGCAGTGCACGGTGGCGAAGTCTTCAACAGAATCAGAGTACATAGCAGCTTCAGAGGATTCATCAGAAGCGGTATGGATGAAGAGGTTCATTGTAGAGCTCGGTGTGGTTCCTAGTGCATTGGACCCATTAATCATTTACTGTGATAACATGGGTGCCATCGCCAATGCACAAGAGCCAAGGTCACACAAGAGGCTGAAGCATATCAAGCTGCGTTACCACTCGATTCGCGAGTACATCGAAGATGGAGAAGTAAAGATTTGCAAAGTACACACTGATCTGAATGTAGCAGATCCGTTGACTAAAGCTCTCCCTAGGGCAAAGCATGACCAACACCAGAATGCCATGGGTGTTAGGTATATTACAATGTAATCTAGATTATTGACTCTAGTGCAAGTGGGAGACTGAAGGAGATATGCCCTAGAGGCAATAATAAAGTGGTTATTATTTATATATTTATGTTTATGATAAATGTTTATATATCATGCTATAATTGTATTAACCGAAACATTAGTACATGTGTGATATGTAGACAAACAAAGAGTCCCTAGTATGCCTCTTAACTAGCTTGTTGATTAATGGATGATTAGTTTCATAATCATGAACATTGGATGTTATTAATAACAAGGTTATATCATTGTATGAATGATGTAATGGACACACCCAATTAAGCGTAGCATAAGATCTCGTCATTAAGTTATTTGCTATAAGCTTTCGATACATAGTTACCTAGTCCTTATGACCATGAGATTATGTAAATCACTTATACCGGAAAGGTACTTTGATTACACCAAACGCCACTGCGTAAATGGGTGGTTATAAAGGTGGGATTAAGTATCCGGAAAGTATGAGTTGAGGCATATGGATCAACAGTGGGATTTGTCCATCCCGATGACGGATAGATATACTCTGGGCCCTCTCGGTGGAATGTCGTCTAATGTCTTGCAAGCATATGAATAAGTTCATAAGAGACCACATACCACGGTACGAGTAAAGAGTACTTGTCAGGAGACGAGGTTGAACAAGGTATAGAGTGATACCGAAGATCAAACCTCGGACAAGTAAAATATCGCGTGACAAAGGGAATTGGTATCGTATGTGAATGGTTCATTCGATCACTAAAGTCATCGTTGAATATGTGGGAGCCATTATGGATCTCCAGATCCCGCTATTGGTTATTGGTCGGAGTGAGTACTCAACCATGTCCGCATAGTTCGCGAACCGTAGGGTGACACACTTAAAGTTGGATGTTGAAATGGTAGAACTTGAATATGGAATGGAGTTCGAATATTTGTTCGGAGTCCCGGATGATATCCCGGACATCACGAGGAGTTCCGGAATGGTCCGGAGAATAAGATTCATATATAGGATGTCATTTTATGTGAATTAAAATGATCCGGAAGGTTCTATGGAAGGTTCTAGAAAAGTCCGGAAGAAACAACCAAGGAAGGTGGAGTCGGGACTCCACCTCCATGGCCGGCCAACCCTAGTGGGGGAGGAGTCCCAAGTGGACTCCCCCTATGGGGGCCGGCCACCCCCCACATGGAAGGGGGGAAGTGGGATTCCCACCTTGGGTAGGTTTCCCTATCACATGGAAGGTTTTGGGTTCGGGTCTTATTCGGAGACTTGTAGTCCAACACTTGGGGCTTCCACCTATATAATGAGGGGCCAAGGGGAGGGGGCCGGCCACCCAAGAACCACAAGGTGGCCGCACCCCTATAGTGGCCGGCGCCCCCTCTTCCCAAACCCTAGCGACCTCTCTCCTCCACCGCATCCCGCACGCTTAGCGAAGCTCCGCCGGGTTTCTCCACCACCACCGACACCACGCCGTCGTGCTGTCGGATTCAAGAGGAGCTACTACTTCCGCTGCCCACTGGAACGGGAGGTGGACGTCGTCTTCATCAACAACCGAACGTGTGACCGAGTACGGAGGTGCTGCCCGTTCGTGGCGCCGGAGGGATCGTGATCAAGATCTTCTACGCGCTTTTGCAAGCGGCAAGTGAACGTCTACCGCAGCAACAAGAGCCTCATCTTGTAGGCTTTGGAATCTCTTCAAGGGTGAGACTCGATAATCCCCTCGTTGCTACCGTCTTCTAGATTGCATCTTGGCTTAGATTGCGTGTTCGCGGTAGGAATTTTTTTGTTTTCTATGCAACGTTTCCTACATTATGAAGTTCCTTTTATCTCGTATTTTGATATATGTACAGTTATGTTTGCCAGATTTATCCCCTATATTTAGATATTTGCAGTTATTGTTTGCCAAATTTATCTCCTGATTTTAGATATTTCTAGCCGTGTTCTTTGCAACGAGAGGAGACCGGCGAGACAGTACCAGCCAGCGATTGATATTTCAGTTATCGCACTCGGGAACTCCGCTAGCTTGGCGCATTCGGCTACCGTTCCCCTGGGTCGATTCAGCATCCTACGGCGGTCACTCCTCCAACGTTCACTTTTCCGTTGGGTAGAAACTACTGTGTTTTACTATGTCCGTTGGTTTATTTTAATCGAGAATTCCGGTACATATGGAAAGAGTTTTTCCCTACATGGGTGGCAGCATAGTCTACGGATTGAAACCCCACCCTCCCCTTAGGCGTTATATGATTCATCGTTTCGATATGTATTTCGCCTAGTTTTTATCTCTTGTGACTTCAGACTCTTAAACGGCTGTGTGCATCCTGGTTATGCAGAAGCTGGATGTAATTGCTTCTTAAAAGTAATAAAGTATCCTTTATCGAAAACATATGGAAAGAGCCGAAAATGCTTGTGAAATGTGGCGAGCACTGAAACTCCCAATGGTCCATGGTTCGCTGGACTTCACGTCACAATTGGTCACACAAAAGCGGAGCTCTCTTAAGTACACGTACAACCCTCAGCCACACAAATCAATCGTGTGTAAGCGGATCTTAACCACATCTCAGAGCACCAGCCACGCGTGTGAAAGAGATGTGACGCCCCTAACCACCTTATCTCGTCGATCGCAAGAAACAAAAGGCAAAATGATCACATGATATCAAAAACCCAAACTCGTACGTAGTGTAGCCAGGGCGAAACATGTCAGCACTCTCCAACGGTTCGCGCAACGGCCGAAACCGGCAAACAAAACGGCAAGTACGTCCGATGAATGAACCAGAGCCGTCCAGCCGGGCCGAAGATGACAGCAGCCGACTGGTGGTTAAATGCCAAACAAAACCTTGGTTGGCTCTTTGCTCTCGGCCTGCTGTGATGCTACGAGTAATGCCGGATCGGCTAATCATGGAGGGAGCCATGCATGGTCCAAAGTAATGGAGGACGGAGACGAACTGAGGGTCCACGCGTCGGTGTGCCCACGTACCGTACGACATGCGCTCGGAAGTCTTTGCCTGTCCGTTTTGCTGGGGTAAGCACGCCGGCGGCCTATCGCGTAAGAGTGGGGTAGGTTCCTGCAATTGTGACAACGGTGATACTCCCAACAATTGTTTTATTGTCTACAACTACATGTATAAAATTAAGAGAACCACGACCTATATCGCATTTGCCTTCGCGAATCACGTCTCTGAAGATGCGGAAATAAAGTCTTGAATGCTTGAATAATATACGTGCAGCATGTCACACGACTCCGGCCCAAGGAGTCAAAGGAGACGCAATTAGATTATTTGAGCACTCTCTCTACTACATAATATACTTGTGCTGACTCACATGTATCAAGACACATTTTTAGTGTGTCAATTTGCTTATTTCAGCGCCAAGTATGACTCTCGGAGGGGAAGAATGAGTACGTTGAGAGTCTTAGTCACAAAAGAAACTGTTCATTTGATTTGTGCTCCCCTCCATTTCATAATTATGTTGCAAATTATGATATATCTAGATACATTTTCTAAATAAATACATCCAAATATGCGATATGAACGATGTTGCTCTTCGGATCTTCGAGAACGAGGCGATAAGCTCATGACAACGAAAGACTAACTTCTCTCCAGAGCCATGGTTCTATTTGTCGACATCAACTTCCCAACCTTTACATCTTGCAAAATGCGAACACATACATATTTTTTTTTGTCCAAACATCGTTTTCGCAAGTCAAGGTGCACACCACCAAATGTGTATTCAAACGACGTTCGACAAACTCGTGGAAGAATGACTTACAAAAAGAGAACTATGCTGTGTAAGTTTGATAGTAAATTTCTGATGAATTCTGGTACACATCAAAAGAACCTAGCTAAAACCGCTTGTGAAAAGTTGCGACCACTAAAACTCCCGATAGTCCATGGGTTCACCAGGCTTCACGTCAGAGAGCTGCGATTCTCCATGCACGGGATGTTGGATGTCCTGTGCATGGCCCACCTGTCACTTCTCCATACTTTTTTGGATATTGTGTGAACCAACTCCCCCTCCTTTCAAATTTGAAACTTTTGTAGAGTTTGAACTAAACGTCCGATTTAAAACGAATTGTTATTTTGATAAGTATTCTGACATGTATGACCCTTTCAAATTTAGTCTTCAAAATAAAAAGAGTTAGATAAATAGGTCAGAGAGAGTGTAGGGTGTGAAACTATGCGTGCAAAAGATTTCTTCATGTGCTAATTTCAAAGCAAAAGAGAGAAAAAATAGGGCGGATGCATGTACATGATATCCCATGCACGGGACAAGTTCATTTTTGCTTCACATCAGACATATATACTAAAAGAAGATTGAACTGTCTCAGAACAAGTGCAAGTACAACTCTGAGCCACATAAATCAATCGGCGATAAGCGGATCTTAACCACATTGTATGAAAGAGATGTGACGCCCCTAACCACCTTAATTATCTTGTCGCAAGAGACAAAAGGCAAATAATATCGCAGCATGTCAAAAACCCAAAACGCAGCGTAACGCCCAAACGGTTAGCTCGCGCAACGCCCAAAACCAGCAACGATACGGCCGATGAACTGTGAACTGTGAAGAGAGCCGACTGGTAGTTAAATGCCAAACAGTACGTGCCAGGCATGGCCCGTTTTCGGTTGGCTTCTCGTCAGCGTGTGTTGCTCTTATTTGTCGCGATGCCGCGAGTGATGCTGGATCGACTAATCATGGACTCTCATCATGGTCCAGAACTCCAAATGGGGTCGAACTGAGGGGCCGCCGACTATCCACGCGTCAGTGCGCTGGCTTGATGATAGATATGCGCACGTACGATTGCGCCTAAAAAGTCTCTGCCTGTCCATTTTCCCGGCGTAAGCATGCCGGCCGGCGGCCTACCATGTGTGAAGGGACGGGTTCCTATAATTGTGACCAAAGCTGACGAGGCTCTCAACGATTGCCTACATGAGCATCTCAAACAATGATTGTCTATATGGATAGGATTAAGGTATGTGTGGCAAATACTTGGTTAATAAAACCTTTCTGTAGTTCAACCTAGGCGCCATCCGATTCACCATTTTCGTAGGGATTAATGGCTGCAAAAAGTATATATCTTTTGATCGAGGTTTTTTTGTTGTGGATGAAGGGTAAAAGTATCCATCTCTTTACAGTATTGTGGAAAAAGTGTTATTGTAGCCGATGTTCTGTCCTACGACTACAAGCCGCTGAACAGGTTAAGTGGTAATAGGTGGACCGCTTGGCTGAACGTTGCGGAACCGTTCGATGGGCGTTAATCTACCTGATGATAAATTTGAGCTTGGTTTTTCGGGACAGTTCTCGGTTAAGTCTATGTACGCATATTGTATGAGTGGGCATACTACATAATTGCAAAATTCCTATGGAAACTAAAAGTTACTCTAAAGATAAATATCTTCACGTTGTTCATTGGTAAAAATGGTTTTGCTCACTAAACATAACTTAATCAAACAAAAGTGGACAGGTCATACGAAATGTGTCCTTTGTAATTCATAAGAATCAATTGAACAACTATTTATACGTTGTCCTTTTACGAGGACTCTTTAGAGAGCTGTTCATTTTACTTTTAATATCTGACCACGGCTAATATTACTAATTTATTTGTTAATTGGCTAAATGTCATTGATAAGTAAACTAAGGCTCGGATTCAAGTATGCGCATTAGTTGGGAGATTTGGAATTATCGAAATAATGTTATCTTTGTTGTTCCAACTTTTTTATAGTTATCTACATACTTGATCCACATGTGATCTTTTTTTTTTGCATGTGGATCAGCAGGAGCGTTTGGATACTGGCTACAATATGTTAGTGCTGATCGTTTGGGTTATCTTCAGTCAGACTGGTCAGCGGCAACCCATTATATAACACACATAGAGATTTTTTATATGCTTTTTTTTCGTTGGCTGATTCATCCACGCACGGTTTTGAATGATTAGCGAAGCGAAAAATCTTGCACTTTGGAGGAGCCCAGTTCTTCAAAACAATAGAGTCCTTGCAAGACCGGATAGCCCCGCAAATTGAGCCTTGTAAGCCGAAGAGCACGCATAAGACAGTGGATGTAAGTTGGGATGTAAGTTTCCAAGTAATTGTGTCTAGAGCATCGTTTTGCAAAGTGAGTTGCGAGGTGAAGTCCCATAGAGTGGTAAATTCCTGCATGAATCATGCACAAGATGTTGCCTACGTACATGAATCACGCATCTTGCCAACTTGGAGGATACATAAATAAAAATCTCGAATATTTGAATAATATACATCCACGTATTGTGAATGCATGTCGCACGACTCTTGTCAAGGAGTCAAGGTGACGCCATTATTAGCCTATTCTACTCCCAAGTCTGCGCTGAATTGTGTATTGTACCTGTACGTGGCTCTTCAGGTCTTCGAGAACCAGGCCATGAGCCCATCACAACGATTAATCCACATCTGATGTTCCAGCAAGTAATATGTCGTTTGCCGCGCCGATAAATCCACACCAACTTGCCCCTGTTGAGAAAAGAAAACGACGCTCTTGGCGCCTACCGTGTACGTGCCCGCGTGGGAGGTGAAAGGAAAACCTCACCCGAGCTAGCGATCACCACTCACGATAGGTTGCTTGCAATTGGGTTAAACCCAAAGGAACGCCGTGACGAGCCGATCGACGGCGACCGGAGGAAACGTAGTGGAGCTAGGTGGCCTCCCAGTCACCTTCGAGTTCCGCCTTTGCGCCGTGAACGTGCTATCGATTGGTGGCTTGGAACGTCGAGCTCTAGAGGGATTGGTGACACAGGAGGGTTGATTTGACAGTTTCACCGCTCCGTGGTTCATCGCTCGAATGGAGGCCATTTGCCGATCTCGATCGTCGAGGCCTTTGTGTGCGTTGTACTCTGTTTTAGCTACTTATTAGTGGCTCTGCTTGATGCTGACCGGCCGGCCTTTGCCTGTATTCCTTGGAGATATGTGTATGCTGGTGTAGAAAGTTGTGATGTTAGGCGTCGGCAACGAGTAAATTTACCTTTGTTCTTGGCTTGGCGACAGATACAAGAGCTGTAAAAAATCGCTTTCAGTGGGAGGGAAAGAAGATGCGCTGTCATGGAATGAAAACGGACATATTTCGCCATTTGGGATTAGAAAGGGAGCGCTGAAAGCGACCAGGAAATTTTTGATTCGACATGCAGGAATGTACAAGGAACATTGAGGAATCAACCTGTAAATAAAGGAATATTGTGGACAAAATTCACACGGATGCCAATCCACTAAAGAAACAGTTCCAGAGAGACAAGGTTTTGTTAGTTTCAAACTTCTGAACATTTCTAGCTTCTGTCCAAGTCAAGGGCCTCTCAGTCTCAGCAGTTCACAGTTTTGGTACTTTTTTTTTTCGAAATGGGGGAATATCGTTCCAGCATCTGCATCCAAGGGATGCATACGACTCTTTTTATTAGATTATTCACAACACCTTATAACAGTAATACAAAAGATCAAACTCGAAGCCACCTCGCTAAACCTACAGAGGGATGAAGGGGGTGACAATTCACCAACACATATCATCCAAAAACCAAATGCCTTCCCATGCCGCTCAATAGCAGATGAGAAGCACATCCTTTTGATGCCAAGTCAACACCTTCCTCTCTATTTTTGCCATAAAAATGGCATTAATAAGAAGAATTGCTCCATGGCTTACTTAATGTATAACATGGAAGAACAAATGTAATAGGTGGGGCACAAAGACGAGCCTTCAATAAGGATACAACACTCACACGTCAACATTGTTAGAAGAGTAAAACCCCAATTTGGTCTACGAATTAAGTTGCCTTAGATGTACGTTTTGGTCATGAATTTGTAAATCGTGAATTTTGGATCACGAAATTGCCCCGCGCGAGTGTTTTGGTCACTCCATCACGTGGCCAATTAGTTATTTCTGCAAATTAGCCCCTAAAATTTTATTTGTTTTATGATTTTTTTTAGTCCTTGGTTTAACTTTTTAGGGGGTGATTTGCAAAAAAGTTGGCCATGCCAGCAAACCCCGTGACTGAATGACCAAAACGCTCGAGCAACTTCTTGATCCAGAATTCATGATTTGCAAGTTCATGACCCAAAACGCACATCCTGAATTCATTGATCAAATTGGAGATTTTCTCTTGTTAGAACAAGCTAGCGAACGCCTGGCACACACATATTTCCATCCCTTGAGCACAGCTCAGGGTTTCAATACAACGCCTATTGGGATGGACATAGGGCTGTGACATAAAAATCAAAACTCGGCGAGCTAAACGAGCGATTGTTTGCTTGACTCGTTTGAGTTCAGCTCATTTTTTTTTTTTTACAAACATAGCTAAATATCATTTTTTTTTTGCTCATTAACGCTAATGAATTAAACAACGAAGTTAACGAGTTTCATAAACTACTTATTAACCAGCGCTCTCACTTGTATATTCATCATCTCGTATTCTCATCTTCTCAAACCATCAGTGGCGTGCCCTTAGGTATGTGCTGACCACATTCTGCTCACCCCTTTCTGGCCTCCAACTTCTAATGAAATCGCCATATTTTGTCAAGCTACTAGTTAGCATTTCTTGAACGTTGAGTGTGTGTGTGCCCCTTAATTATTCTTATCGAGCGCTCGTGAGCGCATAACGAGCCAGGCTAATCTTCAATTTTAGCTCGCTGACCTCAACATGCTTAACGATCTGAGCCTTAACGATTTTTATCGAGCACTCATGAGCACATAATGAGTTGAGCCAATCTTCACATTTAGCTTGTTAACTTCAAAAAGCTTGACGACCAAACTGTTAACACCCGGATTTTTAAGTCCGGATGCCTATTATGTCATACATCGCAATCCCAGTAATATTGTTGTTGCGAGGCATAATAGTTAAGTATCATAGTCATCATTCATTACAAACTATAATGTCTTACAAATTGGAATCACATGATCCATATTACACGAATAGTTGATTTATTGATCAACGAACAAACATAAGTTCATAGCGGAAGCGTAAGATACAAGGACTCTCTAGTCCACAGGCCAACGCTTGACGTCGGAAGACTCCTAGTTGTCGTAGGCGTCCTGCTGGTCATCTCCTTGTTCATCTTCATACTCTGGCCATTTGAATAGCCATGGACAAAGCCGTGAGTACTTCAAGTACTCGTGCTAAGCTCTAGTTTATTTGCATAAAGCCAATTTTAGTTCATAAGTATTTGAGAAAAGCTTATTCAAGTGCTAACTAACTCAAGTGGGAACAGTAGTGTCATTCCCACCATTCAAGTGGTGATTTCAATTTAATTCACCACAAGTCATTTCACCATCTTCTTTCAACATCATTTTCAAAGATATGACATCGGAAACTGTATGGCCTTTCCAACCGTCCGTAACCGTGGACACGGCTATTCGAATAGGTTTACACTCTGCAGAGGTTGCACACTTGTGCCATAACATTTGATTTCATCCGTCGGGATTACCCCGAATCATCGTAACACAGTACGCGGATCATCAACCATAACCTTTCACTTACAAATCCTAGTATGAGCACCTCTCCCCATGAGCTTGGCCTCCCAGTGAAGACCAACTGTCAACCTGGGAACTGCACAGGGCTTGGCCGTACAATTCACCTCAATTTCACATCATTTCTCAACAACGGAGGCAACCTCAAGCGTAACCCCTATGACGTGTGTTCAGAGGCAACCCATACTAAGATGCATAAACTTCCAGTTAAGCCCTACCCATAATCAGGTATTGTGGGGGTACTTAATATTGGAAAGGTATCACATTCAAACCAACATCATGTTTATCAAAAATCACCATCTTCTCTTTGTCATATTCACCTTCAAAAATCATTCAATGGAATGCATCATCATTCCAAGGTTTCAAATTCATTTCAAGTCACATTGTTCCCATCTAAAGTAGTCAAGTTTTATTCATTAGCACTAGCTCTAAATCATGAGGGGTGCTATCTTGCTTTGCTTGATGGAGGCTAACTTTACTACTCTAGTAATCTTCCTTACTTTGACCAAAGTTAACTATAAAAGTAACTTCTTGAGAAAACAAGTAAAAACTTGTAATGTATAAACTTGGGATAGGCTTATGTAAGAAAAGGTAAGATTCATGGTGCCTTGGTTCTGTCCAGGGAGGTCTCTATTTATAGGCGCGAGAGGGTGCTGCGGGGCAGTGAGGTGGTCGACCATGGCGCGGCTTCTCCGGCGAGCTAGCGAGCTAGGCGAGGGCGTGGCGCTGTTCTGCGGTTCCTGGCGAAGCGTTTGGCGGCGACAGCGTGGTCGGACGGTGGCTAGGTTGGTCGCATTGTTTCCATGTCTGCCGCGTCTGCGGCGGATCGGGGTCGCCTTCTCCGGCGACGGCGGGCACGGGTCGTGGTTGAGAGCGTGTCTGGCGCGTCCGCGGTGGCGCGGTGATGCTCAACGTGCTCGAAGGGGGTCCAGGGCTCGCGTGAGGGCGTGGGACGACGCGTGTCCAGGGCGCGTCTGTGGCGCGCCACGCGTGACACGAGCGGCATACTGGCCGCCATGGGCGCGAGCTGGTCTGGCGCGTTCAATGCTTCTCCTCGACAATGTCGGTTGCTAGGTGGTGTAGGAGGTGAGGTGGCGTCGTTTGGGCACGGTGGCCGTGGCTGAGGAAGTAGGGAGAGGGGTGGAGCTCGACGTGTGGAGCATGGCCGGCATGGCCATGTCCATGTCTTATTAGCCATCTCCTAGGGTTTCTATTTAGCATTGAATGGTTTAGAGGGAACTAGGGGACCATTTGGTGTAGGTTGGGGTAGATTAGATGGGGTAGATCACTATAGCAAATAGTGTCAAATAGTTACATAGATGCCATTTGCAAAATTTGTCCAAATTTGATTTAATTCAAATGGTTGCAAGTTTTGAATTGTGAGTGTCTCATTGAGTTAGAAATGATCAGAGGTGGTGAAGTGTGGTGGTGGCATTGTTGAATTCATGTTTTTGCAAAATTGGCTAAGTGTGAGATTGTTACATCTATTAAAATGTTGCAACTTTGGATGAGCATAGCTAATGATCAAGAAAGAATTTGGCATGGTGATCTTTACAAAAAAGTGTTCATCTTGATGTTGACTTGGATGTGGTGCAAAGAGTTAGCAAGGTTTGGTTTGAGAAAATTGAATTGCAATGGCTCAAAGTAGTGATCAGACTATAATTGGCAGTTTTGACCATTATCATATGTGAGCAAGTTTTGTATTTGAAATCCATTTGATTTGTGATTCTTTGTGGTGTCCCGGCATACCACTGCATGGTGTAGTATGCAAGTCTGATATAACACCAATGAAACACTGTTCCACTAGTATTACATCGCTCAGAGTGGTACAACAGAAATATATGCGGGTCCAAGGCATGTCTATAGAATTACAACATTGACTCTTTACAAAAGATCCACATAGCCTCCTACTTTACAATGAGGTAAAACTGCAAATAAACTCCAGTAGAACGACTCGTAGTCTAATCCTATCACGAACTCTATTTGTAGAGTATTTGACTAGCTATAAGGGCTATGAATAGATTCTAGCTAAATAGGAGCTAGGTTTAGGAAGCTCGTTCCCTTCTATAGCTAAACTAGGTTTTCTCCTTGTTGGATGTTGTATCTGACTCCTCTGACAGGGTCCTGTCTCTTGAAGTAGTTGTTGACTCCTCGTCCTTCGAGTTGTACTGTGGATCCTCCCTCGATGTCTCCATATCTAAGCAGGGGATTTAAGAGTGGGATGAGTACGAGCGTACTCAACAAGTTCATTATAGGAAAGAGGTGTTTAATGCACTAGCTACGGTATTAGACCAGAAAGTCTAATACCAATGCAGGTTTTCATAACCATTTCTTCAAAAGGTTGCTTTTATTCAAAAGAACTATGTCCGTCAGCCTTCACCGATTTACTAGAACTTCATGGAGCTCCTTTCCGGCCGCGTTCGCAGTTCCATATCCCGGAACAGGGAGTGACAGGTCACGGTTCTTTACACTCTGCAGAGGTGTGTTGCTTTACCCATAAGAGATCTTAACATTGGTGCCAACCGGGCATATTCCCCGTCCACACTTCCTATGGTGTGAGGCCCGGTATAAGGTCTAGCCAATCATGTTCCTCCGCTACCTCGAACACCCACCCTTTGTTGCATGCCCCGACCCTGGGTCCTCGCCGGTCCCATTATTCCCATAGATTTCAGGGTGGACCCCGACCACGACGACATGGGATCGAACCAAACTCCTTTGCCGGTAGCTGCAACCCATCATAGACCGCAATACCGTGGGGACTTAGGACTCCCCAGCCTCACCATCTTGCTCCTTCGGGCGACAAGTGTACTATGGACTATGCCTTGGGGACTTAGGACTCCCCAGCCTCACCAGCTTGCCCCCTTGGATTACAAGTGTACTACGGTAAAGCGCATCCGTTGATGAACGAGAGGTGGAAACACTTTTGACTACTCCGTCCCACTCCGGATCTTATGGTTAACACGGGTATTACGGCACAAGAATCACTGGCGACATTTGTTGTTTAATCCTAGATGGATATAAACCCTTGCAATGGAACCTCCACCATATCAACACAATCCATGGTTCCATTGCCCACCACATAGTCATATTCATCGTTATGAAAATAGTGGTTTTGGTTTTTATGCAATAGTGACAACCATAGTACTTTGCAAGTAATTTGATAGAAATACACAAATGACATGAGCAAGTGATGAACTTGCCTTTCTTGACTGCAAGATTATGCAGGCAAGGTCTTCGATACGTAGTAACTCCAAATTCTGAAATAGCATCATCGTCCGGTAAGGACGATGTTTAAAAGATTGGCAAGAATGCAATAATGCATAAGTATGAGATGCAATCGCTCTAAGCGTGACCTAACCCCGATGATTTAGGATTAGTGAGTTGTGATGATTAATTCAGGGTGTGTTGCACTATTAGAGTGATTCACAAACAAGGTTCTTATTAAGGTTTGATTACTTGGTATCATGTACAAGCTATATGATAAAGCATAGTAATCAATTGAGCACACAAAGAATGATAATTGGCATAATGTTAACAAGTAAAGAACAGTGGTCAGTTTTAGTACTATATGACATGGTTAATGATTAATTATCATATACTTTAAAAGAATAACTTTTGAAGAACATGTTCTTAATAAAGAACAAGTATGATAATTAGGTTGAGGGGGTTCTATGGTTGACTATGGTTTCAGTTAGTTTCTGGAGTAAGTATTAGATGGATCACAACCTAGTTGGATTCATCAATAGCTAGAACTTGTAGGGTTGAGTTAAGCCTAAGCATCTTGAGCAATCTATTATAAATAGTTGCTATTAGGGTTGGTATACCTTGCTAGGGATAGCTACTTAGGGTTTATAGGTCCTGTTAGGTAGGGTTGAGGATATTCTCCATTTTCTTCAAAAGAATAACTTTTGAAGAACATACTTCTTAAATACTAAGAAGTATAATAATTAGGTTGAGGTTGTTTAGGTTAGCTATTTAATTCCCTAAGTAAAGATTGGTTGGTTCCTAAATAGGATGTTTGATAAATATCTAACACTAGTAGGGTTTAGTGGTTATGGTGTGTGATGCACAATTAATGGGCATGGTTGCTATTATGGTTCATCACAGGGGTGTGATGCTAAATATGGATAATTAAGGTTGTTGCCTCTAAGGATAGGAACTCTGGTTGGTTCTATTTGATCATCTAAGTTTGATTAAGATGAATACATGGGATACTAAATTGCTAGTGATAGGGTTCTACATTTTATGTGGACATAGGTATGTCTTTTAGTTGCTAATGATGGCTCTATGATTTGAAATAAAGTACCATGCTCACCTGTTCTAACCTTGGTTTTAGGTTAGAAGCAAATTAGGATTCATATGTAATAATGGAACTAGGGTTCCCAGTAGAGTTAGGGTTTTAGGGTTCCACATGAAATGATAGAGTTGTGATATCATTCCATATTGAATTAGGGTTTCCTATTTACCATATAGTTCTATGGTTAATAACTTCATGGTAAAGTTGAAGTTATTAGTAACTTGGAAATAAAAATAATATTGAATTTGACATTTTTTTAAAATAATTAATAATTAGGGTAATTATTAATTAGGGTTTAAATCTCTCTGATAATGATTTAACAAAATAACCAATCAGAAAAATTAATTTTAATGTTTTCTTTATTTATTTACTGGTTTTATTTAATTTTGAAATTTTTACTAATTATTGAATTTTAATTGAATTTAGAATTAGAATTAAAGGCTTAAATAACAAGTATTAAATAATTGAATTTTTATTAAAAATAAAATTTCATTTTATATTTTTATTGGGTAGAGTTTACTTTTCTATGAATTTTGATGTATCATTTATATTTTTCTGAGCTATTTTGAATTTTATATGAATTTGTAAAGTTACAGCAATTATTGAATTTGAAATTAAACAGAAATAGCTAAAGCTACCCGGGTTTTTTACCCACGAAGACGCTGACCAGTGGGCCAGAGTCCACGTCAGGGCCACCGTGGCGTCGATGTGGCAGCCTGGTACCTCACCGGCGGCCAGTGGTGGTGGACGCCGGCGATTCTGCGTTCCCGCGGGGGCGTGCGTGTGCTGGTTGGAAAGAAGACGCCGAGGAGATCCTAGTGGTGGTGGCGCCGCCACCAAATGGTCGCCGGAGCTCGGCCGGCGGCGAGGCCGAGCGGCAGAGCTCACGGGCCAACGTCGCGGAGCGTGCTTCGGAACGTAATCGAGCGAGATACGCATGCGAGGGGGATCAGTGGCTCACCAGGAGCACGCAGGGCTTGACGGCATAGCAAGGGGAGGTCTGGTTCGCCGGGAATCGTCGGTGCTGGCGTTGGGGAAGATGAGGTTGACGGCGAAGCTACGGCTCGCCCCAACTCGATTCCTCTTGCAGGTAGAGCAAGTCGAGGACGGCGGAGATGATGGTGGTCACGGCGAGGTTTGGGGAGGCTCCGAACGGCGGCGAGGGAGATGACCGGGGCGAGCTAGGGTTTCGTCTGGGGAGAGTTTTTGGAGCAGGGAGGAAGAACTCGAGGGCTAGGGTTCGTTGCGGCCTTTATACGGCGCCAGGATGCGCCTCGTCACGTCGACGGTCGAGGAGAAGCTGCCAGCGCCAAGGAGAAGGCGAGCACGGCGTCGCGCTGTCCTCCTCGAGCGCAGGAGAGGGTGAGGATGACCTTCTCCTCTGTTTTTTTTAAACGAAGGGGTACGTGGTGGTATGTTGGGTTGTGGCTTGGGCCGAAGTGCTGGGCTTCTGCCAGGCCGCTTGCTGGGCTGCGACGGCCAGGTAAGTATTTCCCTTATTTTTTTCTATGTTTTTATTTCTCCTATTGTATATTTTCTATTTTAACTCATAATTGAATTCAATTCTATTTGCAGATATTTGTAATTATGCTAATTCATTCAAGATTTAGTATACTAACTATTGTTTCCCTATTCTATTTTGAATTCATATTTTATATTGAATTACTTGCATATTTGTGAATTCAATTAAAATAACATTTGGACATAATCTTATATTTTTACTTTTATTCTCTTTTTATTATGCAATAAATTCTTTTTAGAATTATGAGAGTTGATATGTTCATCTCAAAGTATTTCAGAGATTGTTACTATGTCTTGGTTTCCATTTGAGGAATTAATCACTGGCATTTCATGTGAGCAACATTTTCTTAGGATTTTGTAGGTTTGACAATAACCAAAATCAAGGTTAGTATTAGTACTTATATTTTAAATATAACTTAAAATCCTAGAGTATGCATTACTCTCCTCAAGGTTGGGCTTTATTTACGGAGATAAGTGGTTGATCACCACCCATGGATTTAATTATGAGTTTAAGCACTAGATGTTTCTTAAGGTTAATTAGTGAAGCATAGAATTTATCTAATGAGCAATTGGTTTGAATCTCAATTATGGTCTGGTTTTATAATTGTAATCACCCAACTTATTCACAACTAGGTTGGAGATGTAATTCTGGGTTGTAGAGTTGAGATGACACCATATTGCATGTGCTAGGGTTTAATCTCCCCTAACCATGATAAGGTGGTTGTTTTCTTAACATTTTATGTTCTCCTCTAGTTACTATGATATTGAGAATTAGTTTTATCTTCTACCAATTGGCTTCTATTGTTAACCTCAATTTATCATTTAAGTAACTACATTGGTTATAGTTCTTTTTATAGTTAACTTTGGTCATATGGATATATGGTTTCTCACCATATAAAGTATAGAGTTTAACTCTAAGGTTTTCTTAGGTTGTTTAATTTCTGAAGTATGGATATGGTAGGATTCTACTTATGATCACCAAGTGGTTCACAAGTTAAGGTTGGGATAAAAGCCTATGGTTGATTACTAGTTACCTCCCTATTATTTCATGTGGTGAATGATATCTGTTTATCCTATTAGGGTTTAACTTATCCTCACATATCTCCAGGGCATGAACATGGTTTAGGCATGATCATCTTGTTCTTAATATCTTTGCCTCAAGTTCTTAGGGTTTATGATCATTATTCATTTCATAATGATCAAGGTTTGGCTTTCTAAAGTATATCTCTCCTGAGTTAGGTTTATTATTTCTCAGATCAAGTATTGTCTTGATCAACTAGGGTATAATATATCTCTTATAGTTTCTTGGTTGGACATGGCTATGGTGGTCTCAACATATTATATCCTAGGAGAATGCCTGAGGTATCAACTTAGGGTTTATACTTAACAATGATGATATGATCATCTGGTTATAAGAATAGTTCTCTCCCTCAAATCCAGGTGTTGCCTCATCTATTTTTAGTGTAACTCCATAGCTTGAGTTCTCTCATATAGGAATGGTTTATTCTAGGGTTTATGGTGTACTCACAAGATCTCTTTAGGTATCTAGGCTAAGATTCCATTTGTCTAACTTAATTGTATTAATCTCATCCTTATTTTATCAACTCAGGGATATGGTATTATTCCATGTGATATTAGATTATCTCACCACTCCAAGGGAAATGGTTTACAACCTAATAATTTAATTCAAAGGTTGTCCTTATTCTGAAATGGGTAAAGCTGTGATTAGTATGAATGGTCTCACTCATTTGGGAAGGACTTTTAATACTAACCTAAGGTTAGGCTCCATAGAGATTGATGTGATCATCAATATCCATGTTTAGCATAGATGGAGCCTCTCTCTAGGAAATATCTTGAATAAGATCCTAGGGTTCCTCTTGAAGATGATGTTGTGATCATATGGATGTATATCCAAAGTGTAGCTCAAGACTTGTCATTGCTTCTCTAATAAATAATATAGAACTCTCACCTCTCTAGGTTTGATGTATAATAATTTGGAATAGAGAAGAATTATACTCCTTAGTTGGATCTCCTTGTCTTGCTTCCAAGATTAAAGTAGATTGGATATCATAGGGTTTATGATAAGAGCATGGATTAGTTTAAGATATGGAGAAGATAAGTGAAGAATAGTTTCTCCAGTTATTGTTACTTGATTTCCAATTAAATGGTTGTTCATATGTTATGGCAATGAATATCATGTCGTTGTCTTTTAATAAGATCAAGTAGTTGGTACTTGATTAATAAGTTATTGTGTTGGTTGTAATTCCATTTGATCTAACCCTTGAGATCAAATCATCTCTACCCAAAACAAGGTTTTAGCAAAGTCACATTGAGGTTTATAGCGCTTGACTTGATGAGCTACTTCAATTCCACCAAGGTCAAGTGAAACTTCAGTTACTGTGACTGTTTTACTTTAAAGCGCGAAAATTCCCCAGATTTTCTATGCATGAATGCAATGCACACATCTGTTTCCTCTATTTTAGTAACCCCAATACCTGGGATATTACATTCTTTGATTCCAAAAGTTGTAATAAGTGTTTAGTAACATTATTCAACTAATGGTGAAGACCAAATTGGTCTAGGGTCAAAATTTATAAAAATGCCATAGAGCATATGTGAGGGTTTTTAGGGTTTTGCATTTATTTGATTTCTTTCTCTTTTTGGTTTATTTGGTTTGTGATCTTCTCATGATCACTTTAGGGTTTTAGGGTTTATCATATACACATAATAACAATCATCATGGCATATCAATCAAATGCACAAGTCCTATGCATGGCACTATATGCAATTTAAAAAGTTTTTGTTGGTTTGAAATTTTGCTCTCTGGAATTCTTCTAACTTTCTTTTATTGAAATTTGGGATGTTACAAACCCTTCCCCCTTACAAAAGATCTCGTCCCGAGATCGAAAAGAAAGTTAGGTACTAAAGAGATCTGGGTACTCCTTCTTCATGAAGTCTTCGCGTTCCCAGGTGGCTTCATCCTCGGTATGATTGCTCCACTGTATCTTCAGAAACTTGATGCTTCGGGTGCGGGTGGTTCGGTAAGCTTCCTCCAGGATGCGAATCCGCACTTCGCGGTATGTCAAGTCCTGGTTGATATCCACCGATCGGTGATCGATGTTCTTGAACACGTCGGTATTCTCGGGGACTTCAAGGCACTTCCGGAGGAGTGAGATGTGAAACACGTCGTGCACAGCCGACATTTCTTCAGGCAACTCCAATTGATAAGATACTTCACCTCGGCGGCTGAGGACTTTGAAAGGTCCGACATATCGGGGTGCGAGCTTTCCTTTCAGCTGGAATCTCTGCATTCCTTTCAAGGGGGATACCTTGAGATAGACGAAGTCTCCGATCTCGAAGGTCATCTCTCGACGTCTCTTGTCGGCGTAGCTCTTCTGTCTTGATTGCGCCGTCTTGAGGTACTCTCGGATCTTGTGTACTTTCTCTTCGGCTTCACGAAGAACATCTGGGCCAAAAACTTGGCTTTCTCTAACTTCCGACCAGTTCAGGGGGGTACGGCATTTCCTTCCGTACAAGGCTTCAAAGGGGGCCATCTGCAGGCTAGCTTGATAGCTGTTGTTGTAATAGAATTCTGCATAAGGTAGGCAGTCTTCCCACTTGGATCCAGTACACATGCTCTCAGCATGTCCTCCAGTATCTGGTTGACTCTCTCAGTCTGTCCGTCGGTCTGAGGGTGATAGGCGGTGCTGAAATTCAGACGGGTTCCTAGTCCTTCATGCACTTTCTGCCAGAATCTTGAGGTGGACTGTGATCCTCTATCTGACACTATCGATTTCGGGGTTCCGTGCAGGGCGACTATTCTGGAGATGTATAGTTCAGCTAACTTTGGGCCTTGGTAAGTGGTTTTTACAGCGATGAAATGGGAGACTTTGGTCAATCTATCGACAACTACCCATACGGAATCATTGCCTTTGCTGGATTTGGGCAGTCCGGTGATAAAGTCCATTCCTACGGAGTCCCATTTCCATTCTGGAATCTGGAGTGGCTGTAACAGTCCGGCGGGTCGTTGATGTTCTGCCTTGACTCTCTGACAGATGTCACACTTGGCGATATAGCTGCCGATTTCTCTCTTCATTCTGTGCCACCAGAATTGCTCCTTCAGGTCTTGGTACATCTTGGTACCTCCGGGGTGGATTGAATAAAGGGTGTCGTGGGCTTCTTGCAGGATGACTTGCTTCAAGTCTGAGTCTGATGGTACGCAGAGACGCTCTTTGTACCAAAGAACTCCGGCTTCGTCTACGGTGAATCCGGTGGCTTTTCCTGTGGCTATCTGCTTCTTGATTCCGTCAATGCTAGCGTTGTCTTTCTGGGCTTCCTTGATCTGGCTCACCAAGGTGGGTTGTAGTTCGATGCTGGCTGGGAATCCTTCACTAACAAGTTCTAGGCGAAACTGTTCAAACTCTTGATGTAAGCTGGGCTGTTCGGTTGCGAGCATGGAGTTCAACTGGCACGGCAGTCGACTCAAAGCATCCGCTACCACATTGGCCTTGCCGGGGTGGTAGTGAATCTCCATGTCGTAATCCTTGATCAATTCGATCCATCGGCATTGTCTCATGTTCAGCTCCTTCTGGGTGAATATATATTTGAGGCTCTTGTGGTCGGAGTAGATCTCGCATCGATTACCCATGAGGTAATGACGCCAAACTTTCAAGGCTAAGACCACGGCTGCAAGCTCGAGGTCATGGGTTGGGTAGTTCTGTTCATGTTGCTTTAGCTGTCTTGAAAGGTAGGATACAACCTTGCCTTCTTGCATAAGTACACATCCAAGACCAGTCTTGGAGGCATCGCAATATACGTCAAAGGGCTTTGCGATATCGGGCATGATCAGGATTGGGGCGGTTGTCAATCTACTCTTGAGCTGTTGAAAGCTCTCTTCACATTTGTCTGTCCACTCAAACTTCCTGTCCTTCTTCAGCAGTAGGGTCATTGGTCGAGCGATGCTCGAAAAACCTTCTACAAATCTGCGGTAATATCCGGCTAATCCAAGGAAAGCGCGGACCTCGGTTTGGGTGGTTGGGGCTTGCCATTCCATAACAGTTTTGATTTTGGCGGGATCTACGGCAATTCCTCCTGCAGACAAGATGTGTCCCAGGAATACAACTTCTTCCAACCAAAACTCACACTTGCTGAACTTGGCATATAACTTGTGATGTCTAAGGGTTTCTAGGACCGTCTCCAAATGCTGTTCATGTTCCTCTTCGGACTTAGAATAGACGAGAATGTCATCGATGAAGACAACGACAAACTTGTCCAAAAAGTACATGAAGATCTTATTCATGAGATTCATGAAATAAGCGGGGGCATTGTTCAGTCCAAACGACATGACGTTGTACTCATACAACCCATATCTGGTGGTAAAGGCAGTTTTTGGAATGTCAGTGGCTCGGATCTTCAGTTGATGGTATCCAGTTCTAAGGTCGATCTTGGAGAAAACTTTGGCTCTGGTGAGTTGATCAAACAAGTCTTCTATCTTGGGTAGGGGGTATTTGTTTTTGATGGTGACATCGCTAAGCTTACGATAGTCCGTACATAAACGATTTGCACCATCCTTCTTGTCCACAAACAAGACGGGGGATCTCCAGGGGGATGCACTCGGTCTAATCAGACCTTTGGCCAACATATCATCTATCTGCTTCTTCAGCTCCACAAGCTCGGTTGCGTTCATGCTGTAGGCTCTCTGGGCTATGGGTCCAGTTCCGGGGATTAACTCGATGATAAACTCGATATCCCGATCCGGGGGCATACCGGGTAGATCATCCGGAAACACATCAGGGTAGCGACAAACGACCCTGATTTGATCCAGAGTTGGCTTGGATACACTTTGGTTGCAGGTAAATTTTCTGGGTAGCTTTTAGAGATATGCTCTACTACAATACCGGTGCTGCTGGTCATGGTTATGGCTTTCTTGGCACAGTCTATCAATCCATTGTGTTTTGACATCCAGTCCATTCCTAGGACGACTTCCAAACCTTTGGTTCCCAGTATGATTAGATTGGCATAGAAATCTACGTCATGGATTTTGATGGGTACATTTTTGCAAAATTTTCTGGCTTTGGTGGTTGATCCGGGGATTTGAACTATCATAACATGCTTCAAGCTGAGGGGTTGAATTTTACTTGTTGATGCAAAGTCTTCGGTGACAAAAGAATGAGATGCTCCGGAATCAAACAACACTCTGGCAGGGATGTGGTTGACAGAAAACATACCCAGTACAACATCTGGTGCTTCCTGGGCTTCTTCGGCGTTCATGTGGTAGAGGAGGCCGTTGCGGTTATTGGGGTGGTTGGGGGAGAACTTCTTGCCGGTGGAGACACGGCGTTGCTGCTGAGCAGGTGCAGCGGTGTTGCCGGCGAGCTTGGCGAGACGCTTGGGACACTCGTTGGAGTAGTGCCCCACTACACCACACTCATAACAAGTGATGGTGGTCTTGTCCTGCTTGTTCGCAACGGGGACGGCGTTGCTTCCGGTTCTGGGAGCGGTGTTGGTGTTGTTGTTATTGTTGTTGGGGGCTCTGGGCGGAGCGCGGTTGTAGTTGTTGTTGTTGTTGTTGTAGTTGTTGTTGTTGTAGCCTCCTGGCTTGGAGTTTCCTCCACTCCGGTTCTGATAACCGGGGCGCGAGTTCTGCATCGGGGGCTTGTTGTTTCTCGGAGTGAAACCTCCGCTTGAGCTGGGGCGAAACTTCTGGGTATGGCTAGACCCACTTTGGTTCGCCATGCGGCGCTTGCGATTCTCATTGGCTTGGTTCAGCTTGCCCTCCATCTGGATGGCGGAGTCAACAAGGGCTTGAAGGTCGGCGAAGGGGATGTTGACGAGGACAGTCTGCATCTCATCATGCAGTCCGTTCAGGAATCTCTCCTTCCTCTTCTCAACGGTGTCGGTCTCATCAGGGGCGTACCTCGACAGTGTAAGAAACTTGTCGCGGTATTCAACCATCGTCATGCGACCTTGCTTCAGTTCACGGAACTCATCCCTCATCTTTTTGATAAGACCCGGGGGTACATGGTACTTGCTGAACTTTAGCTTGAAATCCTCCCAAGTCATGAACTGACCTCCGTTCATGGCACGGGTGCTTGTCCACCAAGCGCGGGCTGGTCCAGCGAGATAGTGGGTTGCAAACAAGACTTTCTCGTTGGCTTCCACTCCGGCTACTTCCAGGTTGTTCTCCACAGTCTGGAGCCAGTCGTCGGCGTCGAGGGGTTCCTCGGTCTTGCTAAACACCGGGGGATTGGTGTTCTGGAAGTTCTTGAGTTTGGATCCAGGGTGGTCATGATTTCCATGGCCTTGGTTGGCGATGGTCTGCAAGGCGGTGAGGTTGGCTTGGCGTTCAGCTCTTTCTGTATCCCTGTCGGCAAGCAGGGTTTGCAGCAGTTGCATCATCGTGTCGTGGGTGCGATTGGGAGGGGCCATCTGAAGATATAGAAGATCATGAGATGAGAGGGAACATTCTATGGTTCATTTTGGTTATGTTTGAAAACATTTGAAAACTTGTAATCTTTTCATGACAAACATAACATTCATTCATTCATTCAACACATAGTACAAACTAACACACACATACTCCAATGGTTTTAAGAACCATTCTCATGCTACGATACAAAGGACGGGATACAACTCACACCTACATAAGTGAAACTAGTGCAACTACTCCTCATCCTCGACATCGATCGAGACGTAGTCGTCAGGTCCTGCCTCCAGGAACTCGTAGTCCTCCTCCTCGGTGAACTCGTCCTCCTCAAAGTCATCGCCGTCGCTCAGGAAGGCTCCTCCTCCCTGAAGGTTGATAACTCCGTCGTCATCCTCCAACTCTCTGATCTGATCCTCCTGGGCCTTGACAGTGGCCTCGAGTGATGCGATCTTGGCGCGAAGGCGCACAATCGTAGCGTCCTTCTTGGCACGCTACTGGCGAAGGCTCTTGCGGTCGTTGTTGAGTAGTTTGATCGCCTCACCCTGCTCGGTGATGTGAGCATGGGTCTGGTTCGCGTAAGCGCGAGTGGCATCGAGGTCCTTCTGAGTCTGGTAGAGCATGAAGTCCAGGTGCTCAGCATGGTGCCTCAACTCCGGGTGCGGCTGCAGCTCCATGGGCACTCCCATGGCATCAGGCCTCGCGAAATGCGCGAAGCGAGAGGCGAGGATGCGCACCACGTTCTATCCACAGAGGCGCGCAAGTGCCTCCTGAAGGCCACGTGCGAGTCCGTCGAGCCAGTTGCTCTCACGGAAGGAGAAGAGGATCCTCTCCGAGGTGGGAGGCTCCATCTTGCCCCTCAAGTCGGCAGTGATCACCCACTGCAACTCTCCTCCGGGCGTGTCGTCCAACTGAACCCCGTGGAACTCGGGGTGTGGGCGCCCAAGGAAGTTAGAGACGGCGTTGAGGTCTGATACGTCTCCGACGTATCGATAATTTCTTATGTTCCATGCCACATTATTGATGATATCTACATGTTTTATGCATACTTTATGTCACATTTATGCATTTTCTGGAACTAACCTATTGACGAGATGCCGAAGAGCCGATTCTTTGTTTTCTGCTGTTTTTGGTTTCAGAAATCCTAGTAAGGAAATATTCTCGGAATTGGACGAAATCAACGCCCAGGGGCCTATTTTCACACGAAGCTTCCAGAAGACCGAAGAGTCAACGAAGTGGGGCCACGAGGCGGCCAGATGGTAGGGCGGCGCGGCCCAAGCCTTGGCCGCGCCGACCTGTCATCTGGGCCCCTCGTGACGCCCCTTGACCTGCCCTTCCGCCTACAAATAGCCTTCGTCGCGAAACCCCCAGTACCGAGAGCCACGATACGGAAAACCTTCCAGAGACGCCGCCACCGCCAATCCCATCTCGGGGGATTCAGGAGATCGCCTCCGACACCCTGCCGGAGAGGGGATTCATCTCCCGGAGGATTCTACACCGCCATGGTCGCCTCCGGAGTGATGAGTGAGTAGTCTACCACTGGACTATGGGTCCATAACAGTAGCTAGATGGTTGTCTTCTCCTCATTGTGCTTAATTGTCGGGTCTTGTGAGCTGTCGAACATGATCAAGATCATCTATCTGTAATGCTATATGTTGTGTTTGTTGGGATCCGATGAATAGAGAATACTATGTTATGTTGATTATCAATTTATATCTATGTGTTGTTTATGATCTTGCATGCTCTCCGTTACTAGTAGATGCTCTGGCCAAGTTGATGCTTGTAACTCCAAGAGGGAGTATTTATGCTCGATAGTGGGTTCATGTCTCCGTGAATCTGGGGGAGTGACAAGAACCCCTAAGGTTATGGATGTGCTGTTGCCACTAGGGATAAAACATTGATGCTATGTCCGAGGATGTAGTTATTGATTACATTACGCGCAATACTTAATGCAATTGTCTGTTGTTAGCAACTTAATACTGGAAGGGGTTCGGATGATAACCTGAAGGTGGACTTTTTAGGCATAGATGCATGCTGGATAGCGGTCTATGTACTTTGTCGTAATGCCCAATTAAATCTCACTATACTCATCATAATATGTATGTGCATGGTCATGCCCTCTCTATTTGTCAATTGCCCAACTGTAATTTGTTCACCCAACATGCTATTTATTTTATGGGAGAGACACCTCTAGTGAACTGTGGACCCCGGTCCAATTCTTTACATCTGAAATACAATCTACTGCAATTGTTCTACTGTTCTCTGCAAACAATCATCACCCACACTATACATCTAATCCTTTGTTACAGCAAGCCGGTGAGATTGACAACCTCGTTGTTTCATTGGGGCAAAGTATCTTGGTTGTGTTGTGCAGGTTCCACGTTGGCGCCGGAATCCCTGGTGTTGCGCCGCACTACATTTCATCGTCATCAACCTTCAACGTGCTTCTTGACTCCTACTGGTTCGATAAACCTTGGTTTCTTACTGAGGGAAACTTACTGCTGTACGCATCACACCTTCCACTTGGGGTTCCCAACGGTCGCGTGCTGTACGCGTGTCAAGCATAAATTTCTGGCGCCGTTGCCGGGGAGATCAAGACACGCTGCAAGGGGAGTCTCCACATCCCAATCTCTTTACTTTGTTTTTGTCTTGCTTTACTTTATTTACTACTTTGTTTACTGCACTATATCAAAATACAAAAAAAATAGTAGCTAGTTTTACTTACTGTCTTGCACTCTATATCAAAAACACAAAAAAATTAGTTACTCGCATTTACTTTATTATCATGACTAGTCCCGTAGTTGTTACTCTATCATCTGAGGAATCAATCTTCACTTTTAAACAAGGTGGTGAAGAGAATTTTAAAGAAGCTTGGTCTAGAATTTTTGATTCTTATAGTAAAACTGAACCTAAAATGACCTTAAGTTTGCTTCTTAGTAACTTTTATTTTGGGCTTATTCTTCGCTATAGATATGCCTTAGATGCTGTAGTGGGAGGAGATTTCCTTCATTGTGATGGGATCAAGCTTTTAATGCCATAAGGAAATTGATTACATCATTTAGCTCCGATAATAATTTTGATCCATCTCATGCTAGCATGCATAATAGATTAAACACTATTGAAACAAATATATCCTGTTTAAAAGAAGTGTATAACCAAATTCGCGAATACTATGATTATGTTCCATTAAGCTTCGAGCCTTCAATGTGGGTGCCTACCGGTAAAGCTACTATTGGTGGTGAAACTTTTCCTGCTCGTTGTGATATTATGTCTGAGTTTTGCCTTATGCCTAAAAGTATTTATGAATCTTTGACACTTTGGGAACTTACTGAAGGGGGAGAAGAAGTAACTCTTACGGATAACTCTGTTATAATTCCTAAGGGTATAGCTGAAGGTGTTTTCACAACCTTTCTTGGAAGGACGGTATCCACTGATTATCTCATTATTGAATGTGTAGGGACAGGACAAATCACACTTGGAAGATCCCTGCTGAAACTCATGGGAGCAGTCATAGATGTTGGGAAAGGCACTCTAAATTTTACCTCTACACCCGGATGCGGTCATGTATTCCCTAGACCAAAGAGTAGGAATAAGAGTAAGAAGGGTAAGAGCAACACCCCTGGTAAGAATGTCAACGCATCATCTCTTGATAATACTTGATACACACTTTCTGCGCCTAGCTGAAAGGCGTTAAACAAAAGCGCTTATGGGAGACAACCCATGTTTTTACTAAAGTACCTTTATTTTTATTTTGAGTCTTGGAAGTTGTTTACTACTGTAGCAACCTTTCCTTATCTTAGTTTTGTGTTTTGTTGTGCCAAGTAAAGTCGTTGATAGTAAGGTTCATACTAGATTTGGATTACTGCGCAGAAACAGATTTCTTTGCTGTAACGAATCTGGGCTTAATTCTCTGTAGGTAACTCAGAAAATTAATCCAATTTACGTGAGTGATCCTCAGATATGTACGCAACTTTCATTCAATTTGAGCATTTTCATTTGAGCAAGTCTGGTGCCTCAATAAAATTCGTCATTATGAACTGTTCTGTTTTGACAGATTCTGCCTTTTATTTCGCATTGCCTGTTTTGATATGCTCGATGGATATTTCGATTCCATTTAATTTCAGTAGCTTTGTGCAATGTCCAGAAGTGTTAAGAATGATTATGTCACCTCTGAACATGCAAATTTAGATTGTGCACTAACCCTCTAATGAGTTGTTTTGAGTTTGGTGTGGAGGAAGTTTTCAAGGATCAAGAGAGGGAGATGATACAACATGATCAAGGAGAGTGAAAGCTCTAAGTTTGGGGATGCCCCGGTGGTTCACCCCTGCATATATCAAGAAGACTCAAGCGTCTAAGCTTGGGGATGCCCAAGGCATCCCCTTCTTCATCGACAACATTATCAGGTTCCTCCCCTGAAACTATATTTTTATTCCATCACATCTTATGTGCTTTGCTTGGAGCATCGGTTTGTTTTGTTTTTTGTTTTGTTTGAATAAAATGGATCCTAGCATTCTTCGTGTGGGAGAGAGAAACGCTCCGCTGTAGCATATGGATAAGTATGTCCTTAGGCTCTACTAATAGTATTCATGGCGAAGTTTCTTCTTTGTTAAATTGTTATATGGTTGGAATTGGAAAATGATACATGTAGTAATTGCTATAATGTCTTGGATAATGTGATACTTGGCAATTGTTGTGCTCATGTTTAAGCTCTTGCATCATATACTTTGCACCCATTAATGAAGAAATACATAGAGCATGCTAAAATTTGGTTTGCATATTTGGTCTCTCTAAGGTCTAGATAATTTCTATTATTGAGTTTGAACAACAAGGAAGACGGTGTAGAGTCTTATAATGTTTTCAATATATTTTTTATGTGAGTTTTGCTGCACCACTTCATCCTTGTGTTTGTTTCAAATAACCTTGCTAGCCTAAACCTTGTATCGAGAGGGAATACTTCTCATGCATCCAAAATACTTGAGCCAACCACTATGCCATTTGTGTCCACCATACCTAGCCACTACATGGTATTTCTCCGCCATTCCAAAGTAAATTGCTTGAGTGCTACCTTTAAATTTCTATCCTCTACCTTTGCAATATATAGCTCATGGGACAAATAGCCTAAAAACTATTGTGGTATTGAATATGTACTTATGCACTTTATCTCTTCTTAAGTTGCTTGTTGTGCGATAACCATGTTCCCCGGGACGCCATCAACTACTCTTTGTTGAATATCATGTGAGTTGCTATGCATGTCCGTCTTGTCTGAAGTAAGGGAGATTTACCACCTATTTAATGGTTAGAGCATGCATATTGTTAGAGAAGAACATTGGGCCGCTAACTAAAGCCATGAATCATGGTGGAAGTTTCAGTTTTCGACATATATCCTCAATCTCATATGAGAAAATTAATTGTTGCTACATGCTTATGCATTAAAGAGGAGTCCATTATCTGTTGTCTATTTTGTCCCGGTATGGATGTCTAAGTTGAGAATAATCAAAAGCGAGAAATCCAATGCGGGCTTTCTCCTTAGACC
Source organism: Lolium perenne (assembly GCF_019359855.2). NCBI lineage: Eukaryota > Viridiplantae > Streptophyta > Magnoliopsida > Poales > Poaceae > Lolium > Lolium perenne. Next base: position 193,688,906 of record NC_067248.2, read on the forward strand.
TTTGTACAGGCGGCATAGAGGTACCCCTTTGTGACACTTGGTTAAAACATGTGCATTGCGATAATCCCGGTAATCCAAGCTAATTAGGACAAGGTGCGGGCACTATTAGTATACTATGCATGAGGCTTGCAACTTGTAAGATATAATTTACATGACACATATGCTTTATTACTACCGTTGACAAAATTGTTTCCTATTTTCAAAACCAAAGCTCTAGCACAAATATAGCAATCGATGCTTTCCTCTTTGAAGGACCATTCTTTTACTTTTATGTTGAGTCAGTTCACCTATCTCTCTCCATCTCAAGAAGCAAACACTTGTGTGAACTGTGCATTGATTCCTACATACTTGCATATTGCGCTTATTATATTACTTTACATTGACAATATCCATGAGATATACATGTTATAAGTTGAAAGCAACCGCTGAAACTTCATCTTCCTTTGTGTTGCTTCAATGCCTTTACTTTGAATTATTGCTTTATGAGTTAACTCTTATGCAAGACTTATTGATGCTTGTCATGAAGTACTATTCATAAAAAGTCTTTGCTATATGATTCACTTGTTTACTCATGTCATTTACATTGTTTTGATCGCTGCATTCATTACATATGCTTACAATAGTATGATCAAGGTCATGATGGCATGTCACTCCAGAAATTATCTTTGTTATCGTTTATCTGCTCAGGACGAGCAGAAACTAAGCTTGGGGATGCTGATACGTCTCCGACGTATCGATAATTTCTTATGTTCCATGCCACATTATTGATGATATCTACATGTTTTATGCATACTTTATGTCACATTTATGCATTTTATGGAACTAACCTATTGACGAGATGCCGAAGAGCCAGTTGCTGTTTTCTGCTGTTTTTGGTTTCAGAAATCCTAGTAAGGAAATATTCTCGGAATTGGACGAAATCCACGCCCAGGGGCCTATTTTCACACGAAGCTTCCAGAAGACCGAAGAGTCAACGAAGTGGGGCCACGAGGCGGCCAGATGGTAGGGCGGCGCGGTCCAAGCCTTGGCCGCGCCGACCTGTCATCTGGGCCCCTCGTGACGCCCCTTGACCTGCCCTTCCGCCTACAAATAGCCTTCGTCGCGAAACCCCCAGTACCGAGAGCCACGATACGGAAAACCTTCCAGAGACTCCGCCGTCGCCAATCCCATCTCGGGGGATTCAGGAGATCGCCTCCGGCACCCTGCCGGAGAGGGGATTCATCTCCCGGAGGACTCTACACCGCCATGGTCGCCTCCGGAGTGATGAGTGAGTAGTCTACACCTGGACTATGGGTCCATAGCAGTAGCTAGATGGTTGTCTTCTCCTCATTGTGCTTAATTGTCGGGTCTTGTGAGCTGCCGAACATGATCAAGATCATCTATCTGTAATGCTATATGTTGTGTTTGTTGGGATCCGATGAATAGAGAATACCATGTTATGTTGATTATCAATTTATATCTATGTGTTGTTTATGATCTTGCATGCTCTCCGTACTAGTAGATGCTCTGGCCAAGTTGATGCTTGTAACTCCAAGAGGGAGTATTTATGCTCGATAGTGGGTTCATGTCTCCGTGAATCTGGGGGAGTGACAAGAACCCCTAAGGTTATGGATGTGCTGTTGCCACTAGGGATAAAACATTGATGCTATGTCCGAGGATGTAGTTATTGATTACATTACGCGCAATACTTAATGCAATTGTCTGTTGTTAGCAACTTAATACTGGAAGGGGTTCGGATGATAACCTGAAGGTGGACTTTTTAGGCATAGATGCATGCTGGATAGCGGTCTATGTACTTTGTCGTAATGCCCAATTAAATCTCACTATACTCATCATAATATGTATGTGCATGGTCATGCCCTCTCTATTTGTCAATTGCCCAACTGTAATTTGTTCACCCAACATGCTATTTATTTTATGGGAGAGACACCTCTAGTGAACTGTGGACCCCGGTCCAATTCTTTACATCTGAAATACAATCTACTGCAATTGTTCTACTGTTCTCTGCAAACAATCATCACCCACACTATACATCTAATCCTTTGTTACAGCAAGCCGGTGAGATTGACAACCTCGCTGTTTCGTTGGGGCAAAGTATCTTGGTTGTGTTGTGCAGGTTCCACGTTGGCGCCGGAATTCCTGGTGTTGCGCCGCACTACATTTCATCGCCATCAACCTTCAACGTGCTTCTTGACTCCTACTGGTTCGATAAACCTTGGTTTCTTACTGAGGGAAACTTACTGCTGTACGCATCACACCTTCCACTTGGGGTTCCCAACGGTCGCGTGCTGTACGCGTGTCAAGGTCGTGCTCGAAGATCAAGCTCCCTCCGTTCCCAAGCTGGTGAAACTTGGTGTTGATGGGTTCATTCAGCTCCATCTGAAAGAGAATCGGATGAGTAAGTTAGAGAGTGCAAGGTGTGGTAAAATTTTAAGTAGATTCAAATAAGATAGAACATGATTCATCAAATTTTGGCAAAGTCTCAAAGACAAGAGTGTAGTAAATTTTCACAAATATTTTCCTTCATTTGATTTCAATGTTAAGTTTTTCAGAACGCCCATTCTAACTAAGGTCTTCTAAGGTCAAACCTGGCTCTGATACCAACTTGTCAACACCCGGATTTTTAAGTCCGGATGCCTATTATGTCATACATCGCAATCCCAGGAATATTGTTGTTGTGAGGCATAATAGTTACGTATCATAGTCATCATTCATTACAAACCATAATGTCTTACAAATTGGAATCACATGATCCATATTACACGAATAGTTGATTTATTGATCAACGAACAAACATAAGTTCATAGCGGAAGCGTAAGATACAAGGACTCTCTAGTCCACAGGCCAACGCTTGACGTCGGAAGACTCCTAGTTGTCGTAGGCGTCCTGTTGGTCATCTCCTTGTTCATCTTCATACTCTGGCCATTTGAATAGCCAGGGACAAAGCCGTGAGTACTTCAAGTACTCGCAAACTAATACTAATGTAAGTGCTAGACATTTCTAGTATGGTTTGCTAAGCTCTAGTTTATTTGCATAAAGCCAATTTTAGTTCACAAGTATTTGAGAAAAGCTTATTCAAGTGCTAACTAACTCAAGTGGGAACAGTAGTGTCATTCCCACCATTCAAGTGGTGATTTCAATTCAATTCACCACAAGTCATTTCACCATCTTCTTTCAACATCATTTTCAAAGATATGACATCGGAAACTGTATGGCCTTTCCAACCGTCCGTAACCGTGGACGCGGCTATTCGAATAGGTTTACACTCTGCAGAGATTGCACACTTGTGCCACAACATTTGATTTCATCCGTCGGGATTACCCCGAATCATCGTAACACAGTACGCGGATCATCAACCATAACCTTTCACTTACAAATCCTAGTATGAGCACCTCTCCCCATGAGCTTGGCCTCCCAGTGAAGACCAACTGTCAACCTGGGAACTGCACAGGACTTGGCCGTACAATTCACCTCAATTTCACATCATTTCTCAACAACGGAGGCAGCCTCAAGCGTAACCCCTATGACGTGTGTTCAGAGGGAACCCATACTAAGATGCATAAACTTCCAGTTAAGCCCTACCCATAATCAGGTATTGTGGGGGTACTTAATATTGGAAAGGTATCGCATTCAAACCAACATCATGTTATCAAAAATCACCATCTTCTCTTTGTCATATTCACCTTCAAAAATCATTCAATGGAATGCATCATCATTCCAAGGTTTCAAATTCATTTCAAGTCACATTGTTCCCATCTAAAGTAGTCAAGTTTTATTCATTAGCACTAGCTCTAAATCATGAGGGGTGCTATCTTGCTTTGCTTGATGGAGGCTAACTTTACTACTCTAGTAATCTTCCTTACTTTGACCAAAGTTAACTATAAAAGTAACTTCTTGAGAAAACAAGTAAAAACTTGTAATGTATAAACTTGGGATAGGCTTATGTAAGAAAAGGTAAGATTCATGGTGCCTTGGTTCTGTCCAGGGAGGTCTCTATTTATAGGTGCGAGAGGGTGCTGCGGGGCAGTGAGGTGGTCGACCATGGCGCGGCTTCTCCGGCGAGCTAGCGAGCTAGGCGAGGGCGTGGCGCAGTTCTGCGGTTCCTGGCGAAGCGTTTGGCGGCAACAGCATGGTCGGGCGGTGGCTAGGTTGGTCGCATTGTTTCCATGTCTGCCGCGTCTACGGCGGATCGGGGTCGCCTTCTCTGGCGACGACGGGCACGGGTCGTGGTTGAGAGCTTGTCTGGCGCGTCCGTGGTGGCGCTGATGCTCAACGTGCTCGAAGGGGGTCCAGGGCTCGCGTGAGGGCGTGGGACGGCGCGTGTCCAGGGCGCGTCTGTGGCGCGCCACGCGCGACACGAGCGGCATACTGGCCGCCATGGGCGCGAGCTGGTCTGGCGCGTTCAGTGCTCCTCCTCGACAATGTCGGTTGCTAGGTGGTGTAGGAGGTGAGGTGGCGTCGTTTGGGCACGGTGGCCGTGGCTGAGGAAGAAGGGAGAGGGGTGGAGCTCGACGTGTGGAGCATGGCCGGCATGGCCATGTCCATGTCTTATTAGCCATCTCCTAGGGTTTCTATTTAGCATTGAATGGTTTAGAGGGAACCAGGGGACCATTTGGTGTAGGTTGGGGTAGATTAGATGGGGTAGATCACTATAGCAAATAGTGTCAAATAGTTACATACTACCTCCGTTTCAAGGAATAAGGCGCACGCGCATTCCAAGACGAACTTTGACCACAAAAATTAAGCAACAAAATCTTAATTATATTATATGCATGTAACACCGTTGGATTCGTATTGAAAAACACTTTCTAATGATGCTAATTTCATACAAACAATCTATATATATTTGAAGTAATTCTTGGTCAAACAAAAAGCTCGTAAAACGAGGACGCCTTATTCCTTGAAACGGAGGTAGTAGATGCCATTTGCAAAATTTGTCCAAATTTGATTTAATTCAAATGGTTGAAAGTTTTGAATTGTGAGTGTCTCATTGAGTTAGAAATGATCAGAGGTGGTGAAGTGTGGTGGTGGCATTGTTGAATTCAAGTTTTTGCAAAATTGGCTAAGTGTGAGATTGTTACATCTATTAAAATGTTGCAACTTTGGATGAGCATAGCTAATGATCAAGAAAGAATTTGGCATGGTGATCTTTACAAAAAGTGTTCATCTTGATGTTGACTTGGATGTGGTGCAAAGAGTTAGTAAGGTTTGGTTTGAGAAAATTGAATTGCAATGGCTCAAAGTAGTGATCAGACTATAATTGGCAGTTTTGACCATTATCATATGTGAGCAAGTTTTGTATTTGAAATCCATTTGATTTGTGATTCTTTGATTCCAAAAGTTGTAATAAGTGTTTAGTAACATTATTCAACTAATGGTGAAGACCAAATTGTTCTAGGGTCAAAATTTATAAAAATGCCATAGAGCATATGTGAGGGTTTTTAGGGTTTTGCATTTATTTGATTTCTTTCTCTTTTTGGTTTATTTGGTTTGTGATCTTCTCATGATCACTTTAGGGTTTTAGGGTTTATCATATACACATAATAACAATCATCATGGCATATCAATCAAATGCACAAGTCCTATGCATGGCACTATATGCAATTTAAAAAGTTTTTGTTGGTTTGAAATTTTACTCTCTGGAATTCTTCTAACTTTATTTTATTATAATTTGGGATGTTACAAAACCTTAACGATGAAGAGTCTTAATGGGCCCAGCCTTAACGAATCGAGTAGCTCTTTACTCGAGCCCTAGATGGAGATGACGCGCAAGGGTTGCCATCGACTGATATAACAAAATGATGATCCTGAAGCTCTCGCCTCGATGCATGAACCCTGGTACGATCCACCCAAAATTAATCAAGGTCGTATCATTCTTGTCAGCTGCATCAATGTTTCAAATGCGCCAAACAAATCGATAACAAGTTGTAGTCCAGATTGGCGGGTAAACCCTTGCCTATAGGTACGACCACCGTGAGACCAGCGTCCGCATGCAGCACCGCGCGTCCGCGGGGAAGGGCCTCGACCAGGTGCCATTTTCCACGGAAGGCACCACCACGGGAGTAAGAAAATTCTACTTTCTACTCCATGTGATAAAAAATAAGTGTACGGCGTTTATTGTAGATCAGAGGGAGAGTAGTTTTTACCCAATGAATTGGCTACATATGTTGTTCTTCCGATGCTCAAGGTATGCTTAGTCCTTATTGTTTTTTTTTGCTAGTTATTTTCATTGTGAGTAAGTTGTTCTTCAGCATTCCGTGGACTGCCCACTTCGGGGCTTTATTAATCCGAAGCCGGACAGTCGGCGCTTTCTGACAAACCGCATAGGTCAGTTTATTTAAACTGAGAATCTCAGCACAAACTGAAAGAACCGAAAATATTTGTTAAATGTAGCGAGCACTCAAACTCCCATGGTTCATTGGACTTCACATCAAACTTATTTCCTCCATCCTCAAATAAGTGTACGTTTATCTCTAAATTTTATCCATAAAAAGTATACTTCTATTTTCCAATGCACTTTGAAGTAGCAAAAAATGTTTCTCTCATCGCACGAAAATCATAGCAGTATATGTTCTTCTCGTTTTCTACATGCACTTAGCTCATTGTAGGTGAAAAAAAAAGTGAGATGTTAGTTTGCATTTTTCTCAATATATTTTTTACTTTTACTTCATAATGTATCTTAAAATACCTGCATATACACTTATTTGTGGATCGAGAGGAAGTCACGAAAACTGGACTCTTCTAAATCAAGTACAAGTACGACCCCTCAGCCACACAAAAAAAAGTACGACCCCTCAGCCACACAAATAAGCGCATCTTAACCACATCTTAGACCACCAAGCCACGCGTATGAAAGAGATGTGACGTCCCTAACCACCTCATCCCGTCGCGAGAGACAAGAGGCAAATAATCGCATGCATGACGTCGAAAACACAAAACGTAGCGTAGCATAGCGAAACATGCACGTCGGCTAGCCGCTCTCCAACGGTTAGCGCAATGGCCGAAACCAGCGAACGGTACAGCAAGTACGTCCGATGAACTATGAATGACGATGACGATGGAATGAACCGAAGAGCCCAGACGAGTGGGAGTTAAATGCCAAACAGACCATGGGGCAGTGTACGTGCGAGGCCGTTCTGTGTTGCGATGCCGCGAGTAACGCCGGGTCAGTACGTAATCAATCATGCATGGAGGGAGCCATGGTCCAAATGGAGGATGGAGACGAACTGAGGGGCTGCTGGTCCAGGCGCCGGTGTGCTGGCTTGGGCCTGGTGATAGATATGCGCACGTACCGTACGACCTGCGCTCGAAAATATGCCGGCGCCTATCCTATCAAACGCAAGCCTACAACTGTGACAACGGCGATGCTCCCCAACAATCGTCTACAACAGCATCTCAATTCTCAAATAGAGATTGTCTACACGGATAAATTAAAGAGAGCGGCGACCTGCATCACATTCGCTTACGTGAATCACGTATTGGAAGACACAAAAATAATTCCTGGATGCTTGAATAATGCAGTGAATGCAATGTATAATATAGTCTCTATAGTGCTATAGTGCATTGTATTATCACTACGGCCGACGGCCGCCATGCCGTCGGCACAAGCCCATTTGTCTTCCGCACGGCATCAAAGCCGACGGCATAGAACTAATGGCTGTTTGGCAATTCTAGCTCGATTTTAAAAAAAAAAACTTTTATTTTTTAATCTCATGGACCATTTTAATCCAACTACACTTAATATTATGTCATATTGCATATGTGTTATCACCAGAATTTGACCGAGTCAGAGGTGGGCCGCGATCAAGATGGATTTGAAGGATATACATGGAAGAAATATGTGGATCGGCCTTTATATGCAAGATATGGGCTAGTTGGGCCGTGTATCTGTAACATAGTAGATTACGTGTCGTTTTAGTTAGAATTGGCCTCGTGCACGGATGGGATTATTCCCACGTTAGAAAGTCCCTTGGACTATAAATATGTATCTAGGGTTTATGGAATAAACAACAACCAACGTTCAACCAACCAAATCAATCTCGGCGCATCGCCAACTCCTTCGTCTCGAGGGTTTCTACCGGTAAGCAACATGCTGCCTAGATCGCATCTTGCGATCTAGGCAGCACAAGCTTTATGTTGTTCATGCGTTGCTCGCATGAAGCCTTTTGATGGCGAGCAACGTAGTTATCATAGATGTGTTAGGGTTAGCATAGTTCTTCGCGTAACATGCTATCGTAGTGCAACCCTTGCATATCTAGCCGCCCTTACACCTATCTTAGGTGTAGGGCGCACCGCTTGATCATTATTTAGTAGATCCGATCCGTTACGATTGCTCCTTGTTCATCGAGGATTAGTTTAATATCTGCAATAGTTAGGCCTTACAAAGGGCGGGAGGATCCAGCGGCACGTAGGGTGTCGTTTGCTAGTCCTAGACAGGATGTTCCGGGGATCAACCTCGTGTTGGTTTTTAGGCCTTGTCTAGGATCGGCTTACGATCACCGTGCGTGGCCGCGAGGCCCAATCCTGAGTAGGATGATCCGATTATGCGGTGAAAACCCTAAATCGTCGTAGATCTCATTAGCTTTATCTTGATCAAGCAGGACCACCATATATTCGTGCACCTTGTACGAATCATGGGTGGATCGGCTCCTTGAGCCGATTCACGGGATAACCCGAGAGCCGATCGAGGCTCGTATTTAATGTTTACGTGTATGCCATGCAGAAACTAAGCGAGGCATCTCCATCACCTTCCCGACCAGGTATAGGTCAGTGGCACGCCCTTGCATCGGCATCGGACGTGTTTACCAGAGTCTTTGCGGGCCGTCGATCGGAGGGACATCGGCCAGCCGCAGCCCTAGGTTGTTCCCGGCACTACGGTGTTGCCCGTCGCAGCCCGCCGGTGAGTTTTGACAAGAACACATTACGGCACGCCGGTGGGACAAGCTTCTACATCAACCACATCGCCATCTACATCCGAGATGGCGGACGGCACGCCCGATCACGTACGAGGATCGACCGACGAGCTCAAGAAGAAGTATGACGAGATCAAAGTCATCCTCGAAGCCGACCTCATCGGCTCTTTCCACGAACCCGTTCACATGGCATCGTGGAAGGGGTTCTCGCCTAATGGTGCACTAGATGGGATAGACCTCTCTGCCCCGTCGGAAGAACGCACCGAGTCCTGCGGCAGGAGATCAACTACTTGGTGGCTCACTCGCTACACCGCCACTCTGAGAACCTGGTAAACACGTTGGAGCGTGTCGCTCTTCGCGTGATCCAGGAGATCATGAGGCACCAGTACTCGCCGTCAGGACCAGCTCTCGGGACGCATCAAGGAGAGTTGCCACTTCAGTCCCGTCCACCGCTGCCATTTGCGTTGGCAGCACCAGAAGTGCCGACTTCACCGGCATTCGTCGTCTACAAGATCGGTGGTGACCCTAGTGACTACCAGTTCTTGCTTGAGGCGCCTAAGGAGATCCCTCACGGGTACACGTGCACGTATGTGCCAGATTGCGGTAACTGGGCGCTCACAAACCAGGCCACAATATCAGGGACTTCTGGGAAAACAGGAGGGACGTCAGCAACAGATCTTGAGAAGCAGACGTGGCTAACACTACTAGGGAAAGGCTTATAGCCGCACTCCTTACCGCCAGCAAATACGAGCTGAAGATGCCGGCGGTAATACCTTCCAGGGGGGGCTAACAGTACCGCCGGCGAATAGGAAGGACGGCGCCGGGGGTAGCCCGATTACCGCCGGCGAAACAGAAACGGAGGCGCCGGGGGTACAATGGGCCGCGGGGTCCCAAGTGGGCCTGGCGTTACCGCCGGCGTTTTCGGGCCGAAGCGCCAGCGATAGTGGGCTCTACCGCCGGCGAAACGGGGACGTAGGCGCCGGGGGTGTCGCCGAGCCAGGGTGGGCCACCTGGCCTTACGTTACCGCCGGCGGTTTCGGCCAGCAGATGCCGGCGGTAACTGGCCCTACCGCTGGCATTCTTCATAGTAGGCGCCGGCGGTAACCTGGGCATGTCCATTTAGGACGACCAGCCACCTACCACCACCCACACACACTCATATGTGATGGCAAATCAACCCAAGCACTAGTTAGCTCATTCCCCCACCCATTTTAGCTATTTCAACCAATAAAATATGATGTATTTGAGCAAATCATGCACTACCTAGCCCCTCTAGCATGATTTGCATAATATAGATCTAGATCTATCTCCTCCCACCACCTTTTCCACTAGATCTAGCTAGATCTCTCCATTTCTTAGATCTCTAGATCTCTCAAGCATTAAAGTCGACATGTGGCGTCTCTCGGGTGCTTTTGGACATCGCGTCAACTAGTAGGTACATAAACTAAATGAGTGGAATGTTCATGTGTTGGCGAAAATTCGCGGTTATATCACTAGTACTAGTGGTGGCAAAAGGCGTGGTTCCATATATGTAAATGCATTGTTTTGCATTTGTTTACGCGTGCAGGAACATTGAGTTGCCAATGTTTTGCCGGAATGTTGATTAACTTCCGTTCCGGCGAATTTTGGAACTCCAGCATGACAATATTTAGCAAAGGTCATGCCGAATTTTTTCCGTGAAAACCGAGACGGCGGTGTAATCAATTATCTTGTCTTGTAGGCGGCGATGGTCATCGCGATGAGGGAAAGCGTCGTGGATAGATACGTGGAACGCGCGACGGCCGACATGTATCGAAAAAAGCGAAAGGATATAATGTGTCCTTGTCGAAGATGCAAGCTAGGATCGTTGTTTGACCCCTTCTCAGGCATAGTGAATCAACACCTGCTCAAGTATAGTTTCATGGAGGGGCATACTCAGTGGATGAGTGATGATGGAGATGATGATATCGATGGTGATGGAGGTGATGATGGTGGAGATGATGATAACGAAGGTGATGGAGAGGATGCCCCACACGACAATGGAGAGGAGGTTGAAGAGGATGGCACACACGTTGATGGTGATCAAGAAGGCTGGGAAGAACATGCGGCCGATGAGGACATGAGTAGAAATACCCCGCTAACCGCGGCCGTGCAGGACCGTCATGTTCAAGAACTTCTTCTCAGCAACACATCGACCGACCCCAAAATCGCTGGTAGACGGAAGGCTAAGCTGGATCAACTCGAGGTAGACTCGAGAACTCCGTTGTACGATGCAGCTCGTGGGACGGAGGAGAGCCGTCTGAGATACGCTCTCGATATTATGGAGATGAAGGCAAAGCACAAATGGACGGACACAAGCGTGGACGAACTCTTCGGATACTTGAAGATCCACTTTCCTAAAGATAACACGTGTGCCGGTAGCCTACAGGAGGCCAAGAAAATCGTGTGCCCTCTCGATTTACCGCACCAGAAATACCACGCATGCATCAGTGACTGCGTAATATATCGGAACGAGCATGCCAATCTCGATACATGCCCACAGTGTGGCGAATCTCGATACAAGAGAGGGACAAGAAAATCTCCTTGAAAAGTTGTGTGGTACTTCCCGCTCACGCCCCGTCTGCAGCGGTACTTCGTGGACCCCAAGGAAGCAAAGCTCATGCGCTGGCACGCGGAAAGAAAGGAGGCGGTGATGCGTGATGTGGAACGGGTTGAAAACCCAGTGCTAACACACCCTTCGGATGCAAGCCAGTGGAAAACATTAGACGATGAGTATTACGAAGAATTCGGGAAAGAACCAAGGAACATCAGGTTGGGTGCGAGCACCGACGGACTCAATCCGTTTGGGAACCAAAGCAGCAAGCACAGCACCTGGCCCGTGTTTGTATGGATGTACAACCTCCCTCCATGGCTATGCCTGAAGAAGAAGTACATACACATGAGTATGCTAATCCAAGGGCCGACGCAGCCAGGGAGCGATATCAACCTGTATCTGGAGCTATTGAAGGAGGAGCTAGTCACTCTGTGGGAGGAAGGGACAGAAACTTGGGACGCCTACGGACAAGAAACTTTCCGTATGAAAGCCGCACTGTTGACGACGGTGCAGGACTATCTTGGATACGGATATATCGCGTGCCAGGTGTGCCACGGACACAAGGCATGTGTGAGGTGCATGGAAAATACGCCGTTTTTACAGCTGGGTAAGGATCCCGGGTCTTCAAAAACCGTGTACATGAGGCATCGAATGTGGCTTCCCAAGAATGACCCGTGGAGGAAGCGTGGAGACCTGTTCAATGGGAAGGATGAGGTCGAGGGACCTCCACCTAGGAGAAGCGGCGAAGAGATAGATACTCTGTTGAAAAACTGGAAAGATTGCCCTCCGGCGGGTAAGATAAAGATCCAGAAGCGGAAGAAAGGAGACAAGAGAAAGAAAAAGGAACCCGGGCCGCTCTTGGGGGTATGGAAAAGGAGGTCCGTGTTTTGGGACTTGCCGTACTGGAAGGTCCTCGGTACGCCTCATAGCCTTGATGTCATGCATATCACGAAGAACGTGTGCGAGAGCTTGCTTGGCACTGTGCTCAACATGCCGGAGAGGACCAAAGACGGGTCGAAAGCAAGACACGACCTGATGGCCCTTGATATCAGAAAAGAGCTTCATTTCGCCCAGGTTGACCAGAAACCGAGGAGGAGGAGACGGATGGTCGCAAACGCAAAAGGGTGGCCAAGCAGCGCGAAACTCCTCGCCCCTCCTGCTTCACTCTAAATCCCGATGAGCTCGAACAATTCTTCAAGTGCCTACTAGAAGTCAAATTTCCCCTAGGCTACGCGGGGCTGATACGCAGATGGCTGGACCCGACGAAAAAAATCTTCAGCGGGATGAAGTCTCATGACTGTCATGTCATGATGACGCGGATACTTCCGGTTGCTATCCGAGGGATAATGGAACCGCACGTTCGTGCGACGGCCCGACCTGTGTAACGTCTTCGACGTCATCACTCGAAAGTCGATAACCGTCAAGAAACTCGGGAGGCTGCAGGAAGAGATCGTCACCATCCTATGCGAGATGGAGATGTACTTCCCGCCCGCATTCTTTGACATCATGGTCCATCTGCTGGTGCATATAGTGGACGATATCGAGGATCTCGGGCCCACGTTCCTTCACAACATGATGGCGTTAGAAAGAATGAACGGCTTCATCAAAGGATACGTTCGTAACAGGGCACATCCGGATGGAAGCATCGTCCAGGGCTTTCTCACCGAGGAGTGCATCTCTTTCTGCAAGAATTATTTAAACGAGGACGACCCACGTCCGGTTGGATTGCCCGCCAACAAGCACCTCGGCAGATTCGAGGGAGTAGGCCACAACGCTGGCAGGAGGGAACTCGACGCCGATCAAGATGATAGGAGAACAGACTTTAACAGGGCCCACTTAGTAGCACTACAGCACATGAACGAGGTAGAGCCTTGGGTGGATCAGCACATAAACATGATCAAGAGCAGGGCTGACAAGCCGATGACGGAACAAGAGGTATTTAGAGCGCACAACTCCTCTTTCGCGAGCTGGTTCAAAGACCAGATTGATGCCAATCCCCCACCAATGGCAAGCGACGTAGACAAAATGATATTGGCCTTGTCTTATGGGCCCGCCCCCAACCTCATGACTTATCAGAAATATGACATCAATGGTTACACATTCTCCACAGAGGAGAGAGACAAAAAAAGCGACTATCAGAACTCGGGCGTGACGATGGAATCGTACACGGGTGAAGAGAAGAAAAGGTACTACGGAAGGATCGAGGAAATCTGGGAGCTCGACTACGTCGGGGAGAAGCTACCGATGTTTCGTGTCAGATGGGCTACGGACGTCACAAAAGAAGATGCGTATGTCACCACCATGCGACTGCCCCCCAAATCCAAGACCAAGAACCCCACCGCGCAAAATGAGCCTTGGGTATTGGCTAAGCACGTCGAGCAATGCTTCTTCATAACTGACCCGTCAAGGCCCAGTCGTGTTGTCGTAAGGAGAGGAAAAAGGGCCCTCGTCGGAATGGATGGAGTTGCCGACGAGCAAGACTTCGACGGCCTCGTCGGAGACCCAATGATGGAAGAACCCGATGAAGACGATAGAACCTACACACTAAGAAGAAGAAGGACGACGCTACCTAGGTCAAGTGTTCCTCCGTACACAAGGAGTCGCGACGATACCGATGGGGTCACAAGGACCAAGCGGAAGGGACTTTGAAGTCATTTGTGTATTTATAATAATTATCTCTCGAACAACCATTTGTCCTTCTCAAGTGTATCCTAAATTTATGTCTTGGTTTTTCATCGGATGTCTCGCGATATATCCTTCATTGGTTTTTTTACAATTAAAAAGGATTAAATAGAAACAATAAAAAAGGACTTTACAATTTATCCAAGTAAATAGAAACAATAAAAAAAGTCTTAGAAAAGGGAAAAAAGGTGGCTTTTTTGCACCCACAGGGATTCGAACCCTGGGTGCCTCGGCTATGCACAAGAGTGGCACCACTGGGCTAATGAATCGGTTTTGATTAAAATGCATGGTTTACACAAGTAATGTTGTATCGCCAGCTGGGAGGAAAAAAAATATACCCCCGGCGAATTGGATGTTTCCGCCGGTGGAAACCACACATGGTCCCACCTGTTAGTGGGTGAAAGTTACCGCCGGCGTTTACGCCGAAACGCCGGGGGTAGGCATTCCACGATTTAGTCGGGCGCGGCCGTCGTTCCCCGTACACGGCCAAAAATCGCGAGCTCCCACGACTTAGTCTCTGCCGCCGTCGATCCGCCGTCCCTACCGCCGTCGATCCGCCGTCGCTGTCGTCGTCGAGCCGCCGTCGCTGCCATCGCCCTCCACCGCAGGTGCGCCCCTCCCCTGCCTCCCTCTCTCCCTTGCCCCGTTCCTCGATCCGCCGTCGTTCCTCACCTCGCCCCCCGTCTACTCCGGCCACCATGCTGCCCCCGCTCGCCCTATCCCCGCTCACTTCCCCCGCCGACGGAGCCCTCCCGTGCCCTCAATCGCGCCGCCGTGCAAACACTAGCCGCCCCCTCCTCCTCCCTCCCCCGCGGCTGCGACTGCCCGCGGCGGCCTCCTCCCCCCTCGCCGCCATGTCCACGGCGGCGCAGCAGGCGGTCGCGGACCAGAAGCGCGCGGTGCGGTCCGACATGCGCAGGGCGCTCAAGGCCCTCTCCCCCGACCAGCGGGCCAGCCAAGGTGATCCCTCCAACCCCCTGGCTGGCTCCAACTGTGCTGCCCACCACCTGCTCGGCGGTTTGCCACTTAGAAGAACTTTGCTGATGGACTGTTAGCGCCAGATAGAAAGTAGTGCTGAAATTTCGTTAGCCTGAACAAGCAACATGTATCTTCGTGATAGATCATCCCTAACATTTTGAATTCTTGAGAATTCTTAACATTAGAGACGTGCCTACGATATATGAATTGATTCTGATGCGAAAAATTTAACAAGTAAAATGTTCTAGTGGCATTCTAGTGCTTACCATGACTATATTCTAAGAGGAACAAGGTTTACTGTACTTACATTTGGTTTTGGGCTACTGTTACTTCAACGAAGGAGATACACCTAGTGCTACATAATTTTTTTTGTTCTTTCGTCTCTAGAGACCTTAAGTGAAATGATGAAGAGTGCAGTATGCTTGCGTTGTTGGAACAAAGTTGGTTTTCAGCATGTTGTTTTTTCAAATATCCGGAGCAGAATATTATTGTTTCTTCTACACCAGTTGTTTATCTCCAAATCTCCAAATACCTTTTCATTTGTGAGGTTCAGTCCAGTCTGACCCCTGCTCATGCCTATATATTCTTGAATCTGCTAACTGTCTGAATATCAATATTCTGTTGTCTGAATATGTGCTAACTGTCTTTTATGCTTTGAAAATAGAAAGCTACTGCCTCTATTTAGCAAAGAAGCACTGCCGTCAACCTTCAGCACCGCCCAGGCCCAGCGCCATCCTCCCTCAGCCGACTTGGGGCTAGGGTTCCACAGCCACCGCCGGCCGCCGCCCTACACGGTGACCGCCGTCGCTGCCGCACTTCTCCTACTTCGTACCCGGTGCCCTACCCTTCTCCTACCACACCAAGGTGAGCAGATCAGTCTTTTTGTTCAAGAATCCAGATCGTGCGTTTCCTGTACTTGCACTATTTTCAAACTATACTGCCACAAGTGCAATGCCATTCCATGTTATTTGGTGACCTTTATATTGGTACTGCTAGCTGATTTGATCTTATCTGTATGGTTCAGTTACAGCAAGCATGCTCTGCTCTATCTTAACTTAGTTGGAATTGGATCCTTGTGCTAAGCCTGTATGAACCCCAGTTTGAGCTCGTAATACTGTATGATACACCCCCACTTTATTATTGTTTGCCATTTGACAGCAGTGCCCGTTTCAGTTAATTTAATGGAATAAATTAGATCATGCACATGCCACATAACCTGCAGTAGCTAGTCCATCATACTGGTCAGTACACTGCAGTACTACAAATTTGTATCTGCTAGCTAGACACGACACACGATCGATCCTTGCTAGTCTGGCCATCTAAATGTATAGTGCAGATACTGATACCTGCAGAACTGCATATATAGATACTGATACCTGCAGAACTGCATATATAGTGGATTTTAACTGAGTAGAGTGCAATATTTATTTTGCAATTCTGGACTGATGAATAGCCTTCTTTGCTATGAGCAGCTCCTCCCGTCGCAGCAGCTCACGCCCGCCTCTCCAGCCCGCCGACCAGGTGCCAACCGCCGCAGGAACAAGCTGCCCGCCTCTCCGATCTCGTCTTCACCGCTCACTCCTCCAGAAGCTCAAGGTAATTAGAATGGGGATGAATGTGTGAAATGGTCAGGCAGACCTGATGCGGTCTTCGTCTTCACCGCTCACTCCTCCAGAAGTTGCCTGAGCATATGCGTGGTGTGCGCAAGACCATTGAGTTAAGACCATTGAGTTGCCTGAGCATATGTTGGACCTGATGTGGTGGTGCTAGACCTGAGCATATGCTGTGTGAAATGTCTCTGCAGGTACACATGGAGTGCCAATGTTTTGCCGGAATGTCGATTAACTTCCGTTCCGGCGAATTTCTGGCACTCCAGCATGACCATTTTTAGCAAAGGTCATGCCGAATTTTCGCCGTGGATTTCCACCTAGTAGTGTTAACAGAATATACTTGGCAATTTTTAACAGTATTTGACAAAGCATGTTAGATAGTGCAGTTCTTGAAATTTTCAACTGCTGTGTATTTTATGGCTATTTTCCTTTTTGTCCCTTGATAATTCAACTGTTAGCTCTGTGTCAAAGATAAACTTATACCATCAAGCTAAACTGTTTTCTCACATTCAGATTCTTGCTTCCTACAAAGATTATATTGCTGCTAGAAGAGTTAAGCACATGCTTTGATAATCCTATTCCTATACATATCTGTTGTACACTTGTACTTCACACTGCGATGCTTGCTGGTTATAGCACCATATATAATAGTGGTTCCAAATAGTGGCTAGAAGGTTATTTCTTTCTTTGACTAATAGTGGTTCCAAATACATGACAGAAGCACGTAGCTAGCGATGTCGTCTTCTGCAGACCCCAACGAAGACGTTGACAGGTCTTCTCAGCGGAAGTTGGATGAGCACTACAGGCTCATGGTCTCGGATCAGCTGGAGGACCTTCCAGGCAGCGATGACGAGTCCTAGGAGGAGGGGGATGATGAGATGGACAACGATGGTGAGGATGAGAGGGACGCTGCCGACGAGACCACCGACAGTGGTGTTGCCGGGGGTAGCTCGGATACTACTACCGAGGCCAAGAGGAAACGGAAGCAGCGGCGCCCAAACAGGGTCGGCACCACTCGCGACATAATCACCGCGGTGGACGCCAAGACCGGGATTCCTACTGAGCCCAAGCACGTGGCGAAGGGGTACGGCCTCCAACTGGGAGCAATCCTTCGGGACGTCGTCGACGTCAATGAGACGAAACTCCGAACCAAGAAGAAGCAGCATCTGCAGGCCCAACTCCTTGCGCGGCTGCACGCACGGTATGAGTTCCCTGTGGAATACAGGAACGAGGATACCAAGGATAACATCGTGAACAGACGAGCCCTCTCTAAGTTCTCCAAGAACCTCAGCGGTTATAAAACCATGCTGAGGGGGATGCTTGGTGACAATGAGACTTGGGAAGAGATCCAGCGCCACTTCCCGCGGATGACGCTGGAGCAGTATAATAAATTCTTGGAAAACGAGGAGCTCGAGTACACCAAAAGACAATCGACCTGGGGGGAAGGAGCTGGCGGATAAGAACATCGGTCACCACAATCTCGGTTGCCGTGGCTTCGAAGGCAAGCAGCCGGTATGGGACAAGGAGGACCAGGCCTACATAAATGCTGGCCTCGAGCCCCCTTTTGCCAAGTACAAAGACCCACTCTTCAGGGCATATCTCAGGTCCCGATACCATCGAGAATTGGCTGGGAAACGTGTCACGAAACCTGATGTGGTGGTGGGAGTTGAGTTGGTCGCCGACGCGAAGGTGATGGCACTAGAGAAAGCAGTGGTAAGCAATTTACCAGCTTATTATTTTGATACTGCTCACCAAGTCCATTACATTCTAAAATTGTTCATGTTACTTCTGGCAGTTGGCGGAACAAGCAGCCGCCGAATCAGCTGGCTCCTCGTCCCAGACGTCGACGGGCAAAGTCCCGTGGGACACGCCTTTTATCAGGGGTCTGAACACCGTGAAGGCGCGGCCGCTTTTGGACAAGCCCCACCGTGTCCCCGGCGCCGGAGGAGGTCGCAAGCTTGCCGACTATGGCTTGGACGTGCCCGCAAGCACTAAGGAGTCGCGGCAGGCGCAGAAGGACCGGGAGCACGAGGCTCTGCTGAAAAAGGTGGCCGACTTGGAAACAACCATGGAGCAACGCGTCAGTGCCGAGGTTCAGCAACGAGTCAGTGCCGAGGTTCAGCAACGCGTCAGTGCCGAGGTTGCTAGCAAGGTCGATGACGCGGTGGCCACCAGGGTCAATGAAATCATCCCTGATCTTGTGTTGTCGATGAAGAATTACTTCGCCGGCGGCCAAAAGGGACCGATGCCGGTTATCAGCCTAGGCGCCAGCAACTCGGACAACCGGCCTCCAACTAGACACGCTCAATGCACACCCAACTTGGTGACTCCACCCGCCGGCAATGTGGGCGCTAGAGAGCATTCGTCGGACCTGGCGGGGGGCCACAGTACTAGCCCCTCAGTCACCTGCACGCCTGGCCTCGGTCCTTCAACGCGAGCCGAGCTCGACGCCCTCACGGTAATTAATTTAGTCTCTCAAGCTCTACAAATTAGTTACTTTGTCGTCGCCCCTCTCTGACCTACACATGTTTTCCACGGGAGAACGCGACTCCTTGCACCTTGCTACTGAATGTGGACAACAAGTTGAAGGCTGTAGCGAGCGGCGGTGTCATCCTGCCAACACTGCGGATTTTCCACTGCGTCAGGATGGATGATAGCGTGAGCCGGGTTCGCGTGAACCGGTCGTTACCGGGATGCCAAGACCTCCATCCTCCTTATCAACCCCCGGAAACGGAAACCCCGCTCACTCTCGGGGACCTCAAGAATCACATCCTTCTATGGCCGAAAGCCCTAATTCGGCTGAACACCGCCGCATCAGGTTCGGAGGCAAGCTATGGCATCGTCACTCCTCAGGATGCGACGGCTGCCCCGAGTCCTCCACCGGCTGGTGGTCCTTTTGGGCCCGATAGCCAGCCCGACAGTCAGCCCGAGAGTCAGCACGGCAACACGTTGGACATCGATCAAGCTCCAATCGATACGTTCATCGCTGAGATGGAGGGCGACGGGGTTTCTCCTTACAAGCCACCCGCCGATCGTACGCTAAAGAAGAAGTTGTTCCTTTCACAAGAAACTCCCGAGCAGGAAGACCCTACCGCCTTCACCGCTCCACCCCGAGTTGGGCTTACCCCGAGGACACTCCTTGGTGCGACCACGGAGGGTATGAAACAAAACGCCACTCCCAGTTGCAGTAAGAAGAAGGCCAGGAAGCGGAAGAAGTCCGGAGATGTTGCCGCAAGCAAGAAAGTGGTTAATGACAAGTTGCCGACCCCGTGGAGGAAGATGCATCACCTAGGCCAGCCTATGCTGCCGGCACACATTGTCCAGCAGGTGACGCCCGATATGAGGAGCTTGCATGATGCTGTTCTAGTGAAGGAGGAACTACTTCTTCGAGATAGAAATCCCTCGTACCCGGTTTTGACGGCCAAGGTGCCCAGTGGCTTTGGCTTTGTCACCACATACCCTGCGGACTTGATGTTCATTCGATATGAAGACATCTTCAGGCTATTGAACATGCAACAGCTCGACCGAAACTTGGTCCGCCTCCTATCGCTCAGCATGGCGCACGATATCGCCATGGAGAACACAGCGCACATCGCTATCATGGACCCCTTCTACATGACTCCAACTGTCGTCCAGAACGAACAAGCGTTTCTGGCGAAGTACATCAAGGATTTCTTGGTGTTAAACAAGGATAAGAAATGCTTTGCCATACCATATTTCCGCGAGTAAGTATTTGGTTACTAGAGTACCCTCTATTACATTCTTTCATGAATTTCCTTCATAGTCGATCGAGTATGATGGTTTATTTCCATTTTGCGCAGATTCAAGTACTGCACCCTCCTCCTCTTTCACCCGTATCATTCACATGTCAGTTACCTCGACTCCGGGCTTGATCCGGACAAGGACTTCACCGACCTTAAGTCTACGCCCTCAGCGGCTTCATAGCCGAGGTTGGCATCGACAAAATCAGGCATGAGAAGAAAGTGAAAGGTTGCTATGTGTGCAACCACATAACCAAGTTCCCCTGCCTCAAGCAATCGGCGCATGACAATGGGATGGAGGCCTGGTTTGCCATCCTACAGATGAGGTCGATTGTAAGGTCTCAGAACGATCTCTTGTTGCCATCCAGTCTTCAGCGGATGTTCGTGAACATGGCGGACACCACCGATGAAAACGTGAGAGCCGAGTTCCGTGCCATCCAGTGGACCATTTGCACAATACTCTGGAGGGATGTCTGCGGTAATGGTGGCTTGTTCCACTATGGTCCCGCACTTTCTAAGGCCGAGATAGAAGGCCGATTAGAAGATGGATATGACGACAGAACATTCAACATGCTTGAGGGCATCCGTCCCTTCCCGCCGAAGCCGACTTGACTCAAACACTTTTGTCCTTTGCAAATGTTAGTCATAAAATTACTTAAGTAATTTTCATGCTTTTTCTTTGCACTACTCTATGTTATATCTCTCTCTACTAATGTACTAACAACTTTCATTTCTTTTTTATGTGTTTGTATAGATGACGTACTATGTCGTCTACCACGGCAGGGTTCCTGGAGTCTATGAGGACTGGGAAGACTGTAGGAGGCAGGTCCACCGTTTCAGCGGCAACAGCTACAAGGGGTACACCACTTTGGAGGAGGCGGAAACTCGATACGCCAACTTTCGAGCGGGACAGAGGAGGGAGATGTGGAGGACCCCTTTCATCGTGATGATGCTTGTCGCCACCGTCTCTCTAGTTTATTATGTCATTGTTCTTTAGCTAGGCCATCGACACTGGACTTATATGTATTTGTGTAACATGTGCTACTTCGAGTTTGAACCATATGGTCAACTATCTAGTATCTAAACTTGTGTTATTAATGCATGCATGTTATGAACATTTGGGACTTTCTATATAACTGTGTATTCTGTGTATTCTGGTATACTGTGTATTCTGTGTATTCTGGTATACTGTGTATTCTGTGTATTCTGGTATACTATGTATTCTGTGTGTATTCTGGTGTATATTTCGAGTTTTATTTTTTTAATCCTGTAAACAATACCACCGGCGCCCCCAAAACTGTACCCCTGGCGAAATTGAAATCGCCAGCGCTACAGCGTATTACCCCCGGCGAATTGGCAAACCGCCAGTGCTAAGTCGCTACCGCCGGTGATTCGGGGAAAGCGCCGGGGATAACGGCAGTTACCACCGGCGATTTGGAAAACGCCGGCGATACGACATTACCACCGGCGAGGTGGTCGCCGGCGAATGCGTAAACGCCGGCGGTAAGGCATTTTGGGACGCCGGCGGTAAGGCATTTCCTAGTAGTGTAACTAAGTACGCCACCCCGACGAACCTCCAGAGCCCAGCTCCTACAGTTGGCTCAGAGCTGGAAAAGCAAACATGGCTGGCTAAGTACGCCACCCCGGCGAATCTTCAGAGTTCAACTCCTGCAGCCAGCACAGCGGATCAGATCAGTACCATACTAAGAGATCAGTTCGGCATGGTGCCGAAAAGGAGGGCAATCGGCTATTCCAAGCCGTATCCCGACGACTACGAGATGATCCCGCTACCACCTAAATATCGGCTCCCTGATTTCTCCAAATTCAGTGGATCAGATGGTTCCAGCTCCATCGAGCACGTAGGCCGATATTTGGCACAACTAGGACCGGCCTCAGTGTCGGATCAACTACGCGTGAGGCTCTTCTCACAGTCCCTCACGGGATCGGCTTTCGGATGGTACACCTCGTTGCCACCAGACTCCATCCGGACTTGGAAACAGTTGGAAGAGCAGTTCCATATGCAGTACCATTCAGAGGCTTCCGAGTCCGGCATTGCCGATCTAGCACAACTACGTCAGAAGCGTGGAGAAACTGTGACAGAATACATCCAGCGCTTCAGGAATCTTAGGAACCGATGTTATTCGGTTCGTATAACTGAAAAGGAAGCAGTCGAGTTGGCAGTAGCGGGCCTCGCAACACCGCTCAAGGACATGGCCTCCCAAGCAGACTATCCCTCACTGGAGCACATGGTTCAGAAACTGTCGGCATATGAACAGCGCCACCCGGACCTGTACCAGGACAAATTCAAGCGTGCAGTAGTCCTGGTCGATGCAGAGGAAGACAAAGTTTCTGTGGGAGATCAAGAGGTAGCAGTGGCTGAATGGACTCGGGGGGAACCCCCGTGTCCTGCAAATGGGTAAAGCCACCAGGCCCGCCCAGGGGGTTTGATTTTGATGTGACCAAAACTGAGCAAATCTTCGACCTCCTGCTCAAGGAGAAGCAGTTGACGATTCCCGAAGGTCTCAAATTCCCCACGGTGCAAGAGCTGAACGGAAAGCCATACTGCAAGTGGCATAACTCGCTCTCCCATGCCACCAACGACTGCAGGGTGTGGCGTCAGCACATCCAAGCGGCGATAGAAAAAGGACATCTGATTTTCAACCAGTACGCCATGAAGGTCGACACCCAACCCTTCCCCACCGTTAACATGGTGGAATGCATTTACCCTGAAGGTTGCCAGCCAGGGTCCTCGTTCAGCATCAACATGGTAGGACCTGGGCACCACTCTGGCAAAGATGGAGACGAGGGCAGCTGATCTCGTAGCAAGGACACAGAGGAGGCCGCTCCACGCGATCGGCTCCGTCATGATGGCAAGCGCTACGTCACAGAGGGAGAAGTGAAGAACATAAGATATCAGTGACCCCTCTCTGATCACCTCCTCAACAAATATGTGAGTCAGTGTGACCAACGCCGACGATCCAGTGATGATGATGAAAGAGATCGTCTGGCTAGAGAAGCCAGAAGATATCGTCGGCATGATCGCGATGAGGAAGAGCACGAGCGCCGTGCCGAAGGAAAATCCAGGGAGCAAGACGACAACGACAGGCACTGGGACTGCCCCTTCTTCAGACACTGCTGGGATTCAGGAATGAGCCGATTGCCCACAATCGGCAATTGCCCAGAATGCAACCAGAAGAAGAAGGAGGCAGCCAACGTGTCTGTGTTCAGGCGCTTAGGGCCTCTCCCGCCACAAAGCAAACGCGCTGAGTCCCCTCGGTGGGCAGATCTCGAGGATTCAGAAGACGAGGGACAAGAAGAAGAAGACAGGTACCACCGGCCAAGGTGGTGCCCTGATGGACTCAGCCGTTCCCAAAAGCGCAGGGTTCAGCGATTGCGTGGCCTGGAGGAAGCCGAAAGGTTATACTTGCATACGCTAAGGAAGGCACGACCTGATCTGGCTGCGAAAGTTCAGCGAACCCTGGACGAAGAGGGTCGTCCACGGAAAATGGAGTGGCGCCCCAAGCAAAGGAGAGCCGATGATGAAACATCGGCTGGCACAAACATGGTGTTCATCCTCCCTTCGGAGTTCAGTGCTCCAGGATTAGACGAGGCACCTGTGGCGCAACTTGACTGCGGCCCACGGCCGGTTATCTTTGAGAAGCCACGAGAAAGAAGCTACAGACATCTGAAGGCCCTGTACTTGCGAGGTTATATCGATGGGAGGCCTGTAAATAAGATGCTGGTGGACACCGGAGCGGCAGTCAACATCATGTCGTACTCTATGCTACATCGGCTAGGACGCTCTAGCTCAGATCTAATCAAGACCAATGTGACATTGAGCGATTTCAACGGCCAAGCGTCTGACGCACAAGGTGTTCTGAACGTGGATCTGACCGTAGGAAGGAAAACTATCCCTACAACGTTCTTCATCGTCGATAGCACGAGCACTTATGCTGTTCTGCTAGGGAGAGATTGGATCCACGCCAACTGCTGCATTCCCTCCACGATGCACCAATGCATAATATAGTGGGATGGAGATGAGGTAGAGGTCGTCCAGGCCGATGACTCAGCCGAAATTTCAACGGCTGGCATGAACGCATGGGAAGCAGCAGGCCAAGAACCCCTCTCAGGTATCAATTTGGACGACTGCGAGCGCATCGACGTGACGAAGGGAAGGGTTAAGCTGGTTTTATCCACTGGCCTGACCATGTAGCTGAAGCACAGCAATGAGCAAACGTGACGAGGCTGATCCTTGTGATCGGCCCCAAAAATCTATGAAGGGACATTACAGAACCTTCAGTCAGCGCTTCAAACAAAATGGAGGCCGATCCCAGCAATCGGCCAAAATTATCTTCACCACATGTTCTGCTTGTGTTCAGCATCGATCTATTGGGCAGCGGCCACGTCGGCGGATGAAAGTCAGCGCGAATCCTTGCGGAGCCGACGTGCAAGTGCAGTGCCTTGGCTAACCATAAAAGCCGATATCTGCAGTCACCTGGCAGATTCGGCTCGGGGGGCATATAGTCAGATGAACATGTGCAGATAAACATGTGTAAACATGTGTGCAGTAAAACACTGGGAGCCGATTAGGAAAAATCGGCCAGTAAATTTTTTTTACAGCCGATGCAAGGGCATCGACTTTAGAACTAAGAAACGAAGCCGATGCGCGGCCATCGACTCTAGTGCAATTATACGAGGTTTACCGGATCTCCACCAAATCCAGTTCAGCTGTGGGGCCCTCTGCTTCTTCGCGGGAGTAAAACAATGAGAACTCCTTCAGCTGCTTTGAGCCGATCCGGGTTCCTGAACCTTCTTGTCGAGGATTTTCAACCCTTGGTACTAGTTCAGCAGAGTTGACAGAAGGGGTATATCGGCTTTCTAAGGAAGAAAGGTGATCGGCTTTGGTGCATCCTCTCTGACATTCTCGCCCCGAGTAAGGCTCGGGGGGCAGCAGGCCTGGTGGACGCTCTGTTCAGGAGCCGATTGGGGTACCATCGGCTGATCTTTCATCGCAACCTTCTTCACAAAATGATGAGTGTTAAAGAGACCATTAGGTCTGGTTGGAAGAATTCAAAGGCTCCCCTGAAGATTCTACATTATCAACCAGATTTCAAGATCATCAGTTGAAGAATGGAAGGGTAAATCTTGAAGGACCGATGCATTGCTATCGGCTCATTACGCATTGGCAAAGGGGACAAATCGGCAAGGTCAGTAGGAGAGGAAATCGGCTAAATTAAGCTCAGAGGAAATCGGCAAAATCAAATTGGGAAAAGTTCTTCATTGATAGGCGAGATTTCTTACATAAGAGCTGATTGCTCTCAAAAGGAAGTACTAGGGGATACATTGCCCCATCTACTGCTACTGGTCCTATACTAGAGGTCCTATCTACGGGCCGTCGCTGCCCTCGTCGTCGCCGTCGTCGCCGCTGTCGGCGCTGCTCCCGGCGGGCTCGTCGTCGCTCCAATGGCCGCCGACCGGGCCCTCATTGTCCTCATCCTCGTCGTCAGCGTCGTCTTCGTCGCTGTCGAAGTCGCTGAGGTTCCCCGGCCAGGGGCAGAACCGCTTGGCCGGCGGCTCGTCGGAGGAGGTGTCATCCTCCTCCTCTTCTTCCTCCTCCTCCTCCTCGGGAGAGGTGAAGTCACAGGAGAAGCGATCGTCGTCGCTCTCCTCCTCCGTTTCCCCGCCGGCGAGGAAGCGGAGGTCGCTTTCCCCGTCGGTCAGGGACTTGTCGTCCTCCGACCAGATGGAGAAGTCATGGCTGGACTCCTCCCCGGCCTCGATGGCGAGGCGGGTGTTGGCTGCGTGGACCTCCGCCGGGTTCGGCTCCGGCGTCGGCTCGCGAGAGGAAGAGGACTGGGTGGAAAGATCCAATGAAGCAGAGGAGGAAGAAGACATGGTGGCGCAGGAGGGCTTTTGGAGTGCTAATGCGAAGAAGATGTGGAGATAAACTGTGCGGAGCGGTTAAATAAAAGGGGATATAGTGGAAATTCAATGCCACAGCAGTTTCCGAGGAAGTGGTGCCTAAAAGAAAAAAAAACTGCCAGGTCACGTGGAGAAGTTGAGAAGGCAAGGCATCATGATGACGGATACTGCAACGGTTCTGCCACGACATGACCCAACGAAGGAAAAGCAGAGTGATTTTGGAATTACCAATTCCAAAACCAGGGGGGCATGTGTTATCACCAGAATTTGACCGAGTCAGAGGTGGGCCGCGATCAAGATGGATTTGAAGGATATACATGGAAGAAATATGTAGATCGGCCTTTATATGCAAGATATGGGCTAGTTGGCCCGTGTATCTGTAACATAGTAGATTACGTGTCGTTTTAGTTAGAATTGGCCTCGTGCACGGATGGGATTATTCCCACGTTAGAAAGTCCCTTGGACTATAAATATGTATCTAGGGTTTATGGAATAAACAACAACCAACGTTCAACCAACCAAATCAATCTCGGCGCATCGCCAACTCCTTCGTCTCGAGGGTTTCTACCGGTAAGCAACATGCTGCCTAGATCGCATCTTGCGATCTAGGCAGCACAAGCTTTATGTTGTTCATGCGTTGCTCGTACTGAAGCCTTTTTGATGGCGAGCAACGTAGTTATCATAGATGTGTTAGGGTTAGCATAGTTCTTCGCGTAACATGCTATCGTAGTGCAACCCTTGCATATCTAGCCGCCCTTACACCTATCTTAGGTGTAGGGGCGGCACCCCGCTTGATCATTATTTAGTAGATCCGATCCGTTACGATTGCTCCTTGTTCATCGAGGATTAGTTTAATATCTGCAATAGTTAGGCCTTACAAAGGGCGGGAGGATCCAGCGGCACGTAGGGTGTCGTTTGCTAGTCCTAGACAGGATGTTCCGGGGATCAACCTCGTGTTGGTTTTTAGGCCTTGTCTAGGATCGGCTTACGATCACCGTGCGTGGCCGCGAGGCCCAATCCTGAGTAGGATGATCCGATTATGCGGTGAAAACCCTAAATCGTCGTAGATCTCATTAGCTTTATCTTGATCAAGCAGGACCACCATATATTCGTGCACCTTGTACGAATCATGGGTGGATCGGCTCCTTGAGCCGATTCACAGGATAACCTGAGAGCCGATCGAGGCTCGTATTTAATGTTTACGTGTATGCCATGCAGGAAACTAAGCGAGGCATCTCCATCACCTTCCTGACCAGGTATAGGTCAGGTGGCACGCCCTTGCATCAGCATCGGACGTGTGTACCAGAGGCTTTGCGGGCCGTCGCTCGGAGGGACCTCGGCCAGCCGCAGCCCTAGGTTGTTCCCGGCTCTACGGTGTTGCCCGTCGCTGCCCGCCGGTGGGTTTTGACAGCAACAATATGATATCTATGTATAATATAGTCTCTAACTCTCTATAGTGCATTGTATTATCACTACAGGAACCAGTTAAGGTGCCAACGGCCGCCATGCCGACGGCAGCTAGAATTGCCGTCGGCGCAGCCATGTGCCATCGGCACATGCCCATTTGTCGTCGGCACGGCTTCAAAGCCGTCGGCATAGAACTAATGGAAGTTTGGCAATTCTAGCTCGAATTTTATTAAAAAAAACTTTATTTTTTAATCTCATGGACCATTTTAACTCGAACTACACGTAATATTAGGTCACATTGCACTCATGGTTAAACTTCCCGTCAGTCACCCATCTTCACACTGTTCTAACCCTAGCACGCTAACTTCTATGTTCCTTCCGGACGAGGTTCCACGGAAGAAATGACACCTTGTTGATAATACTACCATATTAATCCTATTAACCCCTATTACTTGATGTCACACATCTTTATTTTTTTGAATTCCAAAAAATTACTTATGTAAACTACAGTGAATAAGTAATATTAATCTTGAATTCAAATAACAATAAAATGATTTTATTTTTTATCCTTTTCTATTTAATATGGCATAACTAATATCTTTGAATCTGTAAATCAGAATTTGGCAAATAATGCGTCTAAATAAAAAATGAGAGGACTCCAATTATGACATCTATATCATATTTAAACCTAAAAATGAGCATTAGATCATGTACCTGTTGTTCAAATATGACCGACTTCTTGCACACTTGGCAGGTTTTTATCTTTTTCACGAGGGGTGGACGAAAATGTTTTAGATACCCGGTTAGGAAATTGTGTATGTAAGGTGGTATAGTATTTTTGAAAAATGGAGTGGTACCACTGTGAGACTTTTATTTGGTGGTTTCTTCACAAAACACCCCATTTTTTGGACTCGGAAAATGGCAAATAGCACGTTGGTGCGACAAAAAGGAAATTTTTCTGCTGCAACATTATTCGCCATCCAAGATGCATGTGTGCACAATATGAGCACATTATCACAAACTATGCCACGAATCTAGCCATAGCATTGGTCGTTCGGCCTGAAAGCCATGAAACATCGAACATGATAGCTCATTTTTGATAAGATGATATTTGCAATATTCCGAGTTTCATATTTTTCCAAGAAAGATTTTATTTTTCTAAAAAATTGATATATTATTTGTATTTTTTATGAATTATAATGATTTAGTTATGATTTTTCTAAGATTAGTGTGGTAAAATATAAAATAGCTATGCCGACAATTTTGCCGCAGGCATAGGGCTGAAAACTGTTACCTCGCCGTCACGGCGAAGAGGCTGTGCCGATAGCCAAAACTATGCCGATGGTTGCCGTCGGCACATGCCTTCCTATGTCGATGGCTTTCCTGTGTCGATAGCTTGTCTGCTAGCCTCGCTGGAACGGTTCATGTGCCGACGGCCCTAACATTTAGCCGCCAGCGCAGAGGATGTGCGTCGGCACCTTGTGCGTTTTTTGTAGTGTATGAACTAGTATCATAGTTTAACTATATTTTTTGAATTTAAAATTTTAATGCAAAAATTATGGACAAAAATATATTTGATACTCGTATTAAAAAATTTCATGGTGTATCCTATGATAGGGTATTCACACATTACTCTAATCATCTCTTTGCTCATAGCAATATCAGCATTTTTTGTGTGCCTAAGATACTAGCTAGAACTATTACTAAGCTAATACACATCCACACGTATTGTGAACGCAGTATAATACATGTCGCACGAGAGTGCATAAATAAGTCATGAATGTTTGAATAATAAACGTCCACCTATTGTGAATGCAAATGCAATACATGTCGCACAACTCCGGCTCAGTTATTCTATGAAGTCCTGTCTTTGTCAGAGGCGAAACTTCTGCGTCGAATTGTGTGTGTACTAGGGTTTTCGTGTATTCGAGTGTTTTACGTGGCTCTTCGTGTATTCGAGATCGAGTGTCATGTCATGGCCCGACAACGACAAAGACTGGTTTTCTGTTGATCCCTTCAAACGCCGAATGATCAAACAAGGGGAGTAAGGGCATCTCCACGGCTGACCCAAACGGACGCGCTGGACCGTCCGTTTTGGGCAGTTTGGGTGGCTAAGCGGACACCCGGACAGCGGCCCGCGTCCGCGTGTCCGTTTGGGTCGCGCGCTGCGTCCAACGCGCGGACGCAGCGCATTTGTAATAAAATAAAACAAAAATGAAAATAAAAAAGGAAAAGAACAAAACATAAATTTAAACTAGTTGGTCATTAAACTTAGCCCTATTTTGGGCAAATTTTACACAAAAGAAAGCCATATATGGCTTTAAACTAAATAAAAAACCCTAGCACGCGGGTTTGCGAGCACGCGGTGGCCGCCGGCAGTACTACCCCCAGTAGTACTCGTCATCGTCGGCGTCGATGACGACGACGCCCCCCGGCGGCGACGCGCTGTTCCGGCTCGAAACGCCGGAGGGCACCGGGGACTCGGCCGGGCGACCATCGCGCCCTTTCCCGGGCGGAGTCCGGGTTCGGCGGGCTCGCCGGCCTGCGCAGCCGTGCCCTCCGCGCGGACTCACCGCGGAGCTGCTCCTCCGCTGCGGCCTGCAGCTCCGCCCGTAGTCGGAGCGTGGCCGGGGCGCTCCTCCTCCGCCGTGCGCGCGGCCCGGTGCTCCTCCTCCTCCCGGAGCGCCGCCCGGCGTTGCCTCCTCCCGACGGCGCGCCGGCTCGAGGAAGGCCCACGCCTCCGCCGGGCGTCCTCCTGGGCCTTCTGGCAGCCTCCTCCGGCGCGGAGGTGCGCAGCGTCTCGGCAAGGTGCGGCCATTTAGCCAGCTCGTCGAGGTCGCCCTGCTCGCGGACGCCGCGAGCGCCGCCGCACCTCCGGTCATCCTCCTCCTCCTGGGGCTGCGGCTGCGGCTGTGGCTGGGGCCGGGAGCGGGCTCGTTGATGTAGAGGCCGCCGGGGCGGCGGCCAGCCCGCCTAGCGGTGTGCGCGAGCGCGCGCGAGGCCGCGCCGTCGCGGATGTGAAGCACGTGCGCCGGCGCGCATCGTGCTCCACCTCGAACCACAAGTCCCGGCTTGGGACTTGCGTCGCCGCACGCGGGGTCCTCGCTGGAGGTCCGCCGGCGATTGAGCGCGGCGCCTCCGGATCTCGGCGTAGCGGGCGCGGCGGAGCCGGGATGGGCGGCACCGGAACCCGATCGGGCTCGGGTGCCGGCCGTGGGGAGGTGCACGTCCCCACGGCATTGGGACGCGGCGTCCCCAACATCTGCGCCACGTCTACGGTGACGTAGATCCGGTCGCGTCTGGGCTTCGCCGGCGGCCCCATGGCGAACGGCGCCGGCGCGACTGGCCGGCTGCTGCCGGCCTCGTGGTCGTTGGCGGATGGCGAGAACTCGCGCTTCGGGGCCATGGCGGCGCGGAAGCTTCGAGCTCGCGCGTGCGGCCGGAGTGGAAAGTGGGGACTGGATAGGGACAGTCCCCTTCCCCAGTCCACATTTAATAGGACTGGGGCACCGACAGGTGGGCCAGCCATGCGGACGAGGCGGACACGCGAGGACGCCGCGTGCCATCCGCGGCCACGCAAAACCGGCCCAGATTTGGGCCGGGTTTGCGTCGTTCCGGACTTCGCGGACGTCCGCTTTTGCGGTGCGTCCCCGTGTTGGGCCGCGTTTTTGTCCGGCTCGACCCAAACGGACGCGCGGGCGCGGTTTGGGTCGCACGGTTGGAGATGCCCTAATACGTTCCCCGCCAAGATTACGCCTGGCCCGTGTTGGTAAGGAAAACGAATATCAAATTGGGGGCGGAAGAGCGCTCACTTCCCCCTCCTCCTTGTAGGATAACGTTGCATAGAAAACAAAAAATTTCCTACCGCGAACACGCAATCCAAACCAAGATGCAATCTAGAAGATGGGAGCAACGAGGGGATGATCAAGACTAACCCTTGAAGAGATTCCAAAGCCTATAAGAGTAGGCTCTTATTGCTGCGGTAGACGATCACTTGCCGCTTGCAAAAGCGCGTAGAAGATCTTGATCACGGTGCCACAATCGGGCAGCACCTCCGTACTCGGTCACACGTTCGGTGTTGATGAAGACGACATCCTTCTCCCCGTTCCAGCGGGCAACGGAAGTAGTAGCTCCTCCTTGAATCCGGCAGCACGACGGCGTGGTGGCGGTGGCGGTGGAGATCTCCGGCGGAGTTTCGCTAAGCGTGCGGGAGAAGAGGAGGAGAGAGGGGGCGGCTAGGGTTTGGGAGAGGGGGTGGCCGGCCACCTATGGGTGCGGCCAAGCTATTGGCTTGTGGTCAAAAAGTGGCTGCCCCCCTCCCTCTCCTCCTCATTATATAGGTGGAAGCCCCAAGAGTTCTAGTCCAAGTCTTCGAATAAGACCCCAACACTAAAACCTCCCATATGTGGGAAACCTACTCAAGGAGGGAGTCCTACCCAAGGTGGGACTCCCACCTTTCCTTGAGGTGGGTTGGCCGGCCACCCTAGGGGAGTCCACCTTGGACTCCTCCCCTTTAGGGTTGGCTGGCCATGCAAGGTGGAGTCCCTCCGGAACTCTACTTTCCATGGTGATTTCTTCCGGACTTTTCTAGAACCTTCTAGAACCTGCCATAAATGCACCGGATCATTTCCAAACTTGGAATATGACTTCCTATATATGAATCTTATTCTCCGGACCATTCCGGAACTCCTCGTGATGTCCGGGATCTCATCCGGGACTCCGAACAAATATTCAAACTCCATTCCATATTCAAGTTCTACCATTTCAACATCAAACCTTAAGTGTGTCACCCTACGGTTCGCGAACTATGCGGACATGGTTGAGTACTCACTCCGACCAATAACCAATAGCGGGATCTGGAGATCCATAATGGCTCCCACATATTCAACGATGACTTCAGTGATCGAATGAACCATTCACATACGATACCAATTCCCTTTGTCACGCGATATTTTACTTGTCCGAGGTTTGATCTTCGGTATCACTCTATACCTTGTTCAACCTCGTCTCCTGACAAGTACTCTTTACTCGTACCGTGGTATGTGGTCTCTTATGAACTTATTCATATGCTTGCAAGACATTAGACGACATTCCATCGAGAGGGCCCAGAGTATATCTATCCGTCATCGGGATGGACAAATCCCACTGTTGATCCATATGCCTCAACTCATACTTTCCGGATACTTAATCCCACCTTTATAACCACCCATTTACGCAGTGGCGTTTGGTGTAATCAAAGTACCTTTCTGGTATAAGTGATTTACATGATCTCATGGTCATAAGGACTAGGTAACTATGTATCGAAAGCTTATAGCAAATAACTTAATGACGAGATCTTATGCTACGCTTAATTGGGTGTGTCCATTACATCATTCATATAATGATATAACCTTGTTATTAATAACATCCAATGTTCATGATTATGAAACTAATCATCCATTAATCAACAAGCTAGTTTAAGAGGCATACTAGGGACTTCTTTGTTGTCTACATATCACACATGTACTAATGTTTCGGTTAATACAATTATAGCATGGTATGTAAACATTATCATAAACTTAAAGATATATTATAATAACCATTTTATTATTGCCTCTTGGGCATATCTCCAACAGTCTCCCACTTGCACTAGAGTCAATAATCTAGTTTACATTTATAAAGATATAACACCTTGGCCTTCTGGTGCTTTATCATGTATTGCTCACGGGAGAGGTTTTTAGTCATCGGATCTGACACGCTCAGAAACGTATGTATTTTGTAATTCATTTGCGTCTCAACGCATCACTCATTTCCAAATGAGTTGGCATTTAATATGTTTGATCTTCTGGTGGAACCTTAATTCCGCTGTCTGAAATATGTCATTTATATTGTCACACACAATATAGCTTCAAAGTTCTGACTCTGTCGGAACTACACCAAGTTCTCAAAGAACCTCTTGACTTAACATCCTTTGTCATTGTCAAAACAATGACATACTCTGCCTTCTTTTGTAGAATCCGTCATAATATTTAGAACTCTTCTAAATCTAGCATAGACAACTTCTAGCTCATTGTGCTACCTTTTAAACAACACTTAGTCTAATTTGAGATTGAAATTATATTTTATATGTGACAGAACCAATATCGGTGTAACACCTTACAGCGATTTGTTTGTCATTTCTTCATACAAATATATATATATATCCTTAGTTCTTCTAAAGTACTCAAGGATATTCTTACTGTCGTCCAATGATCATCATATGAATCATTCTGGTATATGCTCATAACACTTTATAGCACATAATATCTGATTGTGTACATATTATTCGTGATCTATAATCACTCATGTGTTTTTACTCATTGAGTGTCAGATACACTCAAGTCTTGTTAAACCTTCACATGACAAGAACATTTTCTTAATATTTTTATATTGAACTACTTCAATATCCATCATATGAACTTTGACTTAAACTTATTTATGTGTTTCAATCTATCTTCATAGATCTTGACTCTAAATTTGTTTCAGTCCATATCCTTTCATTGAAGTTAATTCTCAATGAAACCTTTTAATCAAGTATATAATTACATCATTTATAACCAACTATATGTCACCTACATAAAGTATTATAAATGTGTCTTAGCGCTCCCACTTAATTTCTTGCAAATGCTAGCCTCTTCATCGTCTCTGATGAAATCAAAAACTCTTTGACTATTTCATCTTGGTGAAGATTCCAACTCCGTGATACTTACTTCATCCAATTGAAGCTTGTATACCTATCTAGTATTCCACGGACCAGCAAAACTCTTGGTTGTATCTTGTATACATACTTCTGTTAAGTAGTGTATTTTGCCATCCTACTAGCATATCTCATAAAAAAAATATGTAGTGATTACTAGAATAATCCACATAGACTATAAGCATTGCTACGGAAGATCTAATCTTATCGTATTCAACTCTTTGAACTTTGTCGTAAACAATTTTTCGACAAGTCAAGCTTTCTTCAAGGATATTTCATCCAAGTCTATCAATTTCATAGATCCATTTACTTTCATAAAGTATTCATCTATCTTGGATTTCATGGCGTATAGCCATTTTAACGGAGTCAGGGCCCATCATAACTTCCTTGTTTGTAGTTGGTTTATCATTGTTCAAAATCAATCCTTTGTCCACAAATCATTTATTTGATCACAAAGTAAACCATACCTACAAGGTTCAATATGTACTTCGATCTCCATGACTAAAACACTTTGTAGTCATGGGAGCCATGATCGTTGTGGCCGCTTCCGAAACCAATTCCGATGCTGTGCTACTCTGATCATTATGCTCAGGTTCATAAACCTTATCAAATTATATTGTCCTCCCACTCAAATACTTCACTAGAAACAATTTCTCGGAAATAAGAAACATTGACAAACACTTTTGTCTTTGTCTCGTGGGAAGAATTCCCAATGAAATCTCTGGGATAACCAACAAAGACATTCATCCGATTTTGGTTGTAAACTTATTTACTTATGCTATGCATACCAAAATTTAAGAAAAGACTATCAGGTTTCTTACCTATGCCATAACTCGTATGGTGTCATTTCAACGGATCATGATGATGCTCTATTTAGTGTAAAAGCGGTAGTCACTAAAGCATAATCCACAAAAATATAATGGCTTTATTTTATTTTATCTCATCATTAATCCAACAAAGTTTGGATACATCTCTTGGATACTTCATCATCATTATGATACTCCAAGAAACGTGAGTTGTAGAACAATTTCATAACTCTCTTAGATGTTCGCTAAAACTCGTAATTCAAATATTTCCACCATGATCCAATCATAGATATTTGACTTTTCTATTACGATGATTTCCACTTCATGCTGAAAATTATTTGAATCCATTCAAATGTTTCAAACTTCTTCCTTATCGAATATATCCACATATACTCAATTCATTGTTTGAAAGTTTTCATGAAGTAGAAGAATCTCCCGCACACAACTATGCCCAGTGAACCACATACATCATCATGTATGTTTTTCACTAAGTTAGTTGCACGTTCAACTCTTGGCCTATGAACGGTATTTTAGTCATTCTCTTTTGAAAAGATTTGCAAGCGCCAAATGATTCAAAAATCAAATGACTCCAATAATCCATTTGCATGGAGTTTCTTCATGCGTTCCTTTCCAATATGACCTAAATGGCGGTTCCACAAATAAGTGGAATTCAAATCATTTGCCTTATGGCATTTTAGTGTCAGTATTATGTGTGTGTGTTTCACCATTAAGATTTATAATAACTTATCCATCGTATATGGAGTAATGTCATAATTTGAACAACTCATTGTTTTCATTTGACCAGAGCAAAATAACAATTATTAAGTTCTTTATTATAAATTCTAAGGGCTAGATAGAATGCTAACGACGAACATAATAACACTTTATTTTGTTCTAGTCGTGCATTCCTATCATATTCCTTGTCAGTCACTTAGGCCATTGTATTCTTGTATTGCGTTGTTTTGTATGACACTTCATACCAACCAATATAGTACTAATACCCAAGAATTTCATTGTGTGACCTAACTAGGAATACAACCATAACATGTATATCATTTATATACACCTGAGCTAGACTTTCTAGTCTTTTCTTTTCTCTCTGCCAAAATATCTTTTGTAATTTCTCTTTTAGCTTTCCTCATTATTCAGAAAACACTTCATCTTCAATAACTTCTAGGTTTGTTGGTCAAATACCAATAACCTCGAGGTTCTTACTTTGAATTTGATCATCATATGACAAGTGTTCTAGATTTCACTATTAGTAACTTTGTAATACGATGAACAATTTCACTCATAATTTTATCCATCAATTCATGACGACTTTCTGAGATCATGTCTGTACATGCTAGGCTCATAAAGTTTAACCTTAGTATTCGCATGTGCAAATCTGGCTTGCACCCGTTGTATGCACACGTAGAATCTATAACACCCGATCATCACGTGATGCTTCGATACGACGAGTCTTAGCAACGGTGCATACTAAGGATAATAATTTCATGGATATGCGAATATTGTTAGTGCCCCAATAGTTGGAGGATTGGGACGCCTTGCGTCTTCAACCTTCGTACATTCCCATAAAACTTATGAGTTTATGTAGTCTCACCAAATTATATTCTATCATCTTGTAATAAGGTCTTTAGATATCACATATATCTCATACCTTGATTATTTCTGAAAAACTAAATTCTCAGCTCCTTACTGTTCAAACAGATTTGAACGGAGACAAGATAACTTTAGGTACTAATTGAAAACATAGCTCTTTGAATCAACAATGTGAGGTTTACTAAAAGTTTGCAATAGGACTTAATCAATTCTTGATTCTTAACAATACGGTACCAATCCGTAAAGTTTCTTGTCAGATTTTAACAGTATTTCTATCTCAATTACAAGACTAGCGCATAGTAGTAAACGGATGCCAAAACTACAAAATTAATTCAAAATACTACTCAGACTAAGTTTATGATAATTAGTTCATGTTTTTAATCTAATTACTAATGAACTCCCACTTAATACAACATCCCTCATAGTTGTTAAGTGGTACACGATCCAAATCCACTACATCAAAACCGATCATCACGTGAGATGATGTAGCTTCAATGGTGAACATCAACATGTTGATCATATCATCCATATGACTCGTGTTCAACCTTTCGGTTTCCGTTGTCCCGAGGCCATGTCTGTACATGCTAGGCTCGTCAAGCAAACCCAAGTAT
This sequence comes from Lolium perenne, assembly GCF_019359855.2. Lineage (NCBI taxonomy): Eukaryota > Viridiplantae > Streptophyta > Magnoliopsida > Poales > Poaceae > Lolium > Lolium perenne. The sequence continues at coordinate 193,726,484 of NC_067248.2, forward strand.
TCCGCGTGTGCAACATGGCTTACACCCGTTGTATGTGAACGTTGAGTCTATCACATCCGATCATCACGAGATGCTTCGAAACGAATTTAACCTGCAACGGTGCATACGAGGGGAGAACACTTTATTATCTTGATATTAATGTGAGGGATCATCTTATAATGCTACCGTCGCGATCTAAGCAAAATAAGATGCATAAAGGATTAACATCACATGCAATTCATATGTGATATGATATGGCCCTTTAGTCTTTGCGCCTTCGATCTTCATCTCCAAAGCACGGACATGATCTCCATCATCAACGGGCATGATCTCCATCATCGTCGGCGTAGCGTCAAGGTCCATGGCGCCATCTTCATGGTTGTTCACCTCATGTAGCAACTATTACAACTACTTTGAAATACTACTCAACATGAAATTTAAAGACAACCATAAGGCTCCTGCCGGTTGCCACAATACAATAATGATCATCTCATACATAGTCATCATCACATTATGGCCATATCACATCACCAAACCCTGCAAAAACAAGTTAGACGTTCTCTAATTTGGTTTGCATATTTTACGTGGTTTAGGGTTTTCGAGTAAGATCTAATCTACCTACGAACATGAACCACAACGGTGATACTAGTGTTGTCAATAGAAGAGTAAATTGAATCTTCACTATAGTAGGAGAGACAGACACCCGCAAAGCCACTTATGCAATACAAGTTGCATGTCGAGCGTGGAGCAAATCTCATGAACGCGGTCATGTAAAGTTAGCCCGAGCCGCTTCATCCCACTATGCCACAAAGATGCAAAGTACTCAAACTAAAGATAACAAGAGCATCAACGCCCACAAACCATTGTGTTCTACTCGTGCAACCATCTATGCATAGACACGGCTCTGATACCACTGTAGGATAACGTTGCATAGAAAACAAAAAATTTCCTACCGCGAACACGCAATCCAAACCAAGATGCAATCTAGAAGATGGGAGCAACGAGGGGATGATCAAGACTAACCCTTGAAGAGATTCCAAAGCCTATAAGAGTAGGCTCTTATTGCTGCGGTAGACGATCACTTGCCGCTTGCAAAAGCGCGTAGAAGATCTTGATCACGGTGCCACAATCGGGCAGCACCTCCGTACTCGGTCAAACGTTCGGTGTTGATGAAGACGACATCCTTCTCCCCGTTCCAGCGGGCAACGGAAGTAGTAGCTCCTCCTTGAATCCGGCAGCACGACGGCGTGGTGGCGGTGGCGGTGGAGATCTCCGGCGGAGTTTCGCTAAGCGTGCGGGAGAAGAGGAGGAGAGAGGGGGCGGCTAGGGTTTGGGAGAGGGGGTGGCCGGCCACCTATGGGTGCGGCCAAGCTATTGGCTTGTGGTCAAAAAGTGGCTGCCCCCCTCCCTCTCCTCCTCATTATATAGGTGGAAGCCCCAAGAGTTCTAGTCCAAGTCTTCGAATAAGACCCCAACACTAAAACCTCCCATATGTGGGAAACCTACTCAAGGAGGGAGTCCTACCCAAGGTGGGACTCCCACCTTTCCTTGAGGTGGGTTGGCCGGCCACCCTAGGGGAGTCCACCTTGGACTCCTCCCCTTTAGGGTTGGCTGGCCATGCAAGGTGGAGTCCCTCCGGAACTCTACTTTCCATGGTGATTTCTTCCGGACTTTTCTAGATCCTTCTAGCTCCTGCCATAAATGCAACGGATAATTTCCAAACTTTGAATATGACTTCCTATATATGAATCTTATTCTCCGGACCATTCCGGAACTCCTCGTGATGTCCGGGATCTCATCCGGGACTCCGAACAAATATTCAAACTCCATTCCATATTCAAGTTCTACCATTTCAACATCAAACCTTAAGTGTGTCACCCTACGGTTCGCGAACTATGCGGACATGGTTGAGTACTCACTCCGACCAATAACCAATAGCGGGATCTGGAGATCCATAATGGCTCCCACATATTCAACGATGACTTCAGTGATCGAATGAACCATTCACATACGATACCAATTCCCTTTGTCACGCGATATTTTACTTGTCCGAGGTTTGATCTTCGGTATCACTCTATACCTTGTTCAACCTCGTCTCCTGACAAGTACTCTTTACTCGTACCGTGGTATGTGGTCTCTTATGAACTTATTCATATGCTTGCAAGACATTAGACGACATTCCATCGAGAGGGCCCAGAGTATATCTATCCGTCATCGGGATGGACAAATCCCACTGTTGATCCATATGCCTCAACTCATACTTTCCGGATACTTAATCCCACCTTTATAACCACCCATTTACGCAGTGGCGTTTGGTGTAATCAAAGTACCTTTCTGGTATAAGTGATTTACATGATCTCATGGTCATAAGGACTAGGTAACTATGTATCGAAAGCTTATAGCAAATAACTTAATGACGAGATCTTATGCTACGCTTAATTGGGTGTGTCCATTACATCATTCATATAATGATATAACCTTGTTATTAATAACATCCAATGTTCATGATTATGAAACTAATCATCCATTAATCAACAAGCTAGTTTAAGAGGCATACTAGGGACTTCTTTGTTGTCTACATATCACACATGTACTAATGTTTCGGTTAATACAATTATAGCATGGTATGTAAACATTATCATAAACTTAAAGATATATTATAATAACCATTTTATTATTGCCTCTTGGGCATATCTCCAACACTTCTCTCTCACTCAGCTAAAGTACCTGAGCGGGTTCTCCGCCGTTTTTGGCCGGACCAAGACCCTCTCCGGCGGCGCTGCCATCGGAGAGTGGCTGAGGCGCCGTGCCAACCCTCGTAGTGTAGATAGTTGTAGGTTTGGCCGTTGTGCCAGTGTTTGGAGGCGTGCACAGATCTCGGTTGACTAGATCTAGTACAACCGGTGGTGGCTTTTCTCCGGCAAGCTCCGATGGGCGGAGCTACTGGTTTCCGTCCGCGGCGCAACCATCTCCGTCAATAAGGTCAAGGGTCGCCATCCAGTAATCTCTGTCGCTGTCTTTCTGTCTCTCTTCCTTCTGGTCGGCCGTGGAGGCGAGGAGGAGGGGGGAGACAGAGGCAAATACAGTCGATTTGCTAGGTGGTGGGGGTCTTCAGCTGCTCTGTTGCATCTGCGCGGCGCAGATAAGTCATCTGCAGAGTGCTCCGGCAAGCTTCCATGGAGGAAGAAGCCGGTGTTTCCTCTAACTGTGAGTCCCTGCTTCAATAAGCGCACCCACCTTCTCCGGTGTGATGCTGCTTCTCCCCTCCTCTCGGCCGGCCTTGGTGGCGAGGGAGAGGTGGTGGACGACTGCATCATCGCCAGCGGCTATAGGTGGTGGTCTGGTGGATCTTCATCGGCTTCTTCTTGGAGGATCTCCACGACGCCCCTGTCGCCGTATCCCATGGTTGAAAGGCAGCCCCTCCAGCCTTGTGTGGTGGCGACAAATCAAGGCCGCCCACAGGACCTTCGGAGGATCTCCACGGCACCACTGTCGCTGTATCCCATGGACGAACGGCGGCCCCTCCACCCTCGTGTGACGGCGACAAGCCATCCTCATGGCAGCAGCTACCTCCATCAAGCGTTCATGCTGACTCGGAGGCTCTACAGTCTTGCTGGAGTTGGCTCCCACCTCTACGCCCCAAGTGGTCTCGTCCCCGGCGGCGTAGCGGTTGACTCCGGCGAGCTTCGACGCGGTGAACAAAGAGCTGGACCTGATTGCTTTTTCTGGTTTTATCTTGAGGTCCTCAATGCAATTTGTAAGGGCTGGCGTGTGATTTTCCTGTTTCTTTTTGCCCTGATATGTAAAATGTACTACACCGCTGATGACATGAAGCCCTAGGTCCTTCGGGACCCTTCTTGTTCAAAAAAAATGAAATTGGGGGCATGCCACTTCTTTTTTCAAGATTTTTTTTCCACATTCATGTTTTTAATAATCAATACCATATATATTCATAATAATAACAAAAAGTACATGGTATAGATACACGAGCTATCTCCAACAATTAAAAAACAAAGTCTAAAAGATACTATCAAATGTTCGAGGTCTTCAAACTCGTTTTTCTTCCAAGACATAATCTTGTACTTTTCTGAAGGCAGCCAAAAATAGATAACAAACCATAGACCTATAAATACCAACGAAGGTTCTCCCATAATTTTATTTTAAGCCGCAATGCCAAGGCTGCATGCACACGCGCAACCATTAAATTAGTCAATCAACATCAGCAAGAGTACCAACACCATTATGTCAGGGAATAAAAACCGATCAGCCTTGTCGATGTTGATGGCAAGCCGAGAGTATGAATCACCATTATCGAGGACGTAACAACCGGGACAAAAACTGTGAGGATAATCCTCCTTGTGGCAACCACGAGAAAAGATTCAAGATCGATCCGGCGAAGTATGATCTGAATACCCATACCTAGATAATTGTAATCTTTCAACACCACCATTGACGCCGGGAAGGAGATCTCGTCGTCGAACGAAAGGCCGAAGATCACTTATTGCAGACGATGCCATCTCCATTGCAGGGAAACCAACAAGAAAATGACGACCAAAACCCTAACATAGACTACTGAAAAGACTACTTTTATTAAAAACTCCACGCATAGATCGGGTTCCCCACTCCTCCCGACGCCGGCGAAGCCGGCCGGAGGAGGGGGAACCGATCTATGGTGGAGTCTGAAGTGGAGGCGGCTAGGTTTTTTTTTTCTCTAGAGGCGGCGGCTGAGCAGAACAGGAGATGAGGCTCTGCGTTTTATAATTTTTCCATATTCATTAATTAAGAAGAGACTTGACTAGACGAACTAAAAACACAACCAAAGAACATAGGGATCATAGTCCCGTCACTATAAACTCAAATTCTTCGCCATGCGACAATCCAAAGTTTAGGGTTCTTGTTTGGCTCGACTCATTATGTTCTTGCGAGCGCTCGCGAGCAGCTCGTTAAGGATAGTTAAGGAGGCAATGTAAAGCAAACATGTGTGCATTGCTTGGTGAAGAAGAGCGGAAGCATAGGTTTTTATATCCTATTGTAGGAGTTTCACGCATGGTTAAAGAGCATTATTTTGCTTGGCTCCTTCCTACCAATTATTTGGGATAACGAAAGTGACTCGCCGACAAAACTGGTGAAGCCAAGCTTATTACCGATCTTAACGAGTAGCTCACAAACATAGTTGGCTCGATTGTTTAGCTCGTTAACCTTAACGAGCAAAAACTGCTGCTCAACTCGGCTCGTTAACAAAATGAGCCAAACTCAAACGAGTCGAGCAAACGAGCGAGCACTCATTTAACTCGCCAAGCTTCGAGCTTTTTGTCCAGCCCTAGCCGTGGACAATCGGCATAGGTGGTTGGCTCCCGGCCTTACTGCGACGCAGTTGTGCGACAGAGGTGGCCAGCGACATGCCATTTTGCAGCGCAGCTGATCTGCGGAGGCGTTTGGCGATCGCCCATTGTGTGGTACAGCTCACCGACATAGGTGGCCTTCGACTGGTGCAACAACAGCACAACATAGTTGTGCATAAGAAGCCGAAAATGCGCTGTCACTTATGAAATGGGGCGCAAGTGAAATCTAAGTCATTGCATGTCATTGGGATGTTCACCAGTGGGAACCGCACATGTGACCATTCATACCAGGAGATTTCCTTCTCCAACTACACTACGAATTGAAAAACGAGCACAACTTTCACGGAACAAATGTAAATGAGATTTTGTTTGCATATTTGACTTCCTCGCGAGGAGCTCGTCAAAATGAGTCCAATATTTAATATTTTAAAATTTATTTCGTGACCTATATCTATAGAGTCCTCTATTATTTACGCATGAAGTTCCTATAACATGACTATGTAGTCATGCGATATGACATGCTAAATTTATAGAGTCCGTCCAAATTTATTAGATGGTACATACAGTTCTGTCAGAAGTACTGTTAGTCTTACACATATGACAGCTGTAGATTCTCTTTTCATGTGGGACCGTGCCGAACCGAATCTCAAGACACGTGAGTAACAGGAACGGTTGTGATATCACCTTCGCCCCATTTTGCATGCACCATCTGCGGGTCGATAAGAAGCGTTTTTTTGGGACTGTCTAATCATCATCTAGATGAAAATACAATTCGGTTCAAGTCAGATTTCCCCTACCCCATTTAATCCCACGTTCAGTTAGTCAGTCTTTCCCGTCAGTCGATGCCCTCCCGAAAAAAAAACAGCTGGCACCAGTCCGGTTTTTTTCTGGCTTTTATTCCTGGGCCTCTAGGCTTTTAGACAAGCACGTGAGAACCAGTCCTTCCAGGCCTGATCTAACCACTACATCCACGTCACCACATCTTCTTCTTCCTCCTCACGCAAACCCCCTGGCACACCAGCGACGGCAAGAAGAACGAGTACACAGTTCAGAAAAAAAGAAGAGGGGGAAGAGATCTAGAATATAGATCCACAAAACCGATGGAGGGTAATGAAAAAACTTACAGAAATGTCGATGCAGCTGGGCAAGGATTTGCCCCTCCTTCCTCGTCAGCACAGGCATGTGAGCCCTCTCCTCATCCTGCTACTTTTCAGTTCTCCACTATCTCTCATAACCAACCTCTCACTAGATCTCAGTTTCTTGACCACAAATCATGTACCTCTCCAACACATTGTCTTGATCTGCATAATTCTTGATGGTCTTAACACAGTGACATGCATAATGTTGAAGGAGTAGAATAACATGTTTCAGAGAAAAACAGTAGAATAACTCATGGATATAAATGTGACAGACATGCATATCCATTTAACTAAATTACTAAGAATTTCATAGACTATGTAACTGAGAATTTCTCCGTTCAAGTAGACTCATGGATTATATTTTCATAGACTATGTTGAAAAAGAGATTTACTAGAAAATACTGAGAAGAATAAGTCAAGTAGAGTCACTGACATAAACCAACAGGTAAACATTTACTAGACATTAACATGCAATTTTGTGTTATATGCAAACTTCTAGTCACTACATTGCATAACTGTTTCAGAAAGCCTCTCTTTCCTCCTCAACCTGATAAGGTGGTCAGCAACTCATGGAATTATGTTCTAGTGCCCATGGTAACAAACAACAAAAGCATCTACTAAGATAATCCAATATGTGCGTAACAACAACTGAATAGTATCGAGACTTTACTTTACGTAACAAGCAACTCATCGAAATGGCTAATTGCACAAAGGGAAGAAAGCCGCAGGTACTAAACAACATCAAACTAACTGGGTATCAACTAATGAAATAGAAGTAAGATACCACTGATTAAACAAGACAGCAAAAAAAAAGCTATGAAACTGTGTTGACATAGAGCAATACTAAAATGGTCCACACATTCGACAACATGTCTAGCAAAAACTTCAACAGGTTCTCAGAATACATGAACAGTTTCAAGTTGCCAACATAAAATAGATTCGCCATAAAATGACATTTTCAGCCCATGAAAAAATAGAAATAAGTAAGCATTACTGGTCCTAGCTCAACAAAACCTGCAATTGAGATCTTACACAGTGACATGCCAAAAAGTCCTACACAAGCAACAAACTAACATGGAGATCTTACCTAAGAGACCTAGAGTCAAAGAGAAAAACTCACACTCCGAGGCACATGCATCCATGGTCTCTGAATATTGCCGTTGCTGCTGCTGTTTGATCCTCAGGCCAATGCTGCAAAAAAGATAAAACAATAATAGCTGAGAAAAACCTGTGGATCATACACGCATAAATACCGAAGGAGGTGATGCAGGGCAATGTGTAAGGAATAAAAGGAGAAGCAGATGGGAAAAATGAGTGAAAAGAATAAAGAGAGATGGAGAATAGATACTTAGGACTGAGCAAATGGTAAACACGTCATTGGGCAGCTTGCTTAGCATGTCCCCGTTTGCCGTTCCTTCTTCCTTTATCTGCATTTTACCAGGGGAGAAGAAAAAAGGGTCAATGGGCACATATCAGTTGGGGAATAAACAAGAATAAACAAGGATAGTGCCTGGGACTACTCCTTCTGCCACTGATCTAAAATTATGTGAATGATATTATCATTACAACATTTTACACCGAAAAGTTCCCACCCAAGTAAGATCACACATGGAAATGAACAATCCCTTATTGTCTAGAATTCTTGGGTCCCTTGCGATCAGCTCCTAGAAATGGAGGTTGCAGAAAACCTATACATATAGAAAATGAGAATTTAGAGGTAGACTGAGAGAAGAAATACTGAGCAAATAAGCTTATAAGACCGAGAAACTGAAGAAATACAACTTAACAAGTATTTCCAAAATAGATATAACTGAGAAACTGAGACACTGAGATATAACAAGAATAATAGATATAACTGAGGAACTGAAGCACTGAGATATAACTTAGGAAGAAAATGAGAAACTGAGGAATGAGGAATGAGATAAGCAATTATAACTGAGAAACTGAGACACTGAGATATAACTTAGGAAGAAAATGAGAAACTGAGCAGTGTAACTGAGATATCGCTCTTTCTCCGTCCCTTGCGATGAGCAGGCATCACTATACAGTGTAACTCATCTCATGCCTTGTAAACTAAACTGAAGACTGAGAAAAAAAGATGACTGAGATATTTAACTGACAGAGGCTGAAGAAAGGAATAATGAGGTACTAGCGCTGAAAAACTGAAGATGAATTGAGCTTGATATGAGAGCATTGAGGACTGAAGAATGACACTACAAAACTGAGGGACGGAGAAAGAGCGATTAACTGAAGAATAATGACTAAAGCTTGAAAGACAGAGATAACTGAATACTGACATGGCGGAGAATGAGTGACGGAGAAGGAGATGTACAATGAGTGACAGAAAAATGATAAGAACTGAGAACTGACAAAAGCACAAGCAGCTGTCCATTAAGAGACAATTATGAATTCACACCTTGAAATATATGTAACTCCTGTTTCTCCGATTTTCTTCACTGTGTCCATCGTCACATTTCCAGATGCCTGCAGTTAAAAAGAAAAACCAATGCTCTCATATAAAGCTCAATTCATATGGGAATCAACTACTGTCAACAGAACAGCTATGCAACGAGCAGGCATCATTATACAGTGTAACTCATCTCATGCCTTGTAAACTAAAATGAAGACTGAGAAAAAAAGATGACTGAGATATTTAACTGACAGAGGATGAAGAAAGGAATAATGAGGTACTAGCGCTGAAAACCCTAAAAACTGAAGATGAATTGAGCTTGATATGAGAGCATTTAGGACTGAAGAATGACACTACAAAACTGAGGGACGGAGAAATTAAAGACAGAGGACAGAGATAACTGGAAAAATAAGGAAGCCCACTATAACTAAGCAGGAAATGAGAGGCCAAAGCTGTGGTGCCTATATAGAGAGTCAATAGTTATAAATTTCCGTTCAGATACAACTGATATTATCATGTTATGTTCTGACAATTTAACATGTTGTATTATGCAGGCGGGAACATTCTTATACTCAGGTACCTTGCAAGCACCAAATGATATTGAAGATGAATTCTTCACACATGTATGCGTCATTCGTAAAAAAATTAAAATTGACAAAAAATAATTAGATTACTTACAACTATATTTAATTTGTTGCAGGAAGGGTTCTCATACACAGACTTGCTAATTGATAACAAAGGTGGTCCACTGTTTCAGGCAAATGAAGGCCTGTATGAAGAACTACAGGACATTATTGACAAATCTTTGACAGTTAATGAGTTTGAAACGTTGTGGCAGGCAATGATAAATGAGTACAATGTGGGACATGTAGAAATATTGCAAAACTTGTGGAAATCAAGGCAGAAATGGGCTCCAGTTTACTTCAAGAAATCATTTTTCCCATTTATTAAGACAACAGCTAGAAGCGAAGGGACAAATGCACTGTTTAAGATAAGCGTAGGGGCTCAATTCAGCATCACAAGCTTCCTAAGAGAGTACCAACGAATAATGGATGATATACATGCAAGAGAGGACGAGTGTGATCACAATGTAATTACCAAAAAAGTTCCTGAGAAGAAATTCCTCACTAAGTACTACATTGAAAGGCAAGCACATGATCTATATAATATTTCAATCTTCAGAAAATTTCAGAACGTACTGAATGATGTTACAAGGTTACAAATAACGGAAGAAGAGAAAGGCAAGAAGTACTGGTTGGTTCAGGCAGCTAATTACCCAATCGAAGAACACATAACACGAAATTACCTTGTTCTGGTGAATGAAGAGAACCATGAGTACTCATGCATCTGCTGCAAGTTTGACAAAGATGGCCTCCTTTGCTCACACATCTTGAAAGTTATGCTGCATTTACAGATAGACAAAATACCGGATAAATACATCATAGAAAGGTGGAGGAAGAAGGAAAAAAAAGGTGTTAGACCATGTTCTTGCCCCGACACCAAATGAGGATAGCATTGTTTTAAGATTCAATGTTTTATCAAGGTTATTGGGACACACAGCATCAAATGGTTCGAAAAACAAAAGAAAATATCAGTATTTGCTACAAGAGATACCAAGGCTAGAAGCAGAGATGGCAAGGATGGACAATGAAACTGAACAAGACTCAGCTATAGGACAGAACAGTTCAGCAAGAACTGTCGTCAACTTGGACCCTACATCTGAAAGTACATCAAACATACGCATACTTGATCCAGATGTTGCTGGTACAAAAGGTCGTCCTAGGTTGATGACTATAAAGGAAATAATCAAAAAGAATATGTTCTACACCTGCAGCCATTGTGGTTCAACCGAACACACGAAGAAAAAGTGTCAACAGCTGCATTTGGTGTTCAATCTACCAAAAAAGACTAGGAACAGAAAGAAAAAGGACATAGGTATAGAAGCTGATCTATATTGTTATTATGCAGATATTAAAAACAATATATAATGCTAAAATTATATTAACATTTCTTACTTCCAGGTACAACAACTGAACCCCACAAATCAAGAAAAAACAAGACGAAGGCCAGTGGATGCAATGATGACATAAATCAAATGTTCCAGCCAAGTGTATCTTTAGTGACAAGCACGAGGGAAGACTGAAGGACTGAGATCAAATGATGACCAGCAAGTGTTGATCAAATTATTATCAAACACTATGTAGCATCGAATTGTATACGAGTTGCATACGTGGACTATTTAAGATTTAAATTATTGTGTTATGATACTAGCAAAATACCCTGTTTGATGTTGGCTTTGTGGAATTATTGTGTTTTAAAAAAGAAAGTGCATGAGAGACGAGAAAAAATGAGCATGGTACATGCATTACAGATAACAGAAAGAGAAGTCCTGAAAAGAAGAAAACATACCAACAATAGCATGATGCTTCATATGCACTTCTTTAACACAAAAAGCTATGTTCACTGAAAAGTGTGAATGATACTGTCATCTGCTTGCAGATGAGGCAGCTCCTGACAAAAAAAGCATGCAAAAAAACAGAGATCAAAAATGACATTTGAAGCCATGGAAACTGAAAATTGATACTTTCATCAGTGAGCTCGCCAAATGATACTTACATCAGTGATCTTGCCGAAGAGACAGCTCATGAAAGAACATGCATCTCCTATTTTCAGACACCGAAATGTGAAAAAATATGATCAGAGTATAACTAACCAGAGTCTAGGATTGCAAACGAAAAAATATACAGAGATACGGATGAGCAGTTACCCGTGTCGGAGGCCGTCGTTCTAAGCCAGCAGGGACTCAACTAGCTGCTGTACAAAACCAAGTCCTGACACCGCAGAGAATTTAGAATCAGCACTAGTAACTAAGGAAAACTAAAGATGCGAACAACAGTGACGCAATTGCTAAGGGGGAACTCCAGAGGACCATGTACATCACCTGTTCAAACACCACCATTTGAGGAGCCAGAACTAGAAGAGACACCATCCTTGTGAACCCAACTCATGAAGATGGACCAACCATAACTGAGTAGCTTGTGATAGAATCAGCAGAAGAGAGCAGAAGTGGAGCCACTGAAGGTCAAGAGATGACTCAAAAGCGAAGTTGCTAGGTTGGACGATGATACGTCTCCGACGTATCGAGACAATTTCTTATGTTCCATGCCACATTATTGATGATATCTACATGTTTTATGCACACTTTATGTCATATTTATGCGTTTTCCGGAACTAACCTATTGACGAGATGCCGAAGGGCCAGTTGCTGTTTTCTGCTGTTTTTGGTTTCAGAAATCCTAGTAAGGAAATATTCTCGGAATCGGACGAAATCAACGTCCAGCATCTTAGAATCCCCGGAAGCATCCAGAACACCCGAGAGCCGCCAGAGAGGGGGCACAGGCCCCCCAGGAGGTAGGCCGGCGCGGCCCAGGCCCTGGCCGCGCCGCCTTACCCTCTCACCGCCTCTTCGACCCTCCAACTCCGCCTCTTCGCCTATATAAAGGTCCTCGACCTAAAACCTCGATACGAAAAAGCCACGGTACGAGAAACCTTCCAGAGCCGCCGCCATCGCGAAGCCAAGATCTGGGGGACATGACTCTCTGTTCCGGCACGCTGCCGGGACGGGGAAGTGCCCCCGGAAGGCTCCTCCATCGACACCACCGCCATCCCCATCAACGCTGCTGTCTCCCATGAGGAGGGAGTAGTTCTCCATCGAGGCTCGGGGCTGTACCGGTAGCTATGTGGTTCATCTCTCTCCCTATGTACTTCAATACAATAATCTCATGAGCTGCCTTACATGATTGAGATTCATATGACGATGCTTGTAATCTAGATGTCATTATGCTAGTCAAGTGGATTTTACTTATGTGATCTCCGGAGATTCCTTGTCCCACGTGTGTAAAGGTGACAGTGTGTGCACCGTGTGGGTCTCTTAGGCTATATTTCACAGAATACTTATTCACTGTTATGAATGGCATAGTGAAGTGCTTATTTATATCTCTTTATGATTGCAATGTGTTTTGTATCACAATTTATCTGTGTGCTACTCTAGTGATGTTATTAAAGTAGTTTATTCCTCCTGCACGGTGTAATGGTGACAGTGTGTGCATCGTGTTAGTACTTGGCGTAGGCTATGATTGTGATCTCTTGTAGATTATGAAGTTAACTATTGCTATGATAGTATTGATGTGATCTATGCCTCCTTTCGTAGCGTGAAGGTGACAGTGTGCATGCTATGTTAGTACTTGGTTTGGTTATGTTGATCTGTCATGCACTCTAAGGTTATTTAAATATGAACATCGAATATTGTGGAGCTTGTTAACTCCGGCATTGAGGGTTCGTGTAATCCTACACAGTTAGTGGTGTTCATCATCCAACAAGAGGGTGTAGAGTCTAGCATCTATCTATTTATTCTGTTATGTGATCAATGTTGAGAGTGTCCAGTAGTGAAAGTATGATCCCTATGCCTTGTTCCTAAATACTGCTATCGCTGCTTGTTTAATGTTCTACTGTATCTGTACTGCCCGCAATATTACCACCATCAACTACACGCCAGTCCTGGGCAAAGCACTTTTCCGGTGCCGTTGCTACTGCTCATATATATTCATACTACATGTATTTCACTATCTCTTCGCCGAACTAGTGCACCTATTAGGTGTGTTGGGGACACAAGAGACTTCTTGCTTTGTGGTTGCAGGGTTGCATGAGAGGGATATCTTTGACCTCTTCCTCCCTGAGATCGATAAACCTTGGGTGATCCACTTAAGGGAAACTTGCTGCTGTTCTACAAACCTCTGCTCTTGGAGGCCCAACACTGTCTACAAGAATAGAAGCTCCCGTAGACATCAAGCACTTTTCTGGCGCCGTTGCCAGGGAGGAAAGGTAAAAGGCACTTATACTTCGGTTCCAGGTAACAGTACTTTTCTGGCGCCATTGTGTTTGTGCTCGAAGCTATTTCCTTTAGATCCTGCAATTGCAAATTTTTGTTTCTTGTTTACACTAGTTAGGCATAATGGAAAACAACAAAAATATGAGAGATCTTTATGAACTTTATCTTGAATTAGGACATGATGTGTTTGAAGAGAGAATTAAAAAACCCATGGAACTTTATATGCATGCTAATGGGAATGTTATTAATATGAATGCTTTGAACACTATTGTTGCTAATGCTATGGAAAATTCTAAGCTTGGGGGAAGCTGGTTTTGATGAGCATGATCTTTTTAGTCCCCCGGGCATGGAGGAGAAAATTTACTTTGATGATACTTTGCCTCCTATTTATGATGATTATAATGATAGTAGTCTTTTGTTGCCGCCTGTTATGGAGGATAAATTTGATTATGATTACAATATGCCTCCTATATTTGATGATGAGAATAATAATGATAGCTACTTTGTTGAATTTGCTCCCACTACAACTAATAAAATTGATTATGCTTATGTGGAGAGTAATAATTTTATGCATGAGACTCATGATAAGAATGATTTATGTGATAGTTATATTGTTGAGTTTGCTCATGATTCTACTGAAAGTTATCATGGGAGAGGAAAATATGGTTGTAGAAATTTTCATGTTACTAAAACACCTCTCTATGTGCTGAAATTTTTGAAGCTACACTTGTTTTATCTTTCTATGCTTGCTGCATTATGCTTCTTGAACTTGTTTATTTACAAGATTCCTTTTCATAGGAAGTATGTTAGGCTTAAATGTTTTTTTGAATTTGCCTCTTGATGCTCTCTTTTGCTTCAAATACTATTTCTTGCGAGTGCATCACTAAAACTGCTGAGCCCATCTTAATGGCTATAAAGAAAGAACTTCTTGGGAGATAACCCATGTGTTTATTTTGTTACAGTACCTTTGTTTTATATTTGTGTCTTGGAAGTTGTTACTACTGTAGCAACCTCTCCTGATCTTATTGCATAGTTGTGCCAAGTAAATTCGTTGATAGTAAGGTTCATACTAGATTTGGATTACTGCGCAGAAACAGATTTATGTCCGTCACGAATCTGGGCCTAATTCTCTGTAGGTAACTCAGAAAATTATGCCAATTTACGTGAGTGATCCTCAGATATGTATGCAACTTTCATTCAATTTGAGAATTTTCATTTGAGCAAGTCTGGTGCCTCAATAAAATTCGTCTTTACGGACTGTTCTGTTTTGACAGATTCTGCCTTTTATTTCGCATTGCTTCTTTTGCTATGTGGGATGGATTTCTTTGTTCCATTGACTTCCAGTAGCTTTGAGCAATGTCCAGAAGTGTTAAGAATGATTGTGTCACCTCTGAACATGTGAGTTTTTGATTATGCACTAACCCTCTAATGAGTTTGTTTCGAGTTTGGTGTGAAGGAAGTTTTCAAGGGTCAAGAGAGGAGGATGATATACTACGATCAAGAAGAGTGAAAGCTCTAAGCTTGGGGATGCCCCGGTGGTTCATCCCTGCATATTTCAAGAAGACTCAAGCATCTAAGCTTGGGGATGCCTTGGGCATTGATACGTCTCCGACGTATCGATAATTTCTTATGTTCCATGCCACATTATTGATGTTATCTACATGTTTTATGCACACTTTATGTCATATTCGTGCATTTTCTGGAACTAACCTATTAACAAGATGCCGAAGTGCCGATTCTTTGTTTCTGCTGTTTTTGGTTTCAGAAATCCTAGTAAGGAAATATTCTCGGAATTGGACGAAATCAAAGCCCAGGGGCCTATTTTCTCACGAAGCTTCCAGAAGTCCGAAGGAGAGACGAAGAGGGGCCACGGAGGGGCCACACCCTAGGGCGGCGCGGCCCCCCCCCTTGGCCGCGCGGCCCTGTGGTGTGGGGCCCCCGTGCCGCCTGTTGACCTGCCCTTCCGCCTATAAAAAGTCTCCGTGACGAAACCCCCAGTACCGAGAGCCACGATACGGAAAACCTTCCAGAGACGCCGCCGCCGCCGATCCCATCTCGGGGGATCCAGGAGATCGCCTCCGGCACCCTTCCGGAGAGGGGAATCATCTCCCGGAGGACTCTACGCCGCCATGGTCGCCTCCGGTGTGATGTGTGAGTAGTCTACCCCTGGACTATGGGTCCATAGCAGTAGCTAGATGGTTGTCTTCTCCCCATTGTGCTATCATTGTCGGATCTTGTGAGCTGCCTAACATGATCAAGATCATCTATAAGTAATTCAATATGTTGCGTTTGTTGGGATCCGATGAATAGAGAATACTTGTTATGTTGATTATCAAAGTTATATCTATGTGTTGTTTATGATCTTGCATGCTCTCCATTACTAGTAGATACTCTGGCCAAGTTTTTGCTATTAACTCCAAGAGGGAGTACTTATGCTCGATAGTGGGTTCATGCCTGCATTGACACAGGACATGTGAGAAAGTTCTAAGGTTGTGTTGTGCTGTTGCCACTAGGGATAAAACATTAGTGCTATGTTCAAGGATGTAGTCACTAGTTACATTACGCACCATACTTAATGCAATTGTCTGTTGTTAGCAACTTAATCTTGGAAGGGGTTCGGATGATAACTTGAAGGTGGACTTTTTAGGCATAGATGCGGTTGGATGACGGTCTATGTACTTTGTCGTAATGCCCAATTAAATCTCACTATACTCATCATGATATGTATGTGCATGGTCATGCTCTCTTTATTTGTCAATTGCCCAACTGTAATTTGTTCACCCAACATGTTGTTCGTCTTATGGGAGAGACACCTCTAGTGAGCTGTGGACCCCGGTCCAATTCTCTTTCTTGAAATACAATCTACTGCAATACTTGTTCTACTGTTTTCTGCAAACAATCATCTTCCACACAATACAGATTAACTCTTTGTTACAGCAAGCCGGTGAGATTGACAACCTCCTTTGTTTCGTTGGGGCAAAGTACTTTGGTTGTGTTGTGCAGGTTCCACGTTGGCGCCGGAATCACTGGTGTTGCGCCGCACTACATCTCGCCGCCATCAACCTTCAACGTGCTTCTTGACTCCTACTGGTCCGATTAAACCTTGGTTTCTTCTTGAGGAAACTTGCCGCTGTGCGCATCACACCTTCCTCTTGGGGTTCCCAACGGACGTGCCAACCACACGCATCAAGCAAATTTCTGGCGCCGTTGCCGGGGAGATCAAGACACGCTGCAAGGGGAGTCTCCACTTCTCAATCTCTTTACTTTGTTTTTGTCTTGCTTAGTTTTATTTACTACTTTGTTTGCTGCACTAAATCAAAATACAAAAAAATTAGTTGCTAGTTTTACTTTATTTGCTATCTTGTTTGCTATATCAAAAACACAAAAAAATTAGTTTACTTGCATTTACTTTATTCATCATGTTTCCTTTTAATTTTACCACAAAAAACATACCGGTAGGACATGGGTCTATAGTTGGGAGAAATAATATAGAAGAATTTTTCAATCATGTTAGTGCTATTGAAAATTTTGAAGATAGACACTTGGTAGACCTTGCGCCTACTTATGAAATTGCTGCTGTGCATTTAGTTCGCCTGTTGGAAACTAAATTTGTTAATCTTAATCCTATAATCCAACACATGTTTTTCACACTTGGTGATATGGAAGAGGGGGAAAAGAAAGATTTTGTATTAGAAACCCTTCTTAGAGAATTTGGTGGTCTAGCAAGAGAAGCTAGAAAGGTGTTTGCTAAATTTAATATGCTTGGTTCTCCTACTAATTTTGTTAGTCTCCTTGAAAGGATGGATATGGATAGAATAAGATACACTAATAATATTGATGATGGAGGAGATAAAAGCACCAATACCATGTAAGCTCTTAGCTATGAATGATGCATTAGAAAATAACTATGCTTGGCTAGTTCCTGAAAATTTGTTTGATGAGAGTAGCACGCCTAAGACTAATGAAAAGGGAGATGCTGAAACCTATGTATCCAATATACTATGCCTAGTTGAGAAAACTCCACACCCCGCTGTAGAAGTACCACCCTTCGATAATACTTGATATACACTTTCTGCGCCTAGCTGAAAGGCGTTAAAGAAAAGCGCTTATGGGAGACAACCCATGTTTTTACCTACAGTACTTTGTTTTTATTTTGTGTCTTGGAAGTTGTTTACTACTGTAGCAACCTCTCCTTATCTTAGTTTTGTGTTTTGTTGTGCCAAGTTAAGCCGTTGATAGAAAAGTAAGTACTAGATTTGGATTACTGCACAGTTCCAGATTTCTTTGCTGTCACGAATCTGAGTCCACCTCCCTGTAGGTAGGTCAGAAAATTAAGCCAATTTACGTGCATGATCCTCAGATATGTACGCAACTTTCATTCAATTTGAGCATTTTCATTTGAGCAAGTCTGGTGCCATTTTAAAATTCGTCAATACGAACTGTTCTGTTTTGACAGATTCTGCCTTTTATTTCGCATTGCCTCTTTCGCTATGTTGGATGAATTTCTTTGATCCATTAATGTCCAGTAGCATTATGCAATGTCCAGAAGTGTTAAGAATGATTGTGTCACCTCTGAATATGTCAATTTATATTGTGCACTAACCCTCTAATGAGTTGTTTCGAGTTTGGTGTGGAGGAAGTTTTCAAGGATCAAGAGAGGAGTATGATGCAACATGATCAAGGAGAGTGAAAGCTCTAAGCTTGGGGATGCACCCGGTGGTTCACCCCTGCATATATCAAGAAGACTCAAGCGTCTAAGCTTGGGGATGCCCAAGGCATCCCCTTCTTCATCGACAACATTATCAGGTTCCTCCCCTGAAACTATATTTTTATTCCATCACACCTTATGTGCTTTTTCTTGGAGCGTCGGTTTGTTTTTGTTTTTTGTTTTGTTTGAATAAAATGGATCCTAGCATTCACTTTATGGGAGAGAGACACGCTCCGCTGTAGCATATGGACAAGTATGTCCTTGGTTTCTACTCATAGTATTCATGGCGAAGTTTCTCCTTCGTTAAATTGTTATATGGTTGGAATTGGAAAATGATACATGTAGTAATTGCTATAAATGTCTTGGGTAATGTGATACTTGGCAATTGTTGTGCTCATGATTAAGCTCTTGCATCATATGCTTTGCACCCATTAATGAAGAAATACATAGAGCATGCTCAAATTTGGTTTGCATATTTGGTTTCTCTAAGGTCTAGATAATTTCTAGTTTTGAGTTTGAACAACAAGGAAGACGGTGTAGAGTCTTATAATGTTTTCAATATGTCTTTTATGTGAGTTTTGCTGCACCGGTTCATCCTTGTGTTTGTTTCAAATAAGCCTTGCTAGCCTAAACCTTGTATCGAGAGGGAATACTTCTCATGCATCCAAATACTTGAGCCAACCACTATGCCATTTGTGTCCACCATACCTACCTATACTACATGGTATTTTCCGCCATTCCAAAGTAAATTGCTTGAGTGCTACCTTTAAAATTCCATCATTCACTTTTGCAATATATAGCTCATGGGACAAATAGCTTAAAAAACTATTGTGGTATTGAATATGTAATTATGCACTTTATCTCTTATTAAGTTGCTTGTTGTGCGATAACCATGTTCACTGGGGACGCCATCAACTTTTCATTGTTGAATTTCATGTGAGTTGCTATGCATGTCCGTCTTGTCTGAAGTAAGAGAGATCTACCACCATATGGTTAAGCATGCATATGTTAGAGAAGAACATTGGGCCGCTAACTAAAGCCATGCTCCATGGTGGAAGTTTCAGTTTTGGACAACAATCCTCAAATCTCAAATGAGAAAATTATTAATTGTTGGTATATGCTTATGCATAAAAGAGGAGTCCATTATCTGTTGTCTATGTTGTCCCGGTATGGATGTCTAAGTTGAAGAATAATCAATAGCGAGAAATCCAATGCGAGCTTTCTCCTTAGACCTTTGTACAGGCGGCATAGAGGTACCCCTTTGTGACACTTGGTAAAAACAATGCATTGTGATGATCCGGTAGTCCAAGCTAATTAGGACAAGGTGCGGGCACTATTAGTACACTATGCATGAGGCTTGCAACTTATAAGATATAATTTACATGATGCATATGCTTTATTACTACCGTTGACAAAATTGTTTCATGTTTTCAAAATCAAAGCTCTAGCACAAATATAGCAATCGATGCTTTTCCTCTATGGAGGACCATTCTTTTACTTTCAATGTTGAGTCAGTTCACCTATTTCTCTCCACCTCAAGAAGCAAACACTTGTGTGAACTGTGCATTGATTCCTACATACTTGCTTATTGCACTTATTATATTACTCTATGTTGACAATATCCATGAGATATACATGTTACAAGTTGAAAGCAACCGCTGAAACTTAATCTTCTTTTGTGTTGCTTCAATGCCTTTACTTTGAATTATTGCTTTATGAGTTAACTCTTATGCAAGACTTATTGATGCTTGTCTTGGAGTGCTATTCATGAAAAGTCTTTGCTATATGATTCACTTGTTTACTCATGTCATATATATTGTTTCGATCGCTGCATTCACTACATATGCTTTACAAATAGTATGATCAAGATTATGATGGCATGTCACTCCAGAAATTATCTGTGTTATCGTTTTACCGCTCGGGACGAGCAGAACTAAGCTTGGGGATGCTGATACGTCTCCGACGTATCGATAATTTCTTATGTTCCATGCCACATTATTGATGTTATCTACATGTTTTATGCACACTTTATGTCATATTCGTGCATTTTCTGGAACTAACCTATTAACAAGATGCCGAAGTGCCAGTTGATGTTTTCTGCTGTTTTTGGTTTCAGAAATCCTAGTAAGGAAATATTCTCGGAATTGGACGAAATCAAAGCCCAGGGGCCTATTTTCTCACGAAGCTTCCAGAAGTCCGAAGGAGAGACGAAGAGGGGCCACGGAGGGGCCACACCCTAGGGGCGCGGCCCCCCTTGGCCGCGCGGCCCTGTGGTGTGGGGCCCCGTGCCGCCTCTTGACCTGCCCTTCCGCCTATAAAAAGTCTCCGTGACGAAACCCCGATGCACCGAGAGCCACGATACGGAAAACCTTCCCGAGACGCCGCCGCCGATCCCATCTCGGGGGATCCGGAGATCGCCTCCGGCACCCTGCCGGAGAGGGGAATCATCTCCCGGAGGACTCTACGCCGCCATGGTCGCCTCCGGTGTGATGTGTGAGTAGTCTACCCCTGGACTATGGGTCCATAGCAGTAGCTAGATGGTTGTCTTCTCCCCATTGTGCTATCATTGTCGGATCTTGTGAGCTGCCTAACATGATCAAGATCATCTATCTGTAATTCTATATGTTGCGTTTGTTGGGATCCGATGAATAGAGAATACTTGTTATGTTGATTATCAAAGTTATATCTATGTGTTGTTTATGATCTTGCATGCTCTCCGTTACTAGTAGATACTCTGGCCAAGTTTTTGCTATTAACTCCAAGAGGGAGTACTTATGCTCGATAGTGGGTTCATGCCTGCATTGACACAGGACGATGTGACAGAAGTTCTAAGGTTGTGTTGTGCTGTTGCCACTAGGGATAAAACATTAGTGCTATGTTCAAGGATGTAGTCACTAGTTACATTACGCACCATACTTAATGCAATTGTCTGTTGTTAGCAACTTAATACTGGAAGGGGTTCGGATGATAACCTGAAGGTGGACTTTTTAGGCATAGATGCAGTTGGATGACGGTCTATGTACTTTGTCGTAATGCCCAATTAAATCTCACTATACTCATCATGATATGTATGTGCATGGTCATGCTCTCTTTATTTGTCAATTGCCCAACTGTAATTTGTTCACCCAACATGCTGTTCGTCTTATGGGAGAGACACCTCTAGTGAACTGTGGACCCCGGTCCAATTCTCTTTACTGAAATACAATCTACTGCAATACTTGTTCTACTGTTTTCTGCAAACAATCATCTTCCACACAATACGGTTAACTCTTTGTTACAGCAAGCCGGTGAGATTGACAACCTCACTGTTTCGTTGGGGCAAAGTACTTTGGTTGTGTTGTGCAGGTTCCACGTTGGCGCCGGAATCACTGGTGTTGCGCCGCACTACATCTCGCCGCCATCAACCTTCAACGTGCTTCTTGACTCCTACTGGTCCGATTAAACCTTGGTTTCTTACTGAGGGAAACTTGCCGCTGTGCGCATCACACCTTCCTCTTGGGGTTCCCAACGGACGTGCCAACCACACGCATCAGGCATCCCCTTCTTCATCGACAACATTATCAGGTTCCTCTAGTGAAACTATATTTTTATTCCATCACATCTTATGTACTTTGCTTGGAGCGTCTGTGTGCTTTTGTTTTTGTTTTTGTTTGAATAAATGCTTGTGTGGGAGAGAGACACGCTCCGCTGGTTCATATGAACACATGTGTTCTTAGCTTTTAATGTTCATGGCGAAGGTTGAAACTGCTTCCTTAATTGTTATATGGTTGGAATTGGGAAATGCTACATGTAGTAATTGGTAAAATGTCTTGGGTAATGTGATACTTGGCAATTGTTGTGCTCATGTTTAAGCTCTTGCATCATATACTTTGCACCTATTAATGAAGAAATACATAGAGCTTGCTAAAATTTGGTTTGCATAATTGGTCTCTCTAAGGTCTAGATAATTTCTAGTATTGAGTTTGAACAACAAGGAAGACGGTGTAGAGTCTTATAATGTTTTCAATATGTCTTTTATGTAAGTTTTGCTGCACCGCTTCATCCTTGTGTTTGTTTCAAATAGCCTTGCTAGCCTAAACCTTGTATCGAGAGGGAATACTTCTCATGCATCCAAAATACTTGAGCCAACCACTATGCCATTTGTGTCCACCATACCTACCTACTACATGGTATTTCTCCGCCATTCCAAAGTAAATTGCTTGAGTGCTACCTTTAAATTTCTATCCTCTACCTTTGCAATATATAGCTCATGGGACAAATAGCCTAAAAACTATTGTGGTATTGAATATGTACTTATGCACTTTATCTCTTATTAAGTTGCTTGTTGTGCGATAACCATGTTCCTGGGGACGCCATCAACTACTCTTTGTTGAATATCATGTGAGTTGCTATGCATGTCCGTCTTGTCTGAAGTAAGGGAGATTTACCACTAGAATGGTTAGAGCATGCATAATGTTAGAGAAGAACATTGGGCCGCTAACTAAAGCCATGATCCATGGTGGAAGTTTCAGTTTTGGACAAATCCTCAATCTCATATGAGAAAATTAATTGTTGCTACATGCTTATGCATATAAGAGGAGTCCATTATCTTTTGTCTATGTTGTCTCGGTGTGGATGTCTAAGTTGAGAATAATCAATAGCGAGAAATCCAATGCGAGCTTTCTCCTTAGACCTTTGTACAGGCGGCATAGAGGTACCCCTTTGTGACACTTGGTTAAAACATGTGCATTGCGATAATCCCGGTAATCCAAGCTAATTAGGACAAGGTGCGGGCACTATTAGTATACTATGCATGAGGCTTGCAACTTGTAAGATATAATTTACATGATACATATGCTTTATTACTACCGTTGACAAAATTGTTTCTTGTTTTCAAAACCAAAGCTCTAGCACAAATATAGCAATCGATGCTTTCCTCTTTGAAGGACCATTCTTTTACTTTTATGTTGAGTCAGTTCACCTATTTCTCTCCATCTTAAGAAGAAAACACTTGTGTGAACTGTGCATTGATTCCTACATACTTGCATATTGCACTTGTTATATTACTTTGCATTGACAACTATCCATGAGATATACACGTTACAAGTTGAAAGCAACCGCTGAAACTTAATCTTCCATTGTGTTGCTTCAATACCTCTACTATGAATTTATTGCTTTATGAGTTAACTCTTATGTAAGACTTATTGATGCTTGTCTTGAAGTACTATTCATGAAAAGTCTTTACTTTATGATTCATTTGTTTACTCATGTCATTTACCATTGCTTTGATCGCTGCATTCATTACATGTGCTTACAATAGTATGATCAAGTTTATGATGGCATGTCACTCCAGAAATTATCTTTGTTATCGTTTACCTGCTCGGGACGAGCAGAAACTAAGCTTGGGGATGCTGATACGTCTCCGACGTATCGATAATTTCTTATGTTCCATGCCACATTATTGAAGATATCTACATGTTTTATGCACACTTTATGTCATATTTATGCGTTTTCCGGAACTAACCTATTGACGAGATGCCGAAGGGCCAGTTGCTGTTTTCTGCTGTTTTTGGTTTCAGAAATCCTAGTAAGGAAATATTCTCGGAATCGGACGAAATCAATGCCCAGCATCTTAGAATCCCGGAAGCATCCAGAACACCCGAGAGCCGCCAGAGAGGGGACACAGGCCCCCCAGGAGGTAGGCCGGCGCGGCCCTGGCCCTGGCCGCGCCGCCTTACCCTCTCACCGCCTCTTCGACCCTCCGACTCCGCCTCTTCGCCTATATAAAGGTCCTCGACCTAAAACCTCGATACGAAAAAGCCACGGTATGAGAAACCTTCCAGAGCCGCCGCCATCGCGAAGCCAAGATCTGGGGGACAGGACTCTCTGTTCCGGCACGCCGCCGGGACGGGGAAGTGCCCCCGGAAGGCTCCTCCATCGACACCACCGCCATCTCCATCAACGCTGCTGTCTCCCATGAGGAGGGAGTAGTTCTCCATCGAGGCTCGGGGCTGTACCGGTAGCTATGTGGTTCATCTCTCTCCCTATGTACTTCAATACAATAATCTCATGAGCTGCCTTACATGATTGAGATTCATATGATGATGCTTGTAATCTAGATGTCATTATGCTAGTCAAGTGGATTTTACTTATGTGATCTCTGGAGACTCCTTGTCCCACGTGTGTAAAGGTGACAGTGTGTGCACCGTGTGGGTATCTTAGGCTAGAGAGTGGATTTGGTGACCGGGTGTATACGTGAGCACGCGGTCATCACCGTTGGATTCGCTTTAAGATGCTGGCCTCACAAATGGAGACCAAACGGCGTGAAACTTCCTTTTTCAACCTGATTTTGTCTTAATCCACGACACAACCTGGACTGTGTGTGGGTCATGGGTAGACAACAAACAACTACTCTGCTCGACCGTGTCCAAGCTTCTGGCATGCCTCCATCGATTTGACGCCGTCCACCGCTGCACGTCGTCCGCCGGCCGGAGAGCACAAGATCTCTCATCCGCTGACGTCATATTGTTCAGGCTACCTGCTAGTTCTTCCCCGCCGGATTTTCTTCCTCTTCCTTTTGCGTCCGCTGACCCAGCAGCGTGTAGAATCTCACGATATAAGAACCCAGATTCATGACCAAAGAACTGCATCTAGAAAACTAAACAAAAAAACCCAAAAGAAAATGATAGAAATAAAACAAAAGTGGAAAGTTTGGATCCGTTGCGTAGTGGGCTCAAGCAGGATGAGTTAGCCGGGCGTCGAGCAGGATAAGTCGTAGGGAACGTGGGACGGAGCGGAGCGCAGGGGCCTGGCGGAGCGAGCTAAGGGCTCACGGGGCGTTGCTGGCCAGGGCAGCGCGCGGGAGCTAGTGGAGGCCGCGGTAGGCGGGCGCGCAGGCCAGCGCCAGCACCCCGACCTGGAGTCTCGATTTGGCCGGGAGGCATGGCCACCCCTCGAGCTCCCGTCGACGGAGCGCCGCACAAGCATCCAGCGGTCAAACTCGAGCCATCCAGATGAAGCGAGGGGCGGACCACCTTCTTGCGCGCGCGGCCGGCGTCGTTAGTTTGCTCATCCACAGCCTCGCGCTGGCGTCGCCCGCGCCGTAGATGGGTGTACAACGACAACGGTCATCGACGAATAAGTTGGGGAGGTGGTGGATGAGCGAAATCGACGGAGTGGGCAGAGGGGATGGATGGATCTGAGGAGGATGTGAGCTTGCATCAATTAAGGGGATAAAGGAGCAGCTCCGGATGGATTGGGGCGAGTGGAGAAGAAGGTGGGCAGAGTAGTAGCTAGTATTTGGTGGGACTGCAGGCGGACAAGAGTTGACATCCCCGCCGGCGGTGCTGCTTTTTGTGGATATCTTCACGCGAGACGGTGCGAGAGAGAGCGGCGATTGTGTGGCCAGGAGGTGTCGTTGGGGGATAAGGTTGGCCGGTGAAGATTTTCCTAACAAATTTTTTTTGTAGTACATCAGCTCACGGAGAAATGGATGCCGTTTGACACATGTCACTTTCTGGGTGCGTGCTCACGTATACACCCGGTCACCAGGCTTCTTTTGTCTTAGGCTATATTTCACAGAATACTTATTCACTGTTATGAATGGCATAGTGAAGTGCTTATTTATATCTCTTTATGATTGTAATGTGTTTTGTATCACAATTTATCTGTGTGCTACTCTAGTGATGTTATTAAAGTAGTTTATTCCTCCTGCACGGTGTAATGATGACAGTGTGTGCATCGTGTTAGTACTTGGCGTAGGCTATGATTGTGATCTCTTGTAGATTATGAAGTTAACTATTGCTATGATAGTATTGATGTGATCTATGCCTCCTTTCGTAGCGTGAAGGTGACAGTGTGCATGCTATGTTAGTACTTGGTTTGGTTATGTTGATCTGTCATACACTCTAAGGTTATTTAAATATGAACATCGAATATTGTGGAGCTTGTTAACTCCGGCATTGAGGGTTCGTGTAATCCTACACAGTTAGTGGTGTTCATCATCCAACAAGAGGGTGTAGAGTCTAGCATCTATCTATTTATTCTGTTATGTGATCAATGTTGAGAGTGTCCACTAGTGAAAGTATGATCCCTAGGCCTTGTTTCTAAATACTGCTATCGCTGCTTGTTTACTGTTCTACTGTATCTGTACTGCCCGCAATATTACCACCATCAACTACACGCCAGTCCTGGGCAAAGCACTTTTCCGGTGCCGTTGCTACTGCTCATATATATTCATACCACCTGTATTTCACTATCTCTTCGCCGAACTAGTGCACCTATTAGGTGTGTTGGGGACACAAGAGACTTCTTGCTTTGTGGTTGCAGGGTTGCATGAGAGGGATATCTTTGACCTCTTCCTCCCTGAGATCGATAAACCTTGGGTGATCCACTTAAGGGAAACTTGCTGCTGTTGTACAAACCTCTGCTCTTGGATGCCCAACACTGTCTACAAGAATAGAAGCTCCCGTAGACATCAGACGACCACGAAGCAGAAGAAAAAACGACAGGAACTGAGCCATATATCTTGTAACCAGAACCTGCTAATGAAATGAGATACAGTGAAGCCACTGTACCTCAAAGTATCTCACAACAAAAAGCATTGTTTCAAAAAACTGAAGAGTCTGTCCAAGAAGAAGATGTGACAGCAAGAGAAGCAGTTTCTGATACCAAAAAAGAAGTGCAAATCTGGAGAAAATATCCAACCAAAGCAGTGGAACTATTATTGGAGAGGAAGCTCAAGAGAATTTAGAATCAGCGATAGTGACCGAGGGAACTAGAGATGTGAAAAGCATTGATGCAAATTGCTGAGGAAACTCCAAAGACCGAAAATACTGAGCCTGTCGAGCTGCATGACAAATGACCTGCCAGCAGAAGAGGTGAATGATACTCAAGACACAGAGATTGCAGAAAAATCCAGATTGAGTGTGCTGATCTCACTGAAGACATCAAAAAGCAAATGTTCCACCTTGCAGACCAGGCAGCTCCTGACAAGCATGCAAAAGCAATAGAAGCAAACTGCTGATATAACACAGGTGCAAGTGCCAGAAAATAGAGGATATCAAGAATAGTGAAAAAAAATAGACTGAGATGTCTGAATGTATTTGAAAAAGCTATTTGAAAGACGAAGATGAAAAAGTGTGGCCCCTCCTCCTTAACCCGGGCTTGGAACCGGCTATCCAACTTAAGCATAGCTTAAGAAAAATAAATTGAATAGGCGGAGTTACCCACCCCTCTACTGACTAACCAAAATTGAAGTAAAACCTACTCATTACCCAGAATTTAAAATCATTACAGATAAACAAAAAGTACAATCATTATGGAATTACAAAAAAAGAATTAGTAAAAGATGCATAGAAAGGATAGACAGTTGCAACTAAAACAATTATTTGTTTAATATTCATAAGTTTTGAGATGCTATAGAAAGCATATCAAACAATAGATGTTTTGCTGGGGCATGTACAGGGGATGAGCAAAAATGAGTTCTGGAATGTATAAAATCACTTCCACCCGAAACAGAGTGACGCATACAAACACAAATGAACAGACTCAACCAGTTATCGCCAAAGGGAAAACACATTTGCCTCATTCAAGAAATGACAAAGATGTCGTAGGTTTCCCAAGAAGAAGCATAGGATGATCATAAATCAGCTTGGATGGAGCTGGCGCATGAAATCCTCCTTTACAAAGTGAATAACAAAACAAAAAATGTCAGTATATAATGACCATTTACATTATATTCATAACAGACAGGAGACATAAAAAATGTTTAGATGGACAAACAGATTGTACCTTATCAAAGAAACTTGTAACTACATTATGATCAACTTTATTGCCTCTGTGGAGGAAAAGGCTATTTGCATACTGAATACGAATATGGCATACATCATTATCAGAGAAAAGTTTGCGGAGATCCTTAGTGGGATCAAAAAGCTCCATAGCTTTCATAGTCATGACACCACAATTATGGCTGCATTACAGAACACCCAAGAAAATCAGCATAACTGAAAAACATACCACCATTAGAGGAACAAGTATACATGATTGAAAAATAACTTACGCATTTCCCTGTCGTGGCATGTTAGGAAACATCACTTGAAATTTCTTAAAGTCAGGTTCATCAGTTTCAAAAATCTTCTTCCATAGAATTGCAAAATTCTTCATCTGTACATATACATGAATGGTTACTAAGTTTGAAAACAAAAGAGCAAGTAGAACTTAAAACAAAAATTGGGATCGAAAAAACGTACTAAAGGTTCTTGTACTGCTAGCTGATATTCAGATTTTGGGCCATAGAATGAATCAAGAAAAGCAAAAAGCTTCCACTTGAAATCAACCACAAATGTAAACCAGTGTTCCAAGTGACATATAGGGAAAAAAAGCTGCATAGTAAGAGCATAAATTCATTCTGATTAAATGGAAAAGAACAAATAGAGCAATAAGAAAAATAGACATTTATATAGTAAAGTGATGCAACATACTCTATCAGACAAATCTAGTCTCTTTCCTTTACTTGCTGAAGCAGCTCCTAAGAATGAAGTGCGAACAATGTTCTCATGCAATGAACTGGAAAAATCAAGTATACTTTCCTGTTGAAAAAATACACTATTAATCATAACAACATACCCCAACATAAGAGAAGAAATTATGACATTCAAGGGGTTCAAGATTAAAAATACCCCAACATAAGAGAAGAAATAATGCCTCCCAGATTTGGTAGGATGCTTATCCTCAAAAAGCTTTCGGCAAAAGCAAGGAATAAGAAAGTTATCAATATGACCATCAAGCATCAGTGTTTGACCCAGTGACACAAAACTGCAGTGAACCCCATGGTATACAAGAGCATAGTTCCTGTTTCAAAGAAAAAAAGGAATAAAGCTAGAATGTAAACAAGTGCATTTACCAAAACACATTGGAAAGAATAAGGAGATAATAAATGAGAAAAATGAAGAGAATATTTACTTCTTGAATTCGATTAGTATATGCCAAATCCACAATTGCACAATAATGCATGATGTCTTCATATGATACTGGAAAGCGTGAATTCTCGGGTAATGGAAAGATCAGACTGTTCTTAGGCTGCAGACATATAAACTTATCGTTGGCTGATCGTCTACCAGTGTTATGAGAATTCATATCCAAGTTATGGTCACCGTCTACTAATGAATCAACAACATCTGTTGCTTCACAGTTGCGCGCTGCATTCTGCCTTGAATAACTGGCATGCTTCATAGAACGATGCATGTTGTTGTTGTAAACCTCCTCAACATTCTGCGAAAGAAGATTTTGACGATCTTTGAAGTTTGACACACCAGTGATCTTAACCTCATGTGCTTTCCCAACCTATGAAGAAAAAAACGAACATGAAAATGACACGTGTCAGTCAAAAAAGGATAGAAAGTGAGAATGATAATACATAAAGGACACCAAAAATGATTAAGACAAAAGATAAAAAGAGAGAGTGTGGCAGTACCAATTCTACTTTCGGTGTTGTGTCACCAATGTGGATAGTAGTTTGCTCATTTCCATTTAATATCTTTGAAGATAATTTCTTTGTTGTAGGTTTCTGCACAACCTGACCAGCTTCCTGATAGCATAAAATGAAAATTGAAGAACATTTACTAAAACCTAAAAAATAATTGACGAGTTTCAAAAAGAAAAACAGAAGTGGAAAACACAAACCAGAAATGCTTTGGGTGTTGTGTCACCAACAGGTATAGGAGTTTCTTTACTACCCAAAGATTTTTTTTGACATAAGTTCGCCATTTCAAACTTCCCTGCTACCTTACTTGTTTCCTGCAAAAGAAGGTATCAAAAAATGAGACGCAAAAACTCGTATATAACGACAAAAATCACTCCACATAAACTTAAAAACAACAAAAGGGGCAATCCAGCTTACCTTAGCAACATAACATGGTGATAAATTCATACGCCCAATGGGAGATACTAGATCATCTTGGCTTAAGACAGGAATGCAATCCTCAGGCAAATTTATTGTCAATCTCGACTTGACCTTAGCTACAGGATTGTGTCCTGGAGCTGAAATTCAATAAGATCGTCAAAATCCATGAGGGGTTTATAAAAAAAATAAATCATGATTTACTGAAGTGGAAATTCATGTAAATCCCACTTGCAAGTCGAGATTGGTTTGTGGTCAAGTCGAGAAAATGAAACTGAAGAAGTAACATGGAGTTAGGAAAATCAGAAAAAGTTTAGCAAAGAAAGTAATGATATCCCATTACTGAAAAAATGATACTACATCCATTCCAAAATAAGTGTCACCAAAGTAACATAGAGATTTTCCCTAGAACACAATTCATATTTTAAAAGTGTAGTCAGAATGAATGAATGAATTATAACCGAAGAAATAAGATGAGACTAAGAAATTAGCTTAATTCGGTTGCTGATTGCCTACTCTTAAATTTCCGTTATGGGCACCGGTTGAAGTTAAACTCAAGTGCGGAGTTTTGGCAACAGAAAGATATATGAGCTTCTTTGAAGCAGAGACACTGACTGACACCTCCCATCATACACTTTGTGTCATTGAAACAATTTTTTCAAACTGCAGACTAACAGTACAGACCTGACTAAGGAAAAAAGCTATGACTTACTGATGCTACTGTAACTAAAAGATAGTAAAACCATGACTTATCCCTGAATCATTGGTCAATTCATGAGGGATTTATAAAAAAATAAATCAGACAACTGAAGTGGAAAACAGAGAATATAATCATGAGATAAAGCATTAATAACCTGAAACAGTGGAATTCTTATCAACGGGCTTCTTAGCAACACCACCTGGAGTATCTAAAATAGAGAAAAAAATAAGAAATAAATCTACAAAAAGAAACAAGTATCTATCCACTACATGGAACACAAGGTACTAAGGAAAAATATCAGTACCTAAAATACCCATGTCGGACTTCATCACACCACTACTCTTGTACCATGGATGAGTGTTTGCTAAGAAATGAAGAATGTCATGAACAAGTATCTCTCTCTTGTTACTCATGTCTAGACAAAAAGGATCCTGACTTTGAACAATATCCAATATACCATCTATTGTCTGCAGATAAAAAAGAAATGTGTGTTCATTCTATGACAAAAGGGGAGAATGAAGGAAAGAAAAGATACTGACAGTATACATAATAAAACAGTAGAAAAATCTGGATCAAGGTAAGAACAAAATGCATACCTGTCCTGACAAAGTCATGCCAAATTTATCATGAATGGATGCCTTCTGCCTTTTAGACATAAACTCACAATTGGTTGCATCAAATCCTTGGTTCATAACATTGACTGCCTGCAAATGATAATGAAAATCATATTAAAAACAGAAAGCTAAAAAAAGACAAGTGCATAGAAAATGTAGAAAACGGATAAAATTGATTACCCCCAAGTAACATTCTGCAAGATTTTTTTTCATCCGCCTCTTTCCAAAACATCTTCTGCTTTTGCGATCTAAATCAGAGTACACTTTGATCATGTCTCCACGCCATGAAGCTGCCCTAGGAAATCCAGTGCCAGCAATATGGATGCCAAAATCAAGACAATCCAGATAATAAACCTATAATACATGTGAAGATAAAATAAAAAGATTTTTTTTTTTAAAAAAAGAACAATGATAATAATGATGAGGATAAACAATATATTGACACAGTAAGAATACTCACTGCAAGTGCATACGAACAGAACTCAAACACCTTAGGATTCCTTCCTTTCAATTGAGCAAACTTAGACATTTTAGTAATTCCAAGCATGAGATGCTTGTAGACAAGCTGACAAACATCAAAACTTCTGGATCTTTCAGGATTACCAAGCTGATCTATAAACCTTGTGTCCAAATGATCACTAGCAGAAGGGCACAAAAAGCAACATATAGCAACTTGCATGAAACAAACAAACACCTCTTGATCGCTTAGAGTCTGCTTCGAGTTTAATTTGTTGCCAAAAAAGGTGATATGAGGGACTTCTGATAAGTGAAATAATGATTTGATGAAATCCATTCCAGCATCACTATTTTCGACCAGCTCATCACCAGCATTTGGCAAACCAAGAACAAGATGAAAAGAATCTTTTGAAAGATATATTATCTTGTCATCAACAATGATTTGAGAACAATCAACATCAACGGACCAAGCAAGCCAACGTATAAATGATGAAGGGATATAAGTCTTGGAAAGACAGAGGAGACAACCAAAACCAAATTTCTCAATGATAGCACTCTGCTCCACAGTTAGCCGATTCAGAACTTCGAAGAAGTACTTGAAAGAGTAAACAGAGAAACATTTTTTATCAACTCCAGAAAACTTTGGCCTTTTATTCTGGAACGAAGTAGATTCATTATCAATTAGAAAAAATAAAAAATTCAAAGAATACTTACAAACCAATACTAATTGCAAAAAAAAAACAAGAGATGTGGAAAATAACAACACCTCTGCCCACATATCAGAATCCCTGCAAAATTTAGAGAAGTCCCTCTTCAAGATTTTAATAGCCTACAAACAACAACAACAAAAAAGAAGTCCTTCATCTGCCCAAAGCAAAACAAGACCTGAACACTATTTAAAATAAAAATTTGAGTAAGAAGAATTTAACTTATAACTTCATTTAAACAAGACAATGTGTGGGTGGAGGGAAATTGTGAAACACGACTGACAAATCAAACAAAGGCACAAACCCAGTACCTGTTTGCTAAAAAATTCAAACAAAGCATCATCCAAGTGACTCTTCCTCCTCACAACACCAGTACCCTAAAATCAAAAAATAAAAATAAAGCATCAGACCCCATTCAAAAAATCATGACAAAAGACACATTTGTGTTATACAAAAAAAATCGACTCAAAAAAGTTGCATATATAACTCTTATATCTTCACTGGAAGAGCTTTCTTCATCATGAACACAATCGGATGAACTACAGTTTGGCATAACAGCCAAACGACGATAAGCATGCCCCCCTGTTACGAAAAGCAAAACAGAAACAGACAACATTACTCAGTGAGAAATAGAGCCATATAAGATACAAAAAAATAGAACTCTAACTCAACACAACATACATCACAAGTTATTATTTTGTACTAAAAAACTCGCAATGAAACCAGGAGTAGGTCATGATAGATCAAATTACTAGGTTCATGTGATCAAAAAACTTCTCTACCTCTACCAGCTCAACCAGACAGAGAACTATTTACCGGCATCTCAAGACAAGCAAGAACAATTGTAAATTGGCATGAACTATTTACCATCATCTCGAGATATACAAACTTCAATTGTAAAGGTGCAAAAGGAGATGACCCAAGCAACTTGACAAATTGAGGCAGAGAAAATATTGGAATTGAACAGTAGTGTTTGTTCACATGATTTCAAACTATATTATGATAAAATGATTTAAAGTCACAAATCCCATATTAGAAACTAACACTTGCTGTAGGTTCCGAAAAAATTACACCACGCAGACAACATCTAAATTAAATGAAACCAAATAACAACCAACAGGTTCCACAGAAACTAAGCAATCAAAAGAACAAAAGTCTAAAGTTTAAATGGCCGCATCGTTCATGAAAAGACCCACATGGGGGAGAAACTATATACAAGGATTAGTTATCCATAGCTACATCCAGTACATAGCAGATCACTCCAGCACAGTTCCATCAGCCATCTCCACCTGAGTGGTGCAGATCGACAAATTTGTCTTCTTCAAAGGAGACAGACCGGGAGATGAGGCGAGCTAATTATAGATGAAATGACAAAATGTCCTACCTAAACCCTCATATGATCTCTACACATAATAAAAAAACCATTCTAGTAGTTCACTGACTTATGATACTGAGCATAAGTAGTTCACTGAATTATGATTCAGACAAAAATGAGTAGTTCACTGAATTATGATACTGAGAATAAGTAGTGGTACTCTATGAGTAGTGGTACTACATATAATTCGATTCAGACATGGCAACAAGAAAAAAAATCCCAAGGCCCGCCAATAACACCAACCAAGCACTACACAAAGATGTTTGTAACAGTCCCAATTCATAACACGAGATCTACATACCACATGACTGCTTGCAGAATTAGAGACTGAGAGAAAACGAGGAAGAGGAAGTACCCATAACGATGGCGACGCAGGCCCCCACCGCCCATGGAACGAGGAAGAAATCGAGCGGCCTCGTCCTTGCAGGCACGGGCATGGCGGAATCCACTGCATCCCCTCCCCTTGCGCAAGCCCATACCACGAGCCACAGCTTCACCTCCTCCAGATCCTCGACGCCGGCAGACTCCACCGCAGAAACAACCCTAGACCACGCCGCCGAGAACCCCCACCACTAAACTGGATCGAGCTCACTCCCGCAAGCAAATACAACGAGCCACAACTTCACCACCTCCGGATCCTCACCGCCTCAACGCCGGTATACTTCACCACCTCCGAATCCTCTACGCCGGCAGACGAACCCTAGTCAAACGCCGCCGAGAATGCCACCGAGCTCTCCCGAGAGGCAGAGACAGAGGAAAGGGGAAAGACAGCGAGAAAAATAAAAGATAAATGAAAAGGATAGCTACGGACAAGAAGGGCACGACCCCCGAAATTCAAAATGAAAAAACCGACCAGAAAAAACCAGGAAAAACCGGAGGGACTAAAAACCGAATCTGACCTGAGCTGTGCGATTGAGAAGAACGGACGGAGCACAGACTTTTGTCAAGATGCGTGTAAAGATAAGAATGAACGGTTACGGATCTGACATGAACTGAATTGCATTTTCAGCTAGCTGAAAAATAGAAAGTGTGTTTTTTTTTCAAGTTCACAAACTGCCAAAGTGTTGTGACTTTTGCCTCCACTTCTTGCCGGTCCGCTCAAGACTTGATCGTGGATCTTGTGGAGTTGTGGGCAAGGCACCGTGAGACTTGGTTCCAGCAGGTCGATGAGGCTGCGTCTACGAGCCACATGGAAAGGATCGCACAACAGAACAATTAGGGCTCGTTTGATTCGCGGGATTCTGAGTACGCATGAACGAAACGGATCCAAGAAAAAAGAAGGAACAAAACGCCGCGCTCCGCCGCCCCGAGAGGCTCGCTACCCGCGCCGCCCAGGCGAGATCCCCGACACGATTACACGAGTACCCGCCGCCGCCCCTAGACGTTGTGCGTATGCGTGCTGGCCGCGGCCGTCTCGATCGGTGCCTGAAAACAAGACGCGCCGGCCTTTCCGTTCCACCTTTCCCAGCTACTGACCTCATCGCGACGCAATATTCTCCTCCGGTCGCTTTCTCCGCCGGACCTCGGACGTCGGCGCGGCGCCCAACTTGACGACGACGGATCTTTAGGGCATCTCCAGTGGCGCGATGCAAACGGACGCTCGACTGCTGGCCCGCCATGATCGGAAATGCGTCGGGGTGCCTGCTCAGTGGGCGACGTAGTTATCGGCCGTACGCGGAGTCGCAAACCTGGCCCAAATATGCGCCAGCGATGCGTCTCGGCGGACGCCCGAACGTCGCTCGTGTCTGGCGGACGTTTCGGGCCGGCCCGCTCGGCGGCGACCTGCGTCGATGCGTCTTCTCAAACGCGTCTGGCCGATCGCAAAGCTGCGTCCGCATCGCTTTCGCAAGACATCGCGCCACTTTAATGGCGGCGATGCCTCGGCTGCCGGGCAGCCGCCCACCTCCGCCAACCAGGTTAATGGCGACGCCACGCGTCCCGCGGCCACCGCATGCCGCCGACCTATATAAAGGGGGCGCGCGTTCTTCTTCCTCATCCACTCCTCCAAAGAAACCCTAGCTAGCCGCCACAAAGCTCGACCGTAGCGCCGCCTAGGTGTTCCTGCGACGCAGCCAAGCCCGCTAGGAAGTCCATGGCCGGTCCTGGTGGCCGGCGAGGCGGTCGAGGCCGCGGCTCTGGGCGCCCCCGTGGCCGGGGCAGGGGCCGCCGTGGTGGAGCAGCTACGGCCCCACGCTCGTTGTCGCCTGCGCCCTCCTCGTCCTCGCAGGAGGAGCGCTGCTTCGAGTTCCTCCTCTGTATCGACGACGACCCACTCGCCATCAAGCGGCTACCGGACAAGTTCGCCGAGTTCGTCGACGGCGTCGAGCCGGCGCACTTGCAGCTACGGGAGGCCAGCTGCAACTTCTGCCGCTGGACCGTGGAGGTCCTGTTCGACGAGCAGGGCAAGATGTACCTGCACACGGGGTGGGACAAGTTCGCCCGTGACCTCGACCTCGAGCCCGGCTGCCAGCTCACCTTCCTCTAGGAGGGGACGACGAGATGATCGTCAAGGTGTTTGACGACACAGCCTGCCGCAGGCACTACCACACCGACGACTCCAGCTCCGACACCGATAGTTAGAACGTTGAGTGTTCTTTCTTTGCAGCGAATCTGGCTAAGGGCCAAACGAAGCCAGTAGTCGAGGTTTCTGGATGTTCGCTTCATCGGTAGAACCAACAAGGGCACCATCTCCTCCCGCTGGATTTTCCAGTTTGGGTGACTGGGTGCCCTTGAATGTTCTTTCTTCGCAGCGAACATACGGAAATCAACACAACTGGTTTCTATTTTTTTAAATTTTATATTTGTGTTAACCATGGTTCAAACTATGTGTTAGTTTGTGTAAACCATGTTCCAAACTATGTGTTAGTTTGTGTAAAATCATGTTTCAAAATGTTATATTTGAAACTATGTTTAAATGGAGAAGAGGAAAAAAAGGAAAAAAAAATGCGTCGCCCCGCTGGAGCAGACCCCAGACGCAAACGGACGCGCGGACAAAAACGGTCATTTTTCGTCCACAGCGCGACGCAAACGGACGCTCGCGGACATTAAAATGCGTCGCGCCGGTGGAGATGCCCTTAGTCCCTCTGATACGCCAAGCCCGCTGTAGTTTATATTTCATCAGAGTCTCAGCCGAACAAGAGCATCCAAGCAATCGAGCGTCTTTATCAAACCACCGTCTAACTATGTCGGGGGCAGCAAAAAGGCGTGGCGAGAGATGCAAGCTTCATCCAGCCCGTCGCTCTCTGGATTTTCAGACGCCGACGTACCTTTCCCGGCCTGAAGAAACCTGAAGCGGAACGGACACGAACTGCTTTTGCGGCTCAGTGCTACTCCATATCTTAGTAGATGTCCATGCTATATTTCGTGCATGCTCACCGTCCAACTCGGATAGTAGCACCGGAGCCAACCGACAACAGCAAGCCACTGGAATCTAGGCTCCATTTTCGTGCTCGCTTGATCGACTGCTGCTGAGATTACCGTAGCTGAGCGTAGGGGCAGAAGACGCTATGCTGAAACTGGCACCAGAGACAAACGGCGCCGGAAAGAAATCGCGGGAGGTCACGAGCAGAATATTTTAGTGCTCCGTTGGGAAGATCGCAATCGGGAGGTGTTCAAATCGCTATGCGAATCATGGCCGAATTAAGTGGCACGGAATCAATGTCTGGGGCCGGTCTGAATGGACGTCTCTCTGAAATATGTTTTTGTAACTGCATCTTTCTGAAACTGTTGCTATCGTATGAGTACATTTTTTTCCTGAAGATATGATGCAGAAACGATCAAAGCCTCCCAGGATCTTATTCTTCTTCTTTTCAATTGTTGACGGGTGCTCCTGGGAGTCTCTTGATCAACCCTATTTTTAGCGGCAGGGTTTGTAGGTGTACATAAGTATATTTATGGATGTAAGCAACCGAGCAATTTCATTTGTTAATTGCCAATATTTTCCGGAAGAAGAATGGTAGTTCGACTCTTCGATCGATGTATGTCAATTTTTGGCAAATATAGAGCGGAAGGTGTTGACTTGGCAATAGATTTGGTTCTGCACCGAAAGAAAGTCCAACTGAATTTCGTGGACAGTTCCAAAAACGTAAACTGACCCTAGATGGTCTACTTGGACAGAAGCTGGAATATGTCATCAGTCTGAGCCTAACAAATCCCTCTCGTCTATGTTTTTCAGTGGACTCCCGTTCCGTGT
The DNA here is from genome assembly GCF_019359855.2 of Lolium perenne. NCBI lineage: Eukaryota > Viridiplantae > Streptophyta > Magnoliopsida > Poales > Poaceae > Lolium > Lolium perenne. The sequence goes on from NC_067248.2 coordinate 193,764,872, forward strand.
GATTTTTTTCCACAATATTCCCTCTCTTTTTTACTAGTTGATACCTTTCTCCGTTTCCTGCATGTCCAATCAACAATTTCCTGGCCGCTTTCAGCAGTCTCTTTCTAATCCTGAATGGCAAAATTTGTCCGTTTTCACTCCATGCTTGACAACAGTTCCTTCTCTTTCTTTTTCCTCTCCCAGTGAAAGCGATTTTCTACGTACTGCCGTTGCCAACATTTCAAGGGAAGGAGATCGGCTACCGATCTGTCGCCAAGCCAAGAGCAAAGGTAGATCCACTCGTGAGCTACGCCTAACATCACAACTTTCTACGCCCAAAAGAATACAGACGAACTAAAGGGCGCCGGTCCAGATCAAGAGCCACTAACTAAAACAGAGTGAACCGCACACAAAGGTTTCGACCGATTCAGCCTCCATTAGTTCGAGCGATGATCCATGGAACAAGTAAAGCGCCGTTCTGGTACATGAAATTGCCAAATCGGCCCTGCCGTGCCACTGGTTCCTCTAGGACTGGAAAGTTGCAAACCACCAATATACCATGTTGTCGTTTCACGGGCAAAGGTGGAACTCGAAGGTGACTCGGAGGCCACCTCCACCATGTAAAGTTTCCTCGGGTGGCCGTTTCAACAGCACATAGATTGTTTGTCTTTTATATTACTACAAAAAGAACGCATATAAATTTTGCCAAAGTCAAATGACTTAGGTTTCACCAAGCTTATATAAAAAAATCAACATCTACAATGCAAAATTAATATCATTATATACATCATGCAATATACTTCCATATCATGTCAGCAAGGTCTTGTAAATGTTAATAGCTTATTTCTTATAAGTTTGGTCAAACTTTACACATTTTGAATCTAGGACCACCCTTGCCAGCCCGAGCTCCATCAGGAGCGTGTTGATGGATGTCACGGTGCACCACGGCGAGCACACACTCGTGGCGCAAGATGTAACCGCGCGTGGCCTGAGCTGAACAAAATACCTGATACTAAACAGAACAAGTCGTTTTTTATTAATTTTCGGCAGCCTGACTGGACTAAGGACCTATTCACTAATACTTGGTTTTGTACAACCTTTGTGCAAACTTTCTGTCCCAGCTAGCATGCCACATGTCGGCCTTGCAGCGTTTTGTATGTGAATGCACTAAAGGTACAAGTTTGTGTATCATGAAAACACACTTTACAAGTTCTTGTATGAAAGTGCACCTAATGAACAAGTTTTTGTATGAGTGGTGCAATTATCTCTTTCATGAATCTTGCAAAAGAATCTTTCCATGTTCCTATTTAACACCCTTGGTGCTCAAAATACACTAGAGTGTCATTTGAGGGAAGAAACTGAGTTTAGATGTCAAAATGAGAAGAGAAAATTTCTTAGGGCCAAATAGGGAAGCCAACTTTAAGGGAGTATCAAATAAGGAATTTTCTCTCCGAAATTAGAACAGTTTTTAAATTTTCAAACAGATTTTGAACAAATTTTGAATTTTGAACATTTTTTTAATTTTGAACAAATTTAAAATCGTACATTTCTAAAATCTGTATACAAATTTTTTGAACAAATTTTGAAAACATAAAAAGAAACAAAAAAAGGTTAGTTTAAAAAAAATGTAAACACAAAAGGGAAAAAAGGTGTTTACCTGATGGGCCGTGGCCCAATTAATAGCCGCCGTGTCGAAGGGGTGTGCGGCACCCGTCCGGGTTCACCTATACCTCGCTTGCGTGCGTGCATCCATGCATGGTTTCCCCCTCGCGCCCCCCGTGTTGGGCCGTACCAGCCGCCCATGAAAGGTCTTCTCTGTTTTTTCTATTGATTTTTCTGAAAAAAAACTTAGATTTGCAAAAAAAAAATCATATTATAAAAAATGTACAAAGTTAAAAAAGTTCAAATTTGAAGTAATTGTACAAATTCAAAAAAATTTCAACATTTGAAATTGGTTAAAATTCGAAATTTGTTGAAATTTATCCAAAATTTGGAATTTGCAAAAAATTTAAATTTGCTCAGTGTTGAAAATATGTTTAGATTTAAAAACTACTTACATTTGTAAACTGTTTAAATTTAAAAATTGTTCAAACTAAAGATATTCAAACAATAAAAAATAGAAAAAGCGAAAAACCGAAGAAAACAAACCTGAACCCAAGAACCAAAAAAATCCAACCAAAAACTTCTAGAAAATTCACAAAACTGGAAAACCGTGAGGTGCAGCCAGGAATAAACGAACGAAGTGGGCCGGGCCAATATGCACCCGCGCATAAGTTTTTCCGTGCCGACCCTTCGCAGAAGATGCCCCCCAGGACGATCGAGCCAGCGTTATCAAGCCCAGCACCAGTCCACAGCCCAATCACTTGACGCTATAAATATCCCCGTCCAGCCCCTTCTCTCCCAAAGGAACCGCAGTCGGCGAACCCTAGCCGCCAGCGCCAACTCGCCGCGCCGCACTCCATTCCAACCGCCGCCCCGCGCCGCACCGCACTCCATCCCAACCGCCGCGCAGCATCCATCCCAACCGCCGCCCTCTCGCGAAGATGGCCCAACCCGCGGGGTAGGTTTACCAAGATTTTACTTCAGTGTCAAAACTTATTAACCGCGGAGCTGCTATACAATGATTTTGATTTTGCTTGATTATCTTCTCTTCCTTCCCTTCCAGTTATACACTGCCACCTCCTGTTCCCATAGTTCATCCTCCAACGATGGAGCAACTTATGCATCGAGCTAAACTCGCTCCGGACAAGGAAGGAGGCGCTAATATCGGTCGAATTTGGGTTTGTCCAGACTGCCGGACAGAAAATCTTCCAATTGACACCCTTCTCTTGAAAATGCATCCATTGAGGTGTTCCGACCCGATGTGTGGAACACGGGTCTGTTATCTAACTCTCCTTGCAGATTTCTGATTCAAAATGCATTGACTTGATCACTAATTGTATTCTGTTGCAGAATCCTACTGGACATGTTTGGAGTATGGTTACTGCTGTGCTTAATGGGGTGAAGCTGGACATGCATATACACAACCAAGGACCTTTTGGTGAGTAAGGTTACTTTTTCTTTGATATTTTTTCTATTAATCATTTTAACTGTTTGTTTTCTTGTTAACTTTTAACCATTGTGCATGTAATATAGGATCATTTGAATTTGCTTAATTTTTTATGCTAGCTTCTAATCACATGAATTATATAGAAAAACCAGTTAGTTAATAAGTTATACCCTGAAAATACCCATGTTCAGCCCTCCAAGACGAAAGCCTGCCATCTTGTAATAAAACGTTAAAAGGTATTATATTCCCCCAAACAAATTGCAATTACCTACTCCTTCCATCCTGTAATACAATACTTATATTCCCCCAAACAAATTGCAATTACCTACTCCTTCCATCCTGTAATACAATACGTTATTGCAACCTGCTGACTTGTATATTGATATGGTATTATATTACGTAGTAGAGGGAATACTTGCCAAGAAAAGATTATGTGAACAAAATACTATATACACAATTACGTATAAATGGATGCTTGTATATTGTATTAATGGATGTTTGTATATTTGCTTGCAGGGACTTGTAGTGCTCATGCATTTGTTGCTGGCTTGGACTTTGCTAAAAGAATTGGTGGGGCTATTCACGGGCTAGTTTTGACTCACCCTTTGGATGTGAAGGATCTTCTACAGAAGTTCAACGTGGTTTATAATGATCCTCTTGGTGCAGAAAAAGTAACTGTGCTAACACACTACCGGATTCCTTGTCTCTTCAGCATAGTGCACATGCAAGGAATTCAATATCTGATGCCTCCCTGTCAGAATCCTCTTATTCCTGCCTCTACCCCACAAGTACTGAAGATTAAGTCTGCTTTTGAGGTTAGTACGGCCGACAGTGATTACATTGTGCATTTATTGGCTGCGGGGATTCCTCTAGTCACTGCGGCACCGCTTGGAAGATGTTTCCGTTATGTGTCTTCAGGGCAGATTTATGATGCACCACCAGTTGTTTGCTCCCATGCTATCTTGCTTATTGGATTTGGAGTAGCGAACTGGCCAGGTGATGATGGAGGGAACCCAGCGCTAGCGGGTTGGCCTGAGGATAAAAGTGGAAATAAGCTTCCTCGGGTATTTTTTAGAGCTAGGAATTCTTGGGGTGATAAGGAACATGCTAACTATGCTTTGGCTGGGAAGGGTGCAGATTTTGATATTTGGGCTGATCAGGTTTACGAGCGGGCGTATGGATTTCATTTGCAAGATGCACCCTGAAACAAAATTGATGTATTAATGTTTGACACTACTGTCTTTTGTAATTGTATGCCCTATTTGAATATGACATGTTCCGATAAAGTCAATAAATATTCACTTTTCCCTCAGATCCAAGTGGATTAAATGTAACAGTGCCTTTGTTCTCTCATTTTTTTATTACTCTTATTGCTTGGAAACTAAATATTGATCAATGGTAGTTCCTGTCCGACATCAAACCTTTACATGATTTGAGCTCCATTTCTTGTCAAGCATACTTTATATGGGTTGGGCTCCATTTCTTGTTTAACATGCAGGACATAACACACCCAGCAGAAAAAATACACTGTGTGTACCTAAAATTTGTTACCTGTGAAAATACACTATATATGTACCTCAAATTTTTCGAACTGTTATAATCTGCATTTGAGGGATTATAACATAGACATGGACAATTAATCGGGGCATAGAAGAAGCACGATGCTTGCATACGCCCTGACGGTGTCCAGCAGGAATCGTTTACATGAAATGTGTGTGACACCACGCTGTGTGAGTGCTGTATGCTGAAAACTGAAAAGCATATAGTTGTCTTCTTGTGTGTTTGGTTTTTCTCTATAACTCCTGGTACATAGAAGACAGGTAGTACAGATGCAAAGAGAAAACAGTTCTTATATTGAGGGATCCCAGTACATAGGAGACACCACCGAACAACGCGAAGGATCTCTCTTCGCCGGGCAGATCCGGAGCCACTCCGCCGGAATAGCCGGCCGGAGGCGGTGAAGGTGACGCGCCGGAGTAGTATAGGTTAGTTTAGGTCTTTCCTTTCTCTAGATTTGCTGTTTACTCTTGTGGATCTTGGCTTGATGCCCGTGTTGAGGTGGTGGCGGTGGAGTCTGGGCTTCTCCATGCTACTGGCGAAGGTGCTGCAGCTGCTCGTGGTGCTCCGGTGGTCGGAGCCAGAGGCGAGCGGCGGCACGACGGCGTCATCCTCTCCAATAAAGGCCTTCTTCGAGTCTCCAGATCTGGGCGAGATCGTCGTCGATCCCCCTCTCTCTAGCCACCGTGGCGGTGGAGATTGGGAGAGGATCTCCGACGACCCTGCTTTTGGCAGATCTGCGGGCTCTCCTCTGGACTGCTTCTGCTACTGCGATGACCTCTCCTGCAGCTGGACTTATGGTGACATCCAAAATCCAATCTAGCTTGCTTCTTAGTTGGCGCGGCTGTTACTCTGGCTTCTTCATGCTTCGCCGGATCTGTTCCTCGCCCCCTCCTTCAACCTCCGGCGGGAGGCCCTCTTCACCTTGCCATTCGACGGCAAGGACGCGGCTGGTGATGGTGGCAAATGCATCGCCGGCGAGGTCGGGATTGGCATGAGGACCCGATGGCGTTTTGAAATTTATTCTAGGGTCCTTTGTGCAAATCGGAAGGACATGGTTGTAATTTCCTTTTCTTTCTGGTCTTTCCTGCAGTATTGTAAAATTTTTGTTTATTAATGCCAGTCCTGGGACCTTTGGGTCCCTTCCCCCGTTCAAAAAAAAAAGTACATAGGAGACAAGTTGTAAAGATGTAAAGAGATACAACTTAATAGTGGCAAGAAACGCAAGAATTTAAAGATGTAAAAAGATACAATCGGATGGTGGCAGAGAAACACGAGAGGTCCTAAGATCCCATTGCTCCAGTCCAGGCTATATAGATTACTCCTTCATACTGCACTCCTTTGAATAGGTCGCATGAACCGTGTAGACCATCTTGTCAAGCACACCAACCAGGTACCTTGGACCTGCATGACACATTTTTTGAGCAAACTACATCATTCCCTGCTACTGTCCTCGATACATTAGGAATATACTGCATCACCATCACACCAATGTGTTCCTGGAAGATGTTCAGAACGCTCTTTACTTCCTTGCAGCCTATATGTCCAAAAGCAAAGTTAGATTTTCAAAAAACCTTTGTTGGACAACACATTAATCATTGTTAATACAAACATTGCTGTTTACAAACATGAAACCTTAGCAGCATCACCAAAACCAAAATATAAACCCATGAGTGGCTGGCGCTGCTCCAGAAAGCTTCAGGCTAAACCACAATACATTTGCAATCACGTCTGCTTTGCTGAATTTTGCAACTACCTACAACAACAACAACAACAACCAAGCCTTTCAGTCCCAAACAAGTTGGGTAGGCTAGAGTTGAAACCCATAAGATCTCGAAGCAAAGTCATGGTTCCGGAACGTGGATAGCTAACTTCCACGCACTCCTATCTATGTTAAATCTTTGTCGATATTCCAAACCTTCAGGTCTCTGTTAACGGACTCCTCCCATGTCAAGTTTGGTCTACCACGACCCCTTTTAACATTCTCATCACGCTTTATCCGTCCGCTATGCACCGGCGCTTCCGGAGGCCTCCGTTGGATATGTCCAAACCATCTGAGACGATGTTGGACCAGCTTCTCTTCAATCGGTGCTACCTCAACTCTCTCCCGTATATCGTCGTTCCGTACCCGATCCTTTCTTGTGTGGCCACATATCCATCTCAACATGCGTATCTCTGCTACACTTAACTGTTGGATATGTCGTCTCTTCGTTGGCCAACACTCAGCGCCATACAACATCGCAGGTCGGATAGCAGTCCTATAAAATCTGCCTTTTAGCTTTTGTGGCACTCTCTTGTCACAGAGTACGCCAGAAGCTTGGCGCCACTTCATCCAACCAGCCTTGATTCGGTGGCCCACATCTTCATCGATATCGCCATCCTTCTGCAACATGGACCCCAAATATCGAAAAGTGTCTCTCTCCGGTACCACCTGCCTATCAAGGCTAACCTCTCCCTCCTCGTGCCTAGTAGAACTGAAACTGCACCTCATGTATTCAGTTTTAGTTCTACTAAGCCTAAAACCTTTCGATTCGAGAGTTCACCTCCACAACTCTAACTTTCTATTAACCCCCGTTCGGCTATCATCGACTAGCACCACATCGTCCGCAAAGAGCATACACCATGGGATGTCTCCTTGTATATCCCTTGTGACCTCATCCATCACCAAATCAAAAAGATAAGGGCTCAAAGCTGACCCTTGGTGTAGCCCTATTCTAATTGGAAAGTCATCAGTGTCGCCATCGCTTGTTCGAACACTTGTCACAACATTATCATACATATCCTTGATGAGGGTAATTTACTTTATTGGGACTTTGTGTTTCTTCAAGGCCCACCACATGACATTCCGAGGTATCTTATCATAGGCCTTCTCCAAATCAATGAACACCATATGAAGGTCCTTCTTTTGCTCCCTGTATCTCTCCATCAGCTATCGTACCAAGAAGATGGCTTCCATGGTAGACCTCCCAGGCATGAAACCAAATTGGTTTTTGGTCACGCTTGTCAACCTTCTTAAGCGGTGCTCAATGACTCTCTCCCATAGATTTATAGTATGGCTCATCAGCTTGATTCCACGGTAATTAGTACAACTTTGAACATCCCCCTTGTTCTTGAAGATTGGTACTAAAATACTCCGCCTCCATTCTTCGGGCATCTTGTTTGACCGAAAAATGAGGTTGAAAAGCTTAGTTAGCCATACTATCGCTACGTCTCCAAGGCCTCCACGCCTCGATGGGGATACCATCAGGACCCATCGCCTTGCCGCCTTTCATCCTCCTTTTTTTTTGCGGAGAAAGAGCTGATATATTAAGCCACAGATCTTACAGATAGACCCAGAACAGAAAGCAAAAGTACAATAAGGCCCTTCTGGAACTCGTCTTCGTCAACGCCAAGCGAGACGTGCCGGCGGCGCGCCGCCGCCTCACCTCCCTTCAGCCTTGGATCAGAGGTGTCCCCTAGCGGACGGGAAGTCGCCGGTCCTCGAACTCCGAAGAGCCTCCACCGCGCTCCGTCGACTCGGACGCCATGGCCACCAACATCAGCTCCTCCAAACAGAACAACTGGTCCGGAACTGCCGCTACTCGGCCTCCGGCGGGGAACAACTCGCACATCAGCTCCAAAGACCTGCCAGCGAGAGAAGGGCGAACGATCTGCGGCGAGACTCCACCGGAGCATCACCACCGAAGAGGACGACCGCCGCCCCAAAACGCCACTCCGGCCGCGCCGCCGCCTCCTCGACGCTGCCCGCTGGTACCTGCACAACCCTACGCTATAAACAGACGAAATCCGTGGCTCCCCCACCCTCCCGCCGCCGGGGCGGCCGACGGAGAGCGAGGGACCCGGCGGAGCTTCGACGGAGAGGTGGATCGGCCGGTGATTCACAAATCGTCTCTCTCGTTACTGTAGCGGGAGAGGATAAGGTCCAAGGTCCTCAGCGGAGCATACCTTAACGCCTCCTTAACCTCAGACTCCTGGATACGTCGCACAAAGCACATGCTGGTATCATCAAAGGAGTCGTCTAGCTCAATGGTAGAGCTCTCAGCCTCTCCATTGTAAAGGTTGTCAAAGTACTCCCGCCATCTACGCTTGATCGTCTCATCCTTCACAAGAAGCTAATCATCTCCGTCCTTGATGCATTTGACTTCGTTGACATCCCTCGTCTTCCTCTCCCTAAACTTGGCCATCTTATAGATGTCCCTTTCGCCTTCCTTCGTGTTTAAACGTTGGTAGAGGTCCTACCAAAATAAAAATGGCGATCACAGCAATCATCTAAAAAATATTGTACTATGGTCTAACTAACTGATATTTTTCTAGCTACATTCTTCTGAAAAATAATAGAGTAAGTATCATACAACACATCAATTTCATAAACCTTTCCATTATGGGATAAGGAGGAAAGACAGTTTGTTTTTCTTTACTCATTGTTGATAAGCACAAAATAAGATCCCACATAGATCATGTCTCATAGTTTTAATTTTAGACAAATCTACAAGAATGAGAGCAGGAGGGGGAAGTAACGGGATTTCTACTGTAGGAATATGTGAACTAAGTGCAAGTGATATGCATTTTTCTGAAAATTTATGCCAATTGGTACGAAACATAACTAATTATATCAGATTGTTAGGTTACATGCAGGAAAAAAATCAATAGTTACCATGTTGCCCAGAATTTCTTCACTATTATATTCGAGTCTGTATCATAAAAAATGTTTGACATCAAACATTCAACACATCCAGACCGTCTAATTCTATAAAACGTCTCCCACTTCCTATCTAGCCATCCATCTTCACAACGTCACGACCGTCGTGCACTTCCCAAAAATATCACGGGATTACATTAATCTGTCTAGAAATATGTAAAGCAATCAGGACGGGACCGCCGTTCACTTCCAAAAATATCACGGGACCGCATCATTTGTCTAGAAAACGTGGAAAGCAATACCGCCGTTCACCTCCCCAAAATATCATGGGATCACACTGTAATGAAAAGAAAGCCACAAATAAAAATCGCATGAAGATATATTATGATAATAAAAAGTAGGGTTTGCATAAGGGTTTGAATTGGTAAATCCAAACCAGTATGCATTTCATAATAGCATTATAGAACCAACAAGCCTACTAGCACTAAATTGGAGATACTATTGCAACTAACAATTTTGAAATGATGCAGACAAAGTTATCTCAAGCTTCACTCTTTGCAGCAACAAAATTACGTCGAGTAAAACTGAACAATTGCATGCCAAAATTATACAAAACATGAGAGAAAACCGGCACTTACTCATCCAAATTGGTAGAAATAGGATGGTATTGAGGAGTACCAGGGATAATAAAGAACCAGCCAAAGCCAATCAGTAAGGAAGAACACCGAAGTAGATAAATTATAAATCAGCAAACAATAAATAAGAAGCACCCCTGACTTCTTTTAATGGTACTTTTTTCCTTCTATACTATATAAATTTCCATGCATTTTTTCTGAATACAGTGTAGAACATCATAGATCTTTACTATTATATTGCAGTTGAGGATGGTGTGTCACTTTGACATCAAGCATTCGGAAGATCTCAGCCGCTCATCACCTTAAAAAGAAGGTCCATCAAATCACATCGGCATCAAACAATTTCAATTGTCCGTCCAAAGTCAATCACGTCGATTGGTTTCAGGCAAGGAAAAAAAATCACGTTAATTAGTGTCATGTAAGGAACGAATCACGTCGATTGGGATCACAAGGAAACACATCCAACGTCAATTAAGGAAATACATCCAATAGTCAATCACGTCCAGAAGGAAACATACCCATTCATCATCAATTAAGGAAAAAAATCTACAAACCTAGGAGTATTTCGTTAGCACACTATTAAATAATTGGTTATTTGCCAAAATCACACTAACGCATATGGATCCAATCTAACCACGTCTTCCTACGTCGCCAGCCTCCTTAATCGGATTAATTATCCCGAGCAGGTGCATGCCTTGCGGGTCTGATCCTCTACATAATTTTCTTCCCCGTATTCTAGCAGGTTCTGAGTACATCGCTCGCGAATGCCATCGTCGCCCTAATGCATCCGTATTCTGGCTTCAATGCTTCATGGTCTGAATGCATGGACAGGCCGTCGTCTCCATCAGTCTTCATCGTATTTCGACCTGGTGAGGCTCTTTCATTTTTTCCCGACGAAACAACTGATAATCCATCGTTTCAGTCGTTCACGGATGCGGGAGACGGGAGGTGACCCCTTCGCAGCTCCGACCTAACGTCCACTCATCTGTGTAAAGATGCTGCCAAACGCAGCCCCAAATCTAGTGACCGGCAAACGAGATATTGTTGGGCGGTTCCATCACCCTGCCCGCCGTTGGTCAAAGCAAGGCTCTCCACCCCAGAAAAGCCAACCGCCTGGGCTTCCAACATCCTCAGGCTCGGCATCAATCTGACATCAGGGGAGCTCCCGTGCTGCTTAGATTAAATTCTCTGCCTTTGGAGTTTTTCCACCGTGATTGAGATTTTCTTTTTGTTGATTTATGCCCTTCTGGTTTCTATATTATTTTACCATAAACCATACTTTTTGCTGACCTATTTTTCATTGTATAGGATAAAGCTGCAATGTTGTGCCTAATCTGTAGGTGAAAGCAGTATCAAGGTATAACTGCTCTTGTTGCTCTACTGCAGTTTTTTCAGTCACTTCTTTTGCAGTCACGATGTATTAGAAGATTTTATTTCATTTACTTAGGCTGATAGGTTTTGTTGTTTGTCTTGCAGGATTATCTGGTGCTCTTCTTTAATGCTTCAGCAGCTGTTCACTCCAGGTAAGAAGCCATTTTATTTCCAACAGATTTAGCAAGAGTACTGATAGTTTCGAAGAGGAGACGGGAGGAGTCCTCAGACAAGTAACTAGACCATTGTGTCAACACTTGACGTACCTGTTTGTTACCTTTGCGACGCCAGCGGTACTGCATGATCTTGAGAGGTATTGCCCAAATGTTAGACTCCAGAGAAAGATCAGATGATACCTGACAGTGTGGTGGCAATGCTCGTTTCAGCTGTGAGACATGGAATACCGTGTGGACCTGGGAAGATTCAGGTAATTGCAGCCGGTATGCAACTGTTCCAACTTTAGCCATAATTAGGAAAGGGCCAATGTACCGGAACGAGAGCTTGTGGTTTGCACGCACAGCCACTGAACTCTGAACGTATGGTTGGAGCTTAAGGAAAACTCTGTCATTAGTACAGAAACTGCGCTCAATGCGTTTGCTGTCTGCCTGCACTTTCATCTTTTGCTTTGCTTGATTTAGATGTTGACGCAACAAATCATTGGCACCTTGACGTTCCTTAAGCCACTTCTCCAAGTTATCAACCGGACAAACGTCAGAAGGCGCAATGCCAAAGTATCTTGGTTCATGCCCATATAAGACTTTGAAAGGAGTAGCTCCAGTTGTTGAATGGTGGGACGTATTGTACCCGAATTCTGCCAATGAAAGCCAACAGAACCATTGTTTTGGGCATGCGTTGACAAAGCAGCGCACATAGATTTCCAAACATTGGTTGACCCATTCAGTCTGACCATCAGTTTCTGGATGATTGGCAGTGCTCATTTTCAACTCTGTTTGCGATAGCCGGAAAAGCTCTTGCCAGAACTTACTTGTAAACAGTGGATCTCTGTCAGAGATAATTGCTTCAGGCATTCCATGCATTTTGAAGACCTGATCCATGAATTTAACTGCTACTGTCTCGGCACTGAATGGATGACTCAATGCTAGAAAATGAGCATATTTAGAGAAGGTGTCCACCACAACCAATATCACATTATATCCGTGTGATAAGGGCAAGCCAGTAATGAAGTCCAAGGAAACGACCTGCCATGATGTTTCAGGTACTGGAAGTGGTTCAAGTAACCCTGGGTATTTAACCCTTTCTGGTTTTGCCTTTTGACACACTTGGCAACCTTGCACATATGACTGAACTTGTTTGTTAATCCCAGGCCAGTGAAATATGTGTTTAATTCGCTTAAGGGTTGCAGGCACCCCAGAGTGCCCTCCAAGTGGACTGTCATGCAGTGCACGAATCACTTTCAATTGCAGAGTAATATTGTTCCCAAGCCACACTCTGTTCTGGAACTTGATCAGGCCAGCTTGCAACATGTACTTGCCACTTTGTCCATTCCGCACTGATAGTTCAGCCAACAACTTGACTGCTTGAGGATCAGAATTGTACCTTTGCACCACCTCTTCTAACCACACAGGATTACAGGTTGAAACCGTGGAGAGATGCAAAGTTTCTTCATGATGTTGTCGTGATAAAGCATCAGCTGCATGGTTATCACTTCCTTTTTTATAACAGATCCTATAGTTCAGTCCCAGCAACTTAGTGAAAGACTTTTTCTTCCAATCGGTGTGAAGACGTTGTTCTTCCAAATGGACCAAACTTTAGTGATCGGTGTTGATCACAAACTCCGAATGTTGCACATATGAGCGCCATTGATCAATGGCCATGATAAGAGCAAGAAACTCTTTTTCATAAGTAGATAGAGTTTCTTCAGTGTAGCATTCATTGCCCCCTGGAAAGTGGCCGGGGCACCACTGAGTCCAAATGTCATTACCTTGTATTCGTAATGACCGCTATGCGTCTGGAAACCTGTTTTGTGTTCTTCACCAGGAGCCAAACGGATCTGATGATATCCAGCTCGAAGGTCGAGCTTGGTGAACCATTGCGCTCCCTGTAACTCATCCAATAGTTCATCAATCACTAGAATAGGGTACTTGGGTATACGAGTCATTGCATTTAGCTGACGAAAATCGATGCAAAGGTGCCAGGTTCCATCCTTTTTGCGAACAAGAATAGCAGGAGATGAAAAAGAACTTGAACTGAGCCGAATAATTCCATTATCAAGCATTTCTTGAACTTGGCCCTCAATTTCGTCTTTGAGCTCTGGCTTGTGACGATACGGTCTAACATTGACAGGTTGAGCACCTTGGACAAGTGAAATTTTGTGGTCACATGCTCTTCGAGGATCAAATGGTTTGTTTACAGTGAAATTTTGTGGTCAAATGATTTGTTTACAGTGAAGTCGATGTATGAGGATCTTATGTGCGATCACACCCCTTTTTTGCGAAAGTACTTATCGAAGGTTAAGATTCCACTTAAGATTAAGATTTTCATGTGGTTTTTGAGCAATAAGGTTTTGTTAACCAAGGATAATCTAGTTAAACGTCATTGGAATGGGTGTACAAAATACGTTTTTTTGTGGGGAACAGGAGACCATTCAGCACCTTTTTATTGAATGTCCTTTAGCTAAGCTCTTATGGCGAACGGTTAATTTTACATTTGATCTTCCACCTCCGACCAATATTACTAATATGTTTGGTAATTGGTTAAATGGAGTAGATAGACAATCTAAGGTTTTTTTCCGGATTGGGGTTTCTGCTTTATGTTGGTCTATTTGGAGGGTCAGAAATGATATAATTTTTAATAAAAAAACCTCCTTTCATTTCTTGCAGGTTATCCATATGGTCTCCCATTGGGTCCAGCTTTGGACCCTACTCTCGCCGGAAGGGCAGCGGGATGCTATGGCTACTGGATGCACACGGCTCCTGATGGTCGCTCAGGATATCTTGTGCCAGGCTGGTTGGCGACATAATAGAAGGCTATGTTGATGTGTAGTCATACTATGTGTACTTTTCGATGGTTGATTTTTGTATCAATCCTCGGTGATGCGTGAGTTGTAAACAATACTTTTCTGGATCTTATTTTAATAAATGACCGTGTGCATCGTCGTGATGCAGAAGCCGGGGTATACCCCCATTTCGAAAAAAAAACATGCTCTTCGAGGGGGGAGTGTTGTAGGTTCACTGAAAACATCTCGAAACTTTGTCAGTAGCTGTTGTACTTCAGGAGGTGAAACACTGTCTGGTTCAATAGACACACTGTTAAGCTGAACAACATGAGTAATTTCTCCTTGGTTCAGAAGAGAGGCACATTCCATTGTGGAAATTTATGGACAGTCCTGATAAGTTGCACTAGTGTGGATGCCCTGCAGATAAACTGTTTTATCACCATCTCTCACACGCATCTTCTTCCTTGCCCAGTCCACTTTCATAGGACCAAAATATGTCAGCCAGTCATAGCCAAGAATGATGTCGTAAGTTCCCAGGGGAAGAACCTTAAGATCTGTTGTGAATTCATGGTCTTGGGCCTTCTATTTGCAAGCAGGAATGCATTGAGTACAATTCAGTAACCCGCCTCCTGCCACTTTAACCTTGACAGCTTTTGTGAGGGGCTGAACACCAGGCAAAACAGAAGCGAGAGATACACTAACAAATGAGGTAGTACTGCCCGAGTCAATAAGAATCAATGCTTCTTTTCCCATCACAGATCCTTGTATTTGCATAGCCATTGGACCATCTGTCCCTGAAATAGCCTGATAAGAGAGCGCTAGTAATGTTTCAGTACCAGGTACTGCTTGATCATCTGTGGATGTGTAAGAATCAAATCCCAGAACATCCATCATTTCTTCCAGCACATGTAGGGAGACTGATGGCGGACAAATATGTTCTTTACCCCAACGCTCCCCACACTTAAAACATAATCCACACGATCTTCTGTAAGCCTTGAGTGCTGAAACTTTTGTTGCACTGTCACTAGGTCGAGCAGATTCCATTCCTCGACGATCTTCAGCAGTAGCAGATGAAGTAATGGGCGTAGGTCGCTGTGGCGTGACTGGCGGTGGCGGTGGCAACGCCAGAGGAACAGCACTAGGATAGTGGAAAGGGTATTGCAATTTAGCCACAGCTGACTGACTGTTAGCCATTCTTTCCCGGTACAATCCGTCAGTGACTTCTTCATGCAAATTGGCCAGAGATACTGCTGTGTCCAAGTATGTTAGAGAGGTAAAGTAAGAGAATATTTGCCCCGCTCTGTCTATTATATATAAAAATACAAAGCCAGAAACCTATATGGCTCTATCCCGATTCCCTTCCCATCCTCTAAGTTCAGATTCCATTTACAAGCGTTGGGCACTTGGTCATTGAGCCTCCCGGTGCAAACGAGCAGCCAGATAAAGAATATATCGTCTGTGGGCTCTGATACATTGCAAACGTATCTATAATTTTTGATGCTCCATGCTTGTTTTCTACCAATTTTCTTATGTTTTATGTGCATTTCGATACATTTTTTTAGCATTTTCCGGAACTAACCTATTGACATAGTGCCACAGTGCCAGTTGTGTTTTCTGTTGTTTTTGTGTTTCAGAAAAGTTGTACCGGAAATATTCTCGGAATTGCACGGGACAAAAACCCAAGACCTTATAATTTCGAGGGGAAGCCTGAGCCAGAAGGAGACACGCAGGGGGAGCTGCCACGTGGCAGTACACAGGGCAGGCGCGGCCCCACCCTTGGCCGCGCCTGGCCCATGTACTGGCCACCCCGGCCTCCGCTAACATCGCCCTTTCGCCTATATATTGCCCTCGCGGAGAAACTATCAGATATCAAGAAAGAATTCCACGAAAAGTCCCGACGCTGCCACCATCTCAAACCCTAGTTCGGGGGGTTCCTGCTGCCTCCCCCGTGGAGATGATCTCCATGGGGGAGGGCTCCGAAGAAGCCATGAAGGAGGGAGTTGAGGGGATGCACTCCACGCTGCCCTCTCCGCCGTCTCCACCGCCATCTCCATCGCCAACTCCTCCTTGTACTCAGGGGTCCATCCTCTCATAAACCTCTTTACCGCCCTATGTAAACATGGTGTTTGATGCTATATTCTATCCTATGATCTATGTCATGTTTCATAGTTTATTTGTTCTTAGATTGGATGGGTGATTTTCTTTGATTCATTAGAGTTGTGATCTGATATGTTATTGTCCTTGGTGTCCATTATATTTGTGCGCGCATGGATCAAACACCTAGGGTTTGTAGTATTTGTAACGAAGCGGGTGGGGGGTTCTGCCGGAGCGACAGAAACCTGAGAACGCGAACCGATTAGTTGCACGTATGGGAGTAAAGGGGACCTAGAGCTTAAGGCTATGGTTGGGGAAACCTTAATGCTTGTTAGTAGTTACAGATGTTTGCTAGCAAGACAATCATATAGTGCTTGCAATCCCAAGTAGCGGAGTGCATGTATATTTAGCCTCTCCCACATAGAAAGCTCCTTCGAGGACAGTGAATCCGAGACCGTCACTATTTTGTCTTGAGCAAAGCCACCACTATTACTACCACTTTTCCACACTCATGTTACTGGTTACTTAGTTTATTTTACCGTTGCAACACTAACATTTATTTCTGTGTATTTATTTTTCTGCAAAGTCACCTCTCAAACCCGTGCCACCGCTGTAGTTTTATTTCCTAGATGTTGCAAACGTTTAGTGCGCGTATAGTTGTATCAGTGGTTGATAAAAATTTAGAGAATGTTTATCCTACCTTTAGCTTCTCGTTGGGTTCTACACTCTTACTTATCGAAAAGGCTACAAATGGTCCCCTATACTTGTGGGATATCAAGACCTTTTCTGCCGCCGTTGTCGGGGAGCAATAGCGTGGCATGAATTTTTTGTGTGCACTTGTTTGCTTTATCTCTAAGTAGTTTTACTTTCAGTACCAAGTTGTTCTCTATCCTTGTATGATAGGGAATGTGAATTACCAAAAAAAATAGTTGTAGTTTTTAATCAAAAAAGTTTTCAAAAAGGAAAGTGATTGAAAAGATGAGTAATGGTGAATTGGGGGTCGACCTTGAACACTTGTGTTCATGCCTATGAAACCAAAACAATTCTTTCCATGGAAGCTTTTCAAAACCTGTATATATTGTAAATATTGTGTATATACTGTACATAGTCCTTTGTATATAGAAATATCATGTATAGTTACTAACTAGTTTGTTTATAATGCAAGTCTGCCACTTTGTTGCTTAGAAACAGATTTCACTTTTAAAATCACCAGAAGGTGATCTTGGTCTGAAATTTCTTGAGTGCAAAGTACTGCTTGTTAGCTAACTTTCATTAGTTCTGACTTTTCTGATTTGAGGCGTGTAAATAGGGTTACTAATTAGATCTTTACTGACTGTTTCTGTTCAGACAGATTTACTGTGCTTGACTGTGAAAAATCGTGAAAAATCTCAGAGCAGTGTTTTAATCTGAAAATTTTTGTGCATAACCCTGATGTCGTTGATATGGCCACGGCAGGTGCTACGGGGGGCAGCACTTCGATGATGCGGGGGCAAGGAGACACAGCCATCTGCGGAACGAGGTGCACAAAACGCAAGGTTTTACCCAGGTGCAGCCCCTCCGGAGAGTAAAAGGCCTACGTCCTGTTAGATCTATTACTCAGTGGAGAATTACAATGGGGGGCTCAGTCGGCGACTACACCAAGAGCTATGAGGGAGATCGGATCTCCGATGATCTATTTTTCTAGGGTCCAGTTCGGGGGTTTATATAGGCATCCCCGATCTAGGGTTTACATAGAGATAAGTCTGAATCAAATTAGTTGCTACTAATCTGGGATTCATCGCTCCTCTTGCAAGTAATTTCCTCCTCCAATCGCACGGGCTCGATGTCCAGTCGGCCCGCCTGAGGATTACGACCCAGTCGCTACTAGGCCCAGCTACCCAGTCGACCAGGCGACTGGTGCCCCAAATGGGCCCGTTGCTCCATGGCGAGTGGGACTGGTGACACACCCCCTTAGGGTATATCCCCATCAGTAGTCCCCGAGCGCGGTGATGGTGAAGCTTAGGCTGGCGACGGGTCTTGAAGAGGCACGACGATGGGTTGATGCAAATCGTCTCCGGGCTCCCGAAACTCTAGTCTTCAGTCGCCAGGGAACAGTCGATGTTGGCCAGTCGGCGCAGGACTGTCGGCGTTGGCCAGTCGTCGTTGCCACTCAGCGTTTTCCCCTCGCGGAGACACCTGGAACCTCCAACGGCTAGATTCACGTTGACCGAGGTGAGCGCCGTTACGACGCAACCGGCTGTTGGGCTTGACGTGACTGGTAACGGCTAGTTACGGCCATGCAGCCCAGTCCGGCGCAAATCTCGGCCGTAGATCTTCGGGCGGTGATTCCGGAGCGGTTTTGAAGGGCGGATCTCGTTCCATAAACCGGGCGAGTGTGGTCATATAAAGGGTGGTTGCCGCAGTTAGGGCTCAATACTCCGTCGCATTTCTCCCCCGTTCTCTTCTCCACTCCTTCCTTCTCTTCTCCGCATTCGAGCTCAAGCGCACCAATGGCGGCCAAGGGATGGGGTAAATGCAAGGTCACCAAGGAATCCCTCCTCCCGTACATCTCCGCGGGGACCCGAGTTCAGGCATGAGAGGTGGAGGGTGCCAGCGGCGAACGAGGTGGAGCCGCGCCCGAGGCCAGGGGAGTCCGTGATCTTCATGAGCTTCCTGGGGAAGTCCACATTCCTCAGTACTCGCCAGAGCCAAGCATCCCTCATTGCTTCAACATGCGGTCGCTACCACGCGAACAGGAGGAGGTGGTGACGGCGATGCGACTGGCGATCCAGGCGCTGAAGGATGACGGGCTGACGGCCGCCAACATGTACAACTGTTGGCTCGCCCGCCGCCTGATTCCTCTGCGCAGTCACGGCCACCACATGTGGGAGTACCGGGGGCAGAACGACTGCACCCGCTCGACCACGATCGACTGGAGCGAGGACGAGTACCGGAAGGTACTCTCCAAAATCACCACAGCCACCTTCACCTCCCTCGACGACGGGCTGCAACCCTTCTCCGTGGACCGGCCAGCACCTCAGGTGCCGACCTTTCCTCTCTTGCTCTTCGAATCGGTTTAAATGGGGTTGGCGGAATTTCTGATGTGTTTCCTTGATTATTGTGCAGAAGTGGCAGAAGGTCGCCGACCATCTACCTCCGCTGGCTAGGAAGGAGCCGCCGGAGATGACCGAGGGCAAGGAGGCAGAAGAAGACGACGCGGAGGACAAAGGGGACCGCATGGAGTCGGATTCCGAGGTGCGGGATTACGTCCGACTCCCTCGTGGTTCAAAGAGGGGGGCGACTTCCTCCTCGCAGAGCCCTCTTGACGAGAGAGCACCAGAAGAGGAGGAGGACGAGATCACGAGACGACGTCGCCTCCCGAAGGAAAGGGGTCCGCCCGGGAGACCGAGGTGCCTCGCGCTAAGCGGCTGCGCCCGATCGTCCTAGAGGGCGCGATAGAGCTTCGGCGGCCTCTCCAGGCCACGCTTGATACGGGAGCGCGGGTCGGCACCGGCATGAAGACACTCCCGACAGTGAAGTAAGTGCCCCCGTTCTGACTTTCTTATTGTTTGTCGAGTCGCCGGAGTGCTCACAGTAAGACTTTGCAGGGCCAAGAAGAAGGTCCTGAAGAAGCCCGCTCCCGCGAGCGGGGCGACAGCCACGAGAGCGGCCGAAGTGAAGAAGGCCGCCGAGATGAGGAAGGCGGCGCCCGACCCCGCGGTTATGGCGTCGTCACAGGAGCAAGCTGCCACTGCAAGTAAGGCCGCGAGCGCGGCCGCCAGCTCGGCGGGCCTAGTCGCCGGGGACGTAACCTCGGCGAGTGCGAGTGGCGCTGGGGCTGCAAAGGTGGACGCCAAGTCAGCGGCGACCCAAGAAGCGGGGGAAGAACACCAAGTTGTTCCTCCTGCGGTGGAGTAGGAGCGAGTCGCTGCCAGAGGAAATATTTCTCCAGCGAAGATAAGGGAATGGCGGACGAAGGCGGTGCGGGATCCTGCTCGTCCCAACGAGCCTGACGTGCCAGTGGAGGAGGCGCCGTCGACGGCGCCGGTGGTATGCGGGGAGGGTCCGCCCGGGTCCCGCCAGTTGCCGCTCACAGCTTTATCATTCGCTGAGCTGCACACAACGCTCGGCAACGTTCATACGGTGAGTACGGTTCCCCCTAGTCCTCGAGGGTCGACTTGGTCGGAAGGGGCGAGTCGAGCCTTCCTTTATTTGCAACCGGACGACTCCTATTGACTCGTGATTCTGTGCAGGCGGAGGTGAAGCAGCTGACGGTGCAGGTGGAAGAGGCCGCGAAGAAGAACCGCCAGCTGATCGCCATCGGCAGTAAGTTTCTTCTTCCCGAACCCTTGATGCGTTATGTTGTCGATGCTCATGGTCGTCCTTCTTCTGTAGCAGAGGCGCGTGAAAAGGAGCTTGCCGAGGCACGCTTAGGATATGTCAAGGAGTCCTTCTACCGGGAAGTTGATTTCCGGGCGAAGGAGGCTGAGGCGGCGGCAAAGAAGGCGAGGGCAGAGGTCGCCGACTTGACGAAGGTTCTTGAGCACAAGAGCCAGGAGTTGGAGGACGTGATCGCCGAAGACCAGGCGAAGCTCATGGCGGCTGTGACGCTGCGTGAAGAGCTCGCGGCACTGAAGGTGCAGCATGCCAAGGAGCTTGCCACGGAGAAAGAGGTGTCGGCGGCCACCATTCTCGGCGTGCAGCAGGAGAAGACCAGCTTCGAAGCCTTCGTGCGGGAAATGTCGCGGCAAATCCTTGGTAAGTTTTATTTCCCTGTTGTTGGAGATCTGTCGTGGTGCCCAGTCCCCGAGCATGGTGAGCCCGCTGTAGGGGCCAGTCCCCGAGCATGGCGAGTCCATCTTGGGGGCCAGTCCCCGAGCGTGGCGAGTCCATCTTGGGGGCCAGTCCCCGAGCGTGGCGAGTCCATCCTGGGGGCCAGTCCCCGAGCGTGGCGAGTCCATCCTGGGGGCCAGTCCCCGAGCGTGGCGGGTCTGCTTGAGGGGCCAGTCCCCAAGCATGGCGAGTCCACCTTGGGGGCCAGTCCCCGAGCATGGCGAGTTGGTGAGTGTTTGACGGCTGCTGACTTGATCTTTTATTTTTTGCAGGCACGTGCGACTTCGTGGAAACAGTGACCCCTCGCGAATGCCTGGAGACCGCAACAATGCGCGTCATCAAGTGCGCGGGGGACATACTGGCGGCTCTCCAATACATTTGTCTGTGTGAGCGGATCTCGCGTGACGCGCAGTCGGTCTTCCGTGCCGTCTCCGACGTCCCAGCGGTAGTCGACTGGTTGCGCCGCTCGTCGTGCCGCGTGGGCATCACCATGGCTCTGAGCTTGGTGCTTGCTCACTACTCCAAAGGCTTCGATGTGGAGTAGGTGACGGCGGGCTTCCCGTCCGAAACCGGCGAGTTCGATGTCGCAGAGGTGCTTCGTCTTATGGACGTGGTCCGCCCTTTCGCCGATCGTGTGCTGGCGACTGCGGACTTGGAGACCCACATCACCAGCCAAACGGCACCGGGGGACGCTGAGAAGGAGGGGAGGCCGAAGGACTTTCCCGCCAAGCGACTGTTCCACGCGGCTACCAACAATGCCCTGTCGACATATCCGATCGTCAAGTACATGCCTAAGTTCGTGTACGGGGATGATGGTGTCGAGCCGGTGGTCGAGGATGAGGCCGGCACTTCGAAGTAGAGTGGCTGTCGGCGTGTGGAGGGCTGCCCTCTTGATCCTGTAATAAGACTTTTGTTCCCACGAGACTGATTGTGTGACTCGTGGGTATTTTGGTTAGCAATATGTATAAAACTCTTTTACCTTATCAGGTAAATTTTAGTTTGGCGACCCTTTGTTTGAGAGGTTGTTTGTTGATGGGCTTACTCTCCATGGCCCGAGGGCCAGTCGCTCTGGCGACCCCGATGAAGGCTATCGACATGATTGTTTTCCTGGTCGAGCTGGGCGTCCCCAGTCGCAGTACGTAGTCTTTTAGGTCAAATAGCTGCCCATGGGTGGGAGGTTTTAGCAGTTTTTGACGCTGTATGTTGTAGCGTGCCACTCGGTATGGCCCGATGGGCCAGTCGCATGGCGACTCCAAAGGGGTTCTTGTTTTTGGCGTGCTTTCCTTGGCGAACCTGAGGGTCCGTTTTGCGGGGTCCCTTTTCGAAGTACTTAGCCTTTTCAACTCACCTTCCTAAGGTAGAGGAGGGCTATGGTGAGGTGTTATTCGGTTGCTAGGGTTCGGAAGGCTGGTCGGGTGAGCGACCCGGCTGTGAGACCCAGTTGCCGTTTTCGCTGGACGGCGTAAGGAGCGGGGGCAGGCCAGCCCTGGTGTTGCGACTGGTTTTCCCGCCTCGTCCTTATTAGCCGAGCTACTTGGTCTTCCGTGGAGTTCTCGACCAGCAGTAGCAAGCGAAGGTCTTCTGGTCGAGACGAGTGAACACGGGTTGCAGAAGTGCGAGTCGGTCGGCGAACGCGAATGGAGTGAATTATATCTTTATTGATATGTTGATGTTGCTTACATGGAGACTAGGTGTAAAACCGGCGAAGGAGATTGACGTTCCAGGGGCGCTCGACCGCTCTAGTGAGGGGCTCGCCGTTGTCGTCTTTGCGGACGTCGGTGAGGTAATAGGCGTCGTTGCCGAGTACACGGCTGATGGCAAATGGTCCTTCCCAGGGGGGGATAGCTTATGCATGCCTTTCTTGTCCTGTATTAGCCGGAGGACGAGGTCGCCTTCTTGAAAGGAGCGACTGCGGACGCGGCGACTGTGGTAGCGCCTGAGACCCTGCTGGTATATGGTCGTTCTTGAGAGTGTGAGGTCTCGTTCTTCGTCGAGGAGGTTGACTCCGTCTTGGCGAGCGCATTCATTTTCTTCCTCGGCGTAGTTGGCGACTCGTGGTGAATTGTGGTCGATGTCAGTGGGCATGATGGCTTCGGTGTCGTACACGAGGAAGAAGGGCGTGTAGCCGGTCGACCTGTTGGGGGTTGTGCGAATGCCCCATAGAACGGATGGGAGTTCTTCCGCCCAGCAACCGGCCGCGCGTTCCAGAGGTACCTCCAACCATGGCTTGATTCTGTGGAGGATGCTTTGGTTCGCTCTTTCTGCTTGGCCATTCAACTCGGGGTGTGCGACTGAGGCGAGGTCGAGTCGGATTCCTTTTTCTTCACAGAAATCGGCCATCTCCCCTTTGGCGAAATTCGTGCCGTTGTCGGTGATGATGCTGTGCGGATATCCATAGTGATAGATCAGTTCCCGCAAGAACTTGGTGGTCGTCTTCCCGTCGCACTTCTTGATGGGTTTTGCTTCCACCCACTTTGTGAATTTGTCAACGGCGACGAGGAGGTGGGTGTACCTGCCGAGAGATGTTTTGAACTTTTCCACCATATCCATGCCCCATACGGCGAATGGACATGTAAAGGGAATGGTCTTCAGTGCCGAGCCCGACATGTGTGACTGACTCGCATATTTTTGGCATCCGACACACACGCGGATAAGCTCAACTGCATCAGCGTGTGCCGTTGGCCAGTATAAGCCGTGACGAAAGGCTTTTGCTACTATTGAGCGTGCGCCTGCGTGGTGTCCGCAGTCCACTGCGTGTATGTCGCGTAGGATCTTGCGGCCTTCGTAAGTGGTGACACATCGCTGGAACACCCCAGAGACACTGCGTTTGTACAGCTTGCTGTTGATGATGGTGAAGGACTTGCAGCGGCGGGCGATCGTATGTGCCTCGGTCTCGTCCATTGGCAAGACTTGGCGCTCAAGGTAGTTCATGTATGGGTCCGTCCAGTCCCCTGCGTTGGAGGCGACTGCGACTTGCACGGAGTCGGGTGCGGGTGGTACGACGATATCGATCTCCCGGGGGGGCTCGTACCGACGAGTGGGTGAGGATGTCGAGGAAGACGCCCGGCGGAGGTGGCAGTATCTGATACGCGTTCAACACGCGTCCGTTGGGAACCCCAAGAGGAATGTGTGATGCGTACAACGGCAAGTTTCCCTCAGTATGAAACCAAGGTTATCGAACCAGTAGGAGCCAAGAAGCACGTTGAAGGTTGATGGCGGCGGGATGTAGTGCGGCGCAACACCAGGGATTCCGGCGCCAACGTGGAACCTGCACAACACAACCAAAGTACTTTGCCCCAACGAAACAGTGAGGTTGTCAATCTCACCGGCTTGCTGTAACAAAGGATTAACCGTATTGTGTGGAAGATGATTGTTTGCAGAAAACAAGAGAACAAGATTGCAAGAGATTGTATTTCAGTAAAGAGAATTGGACCGGGGTCCACAGTTCACTAGAGGTGTCTCTCCCATAAGATAAACAGCATGTTGGGTGAACAAATTACAGTTGGGCAATTGACAAATAAAGAGGGCATGACCATGCACATACATATTATGATGAGTATAGTGAGATTTAATTGGGCATTACGACAAAGTACATAGACCGCCATCCAGCATGCATCTATGCCTAAAAAGTCCACCTTCAGGTTATCATCCGAACCCCCTCCAGTATTAAGTTGCAAAGCAACAGACAATTGCATTAAGTATGGTGCGTAATGTAATCAACAACTACATCCTTAGACATAGCATCAATGTTTTATCCCTAGTGGCAACAGCACAACACAACCTTAGAACTTTCACACGTCCTGTGTCAATGCGAGGCATGAACCCA
Source organism: Lolium perenne (assembly GCF_019359855.2). NCBI lineage: Eukaryota > Viridiplantae > Streptophyta > Magnoliopsida > Poales > Poaceae > Lolium > Lolium perenne. The sequence continues at coordinate 193,789,790 of NC_067248.2, forward strand.
CTATCGAGCATAAATACTCCCTCTTGGAGTTACAAGCATCTACTTGGCCAGAGCATCTACTAGTAACGGAGAGCATGCAAGATCATAAACAACACATAGATATAACTTTGATAATCAACATAACAAGTATTCTCTATTCATCGGATCCCAACAAACGCAACATATAGAATTACAGATAGATGATCTTGATCATGTTAGGCAGCTCACAAGATCCGACAATGATAGCACAATGGGGAGAAGACAACCATCTAGCTACTGCTATGGACCCATAGTCCAGGGGTAGACTACTCACACATCACACCGGAGGCGACCATGGCGGCGTAGAGTCCTCCGGGAGATGATTCCCCTCTCCCGGCGGGAGTCTTTGGAGGCGATCTCTGGATCCCCCGAGATGGGATCGGCGGCGGCGGCGTCTCGAAGGTTTTCCGTATCGTGGCTCTCGCACCGGGGGTTTCGTCACGGAGGCTTTAAGTAGGCGGAAGGGCAGGTCAAGAGGCGGCACGAGGGCCCCACACCACAGGGCCGCGCGGCCAAGGGGGGGGCCGCGCCGCCCTAGGGTGTGGCCCCCTCGTGGCCCCTCTTCGTCTCTTCTTCGGACTTCTGGAAGCTTCGCGGCAAAATAGGACCCTGGGCGTTGATTTCGTCCAAGTCCGAGAATAGTTCGTTACTAGGATTTCTGAAACCAAAAACAGCAGAAAACAAAGAATCGGCACTTCGGCATCTTGTTAATAGGTTAGTTCCAGAAAATGCACGAATATGACATAAAGTGTGCATAAAACATGTAGATAACATCAATAATGTGGCATGGAACATAAGAAATTATCGATACGTCGGAGACGTATCAGCATCCCCAAGCTTAGTTCTGCTCGTCCCGAGCAGGTAAAACGATAACACCGATAAGTGCGGGAGTGACATGCCATCATAACCTTGATCATACTATTTGTAAAGCATATGTAGTGAATGCAGCGATCAAAACAATGTATATGACATGAGTAAACAAGTGAATCATAAAGCAAAGACTTTTCATGAATAGCACTTCAAGACAAGCATTAATAAGTCTTGCATAAGAGTTAACTCATAAAGCAATAATTCAAAGTAAAAGCATTGAAGCAACACAAAAGAAGATTAAGTTTCAGCGGTTGCTTTCAACTTGTAACATGTATATCTCATGGATATTGTCAACATAGAGTAATATAATAAGTGCAATAAGCAAGTATGTAGGAATCAATGCACAGTTCACACAAGTGTTTGCTTCTTGAGGTGGAGAGAAATAGGTGAACTGACTCAACATTGAAAGTAAAAGAATGGTCCTCCATAGAGGAAAAGCATCGATTGCTATATTTGTGCTAGAGCTTTGATTTTGAAAACATGAAACAATTTTGTCAACGGTAGTAATAAAGCATATGTATCATGTAAATTATATCTTACAAGTTGCAAGCCTCATGCATAGTGTACTAATAGTGCCCGCACCTTGTCCTAATTAGCTTGGACTACCGGATCATCACAATGCACATGTTTTAACCAAGTGTCACAAAGGGGTACCTCTATGCCGCCTGTACAAAGGTCTAAGGAGAAAGCTCGCATTGGATTTCTCGCTATTGATTATTCTTCAACTTAGACATCCATACCGGGACAACATAGACAACAGATAATGGACTCCTCTTTTATGCATAAGCATGTAACAACAATTAATAATTTTCTCATTTGAGATTGAGGATATATGTCCAAAACTGAAACTTCCACCATGGATCATGGCTTTAGTTAGCGGCCCAATGTTCTTCTCTAACAATATGCATGCTTAACCATAAGATGGTAGATCTCTCTTACTTCAGACAAGACGGACATGCATAGCAACTCACATGAAATTCAACAAAGAGTAGTTGATGGCGTCCCCAGTGAACATGGTTATCGCACAACAAGCAACTTAATAAGAGATAAAGTGCATAATTACATATTCAATACCACAATAGTTTTTAAGCTATTTGTCCCATGAGCTATATATTGCAAAGGTGAATGATGGAATTTTAAAGGTAGCACTCAAGCAATTTACTTTGGAATGGCGGAAAATACCATGTAGTAGGTAGGTATGGTGGACACAAATGGCATAGTGGTTGGCTCAAGTATTTTGGATGCATGAGAAGTATTCCCTCTCGATACAAGGTTTAGGCTAGCAAGGCTTATTTGAAACAAACACAAGGATGAACCGGTGCAGCAAAACTCACATAAAAGACATATTGAAAACATTATAAGACTCTACACCGTCTTCCTTGTTGTTCAAACTCAATACTAGAAATTATCTAGACCTTAGAGAAACAAAATATGCAAACCAAATTTTAGCATGCTCTATGTATTTCTTCATTAATGGGTGCAAAGCATATGATGCAAGAGCTTAATCATGAGCACAAAATTGCCAAGTATCACATTACCCAAGACATTTATAGCAATTACTACATGTATCATTTTCCAATTCCAACCATATAACAATTTAACGAAGAAGAAACTTCGCCATGAATACTATGAGTAGAAACCAAGGACATACTTGTCCATATGCTACAGCGGAGCGTGTCTCTCTCCCATAAAGTGAATGCTAGGATCCATTTTATTCAAAGAAACAAAAAAACAAAAACAAACCGACGCTCCAAGCAAAGCACATAAGATGTGATGGAATAAAAATATAGTTTCAGGGGAGGAACCTGATAATGTTGTCGATGAAGAAGGGGATGCCTTGGGCATCCCCAAGCTTAGACGCTTGAGTCTTCTTGATATATGCAGGGGTGAACCACCGGGGCATCCCCAAGCTTAGAGCTTTCACTCTCCTTGATCATGTTGCATCATACTCCTCTCTTGATCCTTGAAAACTCCCTCCACACCAAACTTAGAACAACTCATTAGAGGGTTAGTGACAATAAAAATTAACATATTCAGAGGTGACACAATCATTCTTAACACTTCTGGACATTGCATAAAGCTACTGGACATTAATGGATCAAAGAAATTCATCCAACATAGCAAAAGAGGCAATGCAAAATAAAAGGCAGAATCTGTCAAAACAGAACAGTTCGTATTGACGAATTTTCAAATGGCACCAGACTTGCTCAAATGAAAATTCTCATATTGAATGAAAGTTGCATACATATCTGAGGATCACTCACGTAAATTGGCATAATTTTCTGAGTTACCTACAGGGGAAAACAGCCCAGATTCGTGACAGCAAAGAAATCTGTTTCTGCGCAGTAATCCAAATCTAGTATGAACTTTTCTATCAACGGCTTAACTTGGCACAACAAAACACAAAACTAAGATAAGGAGAGGTTGCTACAGTAGTAAACAACTTCCAAGACTCAAAATAAAAACAAAGTACTGTAGGTAAAAACATGGGTTGTCTCCCATAAGCGCTTTTCTTTAACGCCTTTCAGCTAGGCGCAGAAAGTGTGCATCAAGTATTATCAAGGGGTGGTGTATTGTTATCATAAGCTCCTCCATCGGTAGTGGTACTAAGGGCTTTGTCAATTTTAGGCCTATAATAATACTTCTTTGGTTTAGGGACTTTAGAGACATACATAAACTTTTGCTCCTTACCCACATAAGCTTTCTCCTTATATTTAAGAGAAGAAAATGTTGAACCCAAGGTTCCCATAGCTTTTTCAATTTCATCAATCCTATTGATTTGATCATCATGGACAACACAAGTTCCTAGGACACTAATTCTTTCATCAATTCCTCCTAAGGATTTATCAAGTTCATCAGTTTTATCAAGTAACATTTCCAATTTAGCTTCAATACTTGGAAAACTTTTCTCTAAGGTTTCCAATTTTTTCATAACATCTTCAAGAGAGATTTCAATTTTAACTTCATCAACAGGTGGTATTCCAAATAGACTCTCAATAATGCAGCTAGCTTCTAATGCGGGAGTACTTAGGAAGTTACCTCCCGCGAGACAATCAAGAACATACCTATTCCAGCTAGAGATACCAACATAAAAATTCCTGAGTAAAATAGTGGTGGAGTGTTTCTTAGTGCACCTATTATGGGCAGTACTAATTCTATACCAAGCATCTCTTAAACATTCTCCCCCTTGTTGCTTAAATGTACGAACTTCAACTTCAGGACTACTCATTTTAGCAGTAGTAAATAAAGCAAACTAGATAAAGTAAATGCAAGTAACTAATTTTTTTGTGTTGTTGATATAGCAAACAAGATCGCAAATAAAGTAAAACTAGCAACTAATTTTTTTGTATTTTGATTTAGTGCAGCAAACAAAATAGTAAATAAAACTAAGCAAGACAAAAACAAAGTAAAGAGATTGAGAAGTGGAGACTCCCCTTGCAGCGTGTCTTGATCTCCCCGGCAACGGCGCCAGAAAAAGCTGCTTGATACGCGTTCAACACGCATCCGTTGGGAACCCCAAGAGGAAGGTGTGATGCGTACAGCGGCAAGTTTCCCTCAGTATGAAACCAAGGTTATCGAACCAGTAGGAGCCAAGAAGCACGTTGAAGGTTGATGGCGGCGGGATGTAGTGCGGCGCAACACCAAGGATTCCGGCGCCAACGTGGAACCTGCACAACACAACCAAAGTACTTTGCCCCAACGAAACAGTGAGGTTGTCAATCTCACCGGCTTGCTGTAACAAAGGATTAACCGTATTGTGTGGAAGATGATTGTTTGCAGAAAACAGTAGAACAGTATTGCAGTAGATTGTATTTCAGTAAAGAAAATTGGACCGGGGTCCACAGTTCACTAGAGGTGTCTCTCCCATAAGATAAACAGCATGTTGGGTGAACAAATTACAGTTGGGCAATTGACAAATAAAGAGGGCATGACCATGCACATACATATCATGATGAGTATAGTGAGATTTAATTGGGCATTACGACAAAGTACATAGACCGCCATCCAACTGCATCTATGCCTAAAAAGTCCACCTTCAGGTTATCATCCGAACCCCCTCCAGTATTAAGTTCCAAAGCAACAGACAATTGCATTAAGTATGGTGCGTAATGTAATCAACAACTACATCCTTAGACATAGCATCAATGTTTTATCCCTAGTGGCAACATCACAACACAACCTTAGAACTTTCTGTCACTGTCCCAGGTGTCAATGCAGGCATGAACCCACTATCGAGCATAAATACTCCCTCTTGGAGTTACAAGCATCTACTTGGCCAGAGCATCTACTAGTAACGGAGAGCATGCAAGATCATAAACAACACATAGATATAACTTTGATAATCAACATAACAAGTATTCTCTATTCATCGGATCCCAACAAACGCAACATATAGAATTACAGATAGATGATCTTGATCATGTTAGGCAGCTCTCAAGATCCGACAATGATAGCACAATGGGGAGAAGACAACCATCTAGCTACTGCTATGGACCCATAGTCCAGGGGTAGACTACTCACACATCACACCGGAGGCGACCATGGCAGCGTAGAGTCCTCCGGGAGATGATTCCCCTCTCCGGCAGGGTGCCGGAGGCGATCTCCTGGATCCCCCGAGATGGGATCGGCGGCGGCGGCGTCTCTGGAAGGTTTTCCGTATCGTGGCTCTCGGTACTGGGGGTTTCGTCACGGAGGCTTTAAGTAGGCGGAAGGGCAGGTCAAGAGGCGGCACGAGGGCCCCACACCACAGGGCCACGCGGCCAAGGGGGGGGCCGCGCCGCCCTAGGGTGTGGCCCCCTCGTGGCCCCTCTTCGTCTCTTCTTCGGACTTCTGGAAGCTTCGTGGCAAAATAGGACCCTGGGCGTTGATTTCGTCCAATTCCGAGAATATTTCGTTACTAGGATTTCTGAAACCAAAAACAGCAGAAAACAAAGAATCGGCACTTCGGCATCTTGTTAATAGGTTAGTTCCAGAAAATGCACGAATATGACATAAAGTGTGCATAAAACATGTAGATAACATCAATAATGTGGCATGGAACATAAGAAATTATCGATACGTCGGAGACGTATCAGTCTCCTGGAGCCGAGCCTGGCCAGTCCGTCCGCGTCTTCATTCTTGCGCCTGTCAACCCACTCGACGACATAGCCGGAGAAGCTGGCGCCGACCTGGTCCACCGCCTGCTTGTAGGCTATTATGTTGGCGTCGGTGGCGTCATAGGTGCCAGAAGTTTGGCTGGCGACGAGGTCAGAATCGCCAAAGCAGCATAGCCTTTCCGCGCCCATCTCTTTGGCAATGCGCATGCCGTGGGGGAGTGCCTCGTACTCGGCCATGTTGTTGGTGCAGGGTTTGAAGTGTAGCTGCAGGACATACCTCACGAAGTCACCCTTGGGAGAGATGAGGACGATCCCTGCTCCAGCCCCTTCGAGGTTCTTGGAACCATCGAAGTACATGGTCCAGTACTTGAGGTCCGCCGGGGAAGTTGGTTGCTGAGCTTCCTCCCAGTCGATGAAGAAGTCCGCCAGCGCCTGAGACTTCACTGCGCGGCGTGGTTCGTAGGCGATGTTGTGGACGCCGAGTTCGAATGCCCACTTGGCGACTCGGTCGGTGGCGTCGCGATTGCGGATGATGTCGGCGAGTGGCATTGAGGCGACGACTGAAGTGGGCATTACCCTTCGGGTAACCGACATTGCCCTATCCTGTACAATCAAGTTGGAGGCCCATGAAGGCACTTGAAGGCAAGGCGGGCCACTTGGATGACGCACCAGAAGGTTTCTTGGCAGACAAGACAAGGAAGGAGCCGAACAAGGAAAGTTTAGATTTAGAACTACTGTAAATCTAGTCGTACTCGGTTAGACCTCTTGAGACCTGGCCACCTATATAAAGGACAGGAGAGGGGCTGCCGAGGGACACGATCAACCATAGCAATCTTAGCCACCAAAAGTCTAGAGCTAGGTCGCCCGTAGCACTTAGCCTCTCGACGAGAACACAGCCGAACTCTTCGGCATCCCATTGTAACCCAATATCTTCATAATCAAGATCAGACCCAGGCACGACGTAAGGGTTTTACCTCATCGAGGGCCCCAAACCTGGGTAAATCGCTCTCCCCGCTTGTCTGTGAACCGATGTCTCGTGTCAGCTTACAAGATTCCATCAACCTAAGCCCCAATCGGAGGGCATTGCCGAGGAGTAGCCTCAACAATTGGCGCCGTCTGTGGGAAACCTGTCGACACAAGATCGGTCATCGGCAGAACCAGTCATGTCATCAGCGGCTTCATCGACACCATCATCGCCAAGTCTTGGAAGCCCGATTCGCTTCGGCTCCTACGAATTCACCCCACAAAGTGACTCGTCTCGCCCAACCTTCTCTGATCTACAAGGAAACATGGAGATGACCTTCGGTAGCATCCACTACAACGTCAACTCGGAAGGAGTCCTTCGGCTGCTGGAACCACTCACCTCCAGATCAACAGGTCCAAGCATGTCATCATCAGTCGACCTTTCGACTGGTCTGACAGGCTCAACGAACTCGCCCGCGCCATCGACTCCTCGTTCGACGTCTTCCATGTCGGTTGGATCCGATAATCCCGCATCTTCGGAGATGACTTCGTACTACTGCTTGAACTGTGACACCAGGCACGGGCTAGGATCAAGCGACACACCGTTCATCTGCAATGCCCAGTACTCATCAGGAGAGGACAGTGTCGACAGCATCGTCCAAAGTGCCACCCGAAGAACGGCGCACCACCAGGTTTATGTTGCCAACAACACGAGGAACAGGGGGGACGGGGATCACACCCCCCGCTCCAGCAGACGAGCAAGTTTTGAGAACAGCGCCAGTAACAACAACAGCGATTACACCATCGTAGAGGAGGAGTGGGCAGCAGCCAGGGCAGCCGTGCTTAACAACACGCCGCTCCCTGCAGGAACCACGGTTGGAACCCTCAACGCTTACCGCTCCATATTGGAAAAAAATCGAGAGCGACTATCCAAAGAGCAAGCCACCCTCGAGAGACGCCTATCCGCAGCAGACCAGTCTAGTGAACGACGGAGAGGCTCGCGAGGAAGCGCCTCTCGAAGCACTCAAGGGGCAAGCAAGCACCGATCAAGATTATCCAGGCTCTCGGAAGATGACGCCAGAGAAATAACGTCAAATCTGACCAAGTCCTTTTTGACCACGGACACCGCGGGCATGCCACGACCAAAACCGTCGCAGGAGCGACTGCCAACCTCGCTGCATACCTCATCAATCAGCGCCCTGAAGGATCCATGGCTCAAGCCCATCAAGGTGCCCTAGAAAGTCTCGCAATTTTGGGAGATAATCTGGTCCCGCGGAAGGAAAAGACCATGTTGCAGGCTAGTGGCTCAAAGCATCATGCGAGAGACGCTCGAGATGAAATCACCCAGAGCATAATCGACAAGGCAAGGCGACGACGCGCCGCTATAGAGGAATATGACAGTGGTTCTTTGGATGAGAGTCAGGAGAACGACGGCGAGCTAAGGGGAGCCGATTGTTTAAGCTACAAAATCCGTGAGGCGATGCCACCCAGAAAGTTCAAACCCACCCCTACTGACGCTGCCAAATACGATGGGCAGCAGGAGCCAAGGTCCTGGATAGATGACTATTTGCAGACTGTGATTCTGCACAAAGGGATTCAGATAGCAGCAATGCAATGCTTGCAGCTTTACCTAAAGGATTCAGCACGAGCCTGGTTAAGAGGTCTGCCGAAGGGTTCCATCAAATCATGGGACGACCTAGCAGACGCTTTCGTTGCCAATTTCCAAGCAACATACAAAAGGCCCGTCGGGATCGAGGAGTTACGGCATTGCCAGCAAAAGCAGAAGGAATCGATGCGCGCATACATCGGGAGATTCACGAAGCTCCTAAACGCTGCCGAAGATGTATCTGTCGACAGTGCAATCGATGCCTTCGGCGATGGCATCCGACGTGAAAGCTACATAGAGGAACTCGGGCGCAAAAAGCCAAAAACCATAACCAAGTTAATGGAAATCGCCAACAGCTGGGCTGATGGCGAGGACAACGTACGAAAGCCGCGACAGCGCAGTGACGACGAAGACGACGACCAGCCGAAGCTCGACTCGGGTGGACGAAGGGATCGCCAGAAGAAGAGGAAAAACCGCAGCTATGATGACAGTAACCTGGTAGCCGCAGGATACTCTGATCGGCAGGACGATCGGTATGACGACAGACGAGACGATCGGCAGGACGGTAATCGGAACAACTCTGGAACCGTGGCAATTACAAACCACGACCACAGAGGACTCCCGAACTACCCTACGCTGAGCAGATCAACGCTCCCTATTACTTGCACTCGTACGTTGATTCTAAGGACAACAAAACGAAGTCAAGCCACTTGCTCAGAGACTGTAGGCAGTTCATTGACATGCAGAAACTCATCCAGCAGCAGCAACAGCCACCACCACCACCTCCTCCTCCACCGCAGCATCAGGTCCAGCAGGCTCAACCTCACCAACCCAACGAGGCGTTTCCACCACCATGTGGGCAGATGAGCATGATCCACAGGACAGGTGTTTCAAGAAGAGAAATGAAGAAGCTCACTCGAGAAATCAATCTGGCAGAAAGTATCATCGCGAACATCCCTGAATATGTTGAGTGGTCGTCTCAGAACATTACGTTCAGCCGAGCAGATCACCCGATGACCATACCAAAACCAGGATACGCTGCCTTAGTAGTCGAGGCGCAGGTCGGGGGGTTCGAGATGAGCAAAGTCTTCATGGATGGTGGAAGTGGACTAAACCTGATATTCGTGGACACAATCAAGAGTATGGGGATTACCATGAGAATGCTAGAAGAAATGGACACCTGTTTTCATAGGATTCTCCTGTCAACACCCGGATTTTTAAGTCCAGATGCCTATTATGCCGTACATCGCAATCCCAGGAATAATGTTTTTGCGAGACATAATAGTAAGTAGCATAGAGTCATCATTTATTACAACACATATTGTCTTACAACCATAGATCACATGATCCAATATTACACGAATATATTGTTCAATATCACAAATAGTAGCGGAAGCGAAGTAGTAGTGGACTATCTATTCCACAGGCAACGCTTGACGTTAGAAGACGATCCTAGTTATCGTAGACGTCCTGTTTGTCCGTCATCCTGATACTGGTGCTCCCCTTCATAGTCTGGCATTTGAATAGCCAGGGCAAAGCCATGAGTACTTTTAAAGTACTCGCAAACTAACTCTACAATAATTACTCATTAAGTGTAAAAGGGGGTGCTAAGCTCTAGGTTCATTTGCATAAAGCCAAGTTTTAGTTTGATAAATCTTTGGTAAAGCCTTATCCTGTGCTAGACTAGCTCAAGTGGGAACATTAGTGTCATTCCCACAACTCATTATGGTTCACCATAATATCACCTTTCAATTCACCATTCATTTCTAGGATCAAAACATTTTAATGATAACGGAGATAGTATGGCCTTTCCAAACGTCCGTAACCGTGGACACGGCTATTCGAATAGGTTTAACACTCTGCAGAGGTTGTACTCTTGTGCCACAACTTTTGATTACATCCATCGAGGATAACCCCGAATCATCGTAACACAGTACGCGGATCATCAATCGAAACCTTTCACTTATATATGCTAGTATGAGCACCTCTCCCCATGAGCTTGGCCTCCCGGTGAAAACCGCAGTCAACCCGGGAACTGCACAGGGCTTGGGCCGTACATTCACCTCATTTCAACATCATTCCACACTTAACGGAGGCAGCCGCAGCGTAACCCCTATGATGTTTGTTCAGAGGGAACCCATACTAAAATACACAAGTTTCTAGTTAAGCCCTACCCATAATCAGGTATTGTGGGGGTACTTGTATAACTGGAAGGGTATCGCATTCAATCCCAATTATCAATTTTATCAAAAATCACCATCTTCTCTTGTTCACATCCACCTCCACTTTACTTTCTTTCAAAGTCATTTCACTTCACCATGTTCCCATCTAGAGTAGTCAGTTTTAATTGATTAGCACTAGCAACTACATGAGGGGTGCTAACTAGCTTTGAGTTGTGCTAATCTAACTTCAATATTGTTCTACTCTAGACCAAGTGAATCATAAATCAAAAGTACTTTGAAATAAAATAAGCAAAGTAAATGTAAGTAAAAACATGGGATAGGTAATACATAAAAGTAAAGTGTGATGGTGCCTTTGCTCTTATAGAGCTAAGCACTTGTGTTTAGCAAGGGTTAGCTTGCCTTGAGCTGGGTAGTTATCGAAGTTCTCTTCTTCTTCCTGAGAGTAGCCCTCCTCCTCTTGGTATTCCTCGTTACTAGCGTCTATATACGAATACGAGGTATAAATACTAAACCAAGCTCACATACTAAACTAGAAACATTCAAAAGAGTTCACACACTAGTCCTATCATCAATCAAACATGGCATGGTGGATTATATGATTTGCCTTTATTTGAAAGAAAATAATTTCCTCTCATTATTCCTATTTCTTTAATTTGGTATGTTGATCTTTAAAAGAATCCATTTCTTCCCATTACCTCTTAGTAAGATTTAATCTCTTCATATAATAATAAGGTATGAAATATAGGTTGACCCAAAGTCAACATTTCATATCTATTATATGTGAGTACAATTTTAATTGAAGTGCTACACTTCACATAGTTTTAAGACTTAACATTTAAATTAATTAAATTCTCTAAGTAATAATTCTCAAGGGTTCATTAGACTAAGTCAATTCCCCTGGATACTAGTACTTAGGATCAAAATTTAAATTAGAGGTAGCTCTCATATTAGTGTTGGGTTTGAATTTCAATTTCAATTGCTCTAGAATTGACTACATAGCTATTTTATTTGATCTAGTCCATGATCATACAAACAACATGTCTATGTTATTGCATAATCAATTAGAGGACATCATATGTGATTTATTAGAATTGGAATCAATTCAAAATCTATTCTGGTTAAATTTTAAATAAAGTTTGAATGTTCAAAAGTCCCTGTCTTGTCTTTTTTATCAAATTAAATCTACAATGAAATTGGAGGTGGGGCCAGTTGCATTGGATAGATAAATTCATGGGCTTTCCAACGGTATAAAGTTTGCTAAATTTGGTTTGGCAGATTTCAAACTATTCAAAATTTGCTAAACCCTCAGCAGCACATTTGAATAATTGTTAAAACTCAATTTGAATAGATGGGCTAGGCGGGAAAGCTAAACGGGCCGAAACGAGTTTAAATTCCACTTCGCAGCCCAACAAGCAACCGGTGCGGGTGGGCTGCCCTGACGAGGTGGGGGCCACCTGTCAGCTGCTCTTTAAACGCCGAAGCGGTACGCGAAATAGAAACCGTTGGATTAGAATGAGATCCGACGGCGTGTGAACGTCGTCATCTCCGACGAGCGGCGAGCTCCCTGGCGGCGAGCCGAGGGGGTCGGAGGGTGTACCAGGCCGTTGCAGGTGTCTAGCAAGGTGCGTGGAGAAAGGTGTAGTCGATGAGGAAGCCCTGGGTGCAGCGGCGGCGCTCGGGGAGGCGCCAATCGAAGCAGAGCTTCCGCGGGCTCCGGCGGACTTGAGCTCGCGATTCGAGCAGCTCCGGCGAGGACTGATGAAATTGATGGGTGGAGGAGGCTCAGTGAGGAGAGGGGAGTGGATTGTGTGAAGAGAGGAGGTGCCGATCGTCGCTATTTATAGAGGGAGGGAGGTGGCCGAGCGTGCTGTGGAGGAGCGGCCATGGCGCGGCGCTTCTGGCGCTCCAAGGGGCAAGTGAAGGACGGCTAGAGATAGGCGGTGTCCTGGCGATGCTCAACGTGCATTGGCGCAGAGAAAAGGGCGACGGGATGGCTCGGGCGCTTGCAGGGTTTGCGGCAGGGCGTGCGGCATCATTTGGTCGAGGATGACGGCGACGATGCAGGGGCAGGCCTGGGTGCTTGTCTAGCGTGTAGAGGGCGGGGAGTATCTGCTCAACGCCGTGGTAGGGATGCAGGAGGAGGACGGTCGCGCTCGAGTGGGCGACGTAATGGCGCGGCCAGTGCGCGCTCACCGCGTTGGCTGGCATGCCCTGGCATGTTTTGGGCGTGCGCGTTCTGTCCAATGCCGAGCGTTGCCGTTGCAGGGGCTTGTACCATCGTCGTCCTTGAGATGTGGAGATGCTCCAGGACAAGGGGATGGGTTGAAATGGTGGCCAGAGGTGGAGATGCCAAAGGTGGCCGGCATGGCCACGGTAGGCTTAGTCTAGGGTTTCTTTTCTTCCTCCTCTCACTTTAATCGATCAAGGCAAGTACTGGGATGATGCAGGGGCTGTAAGAGAGTGCAATGATCAAAGATTAAAGGGGTTTAGTGAAGAAACCAGAGGGTAATAGGGTGTAGCTCAAATCTGGATTATTGCATGCAAGGTGTTCGATCATATGGCCGCATGAAGTTTTTATTTGAATTTTGGAAATCTTTTTGGTGAATCCCATTTATATAATTAAAGTGAAGTATTGGTGGTGGTGGCACTCAATTTGGAGTTGTTTTGCAAAATGTCAAAAGTGACATGATCTTCACTTTATTTCAGCATCCCTTCTTGTCACTTTTATTCTGGTCAACCTAGTCAACTCTAGCCCTTATGGTCAACATCAAAGTTACTCACCTTGACATGGTCTTGGATGACATGGCTTTGGTTGACCAAGTTTAGTTCAAGAATTGAGAAAACCAGAGGGGTAAAGTAGTGAAGAAAATATTTTTGTGACAAGTGACCAATATCATATGTATGTAAGAATTTTGATTTCCTTGTGTTTGATTCTTGATCCAATGATGCAATTGTGTTAGTTTATCATATTGAAGTATTCTACAAGCAAGGGAGCAAGCAATTATGGCCTTGGTTGAGGATTTGCAATTTTGCATATTGTGTATGTAAGTGAAAAATGGGTTTTTCCCATTTTCTCCAATTCCCCTCAAATTAGGGTTTGAGGATCTTGGTTAGGGTTCACATAGCACTTGTTACTCATACTAACACTCATCATGGCAATTGCACAAAATAAAATCACTCAAATGCATGAACCTATATGTGGCACTATATGCATAGAAAAAGTTTTTGTTAATTGCAATATTTGACTTTGGGGAAATTGTCCTTCTTGTTTATTATTGTTGAAACTTGGGATGTTACAAACCCTTCCCCCTTACAAAAGATCTCGTCCCGAGATCTGAGAAAACTAGGTACTAAAGAGATCTGGGTACTCAGTCCTCATAAAGTCTTCTCTCTCCCAAGTGGCTTCTTCTTCGGTGTGGTTACTCCATTGGATCTTCAGAAACTTGATACTTCGGGTACGGGTGGTTCTGAAAGCTTCTTCTAGGATGCGAATAGGTACTTCGCGGTATGTCAGATCTGAGTTGATATCCACAGCTCGATGGTCGATGTTCTTGAAAACCTCGGTCTTCTCAGGTACCTCTAAACACTTCCGGAGTAGCGAGATGTGAAACACATTGTGCACCGCTGACATTTCTTCCGGTAACTCCAGCTGATAGGATACTTCTCCTCGGCGACTCAGGACCTTGAAAGGTCTGACATATCGGGGTGCGAGCTTTCCTCGAAGCTGGAATCTCTGCATTCCTTTAAGAGGGGACACCTTGAGATATACGAAATCTCCGATCTCGAAGGTCATCTCTCGACGTCTCTTGTCGGCGTAGCTCTTTTGTCTTGATTGGGTTGTCTTGAGGTACTCGCGGATCTTGTGAACCTTCTCTTCGGCTTCTCGAAGAATATCTGGTCCAAAGACTTGACTCTCTCCTACCTCCGACCAATTCAGAGGGGTACGGCACTTCCTTCCGTACAGTGCTTCGAAGGGGGCCATCTGCAAGCTGGCTTGGTAGCTGTTGTTGTACGAGAATTCTGCGTATGGAAAGCAGTCTTCCCACTTAGATCCATACTCTAGCACACATGCTCTCAACATATCTTCTAGTATCTGGTTGACTCGTTCGGTCTGTCCATCGGTCTGCGGGTGATAGGCGGTGCTGAAATTCAGACGAGTTCCGAGTCCTTCATGTACTTTCTGCCAGAATCTGGAGGTGAATTGGGATCCTCTGTCGGATACTATCGACTTCGGGGTTCCGTGCAGGCTGACTATCCTTGAGATATATAACTCTGCGAGTCTCGGTCCTTGATAGGTGGTCTTGACGGGGATGAAGTGGGCGAATTTGGTTAGTCTGTCGACCACTACCCAGATGGAATCATTTCCTTTACTAGATTTGGGCAGTCCGGTGATGAAGTCCATTCCTACGGAATCCCACTTCCATTCGGGAATCTGTAGGGGTTGCAACAGTCCTGCGGGGCGTTGGTGTTCTGCTTTGACTCTTTGACAGATGTCACACTTGGAGATGTAGCTTCCAATTTCTCTCTTCATTCCATGCCACCAGAATTGTTCTTTCAAATCCTGGTACATCTTGGTTCCTCCGGGGTGAATGGAGTATAGGGTGTCGTGAGCTTCTTTCAGAATAACTTGCTTCAACTCTGAGTCTGACGGCACGCAAAGGCGCTTGTTATACCATAGCACTCCTTCTTCATCTATGGTGAATCCCGGTGCCTTTCCGGCGGCTATTTGGTTCTTGATTCCATCAATGCTAGCATTTCCTTTCTGAGCTTCTTTGATCTGACTAATCAGGGTGGGTTGGAGTTCAATGCTGGCGAGGTATCCTTCGCTAACCAGTTCAAGCCTAAACTGTTCAAACTCTTCAAACAGGCTGGGTTGCTCAATTGCTATCATGGAGTTCAACTGACATGGCAGTCTACTCAGAGCATCCGCTACCACATTTGCCTTGCCGGGGTGATAGTGGATTTCCATGTCGTAATCCTTGATTAACTCTATCCATCTGCGCTGTCTCATATTCAACTCCTTCTGCGTGAAGATATACTTCAGGCTCTTGTGATCCGAGTAAACCTCGCATCGATTACCCATGAGATAATGACGCCATACTTTCAGTGCTAACACCACCGCTGCTAGCTCTAAGTCATGGGTTGGATAGTTCTGTTCATGCTGCTTCAGCTGTCTTGATAGGTAAGATATCACTTTGCCTTCTTGCATCAGCACACATCCAAGACCAATCTTGGAGGCGTCACAGTACACATCAAATGGCTTGGTAATGTCCGGCATAACCAGTATTGGGGCTGTTGTCAATCTTAGCTTGAGCTGTTGAAAGCTCTCTTCACACTTGTCGGTCCATTCGAACTTCCGGTCCTTCTTCAACAATTGAGTCATTGGTCTTGCTATGCTCGAGAATCCTTCAACGAATCGGTGGTAATATCCCGCCAATCCGAGAAATGCATGGACTTCGGTCTGAGTGGTTGGGGCTTTCCATTCTTCAACAGTCTTGATTTTTGCGGGGTCAACGGCAATTCCTCCGGCTGACAAGATATGACCCAAGAATCCTACTTCTTTCAACCAGAACTCACACTTGCTGAACTTGGCATACAACTGATGTTCCCGAAGGGTATCTAGGACCACTTCCAAATGTTGCTCATGTTCTTCTTCGGACTTGGAGTATATGAGGATGTCGTCGATGAAGACAACGACAAACTTGTCCAGGAAGTTCATAAAGATCTTATTCATGAGATTCATGAAGTAAGCGGGGGCATTGGTCAATCCAAATGACATGACATTGTACTCATACAATCCATATCTGGTGGTAAAGGCAGTTTTGGGGATATCGGTGGCACGAATCTTCAGCTGATGGTATCCTGTCCGCAGATCAATCTTCGAGAATACTTGGGCTCCGGTCAGCTGGTCAAACAGATCTTCTATCTTGGGCAACGGATACTTGTTCTTAATGGTGACATCGTTGAGCTTACGGTAGTCCGTAACCAAACGAGTGGCACCGTCCTTCTTATCCACAAACAAAACTGGCGATCTCCAAGGTGACGCACTTGGTTGAATCAGACCCTTGAATAGCATATCATCCAGTTGCTTCTTCAGTTCTACTAACTCTGCCGGGTTCATGCTGTAGGCTCTCTGGGCTATAGGTCCGGTTCCGGGGATTAGCTCGATGATAAACTCGATATCCCGATCTGGGGGCATACCGGGTAGATCATCCGGGAACACATCAGGATATCGACAAACGACCCTGATCTGATCCAAGGTGGGTTTGGCTAGGCTTTGGTTACAAGTGAATTTTCGGGGCATCCTTTCAGATATGTGTTCGACTATTATTCCGGTGCTACTAGTCATGGTGATGGCCTTCTTGGCACAATCAATCAGTCCATGATGTTTCGCCATCCAGTCCATTCCCAGGACTACTTCCAAACCTTTGGCTCCCAGAAAAATCAAATTTGCATAGAATTCTATTTCATGTATTCTGATTGGCACATCTTTGCAAATTTTTCTAGCTTTAGTGGTTGATCCAGGTATTTGAACTATCATGACATGCTTCAAACTGATGGGTTGAATCTTACTAGTGCATGCAAAATCTTCGGTAATGAATGAATGCGATGCTCCAGAATCAAACAACACTCTTGCGGGTATTGAGTTAACAGAGAACATACCCAGCACAACGTCTGGGGCTTCCTGAGCTTCTTCCTCGCATTCATGTGGTAGAGGCGGCCGTTGCGGTTGTTCGGGTTGTTGGGGGCGAACTTCTTGTTGGTGGTGACACGACGCTGCTGCTGCGCAGGGCCTGAGGTGTTGGCGGCAGTCTTGGCGAGCTTCTTGGGGCACTCATAGGAGAAGTGCCCAGCCACTCCCCACTCGTAGCTGTTGTAGGTGGACTTGTCCTTGGGGGTGATGGGAACAGCATTGCTCCCAGTCCTTGGAGCAGTGTTGGAGTTGTTGTTGGGGGCGCGAGGTGGAGCGCGGTTGAAGTTGTTGCTGTGGTTGTTGTTGTTGTTGTAGTTGTTGTGTCCTCCTGACCTGGGGTTTCCTCCACTCCGGTTTTGATAACTCGGACGTGGATTCTGCATCGGGGGCTTGTTGTTTCTTGGGGCGAACCCTCCGCTTGAGCTGGGGCGATACTTGTGGTTGTTGCTGGGCCCACTCTGGTTCATCATACGGCGCTTGCGGTTCTCATTGGCTTGGTGTATCTTCCCCTCCATCTGAATGGCGGAGTCAACGAGGGCTTCTAAGTCAGCAAACGGGATATTGATCAGCACAGTCTGCATCTCATCATGCAGTCCATTCAGAAACCTCTCCTTCCTTTTCTCGACGGTGTCCGTCTCATCCGGGGCGTACCTTGACAAAGTGAGGAACTTGTCGCGGTATTCCACCACGGTCATTCTGCCTTGCTTCAGTTCCCTGAACTCATCCCTCATCTTCTTAATCAGACCCGGGGGTACGTGATACTTGCTAAACTTGAGTTTGAAGTCCTCCCAAGTCATCATGTGCCCCGCATTTAATGCGCGGGTACTTGTCCACCAGGCACGTGCAGGTCCAGCCAGATAGTGGGTGGCGAACAACACCTTCTCGTTGTCCTCCACTCCGGCAACCTCGAGATTGTTCTCCATAGTTTGGAGCCAATCATCAGCATCGAGGGGTTCCTCTGTCTTGCTGAACACCGGTGGGTTGGTGTTTTGGAAGTTTTTCAGCTTTGACCCTGGGTGGTCGTGGTTTCCGTGGCCTTGATTGCCCTGAGCAAGCTGTTGAAGTGCAGCTAGGTTGGCTTGACGGTCAACTCTCTCAGCTTCTCTTTCTGCCATCATCTGTTGCAGCATTTGCATCATTGCGGCTTCGTTGCGAGTTGGGGGTGCCATCTGAACAGTGATAGGGATCATGAGATGAGAGGGAAATTTCTATGGCTCATTTTGGGATAAAATTCCACACAACTTAAAACTTGATTCATAAATAATAATAATATTACACACACACAAACATAGTCATGGAGGTAGCAAATATTACAAGCCAGATGTTCAGGAGGGTTTTAAGAACCCTTTCAATAAACTACGATACATGGGGCGGGTACAAAGGACCGATACATAACACGGGACACAAGTGCTCAGATGGGACTACTCGCCATCGACGTTGATAGGGTAGACATTGTCTACCCCGGCAGCAAGATGCTCGTGACCATCCTCGTAAGGGTGGAACTCCAGGTCGTCGTCTTCCTCCTCCTCGTAGTCGTCGTCGTTGCTGACGTAGGAGTAGCCGTCCCCCTGGATGTTCTCCCCTTCACCTTCGCCTTCCAGCTCCTGGATCTGCTCAGCTTGGGCGGCGATGGTCGCCTTCAGAGTGGCGATCCTGGCCTTGAGGCGGTTGATGGCGTGATCCTTCTTCTGGTTGGCACGGCGGAGTGCCCTGCGTTCTCCGGCGATCACCCTGATGGTGTCCGCCTGCTGCGCCAACTGGATGTGAGTGTGGTTGGCGTATTCGCGGGAGTTGTCGAGGTGATGCGGGTCTCGTTCAGCATGAAGTCAAGATGATCAACATGGTGGCGAAGTTGCGGGTGCGACGGCAGGTTCATTGGCACTCCGAGGGAATTGTGCCTTGCATAGTGCACAAAGCGGCTATCCGTGAAGTCCATGAAGTTTTGCCCGCACAGACGTGCGAGTCCTTCCTGAAGTCCCCTTGCGAGACCATCCGCCCAGTTGTTCTCCCTGAAGGAGAACTGGATCCTTGCGCTCATTGGGAGCGTGAACCTTCCACGAAGGTCCACCATGATCACCCACTAAAGTTGACCACCGGGCTGGTCGTTGACCATTCCGCCAAAGACTTCCGGTGGTGGGCGCCCGAGGAACTCTGAGAGGGAGAAGAGGTCCCTCTCAAAGATGAGCTCTCCACCGTTCCCCAACTGATAGAACTCAGTCTGGAGAAAGGGCTGCGTGTCCACGACGTGATCCATCTGTAGAGAGATTAGATGATTAAGTTAGAGAAGTGCAAGTGTTCCAAATTTTAATTTACTTATAAGAAGGGCATGAATTTAAAGTTTGTAATAGACTCTTCAAGGTAAGAAAGTGAATAAGGTTTTCATAACTAGTCAAATCATGGAATTTGAAACTAAGTTTTTGAGCGTCCATTCTAACTAGGGTCTCCTAAGGTCAAATAATGGCTCTGATACCAACTTGTCAACACCCGGATTTTTAAGTCCAGATGCCTATTATGCCGTACATCGCAATCCCAGGAATAATGTTTTTGCGAGACATAATAGTAAGTAGCATAGAGTCATCATTTATTACAACACATATTGTCTTACAACCATAGATCACATGATCCAATATTACACGAATATATTGTTCAACATCACAAATAGTAGCGGAAGCGAAGTAGTAGTGGACTATCTATTCCACAGGCAACGCTTGACGTTAGAAGACGATCCTAGTTATCGTAGACGTCCTTTTTGTCCGTCATCCTGATACTGGTGCTCCCCTTCATAGTCTGGCATTTGAATAGCCAGGGCAAAGCCATGAGTACTTTTAAAGTACTCGCAAACTAACTCTACAATAATTACTCATTAAGTGTAAAAGGGGGTTCTAAGCTCTAGGTTCATTTGCATAAAGCCAAGTTTTAGTTTGATAAATCTTTGGTAAAGCCTTATCCTGTGCTAGACTAGCTCAAGTGGGAACATTAGTGTCATTCCCACAACTCATTATGGTTCACCATAATATCACCTTTCAATTCACCATTCATTTCTAGGATCAAAACATTTTAATGATAACGGAGATAGTATGGCCTTTCCAAACGTCCGTAACCGTGGACACGGCTATTCGAATAGGTTTAACACTCTGCAGAGGTTGTACTCTTGTGCCACAACTTTTGATTACATCCGTCGAGGATAACCCCGAATCATCGTAACACAGTACGCGGATCATCAATCGAAACCTTTCACTTATATATGCTAGTATGAGCACCTCTCCCCATGAGCTTGGCCTCCCGGTGAAAACCGCAGTCAACCCGGGAACTGCACAGGGCTTGGGCCGTACATTCACCTCATTTCAACATCATTCCACACTTAACGGAGGCAGCCGCAGCGTAACCCCTATGATGTTTGTTCAGAGGGAACCCATACTAAAATACACAAGTTTCTAGTTAAGCCCTACCCATAATCAGGTATTGTGGGGGTACTTGTATAACTGGAAGGGTATCGCATTCAAACCCAATTATCAATTTTATCAAAAATCACCATCTTCTCTTGTTCACATCCACCTCCACTTTACTTTCTTTCAAAGTCATTTCACTTCACCATGTTCCCATCTAGAGTAGTCAGTTTTAATTGATTAGCACTAGCAACTACATGAGGGGTGCTAACTAGCTTTGAGTTGTGCTAATCTAACTTCAATATTGTTCTACTCTAGACCAAGTGAATCATAAATCAAAAGTACTTTGAAATAAAATAAGCAAAGTAAATGTAAGTAAAAACATGGGATAGGTAATACATAAAAGTAAAGTGTGATGGTGCCTTTGCTCTTATAGAGCTAAGCACTTGTGTTTAGCAAGGGTTAGCTTGCCTTGAGCTGGGTAGTTATCGAAGTTCTCTTCTTCTTCCTGAGAGTAGCCCTCCTCCTCTTGGTATTCCTCGTTACTAGCGTCTATATACGAATACGAGGTATAAATACTAAACCAAGCTCACATACTAAACTAGAAACACTCAAAAGAGTTCACACACTAGTCCTATCATCAATCAAACATGGCATGGTGGATTATATGATTTGCCTTTATTTGAAAGAAAATAATTTCCTCTCATTATTCCTATTTCTTTAATTTGGTATGTTGATCTTTAAAAGAATCCATTTCTTCCCATTACCTCTTAGTAAGATTTAATCTCTTCATATAATAATAAGGTATGAAATATAGGTTGACCCAAAGTCAACATTTCATATCTATTATATGTGAGTACAATTTTAATTGAAGTGCTACACTTCACATAGTTTTAAGACTTAACATTTAAATGAATTAAAATCTCTAAGTAATAATTCTCAAGGGTTCATTAGACTAAGTCAATTCCCCTGGATACTAGTACTTAGGATCAAAATTTAAATGAGAGGTAGCTCTCATATTAGTGTTGGGTTTGAATTTCAATTTCAATTGCTCTAGAATTGACTACATAGCTATTTTATTTGATCTAGTCCATGATCATACAAACAACATGTCTATGTTATTGCATAATCAATTAGAGGACATCGTATGTGATTTATTAGAATTGGAATCAATTCAAAATCTATTCTGGTTAAATTTTAAATAAAGTTTGAATGTTCAAAAGTCCCTATCTTGTCTTTTTTATCAAATTAAATCTACAATGAAATTGGAGGTGGGGCCAGTGGCATTGGATAGATAAATTCATGGGCTTTCCAATGGTATAAAGTTTGCTAAATTTGGTTTGGAAGATTTCAAACTATTCAAAATTTGCTAAACCCTCAGCAGCACATTTGAATAATTGTTAAAACTCAATTTGAATAGATGGGCTAGGCGGGAAAGCTAAACGGGCCGAAACGAGTTTAAATTCCACTTCGCAGCCCAACAAGCAACCGGTGCGGGTGGGCTGCCCTGACGAGGTGGGGGCCACCTGTCAGCGGCTCTTTAAACGCCGAAGCGGTACGCGAAATAGAAACCGTTGGATTAGAATGAGATCCGACGGCGTGTGAACGTCGTCGTCTCCGACGAGCGGCGAGCTCCCTGGCGGCGAGCCGAGGGGGTCGGAGGGCGTACCAGGCCATTCCAGGTGTCTAGCAAGGTGCGTGGAGAAGGTGTAGTCGATGAGGAAGCCCTGGGTGCAGCGGCGGCGCTCGGGGAGGCGCCAATCGAAGCAGAGCTTCCGCGGGCTCCGGCGGACTTGAGCTCGCGATTCGAGCAGCTCCGGCGAGGACTGATGAAATTGATGGGTGGAGGAGGCTCAGTGAGGAGAGGGGAGTGGATTGTGTGAAGAGAGGAGGTGCCGATCGTCGCTATTTATAGAGGGAGGGAGGTGGCCGAGCGTGCTGTGGAGGAGCGGCCATGGCGCGGCGCTTCTGGCGCTCCAAGGGGCAAGTGAAGGACGGCTAGAGATAGGCGGTGTCCTGGCGATGCTCAACGTGCATTGGCGCAGAGAAAAGGGCGACGGGATGGCTCGGGCGCTTGCAGGGTTTGCGGCAGGGCGTGCGGCATCATTTGGTCGAGGACGACGGCGACGATGCAGGGGCAGGCCTGGGTGCTTGTCTAGCGTGTAGAGGGCGGGGAGTAGCTGCTCAACGCCGTGGTAGGGATGCAGGAGGAGGACGGTCGCGCTCGAGTGGGCGACGTACTGGCGCAGCCAGTGCGCGCTCACCGCGTTGGCTGGCATGCCCTAGCATGTTTTGGGCGCGCGCGTTCTGGCCAATGCCGAGCGTTGCCGTTGCAGGGGCTTGTACCATCGTCGTCCTTGAGATGTGGAGATGCTCCAGGACAAGGGGATGGGTTGAAATGGTGGCCAGAGGTGGAGATGCCAAAGGTGGCCGGCATGGCCACGGTAGGCTTAGTCTAGGGTTTCTTTTCTTCCTCCTCTCACTTTAATCGATCAAGGCAAGTACTGGGATGATGCAGGGGCTGTAAGAGAGTGCAATGATCAAAGATTAAAGGGGTTTAGTGAAGAAACCAGAGGGTAATAGGGTGTAGCTCAAATCTGGATTATTGCATGCAAGGTGTTCGATCATATGGCCGCATGAAGTTTTTATTTGAATTTTGGAAATCTTTTTGGTGAATCCCATTTATATAATTAAAGTGAAGTATTGGTGGTGGTGGCACTCAATTTGGAGTTGTTTTGCAAAATGTCAAAAGTGACATGATCTTCACTTTATTTCAGCATCCCTTCTTGTCACTTTTATTCTGGTCAACCTAGTCAACTCTAGCCCTGATGGTCAACACCAAAGTTACTCACCTTGACATGGTCTTGGATGGCATGGCTTTGGTTGACCAAGTTTAGTTCAAGAATTGAGAAAACCAGAGGGGTAAAGTAGTGAAGAAAATATTTTTGTGACAAGTGACCAATATCATATGTATGTAAGAATTTTGATTTCCTTGTGTTTGATTCTTGATCCAATGATGCAATTGTGTTAGTTTATCATATTGAAGTATTCTACAAGCAAGGGAGCAAGCAATTATGGCCTTGGTTGAGGATTTGCAATTTTGCATATTGTGTATGTAAGTGAAAAATGGGTTTTTCCCATTTTCTCCAATTCCCCTCAAATTAGGGTTTGAGGATCTTGGTTAGGGTTCACATAGCACTTGTTACTCATACTAACACTCATCATGGCAATTGCACAAAATAAAATCACTCAAATGCATGAACCTATATGTGGCACTATATGCATAGAAAAAGTTTTTGTTAATTGCAATATTTGACTTTGGGGAAATTGTCCTTCTTGTTTATTATTGTTGAAACTTGGGATGTTACAAACCCTTCCCCCTTACAAAAGATCTCGTCCCGAGATCTGAGAAAACTAGGTACTAAAGAGATCTGGGTACTCGGTCCTCATAAAGTCTTCTCTCTCCCAAGTGGCTTCTTCTTCGGTGTGGTTACTCCATTGGATCTTCAGAAACTTGATACTTCGGGTACGGGTGGTTCTGAAAGCTTCTTCCAGGATGCGAATAGGTACTTCGCGGTATGTCAGATCTGAGTTGATATCCACAGCTCGATGGTCGATGTTCTTGAAAACCTCGGTCTTCTCAGGTACCTCTAAACACTTCCGGAGTAGCGAGATGTGAAACACATTGTGCACCGCTGACATTTCTTCCGGTAACTCCAGCTGATAGGATACTTCTCCTCGGCGACTCAGGACCTTGAAAGGTCCGACATATCGGGGTGTGAGCTTTCCTCGAAGCTGGAATCTCTGCATTCCTTTAAGAGGGGACACCTTGAGATATACGAAATCTCCGATCTCGAAGGTCATCTCTCGACGTCTCTTGTCGGCGTAGCTCTTTTGTCTTGATTGGGTTGTCTTGAGGTACTCGCGGATCTTGTGAACCTTCTCTTCGGCTTCTCGGAGAATATCTAGTCCAAAGACTTGACTCTCTCCTACCTCCGACCAATTCAGAGGGGTACGGCACTTCCTTCCGTACAGTGCTTCGAAGGGGGCCATCTGCAAGCTGGCTTGGTAGCTGTTGTTGTACGAGAATTCTGCATATGGAAAGCAGTCTTCCCACTTAGATCCATACTCTAGCACACATGCTCTCAACATATCTTCTAGTATCTGGTTGACTCGTTCGGTCTGTCCATCGGTCTGCGGGTGATAGGCGGTGCTGAAATTCAGACGAGTTCCGAGTCCTTCATGTACTTTCTGCCAGAATCTGGAGGTGAATTGGGATCCTCTGTCGGATACTATCGACTTCGGGGTTCCGTGCAGGCTGACTATCCTTGAGATATATAACTCTGCGAGTCTCGGTCCTTGATAGGTGGTCTTGACGGGGATGAAGTGGGCGAATTTGGTTAGTCTGTCGACCACTACCCAGATGGAATCATTTCCTTTACTAGATTTGGGCAGTCCGGTGATGAAGTCCATTCCTACGGAATCCCACTTCCATTCGGGAATCTGTAGGGGTTGCAACAGTCCTGCGGGGCGTTGGTGTTCTGCTTTGACTCTTTGACAGATGTCACACTTGGCGATGTAGCTTCCAATTTCTCTCTTCATTCCATGCCACCAGAATTGTTCTTTCAAATCCTGGTACATCTTGGTTCCTCCGGGGTGAATGGAGTATAGGGTGTCGTGAGCTTCTTTCAGAATAACTTGCTTCAACTCTGAGTCTGACGGCACGCAAAGGCGCTTGTTATACCATAGCACTCCTTCTTCATCTATGGTGAATCCCGGTGCCTTTCCGGCGGCTATTTGGTTCTTGATTCCATCAATGCTAGCATTTCCTTTCTGAGCTTCTTTGATCTGACTAATCAGGGTGGGTTGGAGTTCAATGCTGGCGAGGTATCCTTCGCTAACCAGTTCAAGCCTAAACTGTTCAAACTCTTCAAACAGGCTGGGTTGCTCAATTGCTATCATGGAGTTCAACTGACATGGCAGTCTACTCAGAGCATCCGCTACCACATTTGCCTTGCCGGGGTGATAGTGGATTTCCATGTCGTAATCCTTGATTAACTCTATCCATCTGCGCTGTCTCATATTCAGCTCCTTCTGCGTGAAGATATACTTCAGGCTCTTGTGATCCGAGTAAACCTCGCATCGATTACCCATGAGGTAATGACGCCATACTTTCAGTGCTAACACCACCGCTGCTAGCTCTAAGTCATGGGTTGGATAGTTCTGTTCATGCTGCTTCAGCTGTCTTGATAGGTAAGATATCACTTTGCCTTCTTGCATCAGCACACATCCAAGACCAATCTTGGAGGCGTCACAGTACACATCAAATGGCTTGGTAATGTCCGGCATAACCAGTATTGGGGCTGTTGTCAATCTTAGCTTGAGCTGTTGAAAGCTCTCTTCACACTTGTCGGTCCATTCGAACTTCCGGTCCTTCTTCAACAATTGAGTCATTGGTCTTGCTATGCTCGAGAATCCTTCAACGAATCGGCGGTAATATCCCGCCAATCCGAGAAATGCACGGACTTCGGTCTGAGTGGTTGGGGCTTTCCATTCTTCAACAGTCTTGATTTTTGCGGGGTCAACGGCAATTCCTCCGGCTGACAAGATATGACCCAAGAATCCTACTTCTTTCAACCAGAACTCACACTTGCTGAACTTGGCATACAACTGATGTTCCCGAAGGGTATCTAGGACCACTTCCAAATGTTGCTCATGTTCTTCTTCGGACTTGGAGTATATGAGGATGTCGTCGATGAAGACAACGACAAACTTGTCCAGGAAGTTCATAAAGATCTTATTCATGAGATTCATGAAGTAAGCGGGGGCATTGGTCAATCCAAATGACATGACATTGTACTCATACAATCCATATCTGGTGGTAAAGGCAGTTTTGGGGATATCGGTGGCACGAATCTTCAGCTGATGGTATCCTGTCCGCAGATCAATCTTCGAGAATACTTGGGCTCCGGTCAGCTGGTCAAACAGATCTTCTATCTTGGGCAACGGATACTTGTTCTTAATGGTGACATCGTTGAGCTTACGGTAGTCCGTAACCAAACGAGTGGCACCGTCCTTCTTATCCACAAACAAAACTGGCGATCTCCAAGGTGACGCACTTGGTTGAATCAGACCCTTGAATAGCATATCATCCAGTTGCTTCTTCAGTTCTACTAACTCTGCCGGGTTCATGCTGTAGGCTCTCTGGGCTATAGGTCCGGTTCCGGGGATTAGCTCGATGATAAACTCGATATCCCGATCTGGGGGCATACCGGGTAGATCATCCGGGAACACATCAGGATATCGACAAACGACCCTGATCTGATCCAAGGTGGGTTTGGCTAGGCTTTGGTTACA
Source organism: Lolium perenne (assembly GCF_019359855.2). Taxonomy (NCBI): domain Eukaryota; kingdom Viridiplantae; phylum Streptophyta; class Magnoliopsida; order Poales; family Poaceae; genus Lolium; species Lolium perenne. The sequence continues at coordinate 193,816,963 of NC_067248.2, forward strand.
AGTGAATTTTCGGGGCATCCTTTCAGATATGTGTTCGACTATTATTCCGGTGCTACTAGTCATGGTGATGGCCTTCTTGGCACAATCAATCAGTCCATGATGTTTCGCCATCCAGTCCATTCCCAGGACTACTTCCAAACCTTTGGCTCCCAGAAAAATCAAATTTGCATAGAATTCTATTTCATGTATTCTGATTGGCACATCTTTGCAAATTTTTCTAGCTTTAGTGGTTGATCCAGGTATTTGAACTATCATGACATGCTTCAAACTGATGGGTTGAATCTTACTAGTGCATGCAAAATCTTCGGTAATGAATGAATGCGATGCTCCAGAATCAAACAACACTCTTGCGGGTATTGAGTTAACAGAGAACATACCCAGCACAATGTCTGGGGCTTCCTGAGCTTCTTCTGCATTCATGTGGTAGAGGCGGCCGTTGCGGTTGTTCGGGTTGTTGGGGGCGAACTTCTTGTTGGTGGTGACACGACGCTGCTGCTGCAGTGGCCCGAGGTGTTGGCGGCAGTCTTGGCGAGCTTCTTGGGGCACTCATAGGAGAAGTGCCCAGCCACTCCGCACTCGTAGCAGTTGTAGGTGGACTTGTCCTTGGGGGTGATGGGAACAGCATTGCTCCCAGTCCTTGGAGCAGTGTTGGAGTTGTTGTTGGGGGCGCGAGGTGGAGCGCGGTTGAAGTTGTTGCTGTGGTTGTTGTTGTTGTTGTAGTTGTTGTGTCCTCCTGACCTGGGGTTTCCTCCACTCCGGTTTTGATAACTCGGACGTGGATTCTGCATCGGGGGCTTGTTGTTTCTTGGGGCGAACCCTCCGCTTGAGCTGGGGCGATACTTGTGGTTGTTGCTGGGCCCACTCTGGTTCATCATACGGCGCTTGCGGTTCTCATTGGCTTGGTGTATCTTCCCCTCCATCTGAATGGCGGAGTCAACGAGGGCTTCTAAGTCAGCAAACGGGATATTGATTAGCACAGTCTGCATCTCATCATGCAGTCCATTCAGAAACCTCTCCTTCCTTTTCTCGACGGTGTCCGTCTCATCCGGGGCGTACCTTGACAAAGTGAGGAACTTGTCGCGGTATTCCACCACGGTCATTCTGCCTTGCTTCAGTTCCCTGAACTCATCCCTCATCTTCTTAATCAGACCCGGGGGTACGTGATACTTGCTAAACTTGAGTTTGAAGTCCTCCCAAGTCATCATGTGCCCCGCATTTAATGCGCGGGTACTTGTCCATCAGGCACGTGCAGGTCCAGCCAGATAGTGGGTGGCGAACAACACCTTCTCGTTGTCCTCCACTCCGGCAACCTCGAGATTGTTCTCCATAGTTTGGAGCCAATCATCAGCATCGAGGGGTTCCTCTGTCTTGCTGAACACCGGTGGGTTGGTGTTTTGGAAGTTTTTCAGCTTTGACCCTGGGTGGTCGTGGTTTCCGTGGCCTTGATTGCCCTGAGCAAGCTGTTGAAGTGCAGCTAGGTTGGCTTGACGGTCAACTCTCTCAGCTTCTCTTTCTGCCATCATCTGTTGCAGCATTTGCATCATTGCGGCTTCGTTGCGAGTTGGGGGTGCCATCTGAACAGTGATAGGGATCATGAGATGAGAGGGAAATTTCTATGGCTCATTTTGGGATAAAATTCCACACAACTTAAAACTTGATTCATAAATAATAATAATATTACACACACACAAACATAGTCATGGAGGTAGCAAATATTACAAGCCAGATGTTCAGGAGGGTTTTAAGAACCCTTTCAATAAACTACGATACATGGGGCGGGTACAAAGGACCGATACATAACACGGGACGCAAGTGCTCAGACGGGACTACTCGCCATCGACGTTGATAGGGTAGACATTGTCTACCCCGGCAGCAAGGTGCTCGTGACCATCCTCGTAAGGGTGGAACTCCAGGTCGTCGTCTTCCTCCTCCTCGTAGTCGTCGTCGTTGCTGACGTAGGAGTAGCCGTCCCCCTGGATGTTCTCCCCTTCACCTTCGCCTTCCAGCTCCTGGATCTGCTCAGCTTGGGCGGCGATGGTCGCCTTCAGAGTGGCGATCCTGGCCTTGAGGCGGTTGATGGCGTGATCCTTCTTCTGGTTGGCACGGCGGAGTGCCCTGCGTTCTCCGGCGATCACCTTGATGGTGTCCGCCTGCTGCGCCAACTGGATGTGAGTGTGGTTGGCGTATTCGCGGGAGTTGTCGAGGTCGATGCGGGTCTCGTTCAGCATGAAGTCAAGATGATCAACATGGTGGCGAAGTTGCGGGTGCGACGGCAGGTTCATTGGCACTCCGAGGGAATTGTGCCTTGCATAGTGCACAAAGCGGCTATCCGTGAAGTCCATGAAGTTTTGCCCGCACAGACGTGCGAGTCCTTCCTGAAGTCCCCTTGCGAGACCATCCGCCCAGTTGTTCTCCCTGAAGGAGAACTGGATCCTTGCGCTCATTGGGAGCGTGAACCTTCCACGAAGGTCCACCATGATCACCCACTGAAGTTGACCACTGGGCTGGTCGTTGACCATTCCGCCAAAGACTTCCGGTGGTGGGCGCCCGAGGAACTCTGAGAGGGAGAAGAGGTCCCTCTCAAAGATGAGCTCTCCACCATTCCCCAACTGATAGAACTCAGTCTGGAGAAAGGGCTGCGTGTCCACGACGTGATCCATCTGTAGAGAGATTAGATGATTAAGTTAGAGAAGTGCAAGTGTTCCAAATTTTAATTTACTTATAAGAAGGGCATGAATTTAAAGTTTGTAATAGACTCTTCAAGGTAAGAAAGTGAATAAGGTTTTCATAACTAGTCAAATCATGGAATTTGAAACTAAGTTTTTGAGCGTCCATTCTAACTAGGGTCTCCTAAGGTCAAATAATGGCTCTGATACCAACTTGTCAACACCCGGATTTTTAAGTCCAGATGCCTATTATGCCGTACATCGCAATCCCAGGAATAATGTTTTTGCGAGACATAATAGTAAGTAGCATAGAGTCATCATTTATTACAACACATATTGTCTTACAACCATAGATCACATGATCCAATATTACACGAATATATTGTTCAACATCACAAATAGTAGCGGAAGCGAAGTAGTAGTGGACTATCTATTCCACAGGCAACGCTTGACGTTAGAAGACGATCCTAGTTATCGTAGACGTCCTGTTTGTCCGTCATCCTGATACTGGTGCTCCCCTTCATAGTCTGGCATTTGAATAGCCAGGGCAAAGCCATGAGTACTTTTAAAGTACTCGCAAACTAACTCTACAATAATTACTCATTAAGTGTAAAAGGGGGTGCTAAGCTCTAGGTTCATTTGCATAAAGCCAAGTTTTAGTTTGATAAATCTTTGGTAAAGCCTTATCCTGTGCTAGACTAGCTCAAGTGGGAACATTAGTGTCATTCCCACAACTCATTATGGTTCACCATAATATCACCTTTCAATTCACCATTCATTTCTAGGATCAAAACATTTTAATGATAACGGAGATAGTATGGCCTTTCCAAACGTCCGTAACCGTGGACACGGCTATTCGAATAGGTTTAATACTCTGCAGAGGTTGTACTCTTGTGCCACAACTTTTGATTACATCCGTCGAGGATAACCCCGAATCATCGTAACACAGTACGCGGATCATCAATCGAAACCTTTCACTTATATATGCTAGTATGAGCACCTCTCCCCATGAGCTTGGCCTCCCGGTGAAAACCGCAGTCAACCCGGGAACTGCACAGGGCTTGGGCCGTACATTCACCTCATTTCAACATCATTCCACACTTAACGGAGGCAGCCGCAGCGTAACCCCTATGATGTTTGTTCAGAGGGAACCCATACTAAAATACACAAGTTTCTAGTTAAGCCCTACACATAATCAGGTATTGTGGGGGTACTTGTATAACTGGAAGGGTATCGCATTCAAACCCAATTATCAATTTTATCAAAAATCACCATCTTCTCTTGTTCACATCCACCTCCACTTTACTTTCTTTCAAAGTCATTTCACTTCACCATGTTCCCATCTAGAGTAGTCAGTTTTAATTGATTAGCACTAGCAACTACATGAGGGGTGCTAACTAGCTTTGAGTTGTGCTAATCTAACTTCAATATTGTTCTACTCTAGACCAAGTGAATCATAAATCAAAAGTACTTTGAAATAAAATAAGCAAAGTAAATGTAAGTAAAAACATGGGATAGGTAATACATAAAAGTAAAGTGTGATGGTGCCTTTGCTCTTATAGAGCTAAGCACTTGTGTTTAGCAAGGGTTAGCTTGCCTTGAGCTGGGTAGTTATCGAAGTTCTCTTCTTCTTCCTGAGAGTAGCCCTCCTCCTCTTGGTATTCCTCGTTACTAGCGTCTATATACGAATACGAGGTATAAATACTAAACCAAGCTCACATACTAAACTAGAAACACTCAAAAGAGTTCACACACTAGTCCTATCATCAATCAAACATGGCATGGTGGATTATATGATTTGCCTTTATTTGAAAGAAAATAATTTCCTCTCATTATTCCTATTTCTTTAATTTGGTATGTTGATCTTTAAAAGAATCCATTTCTTCCCATTACCTCTTAGTAAGATTTAATCTCTTCATATAATAATAAGGTATGAAATATAGGTTGACCCAAAGTCAACATTTCATATCTATTATATGTGAGTACAATTTTAATTGAAGTGCTACACTTCACATAGTTTTAAGACTTAACATTTAAATGAATTAAAATCTCTAAGTAATAATTCTCAAGGGTTCATTAGACTAAGTCAATTCCCCTGGATACTAGTACTTAGGATCAAAATTTAAATGAGAGGTAGCTCTCATATTAGTGTTGGGTTTGAATTTCAATTTCAATTGCTCTAGAATTGACTACATAGCTATTTTATTTGATCTAGTCCATGATCATACAAACAACATGTCTATGTTATTGCATAATCAATTAGAGGACATCATATGTGATTTATTAGAATTGGAATCAATTCAAAATCTATTCTGGTTAAATTTTAAATAAAGTTTGAATGTTCAAAAGTCCCTGTCTTGTCTTTTTTATCAAATTAAATCTACAATGAAATTGGAGGTGGGGCCAGTGGCATTGGATAGATAAATTCATGGGCTTTCCAACGGTATAAAGTTTGCTAAATTTGGTTTGGCAGATTTCAAACTATTCAAAATTTGCTAAACCCTCAGCAGCACATTTGAATAATTGTTAAAACTCAATTTGAATAGATGGGCTAGGCGGGAAAGCTAAACGGGCCGAAACGAGTTTAAATTCCACTTCGCAGCCCAACAAGCAACCGGTGCGGGTGGGCTGCCCTGACGAGGTGGGGGCCACCTGTCAGCGGCTCTTTAAACGCCGAAGCGGTACGCGAAATAGAAACCGTTGGATTAGAATGAGATCCGACGGCGTGTGAACGTCGTCGTCTCCGACGAGCGGCGAGCTCCCTGGCGGCGAGCCGAGGGGGTCGGAGGGCGTACCAGGCCGTTGCAGGTGTCTGGCAAGGTGCGCGGAGAAGGTGTAGTCGATGAGGAAGCCCTGGGTGCAGCGGCGGCGCTCGGGGAGGCGCTAATCGAAGCAGAGCTTCCGCGGGCTCCGGCGAACTTGAGCTCGCGATTCGAGCAGCTCCGGCGAGGACTGATGAAATTGATGGGTGGAGGAGGCTCAGTGAGGAGAGGGGAGTGGATTGTGTGAAGAGAGGAGGTGCCGATCGTCGCTATTTATAGAGGGAGGGAGGTGGCCGAGCGTGTTGTGGAGGAGCGGCCATGGCGCGGCGCTTCTGGCGCTCCAAGGGGCAAGTGAAGGACGGCTAGAGATAGGCGGTGTCCTGGCGATGCTCAACGTGCATTGGCGCAGAGAAAAGGGCGACGGGATGGCTCGGGCGCTTGCAGGGCGTGCGGCATCATTTGGTCGAGGACGACGGCGACGGTGCAGGGGCAGGCCTGGGTGCTTGTCTAGCGTGTAGAGGGCGGGGAGTAGCTGCTCAAAGCCGTGGTAGGGATGCAGGAGGAGGACGGTCGCGCTCGAGTGGGCGACGTACTGGCGTGGCCAGTGCACGCTCACCGCGTTGGCTGGCATGCCCTGGCATGTTTTGGGCGCGCGCGTTCTGGCCAATGCTGAGCGTTGGCGTTGCAGGGGCTTGTACCATCGTCGTCCTTGAGATGTGGAGATGCTCCAGGACAAGGGGATGGGTTGAAATGGTGGCCAGAGGTGGAGATGCCAAAGGTGGCCGGCATGGCCACGGTAGGCTTAGTCTAGGGTTTCTTTTCTTCCTCCTCTCACTTTAATCGATCAAGGCAAGTACTGGGATGATGCAGGGGCTGTAAGAGAGTGCAATGATCAAAGATTAAAGGGGTTTAGTGAAGAAACCAGAGGGTAATAGGGTGTAGCTCAAATCTGGATTATTGCATGCAAGGTGTTCGATCATATGGCCGCATGAAGTTTTTATTTGAATTTTGGAAATCTTTTTGGTGAATCTCATTTATATAATTAAAGTGAAGTATTGGTGGTGGTGGCACTCAATTTGGAGTTGTTTTGCAAAATGTCAAAAGTGACATGATCTTCACTTTATTTCAGCATCCCTTCTTGTCACTTTTATTCTGGTCAACCTAGTCAACTCTAGCCCTGATGGTCAACATCAAAGTTACTCACCTTGACATGGTCTTGGATGACATGGCTTTGGTTGACCAAGTTTAGTTCAAGAATTGAGAAAACCAGAGGGGTAAAGTAGTGAAGAAAATATTTTTGTGACAAGTGACCAATATCATATGTATGTAAGAATTTTGATTTCCTTGTGTTTGATTCTTGATCCAATGATGCAATTGTGTTAGTTTATCATATTGAAGTATTCTACAAGCAAGGGAGCAAGCAATTATGGCCTTGGTTGAGGATTTGCAATTTTGCATATTGTGTATGTAAGTGAAAAATGGGTTTTTCCCATTTTCTCCAATTCCCCTCAAATTAGGGTTTGAGGATCTTGGTTAGGGTTCACATAGCACTTGTTACTCATACTAACACTCATCATGGCAATTGCACAAAAGAAAATCACTCAAATGCATGAACCTATATGTGGCACTATATGCATAGAAAAAGTTTTTGTTAATTGCAATATTTGACTTTGGGGAAATTGTCCTTCTTGTTTATTATTGTTGAAACTTGGGATGTTACATCTCCCCACTTCACCGGCGTACTCTCTTGGCAAAGTTTACCTGAATGTCGTCTTTGGCAAACCCGACAACTTCAGGAGGAAAAGATCGAGTTCGAAGTCGTGAACTGGGAATCGCAGTATCACGCTATACTCGGAAGACCAGCTTATGCCAAGTTCATGGCTGTACCGCACTACGCATACCTCAAGCTGAAAATGCCTGGGAGCAACGGGACAAACATCACAGTCTATGGAAGTTTCTCACACTAGGACAATTGCGATCGCGACTTTCAGAGGATTGCTGCAAAGTTTGGGCTGAAGCAGGAAATTACTGATCTTCCTTCCAAGTCATCGTCACACGATAATAAGGAAGAAGAACGCGTTAGAGGAGCGAAGAAGAAGCCAGCCGACCTTGCTCTAGAAGCTTCGGCAGCACAAACTTCTGCAGCCAAACCTTCGGCAGCTGATGGCACAGAAGACATAGGAGACAGCAAGACACTAGCAATCGCTGTCCAGACCCCTGGTGAAATCAACGACGCTTCGAGAACCACTAACGTGGTGAACAAGCTAGAAGATGAGAAGAACCCCTTCCTTGCTTAAGCAATTTACTAGTGTTTAGTTTTCCCTTTCTTTTCAAGCAGGGCTCTCCCTTTTTCGCCTTTTAGTATCGTGTTTCTATTATTAATGAGAACTTAAGTTTTGATTCCTTGAAAAGCATTGCAGTAATTCGGAGCACCTAAACCGCATCATCGTAAACCTTGCTTACGCCCCCTGGTGAACGACGGTGCAACATAGTGCGCGGCAAAAGATCGTGCTCTGAAAAAGCCTCTACGAGTGCTACAGGATGCAAAATAAACAAGGACACTAACCCTTCCCTCTGCTATAGATGCCTCTACGAGCGCCGTAAATAGCAAGAGTTCGGAAATACATATAAACACAACCCACGTTCGATATTTTACTTATGGAAATATCAAAGAACAACGGGCTCATTGGCAGTGCACCCGATACATTCGGGAGCTGCTGTCAAAACATACATCGGTTGAAAGCAAAGTTGCATATACAACGGGTTTAGCAAGACCTGCAACACGAGCTGATCACTCAAATAATTTGCTAACCAACGAATACACATACGTCTAAACGGGCAATTAAGATTGGCTCCTTCAAAATTTGCCAACGACATTGACACGGTAAAAATACATATACATGTATCTACCGAATAAAAAGTCTCGACTACGCAATCCAAACACAGTTGGATGAAGTAGCCAAAATACCTATTTACAAAACAAACTTAACCCTGAATTACCCTTGCGGAGTCTCTGTTTCTTCAGGTATCTTTGAATCCTTTTCAAGCTTGTCTACAATTATATTGGCGGGCAACAATACCTTCGGGTACAGCGTCTCCAAATCACCAACCGCATTGGCGATAGTCAGCAGATTTGCTGAAGGATAATGTGCAAGGACGAGGGCAAGTGTAAATCTGGCCCCTGCAAAAACCTGAGCTCGCACCAAGTCTCGAATCTTCTTGGTATTCCCAAATTCATACATCAGAGTCAGCAGCGTAGGAGGGACCGCGTTCCAGGGGAACATCGTCCTCCAAATTACCCTCAGGGCTTTGTAGCACTTGTCGAAGAAATGGTGGACCTGCTGGACCCGATCTTGAAATTGTGCGATAGCCGAAGCCTTCGAGTGTTCCCTCCAGAAAATCTCTTCGGCTGATGACAGCTGGGTCAATGCGTTCACACGATCGTGAATCCGCTTGTTCTCTTCAGCACGCTTCAGAGCTATGACTAGCAAAAGGAATCAACGGAAGATCAGGCAATGTGTTTTTGACAAAGAGTAATGAGTACAAGGACCACGAAACTTACAGTTTAAACTTTCAGTGGCCTTATGCATTTCAGTAAGAGCATAGCGCTCTACGTCGGCTGCAATCTCACCCTTCTTCTTGATAATGGCAGCCAAGGCAGGTGCTGCGCAGATCCTTTTCCAACTGCGCGATCCGATCCTTCATACGTTGGATTCAATCATCTTCAGAAAGAGCACCCGAAGAATCGTCAACAAATGTAGGCACTGGAAACACCTGCAAGGAAAAGCGTCAAAAGCATGACGGATCGCTTCGCATCAACATCAGAAGGTACTCCCATCGGGAGAGTGCAAGTGAAAATATCATAACAAGGGTGTACTAGAAACATTGCTAGCACGGAGTTTATTACAAACATAAGTTTGGCGACAGAACATTGTTTAACATCAGCTCAAAGAGAAGTTTGTTACAAAAATCAAAGCGCTTGGGTCTGAGTCGATAAACTGGGGCCAGCCGATGTCTTCCTTGATGAAACCAGCTCAAGGAGCTGGCGTGCACACTTAAGGGCTGACATTTTGAAGACGCTTAAATCAATGAACCGCCCATCTTGCTCTTTCGGCAGCTCCTTAGACATATCTTCGATATCGGCCTTGAAGCCATGACCCATCATAAGTTGGAAGGCTAGGAGGGCACCATAGGTACGCGAAGTGCATTTGAATACCTCGATAACCTCCTTGGTGTCGACTGCGAAGGCGTCGATCAGCTGCCCCAGAGTCTTGTCTTGACTGATCTTGGGGAAGATCATCGAGTGCATCCGCGCCATGGCACCTTTCCCCTTTTCAAGAAGCTCCCGTGTAAGCTGGTGGGAGGCGAGAGTCATCGACACACCGTATGCCGGAGAGTTGTTTGGAATCTTGTCCAAGGCATTGGTAGGGATGTCGGCGGCCTCTGCAAGAGAATGAAATAAAAAGAATTACTGACAAAGAATCAAAATCATAAGTGCAATAATCGACAGAGAAGCATAAAAGAGATTACCAAGCAAAGCCAAGGAAGACTGGCGAAGGAGTTCATCTTTTTCAGTCGCCCGAGCCTCGGCGGCCAGCCTAGACGCTTCCTCTTCTTTCAGCTTCTCCTTCAGCTTGCCCAGTTCCTCCTTCAGGGAGTCGACCTCTTGGCAAGCTGCGGCGGCTATTTTGACTAAGTCGTCCAACTTTGAGGAAGAAGATTTAACTTCCTTCTGCAGCCGAACCTTGTCTGCCTCCAGGGAAGTAAATTGGGAGGCGAAGGCCTCCAAAGAAGATATAACGCCCCGCAGGTCCTTAAGGAAAGGGGAAAATAGATGTTTGACAAAGAATCATTAAATAAGGCACATTCAAGGAAATTCGCGTTGTAATTGAAAAGGAGCTACAGGTTTTTCTGAAGGAGGGGTCGTGGCGGCAGCAGTTTAAGGAACATCATTCCCCCTAGAGAGGGAGGAAGCAGTCGATACCTAGGCCGCGGGGGCTGCCATAGGAGCCGAAGCTTCGGAAGCCGCGACGTCCAGCGGAGCAGCGCCAGATTTGGCTTTCTTAGACTGAGGTTCAATGAAACCTTTGTCACTGCGAAAGGAAATGGCTGACAAGAATTATGAAAGAAATATGAGTGATAAAGACAAAATATGAATTCTAGGAAGAAGGCATTTACATGTCGAAAAGATCGTCTTCATCGGCAAAACCGCCGGTTGATCTCTTCACGGGGGAAGCTCTGGTCTCCTCCACAGCTGCATTAACAAAGGCATCACGATCAGCGTCGTCATCACGCACTGATCCCGCTGTGTCGCAAGCATCATTGGATGAGGAAGGAAGATCGGTGTGGACAGCTTCAGAATATATCGGATCATTGTGTTCGTTCTGTGGATCTGTGTACTCAGCAGTATAAAAATCAACAGGGGCTGAGGAGCCTCTTCCCTCGGAAGTATCATTTGGCAAATCATGCAGGTTTCCAGAAACTATGGGGATCTGTCGAAGAAAAGAACAAATAAGAACGATAGTAGTTATGTCGACACAGTGGAACAGAGTAATAAGAGTATGAGAAGGAAAATTACCTTTGACGGTGGATGATCGGCATCAAGAGGGGAATAAGAAGATATCAATGGGATCGAGTCTTCCTGACTAAAGAGAGTAAGGCGACGAACTTCATCAAGCAGCTCCTTTTCCGATAGTTCGGCAATGTTTATCCCGGTTTCATTCTTTGGACCCGAATACAACCACATCGGACAAACTCTGGCCATGACTGGTTGGACTCGACGTTTTAAGAACACCGCGGCCACCTCTGTGTCGATCATAGTTTGACCATCGGCTTCTTTGATCCGAAGGAATTTGGCAAATAACTCGTCGGTTGCTGTCCTTTCGTCGGGAGAGAGGATGTTCTTCCAAGAATGCTTAGGCTTGGCTTCAAGGACGTCGGCAAAGCAAGGAAGCTGGGACTCGGTTGTTGAGAAATCCTTAACATAAAACTATTTCAGCCTCCATCCTTGCACGGATTCTCTCATTGGTAAACTGAAATAGTTAACCTCTGAACGGACAACAAACCCCACTCCTCCAATGACAAAAGATCCATTACTACTGTTGTATCTCTTTACGAAGAAGATCTTCTTCCACAACCCGAAGTGAGGCTTGATGCCCAAGAACGCCTCGCAGAGGGTGATGAACACAGCAACATGAAGGATTGAATTAGGGGTGAGTTGCCACAGTTGGATTTCGTAAGTCCGCAGAAGGCGATGAAGGAATTCGTGGGCAGGAAGCGAGAGACCCTGATACAAGAACGACAGGAACATCACGGTAAAACCAACAGGGGGATTGGGCCGAGAAATCGCACCTGGAAGAATCACATTCCCCTCGTCAGAGGAGATTAACCCAAGGCTTCGGGCCCTCTTCTCATCACGCTTCGTGATGGAGGACGCTAGCCAATCTCCAGGTTTGGCTATCGAGCTTGGCGGCGCTGGCGGCGCCGGAGCTGGGGGAGGAGCATCTGGAGCGCTCCTCTTCAGAAGATTCGAGGAGGCATTGGCGGCGGCGCCACCGCTCGTGGAGCTGGCGGCGGTAGCGAGGTTCTTCTTCTTCACCATTGCAAGATCTGGAGAAGATCTAAAAAGCGGTGGTGGCGGCGCAGCGGTTGCGAAAGAGAGAGGAAGAAGAAGGACAAGAAGATGTTACGGTGAATATGGGAAGACACTAAAAGGATTTTGTCCTCTAAAGGTTTTATGTAAGGGAGAACTTGAGGATTGCGTGGGCACGCGTCTTTGTTGCCAGTTCATTAAGGGGGCCTTTTTTCCATTGGTGATTGCGGAAATCGAGGAGGCGCCTTGGTAACCGTATGAGAAAGGCGGATATTACTTAAAAATAGGGCCGGGCAGAGGAAGAATGGAACCAGCAGGTCGCGTCTTGTCAGTCAAAATCAAAATGTCAGTAACGTCATCAGCGACATCGTAAGGAGTGCTCGAAGCATTCGAAGGAATGGAAAAAGTATCGGATGGTGAATTTGAGTCTATGCACGGATTGCGAGCATCCGCACTTAGACTCGGGGGCTACTCCCATCGGGAGCGCTGGGCGCGCACCCGATAAAATGAGGACTCGAAGACATTCCTATGAAGAAACGTCTGAAGAAAAAGATGGCTGCTCAGCTCGAGTCAGCACCCGGCTGCAAGCGCCCGTGCCCAGACTCGGGGGCTACTCCCATCGGGAGCACTGGACGCGCACCCGATAGAACTTTTTTGCACTCCAGGATCATGCCCAGGTACTTGATTCTGTGTAGGGTAACGTTGTTTTGCCATCGGCAGTTAACCAGCAAAAGTTGGGCACGTTACTCATTATCCCTTGCGTGCGGAAAATATATTGGATGACCTATGAAGACTTGCAGAAAAACTTCGGCAGAGAAAAATATTCGAGTGGTACAACTTGAGTCTACGCACGGATTGCAAGCATCCGTACCTAGACTCGGGGGGCTACTCCCATCGGGAGCGCTGACGCGCACCCGACATAAGAAGATGATGCTGATTCAAGATGAACAAGAACAATCAAGGAGAAGAACATTGAGGGGAGGCATGCTTTAGTCTCTACCCAAACTATTTTCGGCTAGACACTCGGGGGCTACTGACGTGGACATTACCCTTCGGGTAACCGACATTGCCCTATCCTGTACAATCTAGTTGGAGGCCCATGAAGGCACTTGAAGGCAAGGCGGGCCACTTGGATGACGCACCAGAAGGTTTCTTGGCGGACAAGACAAGGAAGGAGCCGAACAAGGAAAGTTTAGATTTAGAACTACTGTAAATCTAGTCGTACTCGGTTAGACCTCTTGAGACCTGGCCACCTATATAAAGGCCAGGAGAGGGGCTTCCGAGGGACACGATCAACCATAGCAATCTTAGCCACCAAAAGTCTAGAGCTAGGCCGCCGTAGCACTTAGCCTCTCGACGAGAACACAGCCGAACTCTTCATAATCAAGATCAGACAGGCAGGATGTAAGGGTTTTACCTCATCGAGGGCCCCGAACCTGGGTAAATCGCTCTCCCCGCTTGTCTGTGAACTGATGTCTCGTTTCAGCTTACAGGATTCCATCAACCCTAAGCCCCAATCGGAGGGCATTGCCGAGGAGTACCCTCGACAACGACCTTGATTGGGTGCTCGTGGAAGTAGGGAGCGAGTCGCCGCTGGGCCCTGAGTACGGCGTACACTAATTTTTGGTAGTGCGGGTACCACTGCTTTGACTCGGTGATACGTCTCGAACGTATCTATAATTTCTGATGTTCCATGCTAGTTTTATGACAATACCTACATGTTTTGCTCACACTTTATAATGATTTTATGCATTTTCCGGAACTAACCTATTAACAAGATGCCGAAGTGCCAGTTCCTATTTTCTGTTGTTTTTGGTTCCAGAAAGGCTGTTCGGGCAATATTCTCGGAATTCGACGAGACAAAGACCAAATATTTTAGTTCACCGAGACGGACCAGAATACCGAAGGGGAGCCGGAGAGGAGGCCCAGGGCCTCCAAACCATAGGCTCGCGCGGCCTAGAGGGGGGGCGCCGCCCTATGAGGAGGGAGCCCCATGGCTCCTCCGACTCCGCCTCTTCGCCTATAAAACCCCTTGTGACCTAAAAACTCGACACCAATTGATGAAACTCTAGAAAGACTCCAGGGACGCCGCCGCCATCGCAAAACTCCGTTTCGGGGGACAGAAGTCTCTGTTCCGGCACGCCGCCGGGATGGGGAATTGCCCCCGGAGTCATCTCCATCGACTCCATCGCTATCTTCATCGTCATTGCTGTCTCCCATGATGATGAGGGAGTAGTTCTCCCCCGAGGCTGAGGGCTCTACCGGTAGCTATGTGGTTCATCTCTCTCTCCCATGTGATCTTTATGTGATCATGAGCTTTGTATCACTATTAATCTATGTGCTACTCTAGTGATGTTATTAAAGTAGTCTATTCCTTCTCCATGATGTAAAGTTAACAGTGTGTGCATCATGAAGTACTTGGCGTAGGTTATGATTGCAATCTCTTGTAGATTATGAAGTTAACTATTACTATGATAGTATTGATGCGATCTATTCCCCCTTTCATAGCTATTGTTGACAGTGTGTATGCTATGTTAGTACTCGGTCTAAATTGCAACGGTCTATTATGCACTCTAGAGGTTACTTTAATATGAACTCCAAATGTTGTGGAGCTTGTTTACTCCGGCTTGAGGTGTGCTTTTATATCCCTACACAATGAATGGTGTTTGTTATCCAACAAGAGAGTGTTTGAAGTAGCATTTATTTATTCAGTTATGTGATCATTGTTGAGAGTGTCCACTAGTGAAAGTACGATCCCTAGGCCTTATTTCTAAGCATTGAAACACCGTTTATTTACTGTTCTACTGCATGTTTACTTGCTGCCATATTTATTTCATATTGTTATTACCACTCATATTCATCCATATCACTTACATTTTACTATCTCTTCGCCGAACTAGTGCACCTATACATCTGACAAGTGTATTAGGTGTGTTGGGGACACAAGAGACTTCTTGTATCATAATTGCAGGGTTGCTTGAGAGGGATATCTTTGACCTCTACCTCCCTGAGTTCGATAAACCTTGGGTGATTCACTTAAGGGAAACTTGCTGCTGTTCTACAAACATCTGCTCTTGGAGGCCCAACACTGTCTACAGGAATAGAAGCGTGCGTAGACATCAAGCTATTTTTTGGCGCCGTTGCCGGGGAGGTAAGGTAAAAGGTATTCACATCTTCCGACTACTAAGCTATTTCCTAGCACTGTTGCCGGTGTGTGAGTGCTCGAAGCTATTTCCTTTAGATCTTGCAATTGCATCTTTTTGTTTCTTGTTTTTATTTTTCACTAGTTAGACATAACGGAAAACAACAGTGAGCTTTTTAATTTATTTCCCGAGTTAAGACATGAATTATTTGATGCGAAAATTTAAAAACCTATGGAACCTTATTTGCATGCTAGTAGCAATGTTATTAGTATGAACGCAATTACTGCTAATGCTATGGAAAAGTCTAAGCTTGGGGAAGCTAGTTTTTATGATCTTTTTAGCTTCCCATCTTTAGGGGAGAAAATTTGCTCTGATAATACTTTATCTCCCATATGCGATAGCTGTAATGATGCTTGTGATATTTTAAATCCACCTACTGAAAGTATTCCTTTCAAGATACCCATGAAAATTATTGAACGTGCTGTGGATAACCGCTATGAAGGGGATGGAACTGTCCATCCTGGAGATCATTTATTGTTTTTACATGAATTATGCGGGTTATTCAAGTGTGCAGGTATTGCTATGGATGAAGTTAGGAAGAAACTATTCTCTATATCGCTGTCTGGTAAAGCGGCGCATTGGTATAAATTGTTGAAGAATGGGGATTATATTGATTGGAAGGATATTGTGCCTCTATTTTATTCTAAATTATATCCTCCAAGTGAAATTCACAAAGACCGGAACCGCATATATAATTTCTGGCCTCACGATGGAGAGAGTATTGCCTAAGCATGGGGGAGATTGAAGTCTTTAATGCTCAAATGCCCCATTCATGAGCTTCCTGGTAATATCATCATTGATAATTTCTATGCAAGACTTTCTTTTCAAGATAAAACCTTGCTGGATACTACTTGTTCTGGATCATTTACACGCAACAACGAAGAGTTTAAACGGGACCTTCTTGATCGGATTCAGGAGAATACTGAAGGATGGGAGAACGACAAAGATAGAGAGTGAGGTATAAATTATGATTATGAATGCATTGAAACTTTTATGGATACTGATAAATTTCGTAATATGAGTGCTACTTATGGTCTTGACTCTCAAGTTGTTGCAAATTTTTATAAAGCTTTTGCCTCTCATTTTGAATTGCCTAGGAAGAATTTTGATAAGTATCATGAACCTTTCAAACACACTTGCATGGAAAATGAAATTGTTGTTAATGATTGCAATAAACATGCCCAAACTTCTGAAAATACTATTTCTTATAAGCGTGTTAATTTTTGTGGAATGCATAGACCTTGTGGATATAATCAAATCGAAGATGAATATTGTATCCATCATAGGAATGAAAAAACTAGAAAGTGGTTTAGGGCTCTAGATGATCTTGGTGAAAAAGTTTGTGCCCTCTATCCTTTTATTTGTGAACTTTGCCATAGAGTGGGTCATTTTAATTTTCAATGCTCCTCCAATGATAATTCGAACCCCATGAGTGCTGCAAATTTGTATTGTGATGATGAAATCCTTCCTAATCAGCATGATGAACTTACTTTATTTTTGGGGTGTGAAGAGTTATCAAGAAAAATTTCTTTGTTAGATATTAATGATCTTGATATTAATAGTGTCATGCATGGGTGTATTTCTTATTGCATTGATAATTGCCATACAAATACTTACATACAAAATATTTTAGAAGATGACACTTTGCCAAAATATGAGAGACACCACTAGTGAACTGTGGACCCCGGTCCATTCTTTTACATCTGAAATGCAATCTACTGCAATCATTGTTATCTGCTGTTCTTTGCAAACAAACATCATTCTCCACACCATACGTTTAATCCTTTGTTTACAGCAAGCCGGTGAGATTGACAACCTCACTGTTAAGTTGGGGCAAAGTATTTTGATTGTGTAGTGCAGGTTCCACGTTGGCGTCGGAATCCCTGGTGTTGCGCCGCACTACACTCCTCCACCAATAACCTTCACGTGGCCTTCATCTCCTACTGGTTCGATAACCTTGGTTTCTTTCTGAGGGAAAACTTACTGCTGTGCGCATCACACCTTCCTCTTGGGGTTCCCAATGGACGTGTGCTTCACGCGCCATCACCAAGCTCCGCAGGCACACCGCTCCAGGAACCAACATGCCAACATAGGAGATTGAGATCTCTCGATGGGAGAGATCCAAGATCTCAAACCAAGACGTGAGCATGCTCAAGAAGCTCGGGCTGCTGAAGAAGAAAGAAGCGCTGATCTTTCCTGGAGATGAAAGTTTCCCGACGCCGCGCATCGGATATCGGGTAACATTCATTGACCACCTTATTCGCGGCCTTTCCACCCCCATTCATGAGTTCCTTTGTGGACTGCTCTTTATCTATGGGATTCAGCTACATCAGCTGACCCCTAACTCCATCCTCCACATCTCAATTTTCATCACCTTGTGTGAATTATTCCTCGGGACCCATCCTCATTGGGGCCCGTGGAAGCGCATCTTCTATCTTCGTCGCAACAGCTCCCGCAACATCGCCTACAATGTGGGCGGTGTTTTCATCTGCATCTGTCCCGACGTCGATTACTTCGATGTCAAATTTCCCGACTCCGTCCAAGGGTGGCGCAGGAGATGGCTATACATCCAGGAGGAGCACAACAACTCTCAAGAATACAACATTGCTCCCTTTGATGGTACCGCAAAAATCCTCAGGCGCCGATCCTGGGACTCCGAAGCCACAGCCGAAGAAAAATCGGCTACCGATGCGCTGATGAAGCGCATCCACGAGTTGCAGAACACCCGCGGTGAAGAGCTGTCGGGTGTCCAAATTACCGCCTACTTCCTTAGGATTAGGGTGCAGCCTCTGCAGGCTCGCAAAAACCCTCTTTGGATGTACGTTGGCGAGGAAGATGTTGACCGCCTATCCAAGGATCTTTCTGTGAAGGACTTGGAGAAGCTCGTCCGACGTTTTCCCTCGCTAAGCAAGAAAAACGATGTTCCAACCTCCTGACGCATGGAGCCGTATAGCGGCAGCCACACCCTTCCCGAAGCAAGTAACTTTTATCTTTCGAGTTATACTTTTATTTATCGACTACTTCCTCATCTAATGTTTTATCTTGTCCTTGCTTGTTCATCTTGCATAACCACCAAATTTTATATTGCCTTCCCCCTCTTCCTGAAGGTGGAGAAGTGGATGAGCGAGCTGTTATTAATTATGACTCGCAAGATCCCTCTCGTCCTGAGAGTAAAGTCGCAGGATCTCACAAATCCATGACTTCCTCCGAAAAATCTGAATTGGAGCCTGCTAAGTCAGGCCACTCTCCCCCTTCTATTGTCTCTCCAAGGAGCAAGAGGAAAAGGGATGATGTCGAGGATTCTGGCAGCTTGAAGCCTACGGAACCTGCTGTCGAAGAAACGTCACCCAAGGAAGAGGGTGCCTTCAACCCTTATGATGACGCAGACTCCGTTAGCTCCTAAGTTTCTTCCCCATCATTATTTGTTCTCGTCCTCTCTTTTTTGTATTTACGCACTCGCTTTTCTATGTTGATAGCAGTGATGATGAAGAAAAAAAGAAACCGAGGTTCATGGTGCGGCTCTTACGAGTACCTCCCTGATGTCTACGCACGCTTCTATTCCTGTAGACAGTGTTGGGCCTCCAAGAGCAGAGGTTTGTAGAACAGCAGCAGGTTTCCCTTAAGTGAACCACCCAAGGTTTATCGAACTCAGGGAGGTAGAGGTAAAAGATATCCCTCTCAAGCAACCCTGCAATTAAGATACAAGAAGTCTCTTGTGTCCCCAACACACCTAATACACTTGTCAGATGTATAGGTGCACTAGTTCGGCGAAGAGATAGTGAAATACAAGTAATATGGATGATTATAAGTAGTAATTGCAATCTGAAATAAAAATGGCACCAAGCGAACATGTAGCAGAACTTGTTGGGAACGGTGTTTCAATGCTTAGAAACAAGGCCTAGGGATCATACTTTTACTAGTGGACACTCTCAACAATGATCACATAATTGAATAAATAAATGCTACTCTCAAACACTCTCTTGTTGGATAACAAACACCATTCATTGTGTAGGGCTGCAAAAGCACACCTCAAGCCGGAGTAAACAAGCTCCACAACGTCATAAAAGAATCACACACGATGCGCACACTGTCACCATCACACCGTGGAGAGTGACTCCGGAGTTCATAGTAAAGTAACCTCTAGAGTGCATAATAGACAAGAGTAACATCTATATATTCAACTAGATTACAAAGCTCATGATCACATAAAGATCACACCATGGGAGAGAGAGATGAACCACATAGCTACCGGTAGATCCCTCAGACTCGGGGGAGAACTACTCCCTCCTCATCATGGGAGACAGCAACGGCGATGAAGATGGCGATGGAGTCGATGGAGATGGCTCCGGGGGCAATTCCCCGTCCCAACAGGGTGCCGAAACAGATACTTCTATCCCCCGAATTAGGGTTTTTGGTGGCGGCGGAGCTACGGAACTCTTCTGGAGAAATCGTCGATCTCCTTAGGGTTTTTAGGGCAGGAGCTTAATATAGGCGAAAGGGAGGCGCGAGGGGGTGCCCGAGGGGCCCACCCCATAGGGCGGCGCCGCCCTCCTGGCCGCGCCAGTGGATGGGGAGGAGGCCGTGGGCCTCCTCTGGCCTGGCCCTTCTGGCTCCGTGGGTCTTCTGGCGAAATAGAATTTCTGTAATTTTTCTGGATTTTTTCGAGCACTTTGGTTTTTGGGACTTTTCTGCAAAAAACAGACATAATAAACAGAAACTGGCACTGTGGCATCTTGTTAATAGGTTAGTCCAATAAATGCCATAATATGATATAAAGTGCATATAAAACATGTAGCTATTGGCATAAAACTAGCATGGAACATAAGAAATTATAGATACGTTGGAGACGTATCAAGCATCCTCAAGCTTAGTTCCTACTCGCCCTCGAGTAGGTAAACGATAAAAAGAATAATTTCTGAAGTGACATGCTACCAACATAATCTTGATCAATACTATTGTAAAGCATATGAAATGAATGGAGTGACTCAAAGCAATGGTCTATAGTTTGCTAACAAAAAGATAATGACTAAACAACTGAATCATATAGCAAAAACTTTTCATGAATAGTACTTTCAAGACAAGCATCAAAAAGTCTTGCATAAGAGTTAACTCATAAAGCAATAGATTCTTAATAAAAGGTTTTGAAGCAACACAAAGGAAGATTTAAGTTTCAGCAATTGCCTTCAACTTTCAACATGCATATCTCATGGATAATTGTCAACACAAAGTAATATAATAAGTGCAATAAGGAAGCATGTAAGAATCAATGCACACAGTTGACACAAGTGTTTGTTTCTAAGATAGAAAGAAGTAGGTAAACCGACTCAACATAAAGTAAAAGAAAGGCCCTTCGCAGAGGGAAGCAGGGATTAAATCATATACTAGAGCTTTTCAAGTTTTGAAATCATAAAGAGAGCATAAAAATAAAGTTTTGAGAGGTGTTTGTTGTTGTCAACGAATGGTAGTGAGCACTCTAACCCCCTTGTCAAACAGACTTTCAAAGAGCGGCTCCCATGAAGGACGTTATCTCTACCAGTAAGGTAGATCATCCCTCTTCTCTTTCGTTTACACATGTATTTTAGTTTTATTTATAGATGACACTCCTCCCAACCTTTTGCTTTCACAAGCCATGGCTAACCGAATCCTCAGGTGCCTTCCAACATTTCACATACCATGGAGGAGTGTCTATTGCAAAATTAAGTTGCTTACTGATAAATCGGGGCAAAACATGTGAAGAGAATTATTAATGAAAGTTAATTAATTGGGGCTGGGCACCCCGTTGCCAGCTCTTTTTGCAAAATTATTGGATAAGCAGATGTATATGCCACTAGTCCGTTGGTGAAAGTCTGCCCAACAAGATTGAAAGATAAAACACCACATACTTCCTCATGAGCTATAAAACATTGACACAAGTTGCCTGCTCTTTTTGCAAAATTATTGGATAAGCAGATGTATATGCCACTAGTCCATTGGTGAAAGTCTGCCCAACAAGATTGAAAGATAAAACACCACATACTTCCTCATGAGCTATAAAACATTGACACAAATAAGGAGTAATAAAGTTTTGAATTGTTTAAAGGTAGCACATGAAGTATTTACTTGGAATGGCAGAAAAATACCACATAGTAGGTAGTTATGGTGGACACAAATGGCATAGGTTTTGGCTCAAGGTTTTGGATGCACGAGAAGCATTCCCTCTCAGTACAAAGCTTTGGCTAGCAAGGTTGTTTGAAGCAAACACAAGTATAAACCGGTACAGTAAAACTTACATAAGAACATATTGCAGGCATTATAAGACTCTACATTGTCTTCCTTGTTGCTCCAACACTTTTACCAGAAAATATCTAGACCTTAGAGAGACCAATCATGCAAACCAAATTTCAACAAGCTCTATGGTAGTTCTCCACTAATAGGTTTAGACTACATGATGCAAGAGCTTAAACATGATCTACTTGAGAGCTCAAAACAACTGCCAAGTATCAAATTATTCAAGACAGTATACCAACTACCACATGAAGCATTTTTTGTTTCCAACCAAATAACAATCAATGCTGAGGCTTTCAGCTTTCGCCATGAATATTAAAGTAAAACGAAGAACACAAGTGTTCAAATGAAAAGGCGGAGCGTGTCTCTCTCCCACACAAGCATGCTAGGATCCGATTTATTCAGAGAACGAAAATAACAAAACAAAAATAAAAGCACACAGACGCTCCAAGTAAAGCACATAAGATGTGACAGAATTAAAATATAGTTTCACTAGAGGTGACCTACTAAGTTGTTGATGAAGAAGGGGATGCATTGGGCATCCCCAAGCTTAGACGCTTGAGTCTTCTCGAAATATGCAGGGATGAACCACGGGGGCATCCCAAGCTTAGATTTTTCACTCTTCTTGATCATATTATATCATCCTCCTCTCTTGATCCTTGAAAACTTCCTTCACACCAAACTCAAAGCAATCTCATTAGAGGGTTAGTGCATAATCAAAAATTCACATGTTCAGCAAGGACACAATCATTCCCAACACTTCTGGACATTACCCAAGGTTACTGAAATTTAACGGAGCAAAGAAACCCACTCAAACACAGTAAAAGAGGCAATGCGAAATAAAAGGCAGAATCTGTCAAAAACAGAACAGTCCGTAAAGACGAATTTTTTCGAGGCACTTAACATGCTCAGATGAAAAAGCTCCAGTTGAATGAAAGTTGCGTACATATCTGTGGATTACTCTTGACTTTTTTCAGGATTTTTAGATTTTTTTACAGAGAGAAAAACTCAAAACCGTGACAGCTAAAAATCTGTTTCTGCGCAGAAATCCAAATCTAGTATCAACTTTCTATCAAAAACTTTACTTGGCACAACAATGCAAGAAAATAAAGATACGAAGGTATTGCTACAGTAGTAGGCACTACTTTGACTCAAAAATAAAACAAAAATTGCAGAAATAAAACAATGGGTTGTCTCCCAAGAGCGCTTTTCTTTAAAGCCTTTTAGCTAGGCATGATAATTTTCGTGATGCTCTTATAAAGATGAGAGTTGAATATAATAGAGCATCAAAAAGCAAATACCAAACACATTTAAGTCTAAGCCACTTTCTATGCAAACAAATCTTGTAAGAAAACAAATTATTGAAGCATGAAGCTACTATCATAGAAAGACAAAGCAAGTGCAACTTCAAAATTTTCAACAAAAAGAGAGGTGACTTAATATTATTGAGATATATAAAACCATGTCTCCCTCTCTCATAATAATTTTCTGTGGTATCATTGATAAACTCAACAATATAGCTATCGCATAAAGCATTCTTATCATGATCCACATGCATAAAAGTACCATTACTCTCCACACAAGCATAATCAATTTTATTAGTAATAGTGGGAGTAAAACTATCACATCCATCATTATAATCATCATAAATTGGAGGTATAGAATAATCATAATGAATTTTATCCTCAATAGTAGATGGACTGAAAATATCACAAGCATCATTCGAATTACCACATATTGGAGACAAAGCATTATCAAGGCAAAATACTTCATCCAAAGCTGAGGAGCAAAAAATATTATTTTTATATAAACTAGCTTCCCCAAGCTTGGGTTTTTCCATAGCATTAAAAATAATGGTGTCCAAAAAATTTATACTAATAACATTACTACCACTATTATGCAGACAAACTTCCATAGGTTTTTTAATTTTCTCTTCAAAAGCATCATGTCCTAATTCAATATAAATTTCATAAAGATCTCTAATTTTGTTGTTGTTTTCCATTAAGCCTAACTAGTGAAATAAAAACAAGAAACAAAAAGATATAATTGCAGAATCTAAAGAAAATAGCTTCGAGCACTCACACACCGGCAACGGTGCTAGGAAATAGCTTAGTAGTCGGAGGATGTGAATACCTTTTACCTTACCTCCCCGGCAACGGCGCCAGAAAATAGCTTGATGTCTACGCACGCTTCTATTCCTGTAGACAGTGTTGGGCCTCCAAGAGCAGATGTTTATAGAATAGCAGCAAGTTTCCCTTAAGTGAATCACCCAAGGTTTATCGAACTCGGGGAGGTAGATGTCAAAGAAATCCCTCTCAAGCAACCCTGCAATTAAGATACAAGAAGTCTCTTGTGTCCCCAACACACCTAATACACTTGTCAGATGTATAGGTGCACTAGTTCGGCGAAGAGATAGTGAAATACAAGTAATATGGATGATTATAAGTAGTAATTGCAATCTGAAATAAAAATGGCAGCAAGCGAACATGTAGCAGAACTTGTTGGAAACGGTGTTTCAATGCTTAGAAACAAGGCCTAGGGATCATACTTTCACTAGTGGACACTCTCAACAATGATCACATAATTGAATAAATAAATGCTACTCTCAAACACTCTCTTGTTGGATAACAAACACCATTCATTGTGTAGGGCTGCAAAAGCACACCTCAAGCCGGAGTAAACAAGCTCCACAACATCATAAAGGAATCACACACGATGCGCACACTGTCACTATCACACCGTGGAGAGTGACTCAGGAGTTCATATTAAAGTAACCTCTAGAGTGCATAATAGACAAGAGTAACATCTACATATTCAACTAGATTACAAAGCTCATGATCACATAAAGATCACACCATGGGAGAGAGAGATGAACCACATAGCTACCGGTAGAGCCCTCAGCCTCGGGGGAGAACTACTCCATCCTCATCATGGGAGACAGCAACGGCGATGAAGATGGCGATGGAGTCGATGGAGATGGCTCCGGGGGCAATTCCCCGTCCCGGCAGGGTGCCGAAACAGAGTCTTCTGTCCCCTGAATTAGGGTTTTTGGTGGCGGCGATGCTACGGAACTCTTCTGGAGAAATCGTCGATCTCCTTAGGGTTTTCAGGGCAGGAGCTTAATATAGGCGAAAGGGCGGCTCGAGGGGGTGCCCGAGGGGCCCACCCCATAGGGCGGCGCCGCTCCTCTCCTGGTCGCGCTAGTGGATGGGGAGGAGGTCGTGGGCCTCCTCTGGTCTGGCCCTTCTGGCTCTGTGGGTCTTCTGGCGAAATAGAATTTCTTTAATTTTTCTGGATTTTTCCGAGCACTTTTGTTTTTGGGCCTTTTCTGAAATAAACAGACATAATAAACAGAAACTGACACTGTGGCATCTTGTTAATAGGTTAGTCCAATAAATGCCATAATATGATATAAAGTGCATATAAAACATGTAGCTATTGGCATAAAACTAGCATGGAACATAAGAAATTTTAGATACGTTGGAGACGTATCACTCCTAGACTTTGGTTCTTTCCGAAGATCGTCGTGCTGCCGAGGAATCCTCGCCTCCCCCTCAACAGGGCATGGAAAACTCGCCTCCTACAGCCAGCCCTCGAGCCCCTTCACCAAAGAGGGCAAGGATCGAGTGTAAGAGCAAAATTCACACCCCAAGTTTTGTGTGTTTGATGACAACACTTGAGTAATCTCACCGTGTGCCTTGAGTATCATTGTTAGATTTGCAAGAGCACGGTAACCTCGCCGGACGCGTCAAGATCAGAAGACTGAAGCGTAGTTGATAGGTTTTCTGGTTTTGTGTGTGTTTAGTGAGGTGACATGGTTGGAGAGAAAAAGGGAAGAAAACCAGATTTAGCCAGGCCGGTACTACAGGTACCTGTAGCGGTAGTACCGCTACCCCTATAGGTACCGCCCTCGGTACCGCTCTGAGTCTGCGCTGATTTCGTCCCCCCGAAACACGTTGCTGTACCCCTGCAGTACCTGGGGCGGTAGTACCGCTCATGAGTGGTAGTACCGCTCACGGTACCGCTTAGGTACCGTAACCGAGTTACGGTCGTACTGCCCTGGTACCGCTCTGGTACCGCTTTGGATCCAGTAAGGTCTGGACCCTATTGCGGTACCTCAAGCGGTACCTCGTGCGGTAGTACCGCTCTACGTCCTTTGACCAGATCTGGGAGGATTTTGAACTCAGAGCGGTAGTACCACTTCCTTGAAGCGGCAGTACCGCTTAGGCCAAATCTGGACATAACGGTTGGATTTGGAGGAGCCTATTTAACGGCCCCTTCTTCCCCAACACGATTTTATCTCTTCCCCCTCTCTCTCCTCCATTGTTGCTGAGCTTAATCCTTGAGGATCTCCTTCCCCATCCAACCAATCTTGCCCAAACTTTGAGGATAGGTGGAGGAGACCCCGATCTATAGTTCTACCAAGAGAGATTTCACCAATACTAGCTATTCCTTAGTGGATCTTGGTGGTAGGGTTCCTTAGTGGAGCATTGGAGAAGAGTTCCTTTGGTGGAGCATTGGAAGAGTTCCTTGGTGGGGCATTGGAGAAGAGTTCCTTTGGTGGAGCATTGGAAGAGTTCCTTTGGTGGAGCATTGGTGATGGGTTCCTATGGTGGAGCATTGGAGATGTGCAGCTATGGAGTCTAGCTTGGTGATGTACTAGATCCATAGGGTGTTGGGAGCATCCTTGTGTGTGGAGCTCGCCCCAACCTTGTGAAGGAATCACCGCCTCGATCGGTGCCTTAGTGGAAGAGGGAGAGCACCTCCGTGGAGCTCTCTCGAGGAAGAAGGTGAGGCCTTCCTTCGTGGTGTGGCCGCCTAGTCTCTTGTGTGAGACTAGCACCTCCTCAACGCAGACGTACTTCCTTTAGTGGAAGGAACTGCGGGAAACAAACCTCGACTCGCCTCGCGCCCCCCGGTTGTCTCGCTCCTCACTCTCGTTATCTTGTTGATTCCTTTACTTGTTGCACTTGTCCGATATTCATTGTAGGATCACCCCTATTGCTAAAGTTCACACCTTTACCTTCCGTTGCATAAAAATTGAAAAAGACTAAAACTTGCCATAGCGCCATTCACCCCCCCCCTCTTGTTCGCTACGATCCATTCAAGTGGTATCAGAGCAAGGTTTTCTTGCTCGGGCTTTACCGCCTAAGAAATGGCCGAACAAGAGGCGGATAAGAATGGGTCACCTTCCCTTGTGCCACCCGCTCCATCATCGCCCATCGATTCCACGACGGCTACGTTGGATGACCTCAAGAAATTGGAGTCATCCATCGTTGCCCAAATGAAGGCGATGATGATGGAGTTGGTTGTACAAAAACCAAACCCTCCACCAAAAGCAAGTGTCGAGGATCCGCCACCAAAAGCTAACACCCTTCCTCTTGTTGATTTTGTCGCGCAAGCGACAAAAGATTCACAAAAGGATGGGCTTGGGGATACCGGCACTTCAACAAAAGGGAAGGATGATGACACACCGGTTGCGGATCGTCTAGGGGGTTATCATGCGGTGCCACCACCAAATGATTACACCATAAACGTTCCAATACCGATGCCGCATATCTTGTCGCATGGTTCACCACCGTTACTCGAGTCAAACAACTTTGAGAATTGGCAATTCTTAATGCGTTCTCATGTGCGCAGCGCTTCTACCGAGCTTTGGCGTATCATTGAGGAGGGTGATACGTCTCCGACGTATCGATAATTTCTTATGTTACATGCCACATTATTGATGTTATCTACATGTTTTATGCACACTTTATGTCATATTCGTGCATTTTCTGGAACTAACCTATTAACAAGATGCCGAAGTGCCAGTTGCTGTTTTCTGCTGTTTTTGGTTTCAGAAATCCTAGTAAGGAAATATTCTCGGAATTGGACGAAATCAAAGCCCAGGGGCCTATTTTCTCACGAAGCTTCCAGAAGTCCGAAGGAGAGACGAAGAGGGGCCACGGAGGGGCCACACTATAGGGCGGCGCGGCCCCCCCCCTTGGCCGCGCGGCCCTGTGGTGTGGGGCCCCCGTGCCGCCTCTTGACCAGCCCTTTCGCCTATAAAAAGTCTCCGTGACGAAAACCCGCATCGAGAACCACGATACGGAAAACCTTCCAGAGACGCCGCCGTCGCCGATCCCATCTCGGGGGATCCAGGAGATCGCCTCCGGCACCCTGCCGGAGAGGGGAATCATCTCCCGGAGGACTCTACGCCGCCATGGTCGCCTCCGGTGTGATGTGTGAGTAGTCTACCCCTGGACTATGGGTCCATAGCAGTAGCTAGATGGTTGTCTTCTCCCCATTGTGCTATCATTGTCGGATCTTGTGAGCTGCCTAACATGATCAAGATCATCTATCTGTAATTCTATATGTTGCGTTTGTTGGGATCCGATGAATAGAGAATACTTGTTATGTTGATTATCAAAGCTATGCTTATGTGTTGTTTATGATCTTGCATGCTCTCCGTTATTAGTAGATGCTCTGGCCAAGTTGATGCTAGTAACTCCAAGAGGGAGTATTTATGCTCGATAGTGGGTTCATGCCTCTGTGAATCTGGAGGAGTGACAAGAACCACTAAGGTTATGGATGTGCTGTTGCCACTAGGGATAAAACATTAGTGCTATGTTCAAGGATGTAGTCACTAGTTACATTACGCGCAATACTTAATGCAATTGTCTATTGTTAGCAACTTAATACTGGAGGGGGTTCGGATGATAACCTGAAGGTGGACTTTTTAGGCATAGATGCAGTTGGATGGCGGTCTATGTACTTTGTCGTAATGCCCAATTAAATCTCACTATACTCATCATGATATGTATGTGCATGGTCATGCTCTCTTTATTTGTCAATTGCCCAACTGTAATTTGTTCACCCAACATGCTGTTTGTCTTATTGGAGAGACACCTCTAGTGAACTGTGGACCCCGATCCAATTCTCTTTACTGAAATACAATCTACTGCAATACTGTTCTACTGTTTTCTGCAAACAATCATCTTCCACACAATACGGTTAATCCTTTGTTACAGCAAGCCGGTGAGATTGACAACCTCACTGTTTCGTTGGGGCAAAGTACTTTGGTTGTGTTGTGCAGGTTCCACGTTGGCTCCGGAATCTCTGGTGTTGCGCCGCACTACATCCCGCCACCATCAACCTTCAACGTGCTTCTTGGCTCCTCCTGGTTCGATAAACCTTGGTTTCTTTCTGAGGGAAAACTTGCTGCTGTGCGCATCATACCTTCCTCTTGGGGTTGCCCAACGAACGTGTGAAATACACGCCATCAAGCATATTTTCTGGCGCCGTTGCCGGGGAGATCAAGGCACGCTGCAAGGGGAGTCTCCACTTCTCAATCTCTTTACTTTGTTTTTGTCTTGCTTAGTTTTATTTACTACTTTGTTTGCTGCACTAAATCAAAATACAAAAAAATTAGTTGCTAGTTTTACTTTACTTGCTATCTTGTTTGCTATATCAAAAACACAAAAAAATTAGTTTACTTGCATTTACTTTATCTAGTTTGCTTTATTTACTGTTGCTAAAATGGCCAACGCTGAAAACACAAAGTTGTGTGACTTCACAACCACAAATAATAATGATTTCTTATGCACACCTATTGCTCCACCTGCTACTACAGCAGAATTCTTTGAAATTAAACCTGCTTTACTGAATCTTGTTATGCGAGAGCAATTTTCTGGTATTAGTTCTGATGATGCTGCTGCCCATCTTAATAATTTTGTTGAACTATGTGAAATGCAAAAATATAAAGATGTAGATGGTGATATTATTAAACTAAAATTGTTCCCTTTCTCATTAAGAGGAAGAGCTAAAGATTGGTTGATATCTCTGCCTAAGAATAGTATCGATTCATGGACTAAATGCAAGGATGCTTTTATTGGTAGATATTATCCCCCTGCTAAAATTATATCTTTGAGGAGTAGCATAATGAATTTTAAACAATTAGATACTGAACATGTTGCTCAAGCTTGGGAAAGAATGAAATCTCTGGTTAAAAATTGCCCAACCCATGGACTGACTACTTGGATGATCATCCAAACCTTCTATGCAGGACTAAATTTTTCTTCACGGAATTTATTGGATTCAGCTGCTGGAGGTACCTTTATGTCCATCACTCTTGGTGAAGCAACAAAGCTTCTTGATAATATGATGATCAACTACTCTGAATGGCACACGGAAAGAGCTCCACAAGGTAAGAAGGTAAATTCTGTCGAAGAAACCTCTTCCTTGAGTGATAAGATCGATGCTATTATGTCTATGCTTGTGAATGATAGGACTAATATTGATCCTAATAATGTTCCATTAGCTTCATTGGTTGCACAAGAAGAACATGTTGATGTAAACTTCATTAAAAATAATAATTTCAACAACAATGCTTACCGGAACAATTCTAGTAACAACTATAGGCCATATCCTTATAATAATGGCAACGGCTATGGTAATTCTTATGGGAATTCTTACAACAATAATAGGAGTTCACCCCTGGACTTGAAGCCATGCTTAAGGAATTTATTAGTACACAAACTGCTTTTAACAAATCTGTTGAAGAAAAGCTTGGGAAAATTGATATACTTGCTTCTAAAGTCGATAGTCTTGCTGCTGATGTTGATCTTTTGAAATCGAAAGTTATGACTAATGAGAATCATCATAATAAAATTACTACTTCAGCAAATGCCATTCAAGTTAGAATTAATGAGAATATAAGATTAATGGCTGAACTGCGTGCTAGGTGGGATAGAGAAGAAAATGAAAAACTAGCTAAAGAGAAGAATATAGCTAAAGTTTGGACTATTACCACCACTAGTAATGCTAATGCTACACATGTTGCTGCACCTCCTACTCATACTAATAAAAGAATTGGTGTTAGCAATGTTTCCACTTCGAATGCAAAGCGCGAAAAACTGCTGAAACTGCTAAAGCTGCTGAAACTGCACGTGATAAAGCTGCTGAAATTTTTTCCAACATTGGGGATGATGATCCCATTGCTTTAGATTATAATGGTTTGAATTTTGATGATTGCCACATCTCTGAAGTTATAAAGTTCTTGCAAAAACTTGCTAAAAGTCCTAATGCTAGTGCTATAAATTTGGCTTTCACGCATCATATTACAAATGCTCTCATAAAAGCTAGAGAAGAGAAACTAGAGCGTGAAGCCTCTATTCCTGAAAAGTTAGAGGATGGTTGGGAGCCCATCATTAAGATGAAGATTAAAGATTTTGATTGTAATGCTTTATGTGATCTTGGTGCAAGTATCTCTGTTATGCCTAAGAAAATTTATAATATGCTTGACTTGCCACCGCTGAAAAATTGTTATTTGGATGTTAATCTTGCTGATCATTCTACAAAGAAACCTTTGGGTAAAGTTGATAATGTTCGCATTACCATTAACAATAACCTGGTTCCCGTTGATTTTGTTGTCTTGGATATTGAATACAATGCATCTTGCCCCATTATATTGGGAAGACCTTTTCTTCGAACTGTTGGTGCTATCATTGATATGAAGGAAGGTAATATAAAATATCAATTTCCTCTCAAGAAAGGTATGGAACACTTCCCTAGAAAGAGAATGAAGGTACCTTGTGATTCTATTATGAGAACAAATTATGATGTTGACACTTCATCTCTTGATAATACTTGATACACACTTTCTGCGCCTAGCTGAAAGGCGTTAAAGAAAAGCGCTTATGGGAGACAACCCATGTTTTTACCTACAGTACTTTGTTTTTATTTTGTGTCTTGGAAGTTGTTTACTACTGTAGCAACCTCTCCTTATCTTAGTTTTGTGTTTTGTTGTGCCAAGTTAAGCCGTTGATAGAAAAGTAAGTACTAGATTTGGATTACTGCACAGTTCCAGATTTCTTTGCTGTCACGAATCTGGGTCCACCTCCCTGTAGGTAACTCAGAAAATTAAGCCAATTTACGTGCATGATCCTCAGATATGTACGCAACTTTCATTCAATTTGAGAATTTTCATTTGAGCAAGTCTGGTGCCATTTTAAAATTCGTCAATACGAACTGTTCTGTTTTGACAGATTCTGCCTTTTATTTCGCATTGCCTCTTTCGCTATGTTGGATGAATTTCTTTGATCCATTAATGTCCAGTAGCATTATGCAATGTCCAGAAGTGTTAAGAATGATTGTGTCACCTCTGAATATGTCAATTTATAATGTGCACTGATGACCCACAAGTATAGGGGGTGTATCGTAGTATCTTCGATAAGTAAGAATGTCGATCCCAACGAGGAGCAGAAGGTGTTGACAAGCAGTTTCGATGAAGGATTCACTGTAAATGCTCACAGACAAGTATTCAGGGGGTTTTGATGTAACAGTTGAATAAAGTACGAGTATGTAAAGTGCGAGAGTAATAATTGCAGCGAGTGGCCCAATCCTTTTTAGCACAAAGGACAAGCCGGTTTGTTTACTTATAATGACCAAGCGTTCTCGAGGACACACGGGATTTTAGTCTAGTGCTTTCGCTACATACGGCTAAATAATCTTCATTGTTGTGATAAGTGTTGTGTGGGTGAACCTATGCTAATGTACCGCCCTTCCTAGGACTAATACATACTTGTGATTATACCCCTTGCAAGCATCCGCAACTACAAGAAAGTAATTAAGAATAAATCTAACCACAGCCTTAAACTCTGAGATCCTGCGATCCCTCCTGCATCGATATACCAACGGGGGTTTAGGTTTCTGTCACTCTGGCAACCCCGCAATTAGCAAACGAATACAAGATGCATTCCCCTAGGCCCATAAATGGTGAAGTGTCATGTAGTCGACGTTCACATGACACCACTAGAAGAATAACACCACAACTTAAATATCACACCATTGAATATTACTCAACCATAGTTCACTACTAACATTTAGACTTCACCCATGTCCTCAAGAACTAAACGAACTACTCACGAGACATCATATGGAACATGATCAGAGGTGATATGATGATGAATAACAATCTGAACATAAACTTGGTTCAATGGTTTCACTCAATAGCATCAACAACAAGTAGAAATCGATACCGGGAGAGTTTCCCCTATCAAACAATCAAGATCAAACCCAAATTGCTACGGCGGTGACGGTGTCCAGCGGTGATGACGGCGGTGATGATGGTGGAGATGATGATGATGGTGATGGCGATGATGTCCAGCTCGATGACGGTGACGATGGCGTCGATTTCCCTCCCGGAGGGAATTTCCCGCCGGATTCCTGCCCGCCGGAGAGCTCTTTTCTCTCTGGTGTTCTCCGCCCCGCAGAGGCGGGCTGTAACTCTTCGCGAGGTACCCTACGTGGCTTAGGTCTTCGGGACGAAGGGTTTGGCGAAGAAAAGGAGGCGAAAAGGGTCGTGGGCCCCCAGGACCACGGGCCGGCGCGGCCGGGGCTTGGGCCGCGCCGCCCTAGGGTGTGGGCCCACCCTGGCTGCTCCTGGCTCCCCTTACGGCTTCCTTCGTCATCTTGAAAAATAGGATTTTTGGTATAATTTCCTTCCAGAGTTGATCTTCCGAAATATTGCGTTCTGACGGTGCTTTTTCCAGCAGAATCCTGGCTCCGGTGTTCGATCCTCCAATAATGATGAAACATGCAAAATAGATGAAATAACATAAGTATTGTGTCCCAATATGAAATATATCAATGAATAACAGCAAATTATGATATAAAATAGTGATGCAAATTGGACGTATCAACTCCCCCCAAGCTTAGACTTCGCTTGTCCCCAAGCGAAACTGAGCTCGATAGACATGACCACATGTTTATGGAGTGAAGAGTCGATAAATAAAATACGGACAAGAAGCATCATATTCATTCACACAGGACATTATAGTAGACAACCTCTTATAACTCATATTGAAACAAGTATAGGGTAATCACAAGTAAAGGTGCATGAGAAATCATAATTGGTGATGGCAAACTTCGTTCTTGGTCAGAGAACAATTAACAGATTATATTTATCTCATTGAGCAGCGCTCTCATGTTAAAGTTTATAAGGCACAACTTGCATACTCAATCATAATGGTCTTCTCATGATCATTGATAACTTGCAAAGCTATATTCATTCAGATAAAACTTGTACTAAACAAGGAAGAATAAAAGACATGATGTAGCAAATCACAATATAATGGTTTGATCACAACTACTCAAATGCTTGCTTGAGATGGAGAGAAATAGGTTTCGACTCAACATAAAGTAAAAGACAGGCCCTTCGCAGAGGGAAGCAGGGATTAAATCATGTGCTAGAGCTTTTTCAGTTTTGCAATCATATAAAGATAATAAAAGTAACATTTTGAGAGGTGTTTGTTGTTGTCAACGACAGTAGCGGGTACTCTAACCCCTTGCCGGACAACCTCCTAAGAGCGGCTCCCATATTATTTTCATTTTGTGTGGCACTCCTTCCAACCTTTCTTTCACAAACCATGGCTAACCGAATCCTCGGGTGCCTGCCAACAATCTCATACCATGAAGGAGTGCCTTTTACTTTGTTTTATTATGATGATGACACTCCCCCCAACCTTTGCTTACACAAGCCATGGCTAACCGAATCCTTCGGGTGCCGTCCATCAATCACATACCATGGAGGAGTGTCTATTTAGTTTGATTAATTTGGGACTGGGAATCCCATTGCCAGCTCTTTTTGCAAAATTATTGGATAAGCGGATGAAGCCACTAGTCCATTGGTGGAAGTTGCCCAACAAGATTGAAAGATAAAACACCACATACTTCCTCATGAGCTATGAAACATTAACACAAATAAGAGATACTAAGTTTTGAATTGTTTAAAGGTAGCACATGAAGTATTTACTTGGAATGGCAGAAAATACCATGTAGTAGGTAGGTATGGTGGACACAAATGGCATAGGTTTGGGTTAAGGTTTGGATGCACGAGAAGTATTCCCTCTCAGTACAGGTCTTTGGCTAGCAAGGTTAATTAGCAAGCATAAGAGCCGAGGGAAACAAACAAATATACATATGGTAGAAACAATCATGCATCTTCCTTATAAGCACAAACAAT
This sequence comes from Lolium perenne, assembly GCF_019359855.2. Lineage (NCBI taxonomy): Eukaryota > Viridiplantae > Streptophyta > Magnoliopsida > Poales > Poaceae > Lolium > Lolium perenne. Next base: position 193,851,456 of record NC_067248.2, read on the forward strand.
TTTAACTTCAGAATAATAAGCTATGAGCTAACAAGAAAGACAATGAAACAACTACATGTATTTCTCTTTTCTATTTAAACCTCAAAGTGTTGTTGCTATTGACCAATGCTAAGTTTGCCAAAACCAAATAGATTTATTCAATGCTCCCAAAGTGATACCAATACTAACAACAAGATGAATCATAGAGATTGCAAACTAAAATAAGATGTGCAATATGTAAATGATAAGACTTCTCATTAATATTCCATAACGATAACTCACACCAAGGGATACATAGATAACCAACTAAAGGAGAGATACTTCCAAACGCAGCCCATCTTATACGATAACTTCCCTACTCATGATATGACACTACTTGACAATAAAAGTAAAAGGTAGTGATAATGTGATACCGCGGCACTCCCCAAGTTTGGAACAAACCAAGGGGATGCCAATACCGATGATGAATTACTCCTTTGGCGATGGTGGTGATGAATTCTTCCCGAGCTTCTTAATAAGCTCCTTCGTCTTCAGCTTCTCAGCTTGATAATTCTGCACTAAGATTCGAAGAGATTCATTGTTATCCGAAGTTGGCGATGACGACCTTGTGACGCGAATCGAGTGGTATTCAATCAATCTTCGGAGACGGCAGTTCTCCTCCTGGAGTATCTCCACTTCTCTTCTCAGAGCCCGATATTGATCACAAAACTCATCGGTAACCCGTAGAACTTCTTCCATCATGGGGAAGGAGTCGAGGCTGAGAGCGGGTGGTAGAGGTCCCTGCAAGTTATGAGAAAAAGAACGTCGAGTGTCAACAGATCCCACCAAGATTTGCTTGCTCCCTCCGGCTTGCTGATCTTGTCTTGATGGCACCTCCTTCACTTCTTCCTCCGAAAGCCCCTTGCCCTTGTCGTTGGAGGCCATGGTGCTTCTAGACTGAAAACAGATCCTGGCAGAAACAGCTCGAAACAAAACACGTCGAAAACACGATATACGGACCTCCAGGGGTCCGGGGGATTATATAGCAAAAATTTTCACGACATAAGGAAAGTACCGAGATCGAACCGTAGTCGGAAAGAGGCGACGGGACGGCCAAACCATAGGGCGGCGCGGGCCCCGGGCTTGGCCGCGCCGGCCTATGGTGCCGCGCCCTCGTGCGTCCTTTCCACTCCGTTTCGAACTCGTAATTTCTCATATTTTCCAAAAACAGCAAAAATATAGTTCGGAAAGTAAATTGCGTACTTTTCATTACCAGTACTGTTACCTATTCAAAGTCGAGTTAAGCGGACTGTCAGTTTGCCCTTTGATGAAATCCTCCGGTGTTTCCACTTGAATAATATCAACATCAACATTATAAGAATCACCCGAGATATAATGCTTGAGTCTTTGTCCATTCACCACTTGCGTAGCATTGCCTTGGAGAGAGCTAATTTTGATTGCTCTGAACGATACACCTCCTCGACAACATATGGTCCTTCCCATTTCGAGAGTAATTTCCTGCAAAGAATGCGAGACGAGACCGATACAATAGGACTTTATCCCCAATATTAAATTCTCTTTTGATAATCCTCCTATCATGCCATTTTTTAACTTTCTCTTTAAAGAGTTTAGCATTTTCATAAGCTTCACTTCTCCATTCATCTAGAGAACTCAATTGCAACAATCTCTTATCACCGGCAAGTTTAGGATCTTTATTTAATTCTCTAACAGCCCAATAAGCTTTGTGCTCTAGTTCTAAAGGTAAATGACAAGCTTTCCCATAAACCATTTTATAAGGTGACATTCCCATGGGATTTTTATAAGCAGTTCTATAAGCCCAAAGTGCATCCTTCAATTTACTAGCCCAATTCTTTCTGGTTTTATTAACAGTCTTTTGCAAGATAGATTTAATCTCTCTATTTGATAATTCTACTTGACCACTAGTTTGAGGATGATAAGCAGAAGCAATTCTATGATTAATACCATACCTAGCAAGAGTTTTTCTAAAACCTCCATGAATAAAGTGAGAACCTCCATCGGTCATAATATATCTAGGTACTCCAAATCTAGGAAAAATAATTTCTAAGAGCATTCTTAAAGAGGTCTCACCATCAGCACTTTTTGTAGGTATAGCTTCCACCCATTTAGTAACATAATCAACAAAGAACGAGTATATGAGTGTTACCTTCGAAGACGGAAAAGGTCCCATGAAGTCAAATCCCCAACAATCAAACGGTTCAATAACAAGAGTATAATTCATAGGCATTTCATTGCGTGCGGAGATATTACCAACCCTTTGGCATTCATCACAAGATAAAATAAACTTTCTCGCATCCTTGAAGAGAGTTGGCCAATAAAAACCTGATTGTAGAACCTTTTGCGCGGTTCTTTCTCCGGCGTGATGTCCTCCATAAGCACTACCATGACATTTACTCAATATCTCCTGTTGTTCATATTCGGGAACACATCTTCGCATAATACCATCCACTCCTTCTTTATATAAGTGTGGGTCATCCCAGAAATAATGCCTCAAATCATAAAAGAATTTCCTCCTTTGCTGAGCTGAAAAGGTTGGAGGCAAGTACTTGGAAACAATAAAGTTAGCATAATCAGCATACCAAGGACTGTCTCGCGAGCTCACCTTTATTACAGCCAATTGTTCATTTGGAAAACTATCATTAACAGAACAGGATCATAAGCAATATTTTCCAATCTAGACAAATTGTCAGCAACAGGATTATCAGCACCTTTCCTGTCTACAATATGTAGATCAAATTCTTGCAAAAGAAGCACCCATCTAATAAGCCTAGGCTTAGCATCTTTCTTTGTCATTAGGTATCTAATTGCAGCATGATCAGTATGAATGGTAACTTTTGAATCAACAATATAAGATCTGAATTTATCACAAGCAAAGACTACAGCTAATAATTCTTTTTCAGTTGTAGCATAATTTCTCTGAGCAGCATCAAGAGTTTTACTAGCATAATGAATAACATTCAGTTTTTTATCTACCCGCTGTCCAAGAACAGCGCCTACAGCAAAATCACTAGCATCACACATAATTTCAAAGGGTAAGTTCCAATCAGGAGGTTCAACTATAGGAGCAGTTGTTAAGGCTTTCTTAAGAGTTTCAAAAGCTTCCTTACAATCATCATCAAAAACAAATGGTACATCTTTTTGAAGAAGATTAGTAAGAGGTTTTGAAATCTTGGAGAAATCTTTAATAAATCTCCTATAAAACCCAGCATGACCAAGAACACTACGAATACCTTTAACGTCCCTCGGATAGGGCATCTTCTCAATTGCTTCAACTTTAGCTCTATCAACTTCAATACCTCTCTCAGAAATTTTATGTCCCAATACAATTCCTTCATTAACCATAAAGTGGCATTTCTCCCAATTAAGAACAAGGTTAGTTTCTTCACATCTCTGCAAAACTTTATCAAGATTTCGCAAGCAGCTATCAAAAGAATTTCCATAGACGGAAAAATCATCCATGAATACCTCTACAATACTTTCACAAAAACCATGAAAAATAGCAGACATGCATCTTTGAAAAGTAGCAGGAGCATTACATAAACCAAAAGGCATGCGTCTATAAGCATAAGTTCCATAAGAACAAGTAAAGGTGGTTTTCTCTTGATCTTTAGCTTTAACAGCAATTTGTGAAAACCCAGAATAACCATCAAGAAAGCAAAAATGAGTATTTTTAGACAATCTTTCTAGCATTTGATCAATAAATGGTAAAGGGTAATGATCCTTTTTAGTAACTTTATTAACTTTTCGAAAATCAATGCACATTCTATACCCTACAACTACTCTTTGAGGAATGAGCTCATCATTATCATTAGGCACAACAGTCATACCTCCTTTCTTGGGAACACAGTGCACAGGACTAACCCATCTACTATCAGCAATAGGATATATAATACCAGCTTCAAGGAGTCGTAATACCTCATTCCTTACCACTTCCTTCATCTTTGGAATTAGACGACGCTGAGGTTCAACAACAGGCTTTGCATCATCTTCCATATTAATAGCATGTTGGCAAATAGAAGGAGAAATCCCCTTCAAATCATCAAGAGTGTAACCAATAGCGCCTCGATGCTTCTTCAATATTTCCAATAACCTTTCTTCCTCAATCTCTGAAAGCTTAGAACGAATAATAACAGGATATATTTTCTTATCATCAATATGAGCATATTTAAGATTATCAGGTAAAGGCTTTAAATCAAAAACAGGATCTTCCTTTGGTGGCGGTGTTGTACCCAAATCTTCCACCGGTAAATCATGCTTGAGAATAGGTTGGCGAAGAAAAATTTCCTCAAGCTCATCTCTTTCTTTCCTAAAAATTTCGCTCTCGCTATCCTCTAAATGTTGCTGCAAAGGATTATTAGGAACAAGAACAATAGATGCACATTGCTCCATTTTAATATCATTACTAGGCAAATCAGCTTTATAAGGAGTTTTAGTAAATTTAGAGAAGTTAAACTCATAAGATTCACCAGCAAATTTAGTCAAAATTTTCTCTTTCTTGCAATCTATAATAGCTCCACAAGTATTTAGAAAAGGTCTACCAAAAATAATAGGACAATAATCACTAGCAGCAGAACCAAGTACCAAAAAGTCAGCAGGATATTTAATCTTACCGCATAAAACTTCCACATCTCGAACAATACCAATTGGAGAAATAGTTTCTCTATTAGCCAGCTGAATAACCACATCAATATCTTCAAGTTCACAAGAATCAATTTCGTGCATAATCTCCGTGTAAAGCTCATACGGAATAGCACTAACACTTGCACCAATATCACATAATCCATAATAGCAATGATCACCAATTCTAACAGACATCATAGGAACACTAGCTTGTTTGGGTTTATTAGGATGTGAAACAATATTAGAAGCATCTTCACAGAAAATAATATGACCATCCTCCACATTTTCAGTCACAAGATCTTTAACTATTGCAACAACAGGTTCAATTTTTATTTGTTCTTCAGGTTCTACAGGTTTCTTTTCACTTTTATGAACCGCACTATTTATAACAGAATACTCTTTCAGTTTAGCAGGGAAAGGAGTTTTTTCAATATAAGCTTCAGGAATAACATTATCAGCAGTTTCAACCACTACACATTTATTAATAGATGAATCAATTTTATCTTTATACGGTTCATGATACTTATCAAAATTCTTCTTTGGCAATTCATAATGAGAGGCAAAAGCTTTATAAAGATTTACAGCAACTTGAGAATCAAGACCATATGTAGCACTCATATTACGAAATTTATCAGTATCCATAAAAGCTTCAATGCATTTATAATCATAAATTATACCTGATTCTCTATCCTTGTCGTTCTCCCAACCTTCAGTATTTTCTTGGATTCGATCAAGAAGGTCCCTTTTAAACTCTTCCTTGTTGCGTGTAAATGATCCAGAACAAGAAGTATCCAGCAAGGTCTTGTCTTGAAAAGAAAGTCTTGCGTAGAAATTATCAATAATAACATTATCAGGAAGCTCATGAATGGGGCATTTGAGCATTAAAGACTTCAATCTCCCCCAAGCTTGGGCAATACTCTCTCCATCATGAGGCCAAAAATTATATATGCGATTCCGATCCTTATGAATTTCACTTGGAGGATAGAACTTAGAATAAAACCGGGGCACAATATCATTCCATTCAAGAGAATCCCCATTATCCAGTAATTTATACCAATGCGCCGCCTTACCGGACAGCGATAAAGAGAATAGTTTCTTCCTCACTTCATCCATAGCAATACCTGCACATTTGAATAACCCGCATAATTCATGCAAAAACAGTAAATGATCACCGGGGTGGACAGTTCCATCCCCTTCATAGCGGTTATCCATTACACGTTCAATAATTTTCATAGGTATTTTATATGGTATTACTTCCTCACCTGGCGCTTCATCCACTACCGTTGCAGTAGTAGTAGATTTCCCAAATAGAAAATGAAGAGAAGATCTCTCCATAATGACTTATAGCAGCAGGCAGAAATAAAATCAGCACAATAGTAAAGGTTTTCCTTACCAATTCCACTTACCAATAGCGCTTCACTCCCCGGCAACGGCGCCAGAAAATAGTCTTGATGACCCACAAGTATAGGGGGTGTATCGTAGTATCTTCGATAAGTAAGAATGTCGATCCCAACGAGGAGCAGAAGGTGTTGACAAGCAGTTTCGATGAAGGATTCACTGTAAATGCTCACAGACAAGTATTCAGGGGGTTTTGATGTAACAGTTGAATAAAGTACGAGTATGTAAAGTGCGAGAGTAATAATTGCAGCGAGTGGCCCAATCCTTTTTAGCACAAAGGACAAGCCGGTTTGTTTACTTATAATGACCAAGCGTTCTCGAGGACACACGGGATTTTAGTCTAGTGCTTTCGCTACATACGGCTAAATAATCTTCATTGTTGTGATAAGTGTTGTGTGGGTGAACCTATGCTAATGTACCGCCCTTCCTAGGACTAATACATACTTGTGATTATACCCCTTGCAAGCATCCGCAACTACAAGAAAGTAATTAAGAATAAATCTAACCACAGCCTTAAACTCTGAGATCCTGCGATCCCTCCTGCATCGATATACCAACGGGGGTTTAGGTTTCTGTCACTCCGGCAACCCCGCAATTAGCAAACGAATACAAGATGCATTCCCCTAGGCCCATAAATGGTGAAGTGTCATGTAGTCGACGTTCACATGACACCACTAGAAGAATAACACCACAACTTAAATATCACACCATTGAATATTACTCAACCATAGTTCACTACTAACATTTAGACTTCACCCATGTCCTCAAGAACTAAACGAACTACTCACGAGACATCATATGGAACATGATCAGAGGTGATATGATGATGAATAACAATCTGAACATAAACTTGGTTCAATGGTTTCACTCAATAGCATCAACAACAAGTAGAAATCGATACCGGGAGAGTTTCCCCTATCAAACAATCAAGATCAAACCCAAATTGCTACGGCGGTAACGGTGTCCAGCGGTGATGACGGCGGTGATGATGGTGGAGATGATGATGATGGTGATGGCGATGATGTCCAGCTCGATGACGGTGACGATGGCGTCGATTTCCCCCTCCCGGAGGGAATTTCCCCAGCGGATTCCTGCCCGCCGGAGAGCTCTTTTCTCTCTGGTGTTCTCCGCCCCGCAGAGGCGGCTGTAACTCTTCGCGAGGTACCCTCTGTGGCTTAGGTCTTCGGGACGAAGGGTTTGGCGAAGAAAAGGAGGCGAAAAGGGTCGTGGGCCCCCCAGACCACAGGCCGGCGCGGCCAGGGCTTGGGCCGCGCCGCCCTAGGGTGTGGGCCCACCCTGGATGCTCCTGGCTCCCCCTTCTGGCTTCCTTCGTCATCTTGAAAAATAGGATTTTTGGTATAATTTCCTTCCAGAGTTGATCTTCCGAAATATTGCGTTCTGACGGTGCTTTTTCCAGCAGAATCCTGGCTCCGGTGTTCGATCCTCCAATAATGATGAAACATGCAAAATAGATGAAATAACATAAGTATTGTGTCCCAATATGAAATATATCAATGAATAACAGCAAATTATGATATAAAATAGTGATGCAAATTGGACGTATCATGCACTAACCCTCTAATGAGTTGTTTCGAGTTTGGTGTGGAGGAAGTTTTCAAGGATCAAGAGAGGAGTATGATGCAACATGATCAAGGAGAGTGAAAGCTCTAAGCTTGGGGATGCACCCGGTGGTTCACCCCTGCATATATCAAGAAGACTCAAGCGTCTAAGCTTGGGGATGCCCAAGGCATCCCCTTCTTCATCGACAACATTATCAGGTTCCTCCCCTAAAACTATATTTTTATTCCATCACATCTTATGTGCTTTTTCTTGGAGCGTCGGTTTGTTTTTGTTTTTTGTTTTGTTTGAATAAAATGGATCCTAGCATTCACTTTATGGGAGAGAGACACGCTCCGCTGTAGCATATGGACAAGTATGTCCTTGGTTTCTACTCATAGTATTCATGGCGAAGTTTCTCCTTCGTTAAATTGTTATATGGTTGGAATTGGAAAATGATACATGTAGTAATTGCTATAAATGTCTTGGGTAATGTGATACTTGGCAATTGTTGTGCTCATGATTAAGCTCTTGCATCATATGCTTTGCACCCATTAATGAAGAAATACATAGAGCATGCTAAAATTTGGTTTGCATATTTGGTTTCTCTAAGGTCTAGATAATTTCTAGTACTGAGTTTGAACAACAAGGAAGACGGTGTAGAGTCTTATAATGTTTTCAATATGTCTTTTATGTGAGTTTTGCTGCACCGGTTCATCCTTGTGTTTGTTTCAAATAAGCCTTGCTAGCCTAAACCTTGTATCGAGAGGGAATACTTCTCATGCATCCAAAATACTTGAGCCAACCACTATGCCATTTGTGTCCACCATACCTACCTACTACATGGTATTTTCCGCCATTCCAAAGTAAATTGCTTGAGTGCTACCTTTAAAATTCCATCATTCACCTTTGCAATATATAGCTCATGGGACAAATAGCTTTAAACTATTGTGGTATTGAATATGTAATTATGCACTTTATCTCTTATTAAGTTGCTTGTTGTGCGATAACCATGTTTACTGGGGACGCCATCAACTACTCTTTGTTGAATTTCATGTGAGTTGCTATGCATGTTCGTCTTGTCTGAAGTAAGAGAGATCTACCACCATAGGGTTAAGCATGCATATGTTAGAGAAGAACATTGGGCCGCTAACTAAAGCCATGTTCCATGGTGGAAGTTTCAGTTTTGGACAACAATCCTCAAATCTCAAATGAGAAAATTATTAATTGTTGTTATATGCTTATGCATAAAAGAGGAGTCCATTATCTGTTGTCTATGTTGTCCCGGTATGGATGTCTAAGTTGAAGAATAATCAATAGCGAGAAATCCAATGCGAGCTTTCTCCTTAGACCTTTGTACAGGCGGCATAGAGGTACCCCTTTGTGACACTTGGTAAAAACAATGCATTGTGATGATCCGGTAGTCCAAGCTAATTAGGACAAGGTGCGGGCACTATTAGTATACTATGCATGAGGCTTGCAACTTGTAAGATATAATTTACATGATACATATGCTTTATTACTACCGTTGACAAAATTGTTTCATGTTTTCAAAATCAAAGCTCTAGCACAAATATAGCAATCGATGCTTTTCCTCTATGGAGGACCATTCTTTTACTTTCAATGTTGAGTCAGTTCACCTATTTCTCTCCACCTCAAGAAGCAAACACTTGTGTGAACTATGCATTGATTCCTACATACTTGCTTATTGCACTTATTATATTACTCTATGTTGACAATATCCATGAGATATACATGTTACAAGTTGAAAGCAACCGCTGAAACTTAATCTTCTTTTGTGTTGCTTCAATGCCTTTACTTTGAATTATTGCTTTATGAGTTAACTCTTATGCAAGACTTATTGATGCTTGTCTTGAAGTGCTATTCATGAAAAGTCTTTGCTTTATGATTCACTTGTTTACTCATGTCATATACATTGTTTTGATCGCTGCATTCACTACATATGCTTTACAAATAGTATGATCAAGATTATGATGGCATGTCACTCCGTAAATTATCCGTGTTATCGTTTTACCCGCTCGAGACGAGCAGAACTAAGCTTGGGGATGCTGATACGTCTCCGACGTATCGATAATTTCTTATGTTCCATGCCACATTATTGATGTTATCTACATGTTTTATGCACACTTTATGTCATATTCGTGCATTTTCTGGAACTAACCTATTAACAAGATGCCGAAGTGCCGATTCTTTGTCATTGTTTTTGGTTTCAGAAATCCTAGTAAGGAAATATTCTCGGAATTGGACGAAATCAAAGCCCAGGGGCCTATTTTCTCACGAAGCTTCCAGAAGTCCGAAGGAGAGACGAAGAGGGGCCACGGAGGGGCCACACTATAGGCGGCGCGGCCCCCCTTGGCCGCGCGGCCCTGTGGTGTGGGGCCCCGTGCCGCCTCTTGACCTGCCCTTTCGCCTATAAAAAGTCTCCGTGACGAAAACCCCAGCACGAGAACCACGATACGGAAAACCTTCCAGACGCCGCCGCCGCCGATCCCATCTCGGGGGATCCAGGAGATCGCCTCCGGCACCCTGCCGGAGAGGGGAATCATCTCCGGAGGACTCTACGCCGCCATGGTCGCCTCCGGTGTGATGTGTGAGTAGTCTACCCCTGGACTATGGGTCCATAGCAGTAGCTAGATGGTTGTCTTCTCCCCATTGTGCTATCATTGTCGGATCTTGTGAGCTGCCTAACATGATCAAGATCATCTATCTGTAATTCTATATGTTGCGTTTGTTGGGATCCGATGAATAGAGAATACTTGTTATGTTGATTATCAAAGCTATGCTTATGTGTTGTTTATGATCTTGCATGCTCTCAGTTATTAGTAGATGCTCTGGCCAAGTTGATGCTAGTAACTCCAAGAGGGAGTATTTATGCTCGATAGTGGGTTCATGCCTCGTGAATGCGGAGGAGTGACAAGAACCACTAAGGTTATGGATGTCTTGTTGCCACTAGGGATAAAACATTAGTGCTATGTTCAAGGATGTAGTCACTAGTTACATTACGCGCAATACTTAATGCAATTGTCTGTTGTTAGCAACTTAATACTGGAGGGGGTTCGGATGATAACCTGAAGGTGGACTTTTTAGGCATAGATGCAGTTGGATGGCGGTCTATGTACTTTGTCGTAATGCCCAATTAAATCTCACTATACTCATCATGATATGTATGTGCATGGTCATGCTCTCTTTATTTGTCAATTGCCCAACTGTAATTTGTTCACCCAACATGCTGTTTGTCTTATGGGAGAGACACCTCTAGTGAACTGTGGACCCCGGTCCAATTCTCTTTACTGAAATACAATCTACTGCAATACTGTTCTACTGTTTTCTGCAAACAATCATCTTCCACACAATACGGTTAATCCTTTGTTACAGCAAGCCGGTGAGATTGACAACCTCACTGTTTCGTTGGGGCAAAGTACTTTGGTTGTGTTGTGCAGGTTCCACGTTGGCTCCGGAATCTCTGGTGTTGCGCCGCACTACATCCCGCCGCCATCAACCTTCAACGTGCTTCTTGGCTCCTCCTGGTTCGATAAACCTTGGTTTCTTTCTGAGGGAAAACTTGCTGCTGTGCGCATCATACCTTCCTCTTGGGGTTGCCCAACGAACGTGTGAAATACACGCCATCAGAGGGCTATTCACCACGAGATCCAAAGAGCTTGACAAGAAGAGATGTGGTGGATGACCAACTCAACGCCACCGCCATCAACATGATTCATATGGCCATCACCCCCAAGGACCGCGCTCATATCCGCTCGCTCAAGACCGCCAAGGAAGAATGGGACAAACTTGAGAAGCTCTTCCTCGGCAATGCAAGCATCTAAAGCTCTCGTTTTGATGAAGTGAACAACATGGCCGACAATTTCGTCATGATTGAAGGAGAGACCCCCAAAGAAATGTATCGGCGCCTCATCGCTCTTGCCGTGCAAATGCAAGATCCTGGAGCAACGTTCGTGGATGACCATTGGATCAAGCGCAAGTTCTACAACGCTCTCCTCCCTTATGAGGAAGTGAAGTTGACGGCCATCCGCCAAAACGCCTCCTTCCGTGCTATGACATCCGATGAAGTCCTTAGCGAAGTCATCGCTTTGGACATCTCCAAGAAGAATGCGGAGGATCTTGTTGCTCGCGCCCACGACTCCCGCAAGCCCAACCTTGCATTGAAGATGAAGGTGCATGAAGCTAGTGAAAGCGATGAGGATCCCGTTGAGTGGGGATCGGATGATCTCAAGATCAACTACCATGAGCACATGGCTCTTGCCGCCAAGAAGTTTTGGGATGGAAACATGTCCCGAAACACAAGACCAAGAAGATCACGTGATTCTCCAAGAAGACTCTCCAAGAGCCCAACAGAAGGGACAAAGGGAAGAACATGCTACAATTGCGGTGACAAGAATCATTTTGTCGCGGATTGTATGTTTGAGAGAAGAGAAGATCATGGTGGAAGGCTTATCCCAAAGGATAGGTACAAGCCACTATCCAAAGGATTCTCCAAGTTCTCCGCAAGGTCCGATGACGACAAGGTCTCCTCCAACAAGAAGCCTAGAGCCTTCATCATTCGAGAAGAGTACTCCTCCGATGAAGATGGAGAGCATGAGGACAAGCGCTCCAACAAGGAAGGAGAGGGAGTGGCCGCCATCGCCATTTCCACTCCCTCTATCTCCCTCTTCGACTCTCCTAATGAGAACCTCGTCACCAACAATGCACGTTGCCTTATGGCAAAGGTATCCACGGAGGTAAAATCCCCTTCCAAACCATCATCTTCGACTAATGCCTTATATATTGATGATGCCACTAGTCTCACCGTTAAACGTGAGATTATGGGTTTGGATTCCTTGGATTCTTTTCTCACTAACATGAAGGGGGACGCCAAGATTCATGTTGGGGCTCTCTTAGCCCAACTTGGTGCGGCACAAGATCTTATTGAGAAGAGGGAGAAGTTGGAAAGGGAAGCGGCCTTTGAGCTTGCCAATCTCAAGGAAGAGCTTAATGATGAACGAAATCATCGCATGTCTCTTGGAGCTAGTGGCATCGTCCTTGAAGACAAGAATGAAGCTATTGTTTCACGACTCACCAAGGATCGAGACCATGCTCTTGAGTTGGTTGGTGACCTCAAAAAGAAGATGCTCTTGCTCGAGGAAGCCAACAAAGGGAAAGATGATGAAGACCCCAATTCTTGCCATGATGAGCTTGTGGATCAAGTTACTTCCTTGAGGAGGCACAATGCTCTTCTCTTGGAAGTCAATGCTCTTCAAGAAGAAGCCTTGGATGAATACTACCGCTTGTTCAAAGAGAAGACCTCATGTTGCAACCATGAAGAAGAAATTTCCGCTCTTGAGATCACCAAGGCCAAGCTATTGAGTTTGAGTAGCAAGCAAGAAGAGTCTTTGGTGGAGTGTCTCCGCATGAGCAAGGAGAAGGACACGTGTTGTGATCATGAGGAGGAAATTGCCGCCTTGAAGAGAAGGGAAGCCAAGCTCATGGAAGTCAATTCCATGTAAGAGGAAACATTGAAGGAGTACTTTCCTTTGAGCAAGGACCGTGCATGTTGCACTCATGAAAGCAACATTGCCAAGATGGAGAATGACATGCGCTTGCTCATGAAGATGAACGCTCTCCAAGAAGAAGCTTTGATGGAACACTTCCGGGTGAACAAGGCAAAGGAAGTCCAAGTGTTTGGTATTTGCCATCCACACCCGGAGCATGAAGATGAAGTCAATCGCTTGAAGGCCAAGGTTGATAGACTCCAAGTTCAAGCCAAGTACTTGGAAGGAAGCATTGAAGCTAAAGATGGAGCCAAAGAGGGCTCGAGCAATGAAGGAGGAGTGGCTACCAAGCCAAAGAGAAAGAGGAAGAGGAGGACCAAGAAGAAGAAGAACAAGGAGAACATGGAGACCAACCTTGAAGGGAGCAATGCTAGCTCAAGAAGAGATGGAGTACCCAACTCCGCCTCGACGGGTTTCGTCGGCTCTAACAACCCTTCTCATGTTCTTTTTGTTGATTACTATGGACATATTTGTGCTCGCTTTATTGGTCCTCAAAAGGACAATGTTGATTGGACTATTTGGGTTCCCAAACCCCTTGTTACTAACATGCTAGGACCCATTGAAAAATGGGTACCTAAATCCAAGACTTGATTCCTTGTAGGACTATGCTTCCGGTGGTGCTAAATGGGTGGTTGATAGTGGAGCCACAAGTCATATGACCGGAAGCAAGGATATTTTTGTCGACCTCGTGCCTTCTCTCTCTACCGTTTCATATGGCGACAACACGTGCTCTAAGGTTTTGGGTCTTGGCAAGGTGGTGGTAACACCCGACATCTCACTTGTGAATGTCCTCCTTGTCGAGACCCTTGGTTACAACTTACTCTCCGTTCATCAAATTGCTCGTATGGGTCTATGCACATTCTTTGATGAACATATGGTGGTCCTCTTGTGGAGCAAGACACTCAATGTAGCTTTTGTTGGATATGTAGAGAACGGTTTGTATGTTGTCGATTTCTCCGGAAAGACAACGTCTTCCGCTCTTTGCCTATTCGCCAAAGGTGACAAGGGTTGGTTATGGCATCGCCGACTAGCCCATGTCAACATGAGGACTTTGCAAAGTCTCCACAAGGGTGGCCACATTCTCGGACTAAAAGAAGATGTCTCTTTTTGCAAGGATCGTGTTTGTAGGGCTTGCGTACAAGGAAAAATGCATGGAGCTCCTCACAAGGCCAAGACTACCATCTCCACCACAAGATGCTTGGAGATCCTACATGTTGATCTCTTTGGTCCACCATCTCATGAAAGTCTTGGAGGAAAGAAGTATTGCCTCGTCATTGTTGATGACTATTCACGCAATTGTTGGGTATTCTTCTTCAAGTACAAAAGTGAGACTCAACGGACCATGATGGAGTTTGCCAACCAAGTTCAACGCAAGTACGACAACAAGATCCTCGCAATAAGGAGCGACAATGGAACGGAGTTCAAGAACTACACATTGGATGAATTCCTCGGCGAAGAAGGAATCCAACAGCAATACTCCACGCCATATACTCCCCAACAAAATGGGGTCGCCGAAAGGAAGAATCGAACCTTGATCGAAGCCGCTCGAACCATGATGATGGAATACAAGTCCAACTACAATTTTTGGGCGGAAGCTATCTCTATAGCATGCCATGCTACTAATCGCCTCTACTTTCGCAAAGGTCTTTAGAAGACACCATATGAGATCCTCACCGGCAACAAGCCAAATGTGTCATACTTCAAGGTCTTCGGATGCAAATGCTACATACTTGTCAAAGACACGCGCCTATCCAAGTTTGATTCAAGAGCTCAAGAAGGAATTTTCGTTGGCTATGCTACGGATTCTCACGCCTATAGAGTCTTCAACAAGTCAAGTGGACGTGTTGTAGAATCTTGTGATGTGACATTCGATGAAGATGATAGATCTTTGGAGGAGCGAAGTGCTTCTTGTGAGAAAGGAGATGCAATTCCCCCGGATACCATAGGAAGGATGGGTGTTGGCATTCGCCTACCTCAAGATCTACCTTCTATGAGTACCGGGGAAGGACCAAGTTCCACCCAAGTGGAGCCATCTACACCACAAGGCCAAGCTTCTTCCGTTGATCTAACAAATGCAAGTCAACCTCTAAAACAACCTCAAGTTCAACCTCAACCTCAAGATCAACCTCGACATCTACAACAACAATCAAGTCCAAGTTCACCTCAACAAGCTCAAGAACAACATACACCGCAAGCTCGTCTACCTCAACACCCAACATCAAGTGACCAAGGTCAAGCTTCAAGTTCTTCTCCGAGTGGTTCGGGGATAATCTTCATGGACAATAATATTCCCAATACCCCCGAGCCGTCCGGATCTCATGACAATCATGCCCCTTTCAACGACAATGGAGGTCAAGGCGAGGACCTAAACCGTGATGAAGGCCAAGAGGACTCACAAGAACCATCTCCTCAAGCCGACACTCGCCGTGAAGATGCTACTACAAGACACTTGCGTCTCAAGTCTCATTCCTTGCAAAATATCATTGGTGATCTAAACAGAAATGTTACCACTCGGAGGCAACTTGCAAACTCTTGTGCGCACCACGCCTTTGTCTCTAAGGAGGAACCACTCAAAGTTGATGATGCTCTCAAAGATCCCGATTGGTTGAATGCAATGCAAGAGGAACTCAACAACATCAAGAGGAATGATGTATGGACTCTCATGAAGCGACCCGATCATTGCCGCAATGTTATCGGCACCAAGTGGATCTTCAAGAACAAGCAAGATGAAAGTGGCACGGTCATCCGCAACAAAGCAAGATTGGTGGCACAAGGCTATTCTCAAGTCGAAGGCGTGGACTTTGGTGAAACCTTTGCACCCGTTGCAAGGCATGAGTCCATCCGTATCCTTTTGGCCTTTGCCTCACATCATGGCTTTAAGTTGCAACAAATGGATGTTAAGAGTGCATTTCTTAATGGTCATCTACATGAGGAAGTATATGTGAAGCAACCCCCGGGGTTCGAGGACCCCCATTTCCCGGACCATGTCTTCAAGCTCAAAAAGGCCCTATATGGTCCCAAACAAGCTCCTAGAGCTTGGTATGAGCATCTCAAGGAGTTCCTTGAGGACCGTGGTTTTGAAGTGGGGAAAATCGATCCCACTCTTTTTACTAAGAAGGTCAATGGGGAGCTTTTCGTATGCCAACTCTATGTAGATGACATCATATTTGGCTCTACTAACACAAAATCCAATGATGAGTTTGCTATGTTGATGACAAATAGGTTTGAGATGTCAATGATGGGTGAACTCAAGTACTTCCTTGGGTTCGAGATCAAGAAAATGCGACAAGGCACCTTCATCAATCAAGCGAAGTACCTCCAAGACATGCTCAAGCGCTTTGATATGAAGGATGCCAAGGGGATTGGAACTCCGATGCAACTCAAGTGTCAACTCACTCTTGACGAGGCCGTCAAGGCGGTGGATACCAAGCTCTACCGTTCGATGATAGGTTCGCTTCTTTACCTTTGTGCCTCTCGCCCGGATATAATGTTGAGCGTTGGTATGTGTGCGCGATTCCAAGCAAGTCCGAAGGAAAGCCACCTCGTGGTGGTCAAAAGGATCTTTCGATATTTGGTTGATACCCCACACTTCGGATTATGGTACCCAAGGGACACGGACTTTGCTTTGGTTGGTTTCACCGACTCCGATTGGGCGGGCGACAAGATTGATAGGAAGTCTACCTCCGGAGCATGTCACTTTCTTGGAAGTTCTTTGGTGTGTTAGTCCTCGAAGAAGCAAAATTGTGTCTCCGTCTCCACCGCGGAAGCCGAGTATATTTCCGCGGCAAGTAGTTGTGCTCAAATTTTGTGGATGAGGCAAACCTTGCGGGATTATGGACTCGAGTATAGCAAGGTGCCTCTTTTGTTTGACAATGAGAGCGCAATCAAGATCGCCTACAATCCGGTTCTTCATGGCAAGATGAAGCACATTGAGATACGGAACCACTTCATCCGGGACCACATTGCTCGCGGAGATATTGTACTATCCTATATTAGCACCAAGGACCACATTGCTCGCGGAGATATTGTACTATCCTATATCACGAAGCCCTTGGATGAGAAGCGTTTCATTGAGTTGAGGCATGAGCTAAATATCATTGATCCATCAAACTTTGCTTGACCGTCGTGCGCACATACCACTCTTACCGTCATATCTAGATGAAAGGCACGCATGGGCATAGGGGGAGTGCGGTTTAAATTCATTGAGCTATCCCTCCCCCCATAATGCATAAAGAAATCCAAAACATTTGCTATTTGTCAATTAAGTGACTTATGAGCTTCATGTTGAGTTGTAGTCCGTGAGTCCTAGATACATCTACGCGACCTCACAACTACTATACTCTTACGCGGTAGCTTCGGCCACCAACACCCCCTCCTTGAGGGTTTTTCGGTTTCTCGTGACCTTGTTTTGTCTTTCTTCTTTGCTTTATTCTTCTTGTTTTTGGAGAACCTCTTTCAACCTTGTTATCTCGTGATTTTTGCAAGCTTGGTTGTATGTTCTTTTTCTCCATCCTTCTAGTTCTGTTACCCTCCTTTTTGGTGTTCCGATGCCAAAGGGGGAGAGGTTCCGGACCCTTGTTGTTTGTAGCCGTTTGGTTCTAGTTGCTTATCTTGTCTTATGGCTACATCAACAACCCTATGGAGGCATCTTATTGTGAGTTTGGGTATTCTCAAGGCTATGGTATGATAACTTCACCCAAATCTCCGTGCATGATATTATGTTGTCTCCATATTGTGCATATGCTACTTGAACATGTCATTTATCTATGTTGCATATGTGCTTGGTTTGTAAAAACTAGGGGGAGTAATGTCTCTATAACATGTGTATTTGTATTCAAACACATATTCATGATATGCACATGTGTAGGGAGAGCTCCGTCAAGTTTTTGCAAATCTAAAATATCTCATCATAATATCATATGTTATTGTCAACTCTTGTGTTGTCATCAAACACCAAAAAGGGGGAGATTGTAAGAGCAAAATTCACACCCCAAGTTTTGTGTGTTTGATGACAACACTTGAGTAATCTCACCGTGTGCCTTGAGTATCATTGTTAGATTTGCAAGAGCACGGTGACCTCGTTGGACGCGTCAAGATCGGAAGACTGAAGCGTAGTTGATAGGTTTTCTGGTTTTGTGTGTGTTTAGTGAGGTGACATGGTTGGAGAGAAAAAGGGAAGAAAACCAGATTTAGCCAGGCCGGTACTACCGGTACCTGTAGCGGTAGTACCGCTACCCCTATAGGTACCACCCTCGGTACCGCTCTGAGTCTGCGCTGATTCCGTCCCCCAGAAACACGTTGCGGTACCCCTGTAGTACCTGGGGCGGTAGTACCGCTCACGAGCGGTAGTACCGCTCTCGGTACCGCTTAGGTACCGTAACCGAGTTACGGTCGTACCGCCCTGGTACCGCTCTGGTACTGCTTTGGATCCAGTAAGGTCTGGACCCTATTGCGGTACCTCAAGCGGTACCTCGTGCGGTAGTACCGCTCTGCGTCCTTTGACCAGATCTGGGAGGATTTCGAACTCAGAGCGGTAGTACCGCTTCCCTGAAGCGGCAGTACCGCTTAGGCCAAATCTGGACATAACGGTTGGATTTGGAGGAGCCTATTTAAGGGCCCCTTCTTCCCCAACACGATTTTATCTCTTCCCCCTCTCTCCTCCATTGTTGCTGAGCTTAATCCTTGAGGATCTCCTTCCCCATCCAACCAATCTTGCCCAAACTTTGAGGATAGGTGGAGGAGACCCCGATCTATAGTTCTACCAAGAGAGATTTCACCAATACTAGCTATTCCTTAGTGGATCTTGGTGGTAGGGTTCCTTAGTGGAGCATTGGAGAAGAATTCCTTTGGTGGAGCATTGGAAGAGTTCCTTGGTGGGGCATTGGAGAAGAGTTCCTTTGGTGGAGCATTGGAAGAGTTCCTTTGGTGGAGCATTGGTGATGGGTTCCTATGGTGGAGCATTGGAGATGTGCAGCTATGGAGTCTATCTTGGTGATGTACTAGATCCATAGGGTGTTGGGAGCATCCTTGTGTGTGGAGCTCGCCCCAACCTTGTGAAGGAATCACCGCCTCGATCGGTGCCTTAGTGGAAGAGGGAGAGCACCTCCGTGGAGCTCTCTCGAGGAAGAAGGTGAGGCCTTCCTTCGTGTTGTGGCCGCCTAGTCTCTTGTGTGAGACTAGCACCTCCTCAACGCAGACGTACTTCCTTTAGTGGAAGGAACTGCGGGAAACAAACCTCGACTCGCCTCGCGCCCCCCGGTTGTCTCGCTCCTTACTCTCGTTATCTTGTTGATTCCTTTACTTGTTGCACTTGTCCGATATTCATTGTAGGATCACCCCTATTGCTAAAGTTCACACCTTTACCTTCCGTTGCATAAAAATTGAAAAAGACTAAAACTTGTCGTAGCGCCATTCACCCCCCTCTTGTTCGCTACGATCCATTCAAGAGGTTGGCGATGGCCATGCGATTGTCGTAGGTGGTCCTTCGACTTCCATTTTGGAAGATGTAAGTCTTCCTGTTAATCTCGATTTATTATTTTGCTTTGACTCTCTTTTCTGATCATCTGCCGAGTTTTTCCTCTTCTAACCTTTTACCTGACACTATGTACAGTCTTTGATGAAGCGCCTCATCACAACTGGTACCCAATTTATTGGGTTTCGTGATGCCACCGAGGATCTGAGAGGTAATACCTTCTTTACTTTGCGTGCTACACCTTTTCCTCGACAGAGTTATTATGTATCTGAACTGATTTTTTCTTTTGGTTCCACTTTAGAGGACCTCGAGCAAGCCGAAAAACGTGCTGAAGATCTTGCCGCTAAGCTCGTGCGAAGCGAAAAAGCTCGCGAAAGGGCTGAGCGAGAAGCCGCTACTGTTGAAGATCTTCGACAAAGACTTCACAAGGCTAAAGAAGCTCTAAGTGATAAGATCTCTCAACAGATAGCGCGCGAAAACGCCATCACAGCTAGTTTGGAGACTCGGAACCGGTGGTTTGTTAGTAAGTTTTCACCCTTATCTTCCACTGTCACATCCCGAAATTTTCTAAATTTTGGAATGTGAAATAAAAATAAGTTTAATGCTTGATTGTGATTAAAAATTCACAAAGAAACAAACCTTTTTATAGTTATTGACAAGTTAATCCCAAAACTAGTATTTTTAAAGACTATTGATTTTAAAGTATTTTCAAAATCAAACATATCCTTGCTTCCAAAGTTTTCAAATCCTTAATGCATTTTTATTTGAGAAAACAAAATGCGAGAAAATTCTGTTTGCAAAATATTGCCCAAGTTTCCAATTTGACCAAGTGTATATAATTATTATTTTATTTTCACAAATAGATTTTAAACAGATTCCTTGTTGTCCTAAAACACTATTTTGATTTTTACAAAATTTTATAAACTTATTTGGTATGCGTATGTTAAAACTATTCACATATAGGCATAATGGCATAGTAGTAATAAAATGATATAAAATAAAAATTTATAAAATTTAAATCCTTTTATTATCCTATACTGATCAAAATAATTTTACAAACCTATAGAATTTCGTTTCACTGAAATCGGAGTTATAAAACTCATTTTATAAAAGAAACAAGTAATAGCAAAAAGAAAGAAAAAGAAAAAAAAGAAAAAAAAATTAAACGGGCCGAGCGGGCCAGCAAGCGGCCAGCCCAGCCGGCCGACCGACCCCAGCCACGATCGATCAGATCGATGGATCTGATCCCGTAATATGTAAAATTTACCTTCACTTAAACTCTAATATCTCTATCTACACAACTCCGATTTCAGATCCGTTTGTTTCTACGCATTCCTAACTTCGAGCCCCACCTTTTCCACCGACCTATAGCCTATATAAAACCAGCACCACGTCACAGTTTCCCTTTTCTCCTCTCGAAACCCTACATCAACGAAATCTTAACTCGTTGATTTGACCATCAAAACCACTTCAAATCGTTTCGGGGTCTACACGAAAGTTGTAGATCTCGTCGAGATCTTTCAATCCCGACCAATCTCATCTCTTTTCATCCACCATACACGGATAATTTCGCATCGCAAGGTGTCAGACCTGACAAAGGGAATCTTCAATTAGTTCGTGCTCGTTTCACGAAATCCAAATTCCTTTGGTGAGTATGTAGATCTGATCATCCTCTACAACTTTCATGTTGAAAGTTTTTCGATTTAACGTACGGATTTATCGCTCATCTATAGATCTATTTCGAGTCAACCGGAGCCAAATCGAGTTTCAAAACGATCTCGAATCATCATGACCTCAACACGGAAGTTGTTCCTCTCGTCAAGATCTTTCAATTGCCGCAAGTTTCACCTTGTTTCGTTCACCGAGCAAGGAGAAAATCGTGTTGCAAGATTCAGATCTTATAAGGTATAACCCAGATCTTGTCAAACATATTAAACCGTTGTGAAAAGTAAATTATGCGTTAGATAGATCTATTAATTCTATACAACTTTGATGTAGAAAGTTTTTCCATCTGAGCAAATTTTTCTGTCAACTTTATGACATCATCATGACATCAACATAGTCAATTCAGTCTGGTCAAAGTCAAACTGCAGTCATCAGTACGGTCAGCGGTACGATCAGCAGTACAGTCAGCGGTACAGTCAGCAGTACAGTCAGCAGTCAACTGTACAGTCAGCAGTCAACTATACAGTACAGTCAGCGTCTCGGTCAAACTAATTTTAAATGTAAATTTTAAATATCAGATTATGTGTCTAACTTAGAAATTCATTATAAAATCATCCAGAGGTCCAAAATTTACAAACTTTATATCGTTGGAAAGCTTATAACATGTAGAATCCAAATATGCAAGAATACTGTATATGTTATGTATTAGTTTTCGAATCATAATTCAAATGATTTAACTAATCCTTTTTCACTATAAAAATTATATCAAATAATCTACTAGTCCAAATTTAACAAATTTGTACTTTCTGGAATCCTCAGATCATGTACTTCAACTTGGTATAGGAGTTGTACAACTTTGACACGTGCACAAACTTGCTTTAGTAAAATCTATACAAATCAGTAATTTGACGATAATTCAAATTCTATAAATTATTTTTGAATAATTCCAATTGGTCTAATCTTGTACTACTGTAACCTATCCAGGGAAGTCAAGTTTATATTTTTACTAAACATAAGTCTTGTGGTAGCTAATTAATAAGGTTGTGTATGTTAAGTAGATACTTAATTATTGTTTTTCTAAACCAAATTAAATACCTAGGAAGCTTCATTATTATTGCACATATCAGAGAACACACAATACAACATATACACACTACCTCTCTTGTGAAATAAATTGGTGCATAGCATGCATGCATGTCTATGATTGTTCATATTGAATGTTGTTTGATTTTGTTGTTGTTGTTGAATGGTGTGTTTATGTTGTGCTATATTTTATATTATAGTTCGTACGGAGAGGCACGTATTTTGATTAAGAGAAGTGAACGCGCTTCGACCACCAAAAAGGCAAGTGACACTCAAATCCTACCTATTTTATAATTATGCATTAGTGTTTTCAATTAGTATGCATGGTAGGGATTTTGTTTTCAAAAGAAAAGTATTATGCTATGCTTAGATTCTAGTAGTGTGTAGCCACCCTTTAAACACAAACTGCTAGGATTGTCAGAAGTGATTTAAAAATGATGCCAATGCTTGGTTTTACTTGTTGGTTAAAGTGTTGTTAGAAAAAAATTAAAGTTAATAACCTTAATGAAACACCTGGGTGGAATTGGTGTGGCTTTGGATTATGTTGAGTGGCTACCTGGGGCTACATACCTGGCAGTGAAAACCATGGTATGTGGTGGTGACCTGGGGGGTGAGTACACTTGTGGTTTGCCACCCAGGAACAAAGAGATTGCTATGTCTTCCGTGTTTAGTGTACTTCCAGTGCAGCCTTATGATATTATGGGCTCTGTCTTGATTGAGTAAGATGCGAGGGTTCAACTTGTTGCAAGACATTGGCTGGTAGCAGAATTATAGGTGGGAACGGGTCTTGCGGGTATGGTTGCTCTCTCCTTCTGAAAGATCTCGTCTCATTCTTCTCTCTGGGTAGAATGGGTCGTAAGGTGAAAGTGCACAACCTCTGCAGAGTTAAAAACTAAGATCTTAGCCGTGTCCCCGGTTATGGACAATTGAGTCTCTAGACAAGGAAGTACGGAATAATCGCATCACCTTTTCTGAATTAAAAGTTTGTGTAGAAACATAGGACGGGGTTTTTCCAGGGCTACATACATGGCAGTGAAAACCATGGTATGTGGTGGTGACCTGAGGTTTATCCTAGTTGAGTGGCCCCAGGGCTACGTACCTCGAAGTGAAAACCATGGTATGTGGTGGTGACCTGGGAGTCATCTTGACTTTGTGCCCTTTTTGGTAAAAATCTTTTCAAGAATTATAAAATGTTTTGTTTTAAATAAAATGTAGGATAAAATTGGCTTTATGCAAATTTGCCTAAACTCCACTTGCCAAATATCATGTAGATAGTCATGCCCAAAACAACCACTATATAAGTGTCATTTGCCAGTACATCATTGTACTGACCTCCATTCGTGGGGCTGCATATTCAAACGTGCAGGATTTTTCTGAGGAGAAGTACGTGGTAGGATCTCGAGTCTACATTCCAACATGACTGCCTGTGGCACATGAAGATGATGAAGGCTCATTGCTGATTTACTTTCCGTTGTGTTTATTCTGAGCTAGTCCATGTGACTGTGCAATTTGTAAGTTTTATTGTACCCTCTGGATCAACGATATAGTAATTTGATACTATTGCAATGACTACTATATTTTGTAATGTGTGTGCTATCAGTGATCCCGGGAATAGCACTATACACAGGTATCTTGCCTTTATTAAAAGGTAGGGTGCTACATCCAATCTTCTGAAATTGGTTTTCCGTATATTTTGATGAACTCTATTTTTGCTCCAGCAGGAAGAATGGTTGAAGATTTCACGCTGCATGCAGTTGAGGAGGATCGTCTTCTCGACACCCTCTCAATCCTTGAACTGCACGGGGATCTAGCGCGCACCAATATTTCCGACGCGCGGGCTGCGTTCACGCGCCTTTTCCCCCATTTATTTCCCAAGCAGACGCAGCCGCAAACTTTCTCCGAGCTTGCCAGGCGCTTCCTTCTTGAAGAAGACTTGGCGCTGGCTTATCGACAAGAGAACCTGAAGGTCGGAGTTGAAGGAACCATTGCTTTGGTTGTCGATAGCCACCAAAAATGTCGAGTGAGCAAAGGTTGGCGACCCCAAGGGAATGAACACGCAAAAGTGGAAGACTTTGGTGAAGGCTTCGAAGCCTCACTCGAAGAAGATCCTCAGCTTCCTGGGGCACAAACCTTCAACATCCACCAGCACAGCCAAGCCGGAGGTCAAGTAGACCATCCTACCTCTTTGTATTTCTTTTCCCTTTTGTAGTTGTCGCTATCCTTATGATTTGCGACTACTTTAGGAACTAGCTTTTGTGAGGGGCCCAAATTATGTGAATATCTCATCTATTAATGAAAAATCGATGACTTTTGCTGAATGATTGCCTCTGCTTGTCCTGCCCCGCCTCGCTCTCAACAAACTCCTAGCGATACTTTGCCAGACGGTTCTTCGGGTGCTGATTCCGCTCAGCAAGAGATGACTGAACTTCGACAACAACTTTAGGCCATGAAAAAACAAGCCATCACTGTCATGGATCAATCCTGCAAATCCTCCGAACAAGAAGAAATCGCTCTTCGCCAAGCTCGTGAGGCTTTTGAACTAAAAGAAACTGCGATTGCCGAAGCTTCCCAAGCTACTTCTCGAGAAAACTATATGCTTGACCTGATGATTGACGCAAGCCTGGATATGGCGGGTATGCTACGCTTTATTACTCCTTTATTATCCATATGTGCCTTTGTCACCTCATTATTCCCCTTATCTTGGTTAGGTTACTTTTTGGACGCTGCTGCCGAAGATCAACGTGCTGATGCAAGATCCGAGGTTCTTATTCAACTTGCGGTGCGGAACAATGCTGACTTTTGGTCTAACCCGGACCGCACCCGACAAATAGTGCGGTTTCAAGACCGCGCGGCTCAGGTTCGAGAGTATCTTGATTTCTGCACGAAGACGCTATCCGTGGTTTACAATGCCATGTTTCCTTGGAATGCTTAACCTAAAACTCTTCCTGACTTGATGGACAAATTCAAAAGTGTTCGTCGAGTCCATGGATTTGTTAAGGCCCAATTAATGGCCGGTGCCAGATTTTCCTTGATTATGTTGCAAATCTGCTATCCGAAGTTGGATGTGTCCAACGTTGTTGATCTCTGCCACGCCCGACTGAGAAAAAGGAGAAGGAACGTCGATCAATGATGCGGTAACACCTGTAGCTGAAAAAATGATTGAGGATCTTGTTCGGATGGATGCAGATTTCTTCACTGAATGTCATCTATTATATATTAAAAGTAAATTACGGGTTACTAGAAATTAGAGAATTAGCTAGAAAATCCCACAATAATCAGAAACATCTGACCGTTAATTTTACGAACTAGCCTATTACAGCCAATGGATCTTGGAGATAATTACTGATATTACTGATATTAGAGTTAGAAAAAATTACCCACCAATACCCTTCATAACTTTTTTTCATACCCCTTAGTGTTGTATCTTCATCTTCAATCCCAGCAGACCATGACCACCCCCGATCTGAATTACGGGCTACTAGAAATTAGAGAATTAGCTAGAAAATCCCACAATAATCAGAAACATCTGACCGTTAATTTTCAAACTAGCCTATTACAGCCAATGGATCTTGGAGATAATTACTGATATTACTTATATTAGAGTTAGAAAAAATTACCCACCAATACCCTTCATAACTTTTTTTCATACCCCTTCGTGTTGTATCTTCATCTTCAATCCCAGCAGACCATGACGTGACCTAAAAAAATATGGTTGTTGGCGCACCCCCGATCTGATTCGCCGCCATGCTCTCCATGGGTGTCCACAGTGGTGGTCGATCGGTCATTCACAAGCATAGGAGCACACGCTTTCCAGTCTGCTAGCTACTCCATGGTCACAGTGGTTATACAATTCCTAGCGTGCCGTCTTCAGCGTCGTCAGTTATGCCTTGCGCGATCAGCATCACAAAGTTTCCAATCTTCTAGAGCTGGTCCTGTATGGGTGGTCTCGCGCGCGCATCAGCGGTGCCAGGTATGCCCCATGCACGCACGATCCATGGAAGATTTGCCTCATGCATGCAACCGGGACAGCAAATTGCAGACTCATGCATACACCATGCAGCCAAGGAAGATAGATCGATCCATGGAAGATTTGCATCACTAACAGCTAATATGCAGGTAATAGCACGTCACGTGACATCTATCTTTCTTATACCACTCCATTTATTTTCTTCAGTGCATGCAACGGCGGATATATCAGTACAAACTTGTGATGTCAAATAGCCCTCTCTCTATAAAAGATTATCACAACTTTGTCAAAATATGTATGTGTATCTACCTGCAAAAAAAAAGTATGTATCTAGATGTTTTTTAGTATCTAGATACGTGTAAATTTAGACAAACTTGAGGAATCCTTTTATAGACGGAGGAAGTACATGTTTTTCTATGTATTTAGTATTTTTTTCGCATGAAGTTTAGCCTGTATATGAAGCTATTACTAAAATGCTGTGAAGTCAACTGTCTAGGGAGCACGGGATGGAATCAGCAAATCGGGAAAACAAGGTACCACTATATTCCGTTTTGTAAGCCATTTTATCACACTAATTTAGTTTTCCAAAACGGCTTATAATATGAAACAAATGGAGTACTTTATTAACTTTGACATTCATAGAGTGTGATCTTCCAGCACAAATCAGTGTGCAAGATTTGGTTCTGCCTCTCTCCTCCCACCACCTCATTGTCATGATCTCCTCCTTCCAAGGCGACCATCTCTTCCGCCGCAGCCTTAAAGATGGCAGACCTTGGATTTTAAATTTACCTCCACGTACATATTACTTTGATTAATGCT
Organism: Lolium perenne; assembly: GCF_019359855.2. Classification (NCBI taxonomy): domain Eukaryota; kingdom Viridiplantae; phylum Streptophyta; class Magnoliopsida; order Poales; family Poaceae; genus Lolium; species Lolium perenne. The sequence continues at coordinate 193,878,601 of NC_067248.2, forward strand.
TCTCAACTCTTCCTGAGTATATCTAGAATCTGGAGCATGTTGCTTTCTTCAAATTCTTCAGTTTGTGATTTAACAGATGTAACCAATGATCCCTGCCATCAAGAAATTTCACATAGCAAAAAGAGAAGAAAAGAGTCGGAACCACCATATTCCTCCCATATTTTGATATCATGCGATGTTCGCTTGTCTCTTCTTCCTCTAATATTGTGCATGTGATTCAGCCTCAGTTTAGCTTCATTTGATGGTGCCAGGTTTAATTGTTTGTAGAGATCTGTTGATCAGAATATTTCTATGGTATTTTTTCATGATTAAATCCTTAGCATAAGTTACATATATAGATTGCTTGATCAAGTTTGTTAATGTATCATGTTTTCAAATGTGCAGATAAGCTGTTTGATAATTTCCCTAGGAGCAAACAATTTTTTTTCATTCCTTTATGCGTCATAGCATTAGTTTCTCACCGTGCAATATCTAAAATAAATGTTTTCTACAGTAGTAGCATTACCATGCTTATGAAGTTCTCTTTTGTGTTGCTCATATCATATATGAAGATACAAAACTATTTACAAGAGTCATTATCTATACAAAATTATTTTACTATATTTAGTGAACATTTATCCATTTGATGATTGTTTTTGTTTAAATGACATCGAGCATTTTAGGTTTTCAATATCTTACAAGGATATATCTGGCCTTTTAGTTCTATATCCATCATATTAATACGATGTCATTTCTCATCTTATGATATGTAGGTATATTACCCTTATGAATATGCATTTATAGGAAAATTCAATTTTCAAAAATCTCCTCCCAGTTCCATTTTTTGTTGCTTATTCCTTGATGGAGAACTACTTTTTTACAGTTTCTATTGCCAGGGGCTGTCTATTGCTCCTTATTATCTGCACCCAGTTTCACCTCACGCTACAAACAGTGTAGTTTTTTTAATTAAATGACATTTCTATTGGAGCTCAAACCATTTAGAAGCATGCCATTTTATTTAGTAATTTTCTTATTATTCTCATAATTTCTTGAATTCAGTTTTATTTTAACATATTCAATTAACAATCTAATTTTCATCAAATATATTCATGATTTCCGAATTTACCCAACTAAGCTAGATACATGCATGATTCACAGTGCCGTTAGGTTGGAAATGCACTCCTTCATGTGCGGCCTAGAGCAATCAAATCATTGTATCAATGAATTTGTATTTTGTTCTTTTTAATTCTGACTTCATACTCGAGAATATATTGATGTGTTAAGATAACAAATCTTGGGAAATTGCAAGTGGTAGAAGTACGTAAGGTTGGAGTATTAGAATTTTAATTCACCAAACACTTCTTTCTAACAATTTATTGTGCATATTGATAATTTGCTTGGTTTGTGAACAATGTCAACAGCTTGCTTTGTCACTGATGTCTTGAAGGCACAATATATCCATTTATTTGACAAATATGTGCTGAAAGGGGACTTGGAATAAAAATCATGAGAGAAGGACTGGAGGAGTTGTGGAGCTGATATTAGCTTAATATATAAATGGCAACAGTGTGGCCGTTGCAGTCATTGGAACTCTGTCATCAGAGCGTGAGACAGAATAGCTTAGAGAGAGCTAGCATAGAACTATCTTATAGATTAAATGCTGCAAAAAATAGTATAAAGCATGATAAAATTAGAAATAATGCTACACTTGCAGGCAAGTAGCTTACATATTTTTGTTATGGGATTACGTGTCAATCATATATTTGCTATGGGAGATTTTTCCACAACCACACCAAGTGTTGATTCCAGTGTTTTTTTTTTCATGATGTGTCCCTAAGGTTTTCCATAAAAATATTCCCGTAAGTGTAGAAATTTTGTAAAATGAGAGTGAAGATATAATGCATATTTATGTGCAATTAGATTAGCATGATGTCATTTGCTATCAGCTGACTTCTCCTATAAATTTTTTAAATAGAGTTTTATGCTTATTTTAATGATCCATATTAATTTATGTATAAATAAAGTATTACTATGAATCTACAGTTTTATCTTGACTACAACATTTTTCGCACTTTCTAAATTTGTAGCACATATATTTTAAAGAAAAAAGAATAACATGATAATTTACTTTATATGAAATTATAAAAGAAAAAATGGTGGATACACATATGGCATATGGATTCTCATTTATATTTGTAAAATAAAAACATCCAATTCAAATAAAGAATACCTGACAAAAGAAAGGGGAATCAAAATATTCTAATTCAATCCATATGTCATGCCTCTAGCATAACAACAATACCAGCTGTTTAATTTTTTTTATACATCTAAGATGTTTATTTCTCAATGAAGGAGATCAATAATAAAAAAATTATATGTATAATTTTAAAAAAAATCTTGACATACTAAAGATGATGCCCTCGCTTTTGCGAGGGCCACTGTGCTAGTTATGCTAATACCATGGGTGCTCCTGCGGAAGAAGAAAGGATAAATATAGATGACTCAATATGAGCCATGTCTCCTTTTTCCTGTTGTCGATAAATCTTGTATGTTGTGAGGACTATATATAGTCAAAGTATTTTTCTTTTTCTCTAGCCCCCGAGTATTTTAGTGAGCGTATGTATTTTTATTACTCGCGAGGTGTTTGAACCAAGGCGAATAATTACTGAGTTATATATTGTAAGTATCAAGTATATATTGTTAACTTTGCGGGTTATAAGACCTCGAGCCTTGACAAAGAAGATGTATATCACCAATACTTTGTTCTTATCTCTCAAACAAAATTGGTTTCATTCGAATCGGAGTTCGGGAGCATTTGTTATTAAAGAAAAGGTAAAAGAAGAAAAAGAAAAGGGCAGGGGCCAGCCGGCCGACCGGCCCAGCCACCGGTCCACCCGGTCCACCACCGGGCACCAACCGGACCGGGCAAGGCGCCGGCCCACCCGGCCGAAACCGGCCCAGGCGCTCAACGCCGACCGGGCGGCATTCTGGGCCTCTCCCGCCCTGGTCCGGCCCAGGGTCCGGTCGCCGCCACGGGCAGCTGGCGCCGGCCCCGGCCGACCGGGCACCCCGCCGGCTTGGGCTTCCTTCGCCCCAGCGCGGCCCAACCCAGCTCCCCCGCGTCCGGGCCTTATCCGCCGCACAGCGCGGCGCGCGCCCCGCCCGGCTGCAGGTCCGGCTGGGCCGGACCCCAGACCGGCCTGTCCGGCCTCAGCTCCGGTCAACCGGCTGGGCCGCCGGCTGGGGCATTTTCTCAGCCCGTTTTTCTTGCTATTTGCTCTGTTTTTCCCCCAACGGTTATATTTCCCCCTTAGCTATAAATACCTTTCTTCCACCTTGAGCTAGTTAGTTCTTCCCATTCTCTCTCCTCCATTGTTGCATCTTGAAGAACTTGCTCTCTCCTTTGATTCCTCCCATGATTCTTGCTATTTCTTGAGGGATCTAAGAGAGGAGATCTAGATCTACACTTTCACCAATCCTTTTCTCATCTAAGTGAGGGAAACTCTTGGGATCTAGATCTTGGAGTCTTTTGTTGACTTTCCCCATTGTTCTTCCTCTCCAATCTCATCTTAGCATTTGTTGCTTGGGTGGGATTTGAGAGTGAAGGACTTGAACACCTCTAGTGTTCTTGCTTTGCATCATTGCATAGTGTTGAGCTCTCCACCACGATTAGTTCGAGTGAGAGACCGTGAGCTTGTTACTCTTGGAGGGAGACCTCCTAGTTGGCTTGGTGTTTGGTGCTCCGGTGATCTCTTCAAGAAGATTGTGAAGAGGCCCGGGCTTCTCCTTCGTGGAGCTTGTGAAGTGGTTGTGGAGCTTGCCATCTCCGGAGCGGAGGAAAAGCTAACCATAAGGAAAGGGCCATTATCCTTCATGGGTGTGGTTCGGAGAATAGGGTGAGCCTTCGTGGCGTGGGGAATCCTTCGTGGGACCTCCACCCCTCCAAACGTGACGTACCTTCTTGCAAAGGAAGGGAACACGGGAATACATCCTCGTCTCTGCGTGCCTCGGTTATTTCTATACCCGAGCTCTCTTTCCTTGTGATAGCCATCGTGCTTGAAGTACATATATCTTGCTATCACTTGTGCTACATATATCTTGTGCCTATCTTGCTTAGCTCTAGTTGTTATTGTTACACCTAGTTGAGCTTAGCATATTTAGGGTTTGTGCTTGTAATCTAAACGATAGTTTAATTCCGCATTATTACAAGACAAATCTGCAAGAGTTTTTAATTGCCTATTCACCCCCCTCTAGGCGACATCTCGATCTTTCAATTGGTATTAGAGCAAGGTCTCTCCTTGTTTAAGGCTTCACCGCCTTGAGAGTAAAGATGTCGGCTAGTATAGTGCACAATGACACAATTGTCTTTAATGGCACAAATTATCTTTTGTGGCGAAATTGCTTGCTTTGTAATCTTCGGACCTTGTGTCCACATATAGAGCAATTTCTAGATGTCGATTTTTCTCCTCTGATGGATTATCAAAATCTGTCTTTAGAGGATGAGAAAAACTTACATGTTGAAGCTCAAGTGCCTAATGAGCTTTTATTCTCCTTGAGACCCGATTTTCGTAGGTTCTTGATATATATAAAGCGAAAATCATCTCATGAGATGTGGATCAAGCTTAAGGAAATGTTTGGTGGATCCACTTCTCAATTGGTCGGGGGTGACTCCGAGGAGCTCTCTTCCCCTTCACATCATGAAGAGCTCCAAGTTGCTTCCACCTCCGGTCGTGATGAGTTATCATCTTCTTCCACTTCACCAACGTGTAGCAAGACACGAGGTAATGATATGGTGAGTGGTGAGGAAAATTGCAATGTTGATATTGTGCTCAATAGTGATGATTCTTCATCTCTATTGACGTGGGCATTACTCTTCGGGTAACCAGTATTGCCCTATTCGGTATTGACAAACTGGAGGCCCATGAAGACACCCGAAGGCTAGATGGGCCACTAGGTCGGTGCACCAGAAGATTCCTTGACGGGCAAGACAAGGAAGCGAACAAACAAGGAAAGATTGGATCTAAACTACTGTAAATCTAGTCATATTCGGTTAGACCTCTTGAGACTTGGCCTCCTATATAAAGGCCAGGAGAGGGGCTGCCGAAGGACACGAACAATCTTAGCAATCTTAGCCAGGAAAAGCTTAGAGCTAGGTAACCCTAGCAATAGCAATCTCGCCTAGATCTCAGCCGAACTATTCGGCACCCCATTGTAACCCATTGTTTTCATAATCAAAGAACAGACAGGCAGGACGTAAGGGTTTTACCTCATCGAGGGCCCCGAACCTGGGTAAATCGCTCTCCCCGCTTGTCTGTGAACCGATGTCTCGTGTCAGCCTACAGGATTCCATCAACCCTAAGCCCCTATCAGAGGGCATTGGCGAGGAGTACCCTCGACAATTGGCGCCGTCTGTGGGAACCCTGTCGGCACAAGATCGGACATCGGCTGAACCCGTCATGTCATCAGCATCTTCATCAGCACCATCATCGTCTCATCTGGGAAGCCCGATCCATTTCGGCTCCTACGAATTCACCCCGCACAGCGAATCATCTCGCTCCACCTTCTCTGGTCTGCAAGGCAACATGGACATGGCGTTCGGGAGCGTCCACTACAACGTCAACTCAGAGGGAATCCTCCGACTACTGGAATCTCCTATCTCCAGATCGACAAGCCCAAGTGCGTCATCGACACCCGACCTTTCGGCTGGCCAGGAAAACCCGTCGAGTCCGTCCGCGCCATCGACTCCTCGCTCGGCATCCTCCATGTCGGTTGGATCTGATGACCCCGTGCCCTCGGAGATGACCTCGTACTACTGCGTAAACTGCGACACCAGGCATGGACTAGGGTCAAGCGACACGCCATTCATCTGCAACGCCTACTATTCGTCGGGAGAGGACAGCATCGGTAGCATCGTCCGAGGAGACACCCGAAGAGTGGCGCCCCTCCAAGTCTACGTCGCTAATAGGGGAGATGGAGAACGCACCCCCCGCTCCAGCAGGCGGGCTAGTTTCGGAGATAGCGCCAGCAATGACAATAGCGACCACACCATTACAGAAGAAGAGTGGGCAGCAGCCAAGGCAGCCGTGCTCAACAACACACCGCTTTCGGCGGGAACCACGGTCGGTACGCTCAACGCTTACCGCTCCATATTGGAGAAAAATCGGGAGCGCCTGTCTAAGGAGCAAGCCACCCTCGAGAAACGACTATCTGCGGCAGACCGGTCCAGCGAGCGACGAAGGGCCTCGCAGGGGAGTGCCTCCAGAAGTACCCACGGAGGGGGCAAACATCGATCGAGGATGTCCAGGCTTTCGGAAGATGATGCAAGGGAGATAACATCAAACTTGACCAAATCCTTTATGACCACGGACACCGCGGGCATGCCACGGCCAAAAACCGTCGCAGGAGCAACAGCCAATCTTGCAGCGTACCTCATTAATCAGCGTCCCGAAGGATCCATGGCTCAGGCCCACCGTGGTGCTTTGGAGAGTCTTGCGATACTAGGACATAATCTAGTTCCACCGAAAGAGAAGACCCTGCAGGCCAACGGGTCAAAACATCGCGCAAAATACGCTCGGGACGAAATCACACAGAGCAGGATCGACAAAGCAAGGCGACGACGCGCCATGAGAGAAGAACTTGACAGTGATTCTTCGGACGAGACCCAGGAGAACGACGGCGAGCTTAGAGGAGCCGACTGTCTGAGCTACAAAATTCGGGAGGTGATGCCACCCAAGAAGTTCAAACCTACACCTACCGACGCTGCCAAATACAATGGTCAGCAGGAGCCAAGATCCTGGATAGAGGACTATCTGCAGACAGTAATTCTGCAAAAAGGGAATCAGATAGCAGCAATGCAATGTCTACAGCTTTACCTAAAGGACTCAGCACGAGCCTGGCTCAGAGGGCTACCGAAGGGTTCCATCAAGTCATGGGATGACTTAGTAGAAGCTTTTGTCGCTAACTTTCAAGCAACCTACAAAAGACCCGTCGGGATCGAGGAGTTACGGCACTGCCAACAGAAGCAGAAGGAGTCAATGCGCGCGTACATCGGGAGGTTCACCAAACTCCTAAATGCTGCGGAAGACGTATCTGTCGACAGGGCAATTGACGCTTTCAGCGATGGCATCCGATGTGAAAGCTATATAGAAGAGCTTGGGTGCAAGAAGCCGAAGACCATAACCAAGCTAATGGAAATCGCCAACAGCTGGGCCGATGGTGAAGACAACGTCCGAAAACCACGACAACGCAGCGACGACGAAGAGGATGACCAGCCGAAGAATGATTCGGATGGTCGAAGGGATCGAAATAAGAGAAGGAAGAACCGCAGTTATGATGACAATAACTTGGTGGCCGCAGGTTACTCTGATCGACAGGATGATCGGTATGACAACAGGCGAGATGATCGGCAGGACGGTAATCGGAACGACTCTGGGAACCGTGGCAACTATAAACCACGACCTCAGAGAACCCCCAAATTGCCTTACGCCGAACAGATCAACGCCCCTTGCTACCTACATTCTTATACCAATTCTAAGGATGGAAAAGTAAAGTCTAGCCACCTGCTCAGGGATTGTCGGCAGTTCCTCGATATGCATGAACTCATCCAGCAGGCAGGCCAGAAACAGCTACCGCCACCACCACCGCCACCCCCGTCACAGCATCAAGTACAGCAGGCCCAACCTCATCAACCCAACGAGGCGTTTCCACCGCCACGTGGGCAAATGAATATGATCCACATGACAGGTGTTTCAAGGAGAGAAATGAAGAAGCTCACCCGAGAAATCAACCTGGCAGAAAGCGTCATGGCGAACATTCCTGATTATGTCGAATGGTCGTCTCAGGAAATCACGTTCAGTCGAATGGACCACCCGATGACTATACCAAAGCCAGGGCACGCCGCCCTAGTGGTCGAAGCATAGATAGGAGGGTTTAAGATGAGCAAAGTCTTCATGGATGGAGGAAGTGGACTCAACTTGATATTCCTTGACACAATTCAAAGTATGGGGATCACCATGAGAATGCTGGAAGACTCAGATACTCGCTTCCATGGGATACTCCCTACTTCACCAGCGCATTCTCTTGGCAAAGCTTACTTGAATGTCGTTTTCGGTAAACCCGACAACTTCAGGAAGGAGAAGATCGAGTTTGAAGTCGTGAACTGGGAATCACAGTACCACGCCATACTCGGGAGACCAGCTTACGCAAAGTTCATGGCCGTGCCGCACTATGCATACCTCAAGCTGAAGATGCCAGGGAACAATGGAACAAACATCACAGTCTATGGAAGCTTTTCACGCTCGGACAATTGTGATCGTGACTTTCAAAGGATTGCTGCCAAATTTGGGCCACGGCGAGATACTGTCGACCCCCCGCCCAAGTTGACGATAAAAGAAATCAAGGAGGAAAAACTCGACAGGGAAATCAAAAAGAAGCCAGCTCCCGAAGGCCCAGCAGCAATAGCATCGGCAGAAAAAGTTTGGGCAGAAGACGCAGGAGGCGGCAAGATGCTAACAATCGCTGCTCAAGCATCTGGCGAAATCAACAGCACTGTCGCGACCACCAGCATGACGAAGAAATCGGAAGATCCTTCTGAAGAAGAGAAGAACCCCTTTCTTGATAAAACACTCCCCTAGTTTTTAAATTTTTTCCCTTTTACTTTACACAGGGCCTCTTGTTTTCGCCCTTCAGTTTCATATTTACCCTATCAATAAGTACTTAAGTTCCGATTCTTGTTAAAGTGTTGCAGTAATCTAAAGCATCTATGACCGTGCTGCCGCCAAGTAGCGGCATAACTTAACGCGCGGCAGAAGATAGCGCTCAGGGCAGAAACCTTTACAAGCACTGCAAAGAAGAATAAGGACATTAATCCTCCCCTCTGCTTCAGATGCCTCTACGAGTGCCGTACAAAGCAAGAGTTTGGAAAACTTACACACAACCCACGCTCGATATTTCACTTATGGAAATATCAGAGAGCAACGGGCTCATCGGCAGAATCATTACACCCGAAAAATTCGGGAATGACTGTCGAAATTTACAAACGGTTGAAAGCAAAGTTGCGCATACAACAGGTTTAGCAAAACCTGCAACACGAGCTGATCACTCATAATGATTTGCTAACCAACTAGTACACATACATCCAACGGGCAATTAAGCTTCGCCCCTTTGAGTATTTGCCAACGGCATGGTAAAAGTACATACTCATGTATCAACCAGATAAGAAGTTTCGGCTCAAAAATCCGAACACTCGGATGAACTAGCCAATACAATTTACAAAAGTAATTTTACACCTTTATATATCACTCTTGCAGAGTTTCCTTTTCCTCAGGTACCTTTGATATCTCTTCAAGCCTGTCGACAATTATATGGGCAGGTGCTAAAACCTTCGGGTACAGCTCCTCGAAATCACCAGTTGCGTTGGCAATAGACAGCAAGCAAGCTGAAGGATAACAAGCAAGCACAAGGGCAAGCGTGCACTTGGCCCCTGCAAAGACTTGAGATCTTACCAGCTCTCGAACCTTCTTGGCGCTCCCAAATTCAGACATCAAAGTCAAGAGGGTAGGGGGAACTGCATTCAGAGGAAACATTGTTTTCCAAACTACCCTCATAGCCTTGTAGCACTTGTCGAAGAACTGGTGGACCTGGTGCACTCGATCCTGAAATTTGACGACAGCCGAAGCCTTCGAGTGTTCCCGCCAGAAAATTTCGTCGGATGAGGAAAGCTGAGTCAAAGCATGCACCCGCTCGTGTATCCGCTTGTTCTCTTCCGCATGGTTCAACGCTATGACTGCCAAAAGAATTAGTCAAGACTCAGACAAGAAGTTGCTAGCAAACAGGCAAAGGGATTAGGAAACTTACAGTTTAAACTTTCGGTAGCCTTATGCAGTTCGCCAAGAGTGTACCGCTCCACGTCGGCTATAATCTCGCTCTTTTTATTGATGATGGCAGCTAAAGCATAAGTGCTGCGTAAATCCTTTTCCATCTGCGTGATCCGGTCTTTCATGCGCTGGATCCGATCGCTTTCAGGAAGAGCACCCGACGAGTCGTTTGCAAACGAGGGTACTGGGACGACCTGCAAAAAATACTGGTTATAAAGAAGTGATGGATATGGTACAGCCAAACATCCAAAATAACTCCCATCGGGAGAAGTGCAAGAAAGTGATATCATAACAAAAGTGTGCTAACAACAATGCTAGCACGGAGTTTATTACAAAGCATGAGTTGTGCGGCAGAACAATGTTTCGCATCAGCTCAAGGCACAAGTTTGTTACAAGAATCAAGGGAGCTGAGTTTGAGTCGATGAACTAGGGCCAGTCGACGATTTCCTTGATGAAACCAGTTCAAGAAGCTGACGGGCGCAAGTAAGAGCAGAAGCCTTAAAGGTGCTCAAATCAACAGGTTGCCCATCTTGCTCTTTTGGAAGCCCCTTAGTCATTTCCTCGATGTCACCCTTAAAGCCGTAATCGATCATAAGCTGGAAGGCAAGGACAGCACCAAAAGTGCGCGATGTACGCTTGAATACCTCGATGACCTCCTTGGTGTCAACCGCGAAGGTATCGATCAGCTGTCCCAGGGTCTTCTCTTGCTTGATCTTGGGGAAGATCATCGAGTGCATCCGCGCCAGAGCACCCTTCCCCTTCACAAGAAGCTCTTGTGTAAGCTGGTGAGAAGCGAGAATCATTGACACAGCGTTCGCTGGGGAGTTATTTGGAACTCTCTCCAGGGCATCGACAGGAATGTTTGCTGCCTCTGCAGTAGAAAGGAAGGGGAAAATTCAGTCATCGACAAAAAGTTTAAATCCATAAAAACGTCACTCGACAGAAGTATGTTAGAGATTACCAAGCAAGGCCAAAGAAGATTGACGAAGGACTTCATCCTTTTCGGCTGCTCGAGCCTCAACCACCAGCATGGATGCTTCCTCCTCCTTCAGCTTCCCTTTCAGTCTGGCCAGCTCCTCCTTCAAAGAATCAATCTCTTGGCGAGCCGCGGCAGCTATCTTGACTGCGCCATCTAGTTTTGACGAGGAAGATTCGACTTCCTCTTGCAGCCGAACTTTGTCAGCCTCTAGAGAAGTGAATCGGGAGGCGAAAACCTCCAGAGAAGAGATAACGCCACGCAGGTCCTTAAGAGAGAAAGAAAAACAATTAAACAAGGCACGCTCCAAGAAATCTGTATTAAGATCAGCAGAGGACTTACAGAAAAAGGAGCCGCAGTAGCAGCAGTTGGAGAAATATCCTTCCCTTTGGAAAGGGAAGACGCAGTCGATGCTTGAGCCATGGGGGCAGCCTTAGGAGCCGAAGCTTCGGAAGCCACCACGACCGGCGAAACGGCATCAGACTTGGCCTTCTTAGGAGGAGGCTCGATAAAGCCCTCGTCACTGCAAAAGTAAACAGTCGACTGTGATTATAACAGGAGTATGAAAAGGTAAAAAAGGCACAGTATAACTTTCAGAAAAGAACTACTTACATGTCGAAGAGATCATCTTCATCGGCAAAGCCGCCGGTTGATCTCTTCACAGGAGAAGCTCTGGCCCCATCAGCAGCTGCATCAACAGAAGTATCACGATCAGTGTCGACGTTACGTACTGATCCATTTGCGATACAAGTGTTATCGGCTGAGGAGGGAAGATCAGCGTGGGCAACTTCAAGATTCATCGGACCATTATATTCATCCTCTAGACCTGTTTGATCGGTGGTGTGAAAATCTATGGGGATTGAGGAGCCTCTCCCCTCGGAAGTATCATCCGGTGAATCACGTGTATTTTCAGAAGCCATAGGGATCTGGCAAAGAAAAATGACAAGTAAGAACAAAGGTAATCATGTCGACTGAGCAAGAAGCTATAGTAGAGATGTGAAGAAAGGAAAATACCCCTGATGGTGGATGATCAACGTCAAGGGGAGCATATGAAGAGATCAGCGGAATCGAATCTTCCTGGTTGAAGGAAGTAAGACGACGAACTTCATCAAGCAACTCTTTTTCTGATAGATCAGCAGCATTAATCCTGGTCTCATCCTTTGGACCTGAGTACAACCACATCGGGTGAACTCTGGCCATGACTGGCTGGATTCGGCGCTTCAAGAAAACTGCTGCCACCTCCATACCAATCATAGTTTGGCCGTCAGCCTCTTTGATTCGAAGGAATTTGGCAAACAATTCTTCGGCTGAGGCCCTTTCGTCGGCTGAGAGAATGTTCTTCCAAGAGTCCTTGGGCTTGGCTTCAGAAACATTGGCATAGCAGGGGAGTCGACACTCGGATGACGAGGAATCTTTGACGTAAAACCATTTTAGCCTCCATCCTTGCACGGACTCTCTCATTGGGAAATTGAAGTAATTAACTTCTGAGCGAGCAACAAAACCTACCCCTCCGGTGACAAAGTACCCATTACTACTGCTGTATCTCTTCACATAGAAGATCTTCTTCCACAGCCCGAAATGAGGTTCAATACCCAAAAACGCCTCGCAAAGGGTGATGAACACAGCAACATGGAGGATTGAGTTGGGGGTAAGTTGCCATAATTGGATTTCGTACGTCCGCAAGAGATGGAGGAGGAATCCATGAGTGGGGAGCGAAAGGCCTCGGTGAAGAAAAGACAAGAACATCACAGAAAATCCAGCAGGAGGATCAGGCCGAGAAATCGCACCTGGAAGAATCACATCTCCCGCGTTGGAGGATATCAATCCTAAGCTTCGGGACCTCTTCTCGTCACGCTTGGTGACGGTCGAAGCTACCCAGTCCCCAGGTTTGACCATTGAGCTCGACGGCGCTGGCGGCGCCGGAGCTGGGGGAGGGGCGCTCGGAGCGCTCCCCTTCGGAAGAGAAGAGGAGGACTTGGCAGCGGCACCTCCGCTGGTGGAGCTAGCGGCGGCGGCGGTATTCTTCTTCTTCACCATCGCGAGATCTGAGGAAGATTGGAACTGTGGCGGCGGCGCGACAATGGCGAAAGAAGGGAGAAGAGGGGGAACGAGGAGATGCTGCGGGAACCGTGGAGAAGATTGAGAATTTTTGCCTTTGGAGATTTTAAGGAGAAGTTAAGAGATAAGTAAGCACGTGGCGCTTGAGGAAGGGAAGGAACTGACGGCCCACTACGCCCACGATTGCGCGAAAATCGAGGAGCCACCTCGGTCGTTACGCGTATATTGGTCAAGCCCTAAAACACTGATTGAACAGGGCTAGGGCTAGCTCGTTATGATGGACCCGTCAAATCAGCCTGCAGCAATTACACGTCAGCAATGACGTCATAATTTGGAAGCATTCGAAGGAAACATAAAAAGTCATTGGATGAAGGATTTGAGTCCATGCACGGATTGCAAGCATCCGAACCTGGACTCGGGGGCTACTCCCATCGGGAGCGCTGATGCGCACCCGATAAAAAGGAAGACTCGACAGAATAAGCAGTCGAAGGAAAAAGGACTGAGTCTGCTCTCGGTTACAAGCGATTACACCTAGACATTCCCATCGGGAGCGCATGATGTACATCCAATAAAAGTTTTTGCACTCCAGGATCATGCCCGGGGACTTGATTCTGTGTAGAGTAACGTTGTTTTGCCATCGGCAGTTAACCAACAAAAGTTGGGCACGTTACACATTATCCTTTGCGTAAAGAAAATATATCGGATGACCTATGAAGACTTGCGAAAAACTCGGCAGAGGAAAGTATTCGAGTAGTACAACTTGAGTCTACGCACGGATTGCAAGCATCCGTACCTAGACTCGGGGGCTACTCCCATCGGGAGCGCTGACGCGCACCCGATAAAAGGAAGATGAAGCATAATCAAGATGAACAAGAACAATGAAGGAGAAGAATGTCAGGAGGAAACATGCATTAGTCTCTACCCGAATTATTTTCGGCTAGACACTCGGGGGATACTGACGTGGGCATTACTCTTCGGGTAACCAGTATTGCCCTATTCGGTATTGACAAACTGGAGGCCCATGAAGACACCCGAAGGCTAGATGGGCCACTAGGTCGGTGCACCAGAAGATTCCTTGACGGGCAAGACAAGGAAGCGAACAAACAAGGAAAGATTGGATCTAAACTACTGTAAATCTAGTCGTATTCGGTTAGACCTCTTGAGACTTGGCCTCCTATATAAAGGCCAGGAGAGGGGCTGCCGAAGGACACGAACAATCTTAGCAATCTTAGCCAGGAAAAGCTTAGAGCTAGGTAACCCTAGCAACAACAATCTCACCTAGATCTCAGCCGAACTATTCGGCACCCCATTGTAACCCATTGTTTTCATAATCAAAGAACAGACAGGCAGGACGTAAGGGTTTTACCTCATCGAGGGCCCCGAACCTGGGCAAATCGCTCTCCCCGCTTGTCTATGAACCGATGTCTCGTGTCAGCCTACAGGATTCCATCAACCCTAAGCCCCTATCGGAGGGCACTGGCGAGGAGTACCCTCGACATCTATCCCATTGCAATGCTTCCTCTTTGGACTTAAACACATCTAGCATTGAAAATAACCTACATGCTTGTGTTGATAGTCCTTGCATATCATGTGTAAATTGCTTACATAGATCTCATGATGATATGCTTACCTTGTCTTGCTCCCATAATCAAAATGCTTCTATTTCCTCTAGTTGGTTGTTGACTAACAATGTAGAGGAAACCGAACACTCTATGGATCAAGACACGATTTCAAATGAGGATTCAAGAATATCTTCATCTTCATTCTCCGGTTTGCACATGTGCCTTATGGCAAAAGGATCAAAGGTATCTCCTACTTTGACTCCTAACACATCCTCTAATGATGAGAATGATGATGATGATAATGATGAAGAATATAATACCTTGGTGCATAATATGGCAATGGTATATGCTTCTCTTCATGGTAATAAAGAAGCTCGTGCTAATCTCGAACACTCTATGGATACCTTGAATAAATATAGGGAAACCATAGTGGAGTTGGAGTCCCATGTTGAAAATGGGGAAATGAGATTCACTGTCCTCAAGCATGAGCTAAAAGATGAGAAGCATACTAATTTTGTGCTTACACAAAAAATTGAATCCTATGAGCTTGAAAATGAAAAATCTATTGTTGATGCTTGTGCTACTAACTCTACTTCTTGTGAAGCATCTATCTTAAAGGATAATGTTGATTTAAGGGCTCAACTTGAGTTGCTAACTAGCAATTATAGGGAATTGGAAGAAAGTCATAAAAAGCTCTCGGGCTCTCATGATGACCTTCTAATTTCCTATGATGGGCTAAAGTTAGCTCATGAGGCTAGTATCACTAAGGTAACATCTTGTGAGCCTCATATGGACATTAGCACAATCTCTACTACAAATGCTATATTGCCATGTGCTAGTCCTCGTAATGCATCTAGTCGAACTAGTGACACACCTTGTGTTGGATTACTTTCTTTGCCTTGTTGCTCTAACAATGAAGCTTCTACTTCCTCTAGTACTTGTATTTCTACTAACCATGTAGAGGAAATCAAAGAGCTCGAGGCCCAAGTCCTTTCTTTGAAGAAAGACTTGGAAAAACGTCATGAAGGGAAATCCGCACTTGATAAGATGCTAAGTGTACAACAATCCCCCAATGACAAGAGTGGACTTGGATTCAACTCCAATAACAAGAACAAGTACAAGAGCAAGAGCAACAAGAAGAAGGGCCAAGACAAAGTCAAGGATCCGGCCAAGTTGGTTTGCTTCAAGTGCAAGGTTGAAGGGCATCATGTTAAATCATGCCCATTGAAGAAGAAGAGGAAGAAGCACTTGAGTGAGAAACAACAAGGGAAACGTCCACAAGGTCAAGGTCAAGCTCATGCTCGACCTCAAGTTGAAGATAGGCCACTTCCCAAGAAGACTCAAGATAATGTTCCCCAAGAGAAGAAATCAATAAAGAAGAGAAAGGGGAACACTTGCTACTTATGACGTGAGAAGGGGCATCTTGCTTCTTCATGCTTAGGTGGTACCTTATCTAACCCTATAATTGTTGATGATGATTATTCTCTAGGGAAGGATAAGGATGGCAATGTGTTTGCCAAGTTTGTTGGAACTCAAAATGGTTTCAAGAAAAGAACCATTTGGGTTGCCAAGTGAACGGATCGTAGCGAACAAGAGGGGGGGTGAATGGCGCTACGGCAATTTTTAGTCTTTTTCAAGTTTTATGCAACGGAAGGTAAAGGTGTGACTTTTAGCAATGGGGGTGATCCTACAATGAAGCAAGAGCATGTGCAACAAGTAAAGGAATCAACAAGATAAACATAGTGAGGAGCAAGACAACCGGGGGGACGCGAGGCGAGTCGAGGTTTGTTTCCCGCAGTTCCCTCCACTAAAGGAGGTACGTCTGCGTTGAGGAGGTGCTAGTCTCACACAAGAGACTAGGCGGCCACACCACGAAGGAAGGCCTCACCCTCTTCCTCGAGAGAGCTCCACGGAGGTGCTCTCCCTCTTCCACTAAGGCACCGGTCGAGGCGGTGATTCCTTCACAAGGTTGGGGCGAGCTCCACACACACAAGGGTGCTCCCAACACCCTATGGAGCTAGTACATCACCAAGCTAGGCTCCATAGCTGCTCATCTCCAATGCTCCACCATAGGAACCCATCACCAATGCTCCACCATAGGAACTCCTCCAATGCTCCACCAAGAAACTCTCCAAGGCTCCACCAAAGGAACTCCCCAATGCTCCACCAAAGGAACTCTTCTCCAAGATCCAACAAAGGAACCCTACCACCAAGATCCACTAAGGAATAGCTAGTATTTGTGAAATCTCTCTTGGTAGAACTATAGATCGGGGTCTCCTCCACCTATCCTCAAAATTAGGGCAAGATTGGTTGGAGGGGGAAGGAGATCCTCAAGGATTAAGCTCAGCAACAATGGAGGAGAGAGAAGGGGAAGAGATAAATCGGGTGGGGAAGAAGGGGCCCTTAAATAGGCTCCTCCAAATCCAACCGTTATGCCCAGTTTTGGCCTAAGCGGTACTACCGCTTTGGAGCAAGCGGTACTACCGCTCTAAGTTCGAAATACCCCAGATCTGGTCAAAGGACACAGAGCGGTACTACCGCCCGCGGTACCGCTCGTGGTACCGCAATAGGGTCCAGACCTTACTGGATCCAGAGCGGTACCAGGGCGGTACCGAAGCAGTACGACCGTAACGCGTTACGGTACCTCAAGCGGTACCTGGAGCGGTACTACCGCTCGTGAGCGGTACTACCGCCCCAGGTACTGCAGGGGGTACTGCAACTCGTACTGGGGGACAAAATCGGCTCAGAACTCAGAGCGGTACCGAGGGCGGTACCTATAGGGGTAGCGGTACTACCGCTACAGGTACCGGTAGTACCGGCCTGGCTAAAACTGGTTTTCTTCCCTTTTTCTCTCCAACTATGTTACCTCGCTAAACACACACAAAACCGGAAAACCTATCAACTACGCTTTAGTCTTCTGATCTTGACGTGTCCGGTGAGGTCACCGTGTACTTGCAAATCTAACAATGATACTCAAGGCACACGTGAGATTACTCAAGTGTTGTCATCAAACACACAAAACATGGGGTATGAATTTTGCTCTTACAATCTCCCCCTTTTTGGTGTTTGAGGACAACACAAGAGTTGACAATAACATATGATATTATGATGAGAACATTAGATTTGCAAAAACTAGACGGAGCTCCCCCTACACATGTGCATATCATGAATATGTATTTGAATACAAATACACATGTTATAGAGACATTATTCCCCCTAGTTTTTACAAACCAAGCACATATGCAACATAGATAGATGACATGTTCAAGAGGCATATGCACAATATGGAGGCAACATAAGATCATATACGGAGATTTGGGTGAAGTTATCATACCATAGCCTTGAGAATACCCAAAATCACAATAGAATGCCTCCATGGGGTTGTTGATGTAGCCAAGAGACAAGATAAGCAACTAGAACCAAATGGCTACAAACAACAAAAGTCTCCATCCACCTAGGAACTTCTCCCCCTTTGGCATCGGAACACCAAAAAGGAGGGTAACGAAACTAGAGAGATGGAGGAAAAAGAACATACAACCAAGCTTGCAAAAATCACGAGAAAACAAGCTTTATTGAGGTTCTTAAAACAAGAAGAAGAAAGCAAAAAAGAAAGACAAAACAAGGTCAAGAAGAACCGAAAAACACTCAAGTAGGGGGTGTTGGTGGCCGAAGCCACCGTGTAAGAGTATAGTAGTTGTGAGGTCGCGTAGATGTATCTAGGACTCACGGACTACAACTCAACATGAAGCTCATAAGTCACTTAATTGACAAATAGCAAATGTTTTGGATTTCTTTATGCATTATGGGGGGGAGTGACAGCTCAATGGATTTAAACCACACTCCCCCTATGTCCATGCGTGCCTTTCATCTAGATATGATGGTAAGATTGGTATGTGCGCATGACGGTCAAGCAAAGTTCGACGGATCAATGATATTTAGCTCATGCCTCAACTCAATAAAGCGCTTATCATCCAAGGGCTTAGTGAAGATATCCGCCAATTGCTCCTTGGTGCCAATATAGGATAGTACAATATCTCCGCGAGCAATGTGGTCCCGGATGAAGTGGTTCCGTATCTCGATGTGCTTCGTCTTGCCATGAAGAACCGGATTGTAGGCGATCTTGATTGCGCTCTCATTGTCACACAAAAGAGGCACCTTGCTATACTCGAGTCCATAGTCCCGCAAGGTTTGCCTCATCCATAAGATTTGAGCACAACTACTCGCCGCGGCAATATACTCGGCTTCCGCGGTGGAGACGGAGACACAATTTTGCTTCTTCGAGGACCAACACACCAAAGATCTTCCAAGAAAATGACATGCTCTGGAGGTAGACTTCCTATCAATCTTGTCGCCCGCCCAATCGGAGTCGGTGAAACCAACCAATGCGAAGTCCGTGTCCCTTGGGTACCATAGTCCGAAGTGTGGGGTATCAACTGAATATCGAAAGATCCTCTTGACCGCCACAAGGTGGATTTCCTTCGGACTTGCTTGAAACCGTGCACACATACCAACGCTCAACATGATATCCGGGCGAGAGGCACAAAGGTAGAGAAGTGAACCTATCCTCGAACGGTAGAGCTTGGTATCCACCGCCTTGCCGCCCTCGTCAAGAGTGAGTTGACACTTGAGTTGCATCGGAGTTCCGATCCCCTTGGCATCCTTCATATCAAAGCGCTTGAGCATGTCTTGGAGGTACTTTGCTTGATTGATGAAGGTGCCTTGTCGCATTTTCTTGATCTCGAACCCAAGAAAGTACTTGAGTTCACCCATCATTGACATCTCAAACCTATTTGTCATCAACATAGCAAACTCATCGTTGAATTTTGTGTTAGTAGAGCCAAATATGATGTCATCTACATAGAGTTGGCATACGAAAAGCTCCCCATTGACCTTCTTAGTAAAAAGAGTGGGATCGATTTTCCCCACTTGGAAACCACGGTCTTCAAGCAACTCCTTGAGGTGCTCATACCAAGCTCTAGGAGCTTGTTTGAGACCATATAGGGCCTTTTTGAGCTTGAAGACATGGTCCGGAAAATGGGGATCCTCGAACCCCGGGGGTTGCTTCACATACACTTCCTCATGTAGAGGACCATTAAGAAAAGCACTCTTAACATCCATTTGTTGCAACTTAAAGCCATGATGTGAGGCAAAGGCCAAAAGGATACGGATGGGCTCGAGCCTTGCAACGGGTGCAAAGGTTTCACCAAATACCACGCCTTCGACTTGAGAATAGCCTTGTGCCACCAATCTTGCTTTGTTGCGGATGACCGTGCCACTTTCATCTTGCTTGTTCTTGAAGATCCACTTGGTGCCGATAACATTGCGGCAATGATCGGGTCGCTTCATGAGAGTCCATACATCATTCCTATTGAAGTTGTTGAGTTCCTCTTGCATAGCATTCAACCAATCGGTATCTTGAAGAGCATCATCAACTTTGAGTGGTTCCACCCTAGAGACAAAGGCATGGTGCGCACAAAAGTTTGCAAGTTGCCTCCGAGTGGTGACATTTCTCTTTATATCACCAATGATGTTTTGCAAGGAATGAGACTTGAGACGCAAGTGTCTTGTAGTAGGATCTTCACGGCGAGTGTTGGCTTGAGGAGATAGTTCTTGAGAGTCCTCTTGGTCTTCATCACGGTTTAAGTCCTCGCCTTGACCTCCATTGTCGTTGAAAGAGGCAACCTTGTCATGAGATCCGGATGGCTCGGGGGTATAGGGAGTATCATTGTCCATGAAGATTATCCCCGAACCACTCAGAGAAGAACTTGAAGCTTGACCTTGGTCACTTGATGTTGGGTGTTGAGGTAGACGAGCTTGCGGTGTACGTTGTTCTTGAGCTAGTTGAGGTGAACTTGGACTTGATTGTTGTTGTAGATGTCGAGGTTGATCTTGAGGTTGAGGTTGAACTTGAGGTTGAGGTTGAACTTGAGGTTGTTGTAGAGGTTGGCTTGCATTTGTTAGATCAACGGAAGAAGCTTGGCCTTGTGGTGTAGATGGCTCCACTTGGGTGGAACTTGGTCCTTCCCCGGTACTCATAGAAGGTAGCGTTTGAGGTAGGCGGATGCCCACACCCATCCTTCCTATGGTATCCGGGGGAATTGCATATCCTTTCTCACAAGAAGCACTTCCCTCCTCCAAAGATCTATCATCTTCATCGAATGTCACATCACAAGATTCTACAACACGTCCACTTGACTTTTTGAAGACTCTATAGGCGTGAGAATCCGTAGCATAGCCAACGAAAATTCCTTCTTGAGCTCTTGAATCAAACTTGGATAGGCGCGTGTCCTTGACAAGTATGTAGCATTTGCATCCGAAGACCTTGAAGTATGACACATTAGGCTTTTTACCGGTGAGGATCTCATATGGTGTCTTCTCAAGACCTTTGCGGAAGTAGAGGCGATTAGTAGCATGGCAAGCGGTAGAGATAGCTTCCGCCCAAAAATTGTAGTTGGACTTGTATTCCATCATCATGGTTCGAGCGGCTTCGATCAAGGTTCGATTCTTCCTTTCGGCGACCCCATTTTGTTGGGGAGTATATGGCGTGGAGTATTGGTGTTCGATTCCTTCCTCGCCGAGAAAGTCATCCAATGTGTAGTTCTTTAACTCCGTTCCATTGTCGCTCCTTATTGCGAGAATCTTGTTGTCGTACTTGCGTTGAACTTGGTTGGCAAACTCCATCATGGTCCGTTGAGTCTCACTCTTGTACTTGAAGAAGAATACCCAACAATAGCGTGAATAGTCATCAACGATGACGAGGCAATACTTCTTTCCTCCAAGACTTCCATGAGATGGTGGACCAAAGAGATCAACATGTAGGAGCTCCAAGCATCTTGTGGTAGAGATAATAGTCTTGGCCTTGTGAGGAGCTCCATGCATCTTTCCTTGTACGCAAGCCCTACAAACACGATCCTTGCAAAAAGAGACATCTTCTTTTAGTCCGAGAATGTGGCCACCCTTGTGGAGACTTTACAAAGTCCTCATGTTGACATGGGCTAGTCGACGATGCCATAACCAACCCTTGTCACCTTTGGCGAATAGGCAAAGAGCGGAAGACGTTGTCTTTCCGGAGAAATCAACAACATACAAACCGTTCTCTACATATCCAACAAAAGCTACATTGAGTGTCTTGCTCCACAAGAGGACCACCATATGTTCATCAAAGAATGTGCATAATCCCATACGAGCAATTTGATGAACGGAGAGTAAATTGTAACCAAGGGTCTCGACAAGGAGGACATTCACAAGTCAGATGTCGGGTGTTACCACCACCTTGCCAAGACCCAATACCTTAGAGCACGTGTTGTCACCATATGAAATGGTAGAGAGAGAAGGCCCGAGGTCGACAACAATATCCTTGCTTCCGGTCATATGACTTGTGGCTCCACTATCAACCACCCATTTAGCGCCACCGGAAGAATAGTCCTACAAGGAATCAAGTCTTGGATTTAGGTACCCATTTTTCAATGGGTCCTAGCATGTTAGTAACAAGGGGTTTGGGAACCCAAATAGTCCAATCGACATTGTCCTTTTGAGGACCAATAAAGCGAGCACGAATATGTCCATAGTAATCAACAAAAAGAACATGAGAAGGGTTGTTAGAGCCGGCGAAACCCGTCGAGGTGGAGTTGGATACTCCATCCCTTCTTGAGCTAGCATTGCTCCCTTCACGGTTGGTCTCCATGTTCTTCTTGTCCATCTTCTTCTTGGTCCTCCTCTTCCTCTTCCTCTTTGGCTTGATAGCCACTCCTCCTTCATTGCTCGAGCCCTCTTTGGCTCCATCTTTTGCTTCAATGATTCCTTCCAAGTACTTGGCTTGAACTTGGAGTCTATCAACCTTGGCCTTCAAGCGATTGACTTCATCTTCATGCTCCGGATGTGGATGGCAAATATCAAACACTTGGACCTCCTTTGCCTTGTTCACCCGGAAGTGTTCCATCAAAGCTTCTTCTTGGAGAGCGTTCAACTTCATGAGCAAGCGCTTGTCATTTTCCATCTTGGCAATGTCGCCTTCATGAGTGCAACATGCACGGTCCTTGCTCAAGGGAAAGTACTCCTTCAATGTTTCTTCTTGCATGGAGTTGATCTCCATGAGCTTGGCTTCCCTTCTTTTCAAGGTGGCAATTTGCTCCTCATGATCACAACATGTATCCTTCTCCTTGCTCATACGGAGACACTCCTCCAAAGACTCTTCTTGCTTGCTACTCAAACTCAATAGCTTGGCCTTGGTGATCTCAAGAGCGGCAATTTCTTCTTCATGGTTGCAACAAGAGGTCTTCTCCTTGAACAAGTGATAGTACTCATCCAAGGCTTCTTCTTGAAGAGCATTGACTTCCAAGAGGAGAGTATTGTACCTCCTCAAGGAAGTAACCTGATCCACAAGCTCATCATGGGAAGAATCGGGGTCTTCATCGTCTTTTGCTTTGTTGGCTTCCTCGAGCAAGAGCATCTTCTTCTTGAGGTCACCAACCAACTCAAGAGCATGGTCTCGATCCTTGGTGAGACGTGAAACAATAGCTTCATTCTTGTCTTCAAGCACAATGACACTAGCTTCGAGAGACATGCGAAGGTTCCTTTCATCATCAAGCTCCTCCTTGAGATTGGCAAGCTCATAGGCCGCTTCCCTCTCCAACTTCTCCCTCTTCTCGATTAGATCTTGTGCCGCACCAAGTTGGGCTAAGAGAGCCCCAACATGAATCTTGGTGTCTCCCTTCATGTTAGTGAGAAAAGAATCCAAGGAATCCAAACCCATAATCTCACGTTTAACGGTGAGACTAGTGGCATCATCAATATATGAGGCATTAGTAGAGGATGATGGTTTGGAATGGGATTTTACCTCCGTGGATACCTTTGCCATGAGACACCGTGCATTGTTGGTGACGAGGCTCTCATTTGGAGAATCGAAGAGGGAGGTAGAGGGAGTGGAAATGGCGATGGCGGCCACTCCCTCTCCTTCCTTGTTGGAGTGCTTGTCCTCATTCTCCCCATCTTCATCGGAGGTGTACTCTTCACGGATGATGAAGGCTCTAGGCTTCTTGTTGGAGGAGACCTTGCCGTCATCGGACCTTGGGGAGAACTTGGAGAATCCCTTGGAGTGTGGCTTGTACCTATCCTTCGGGATAAGCCTTCCACCATGATCTTCTCTTCTCTCAAACGTACAATCCGCGACAAAATGATTCTTGTCACCGCAATTGTAGCATGTTCTTCCCCTTGTCCTTTCTCTTGGGCTCTTGGAGGGTCTTCTTGGAGAATCACGTGATCTTCTTGGTCTTGTGTTTGGTGACATGTTTCCATCCCAAAACTTCTTAGCGGCGAGAGCCATGTGCTCATGGTAGTTGAACTTGAGATCATCTGAACCCCACTCAACGGGATCCTCATCACTTTCACTAGCTTCATGCACCCTCATCTTCAACGCGAGATTGGGCTTGCGGGAGTTGTGGGCGCGAGCAACAAGATCCTCCACATTCTTCTTGTAGATGTCCAAAGCAATGACTTCGCTAAGGACTTCATCG
Source organism: Lolium perenne (assembly GCF_019359855.2). Taxonomy (NCBI): domain Eukaryota; kingdom Viridiplantae; phylum Streptophyta; class Magnoliopsida; order Poales; family Poaceae; genus Lolium; species Lolium perenne. Next base: position 193,902,563 of record NC_067248.2, read on the forward strand.
GATGTCATAGCACGGAAAGAGGTTTTTTGGCGGATGGCCGTCAACTTCACTTCCTCATAAGGGAGGAGAGCGTTGTAGAACTTGCGCTTGACCCAATGGTCATCCACGAACGTTGCTCCAAGATCTTGCATTTGTACGGCAAGAGCGATGAGGCGCCGATACATCTCTTCGGGGGTCTCTCCTTCAATCATGATGAAATTGTCGGCCATGTTGTTCACTTCACCAAAACGAGAGCTTTGGATGCTTGCATTGCCGAGGAAGAGCTTCTCAAGTTTGTCCCATGCTTCCTTGGCGGTTTTGATCGAGCGGATATGAGTGCGGTCCTTGGGGGAGATGGACATATGAATCATGTTGATGGCGGTGGCGTTGAGTTGGTCATCCACCACATCTCTTCTTGTCATCTTCTTGGGATCTCGTGGTGAATAGCCCTCCTCGATGATACGCCAAAGCTCGGTAGAAGCTATGCGCACATGTGAACACATTAAGAATTGCCAATTCTAAAAGTTGTTTGACTCGAGTAACGGTGGAGAACCATGCGACAAGATATGCTGCATCGGTATCGGAACATTTATGGTGTAATCATTTGGTGGTGGCACCGCATGATAACCCCCTTGACGTTCCGCTACCGGTGTGTCATCATCCTTCCCTTTTGATGAAGTGCAGGTATCCCCAACCCCTTCCTTTTGTGAATCTTTTGTCACTTCCGCGACAAAATCAACAAGAGGAAGGGTGTTAGCTTTTGGTGGCGGAACCTCGGCACTTGCTATTGGTGGAGGGTTTGGTTTTTGAACCACCAACTCCATCATCATCGCCTTCATTTGGGCAACGATGGATGACTCCAATTTCTTGAGGTCATCCAACATAGCCGTAGTGCTATCGATGGGAGATGATGGAGCGGGTGGCTCAAGGGAAGGTGACCCATTCACAACCGTCTCTTGTTCGGCCATTTCTTAGGCGGTAAAGCCCGAGCAAGAAAACCTCGCTCTGATACCACTTGAACGGATCGTAGTGAACAAGAGGGGGGTGAATGACGCTACGGCAATTTTTAGTCTTTTTCAAGTTTTATGCAACGGAAGGTAAAGGTGTGACTTTTAGCAATGGGGGTGATCCTACAATGAAGCAAGAGCATGTGCAACAAGTAAAGGAATCAACAAGATAAACATAGTGAGGAGCGAGACAACCGGGGGGACGCGAGGCGAGTCGAGGTTTGTTTCCCGCAGTTCCCTCCAAAGGAGGTACGTCTGCGTTGAGGAGGTGCTAGTCTCACACAAGAGACTAGGCGGCCACACCACGAAGGAAGGCCTCACCCTCTTCCTCGAGAGAGCTCCACAGAGATGCTCTCCCTCTTCCACTAAGGCACCGGTCGAGGCGGTGATTCCTTCACAAGGTTGGGGTGAGCTCCACACACACAAGGATGCTCCCAACACCCTATGGAGCTAGTACATCACCAAGCTAGGCTCCATAGCTGCTCATCTCCAATGCTCCACCATAGGAACCCATCACCAATGCTCCACCATAGGAACTCCTCCAATGCTCCACCAAGAAACTCTCCAAGGCTCCACCAAAGGAACTCCCCAATGCTCCACCAAAGGAACTCTTCTCCAAGATCCACCAAAGGAACCCTACCACCAAGATCCACTAAGGAATAGCTAGTATTTGTGAAATCTCTCTTGGTAGAACTATAGATCGGGGTCTCCTCTACCTATCCTCAAAATTAGGGCAAGATTGGTTGGAGGGGGAAGGAGATCCTCAAGGATTAAGCTCAGCAACAATGGAGGAGAGAGAAGGGGAAGAGATAAAATCGGGTGGGAAGAAGGGGCCCTTAAATAGGCTCCTCCAAATCCAACCGTTATGCCCAGTTTTGGCCTAAGCGGTACTACCGCTTTGGAGCAAGCGGTACTACCGCCCTGAGCTCGAAATCCCCCCAGATCTGGTCAAAGGACACAGAGCGGTACTACCGCCCGCGGTACCGCTCGTGGTACCGCAATAGGGTCCAGACCTTACTGGATCCAGAGCAGTACCAGGGCGGTACCGAAGCGGTACGACCGTAACGTGTTACAGTACCTCAAGCGGTATCTGGAGCGGTACTACCGCTCGTGAGCGGTACTACTGCCCCAGGTACTGCAGGGGGTACCGCAACTCGTACTGGAGGAAAAAATCGGCTCAGAACTCAGAGCGGTACCGAGGGCAGTACCTATAGGGGTAGCGGTACTACCGCTATAGGTACCGGTAGTACCGGCCTGGCTAAAACTGGTTTTCTTCCCTTTTTCTCTCCAACTATGTTACCTCGATAAACACACACAAAACCGGAAAACCTATCAACTACGCTTCAGTCTTCTGATCTTGACGTGTCCGGTGAGGTCACCGTGTACTTGCAAATCTAACAATGATACTCAAGGCACACGGTGAGATTACTCAAGTGTTGTCATCAAACACACAAAACATGGGGTATGAATTTTGCTCTTACACCAAGCCTATTGTGACTAACCTCTTAGGACCCAACTTGGTTGGGGACCAACAAGCTCAAACTTGATCAATAGGTGCATGTGGAGGTCATTGGAGTCTTGGCTACTTCTTGAAGAATTAAGGGATCTTCATATATTATATTTTTACCAAGCCAAGTCGTATGGATTATCATCTATATCATATATCCAATGTTCCTCTTTGCGGTAACTTATACTTCAACTCTTCATGTTTATTGTAAGTTACTTGCCCCTTTGCATGTTTGGTTTTGTACCAAATATGTGTATGTATGTGTTGTGTCTTACTTGCCTATCTTGTGTATTCAAGTATGTTTGTTTGACTCATCATATACTTGTGTATTGTTTTGAGCCTAATGCACCTTGATGATATCTTATTTGGCTCTCTTTGAAGTGATTAATGGAACATCCCATTTTGGGGGAGTGATATGCTTTGTGCATCTCTCTTTCTTTAAAATGTGTGTACATAGGTACCACCACTTAGTATTGATATTGCAAGATTATCTAGTCACTATGTGGTATGTCATACTCATGAGAAATTCAAATTCTAAATATCCATTAATCATCTCTAGTTGAATTTTAGTTGCCTCTTGTTTAGAAGAAACGTTTTATCACATTATGGGGGAGTAATATGTTTTGTACATATCACAAGCCTAGAAAATGTGAACATATGAGGTTATGCCACTTAGAGTTGATGCTCTTAATTATCTTGTTCCTAGGTGGCATGTTTGCTCAAACAAGCTCCATTCCTAATAAAAATATTTTATTACTCATCTTGTGGGTTCTTGTTTGAATAGGAAATTCTTGGTGCGGTTTTTCCTCAAATTCATATCTCTATATCTTATTTGGGACACCGTTTTCTTCAAGTTATTATAATCATTGCCGTGCGTGATTGTTTGACTAGTTGAAGTTATCAAGAATCTTCATCCGTGCATAGTGCTTAATTCTATATACTTATCCTATGCCTTTTATTGTGAAGTTGATCCTTACTATCATTGTCAATACTCCACCGGAAATCATTTCCAATATACTCATTGTCTTTGACAATTGATAACCTTGTATGTGGTTGAATTTTTGGATCATCTTCACCTTGGATTGTTTCTTACTTCCTTATTTTATTTCCATGAAATCTTTGTAGCTCCCATATGTCTTCCTTGTCCCTTTGAAAAATCTTTTGATAAATCTCCTTAATTCATATCAAGTGTTTGTTTTGGAATACATACCTTTTCCTTACGGTACATTGTGCCATTGTGAAAAGTGTAGTGGGTTTGGTTTATTTGTTCGAACCTTGCTCCTTTGGGAGTTTTGCTATCTCATTCCTTCTTCTATGTTTTATTTGTTGAATGAGATAAATCTTTGAGCATGTTTGCTTTATTTCATCCTTTATGCTCAATGGTCTCTTCTTAGTTCATTTGTTGAACTTTGTTGAACAAATCTTTTGTGATTTGCTTCTTTGATATAATTTGGACAACAAATTTGTTTGGTCACACCTTTATGCCTTCTTGAATTCATTTGGTGTTTTGTCCAAAGTGTGTCTTCTCGGATCTTTAAAGTCTTTATGCGTGCTTGTATGTAATTCGTTTATATTTGTAGCATGCTTGCTTTCTTTGATCCATTTATATAGGGTATACTCCATCAAATCCTAAATGGCTAAGATGTGCATGAAATTCAAATTTCATCTAAATATGCACATATTTATATGGAGTGTGTCCTATATATTATGGTTAGTCTAACCATGTTGGACCCAATAAGTTTGGGGACCAAGATGTACTTGAATGATGTTTTAGGTACATTGGAGATGCAATGGAGGCTTGTCTCATCTATAAGGAAGGTGTTGTCACCATAAGAGAATTGGAGTCAAGCTAGGATGATCGATGAAATCTTATCTACTACATCATGCCATTGCTATCTCGGTAACAAGTATCTTATTCATGCACTCTCATATAGCATCCAACCTCTTGTAGGTTGTATCTTGGCATGAAATTATTTATTTCGAAAATATTGCGGTTCTTGAAAAAACCCTTTTAAAGTAAAACTTCTTATTGAACATTTTCAGTAATTTGAGAAGATGCATATGATGGGTTATATATATATATATATCATATTTTATGATTCACCTATCACAAATATGCCCTCTAGCAATTTATTGCATATTAATTCCTCAAAGAGCTCTTGTGTGCAATATTGATGAATTTGTGAAATAAATCCGTTTTTGTGATACTTGTTGCCTTTCTCAAAACACTCCAACTAGCTTTACTTCCCTTATTGTTAGTTGTGATGTTTTTGAGATTTAACTTGGTTGAAGTTCATTCATATACCATAAGTGAAAATTGGAGCCATAGGCTATATATATGCTTCTTAAGCAAACATCCTTTGGTATATTTTATGACTTCATCTTGGATATCTTGTCTTATCTATTTTGTTAACCTCTTGTGTGTGCTTGTTTCTTTATGGATCACTTTGTCCACTTTAGAAACTCATATACATAAGAGCGTTAATCCACCACCTTGATATCCTTGTTCTTTGCCGACCATCTTTTACCCCTTTGTTTTTAGTGGGTTGGTAAAGAAGATTTATGAGTGCTTGGTTTATTTGTTTTTCTTCATGCACTCATATCTCGTAATTGTTGGACTCAAGTTAGTCTTGATAAGCATATTATCTTTATCTTGGGTGTGTTCTAAATGATATATAGGGAGTGAGGATTCCATGTTTATGCATATTGTATTCAAATACAAACATTATAAATTATGCACGAACCTTGGGGAACTTCCTTATTTTTAGAGCACTATACCTCTCTTATCATGATATCTTTGTTTGTCCAATTGGATCTTTGATTGCTTGCATTATTTGTTGAAGCTCACTTCACCATGTTATCTTTATGCAATCTTTGATCCTCAATATAGTTTGACTTCCTTCTAGTATTCATCATTGGATATGTGCATTTGATTCCACTCAAATTATGAGAAGTGCACACTTTGGGGAGGAACTCGCATTATATTGGCCTTCTAAATTTTTCACACATTTTGACAATCGATGCCAATGGGGGAGAAGTTTAGAGGGTTTAAGGGAACGGTTTTCTACTTAAGTTTGGTTTGTGCTTAAGTGTTTTGCCTCTCATGCATTCCATATTTATATGTCTTGCATGGTTGTATATATATAGTGGAAATTGTCCCAAAGGTTAATCTTGACAAGTATGCAATGAATTCATGTTCATCACACGTGCATACATTGTGGGGGAGTTTTCTCTATATATATTGGTTCTACTCACATCCCGTGCATTTGTTGTAGTTGTGTGAGTAGAGCCGGTTTTGATATGGCCTAGTAGCTTTGTGTTACTTGACCATATCAAATACAACCTCTTGTATACAACTTATTCTCGGATAAGTTGCGTACTTGTTTCTAATATTCATTATATAAACCCTCTTATTGTGGTTGTCATCAATTACCAAAATGGGGTAGATTGTAAGGGTATATTGTCCCTATGTGTGGTTTTGGTAATTAATGACAACCCCTATGGACTAATGTTTTCATTGAGTTTATATGAAGGAATATTCCATAGGTACTACTTGTACTCCATGTGTTGGATTCAAGTATGGATGCCATGAAGATAAAGGTATACCTTGTGTATTGGCATCAAGATCATCGGTATGAAGATATATATGTGATATGATCAAGAAGAAGAAATGAAGATGGAGTTCCTATGTGGAACTCAATATTAGCCATGCTCTATCTTATGTGAGTATGAGAAGATACAAGGTTGAGTTGGGCAAGTTCAAGATGAGCATCTTGAGTGAATCACATGCTTGAAGCTTGCCGTCCATTTGGTAATAATGGACATGTGAAGATGTGCATCAATGGAGCTTTCCCATCATAGTGTATGGGGGAGCATTTGTGAGTCTTCACAAAGCAACATTGATCAAGTGAGGCATTCCGGCTTGAGTGAAGCTTGAAGGGTTATCATCAAGATCGAGCGGGATGCGCAAGGCAAAGGTATGGCCTTGCTAGGTTTTTCCTTTTACCGGTCTCAAGGTGGATGTTGGGAGACCGGATTATAGGATAGATAGCCGCACTATCAAGAGGGGCTTTCGGTTGGGTAACTTGATCACATCGTCTTAGGGAGCTCAATCCTTTGCATACTTTGCATATCCTTATTGGTTCTTGGTGTTTCTATGTGTAAGGTTCTTGAGCTTGTTGCTAGCTTTACAACAAGCCCAAGTTCATCGAAAACGGAGTTCGCATGCATCTTCTATTGCGTTTTCGAGGTTGGGTGATTTTATTGGTTATTCATGATATAAGGTTCTACCTTTTATATTTATGATAAAATCCCCTCCTACAGATTCTTGTGTTTTTCACTTTCCATAGGATAGCATTTGTTCTTATCTCTCAAACAAAATTGGTTTCATTCGAATCGGAGTTCGGGAGCATTTGTTATTAAAGAAAAGGTAAAAGAAGAAAAAGAAAAGGGCAGGGGCCAGCCGGCCGACCGGCCCAGCCACCGGTCCACCCGGTCCACCACCGGGTGCCAACCGGACCGGGCAAGGCGCCGGCCCACCCGGCCGAAACCGGCCCAGGTGCTCAACGCCGACCGGGCGGCATTCGGGCCTCTCCCGCCCTGGTCCGGCCCAGGGTCCGGTCGCCACCGGCAGCCTGGCGCCGGCCCCGGCCCGACCGGGCACCCCGCCGGCTTGGGCTTTCTTCGCCCCGCGCGGCCCAGCCCAGCTCCCCGCGCGTCCGGGCCTTATCCGCCGCACAGCGCGGCGCGCGCCGCCCGATCGCAGGTCCGGGTGGGCCGGACCCAGACCGCTGTCCGGCCTCGACTCCTCGCCAACCGGGCCGCCGGCTGGGGCATTTTCTCAGCCCGTTTTTCTTGCTATTTGCTCTGTTTTTTCCCCCAACGGTTATATTTCCCCCTTAGCTATAAATACCTTTCTTCCACCTTGAGCTAGTTAGTTCTTCCCATTCTCTCTCCTCCATTGTTGCATCTTGAAGAACTTGCTCTCCCCTTTGATTCCTCCCATGATTCTTGCTATTTCTTGAGGGATCTAAGAGAGGAGATCTAGATCTACACTTTCACCAATCCTTTTCTCCTCTAAGTGAGGGAAACTCTTGGGATCTAGATCTTGGAGTCTTTTGTTGACTTTCCCCATTGTTCTTCCTCTCCAATCTGATCTTAGCATTTGTTGCTTGGGTGGGATTTGAGAGTGAAGGACTTGAACACCTCTAGTGTTCTTGCTTTGCATCATTGCATAGTGTTGAGCTCTCCACCATGATTAGTTCGAGTGAGAGACCGTGAGCTTGTTACTCTTGGAGGGAGACCTCCTAGTTAGCTTGGTGTTTGGTGCTCCGGTGATCTCTTCAAGAAGATTGTGAAGAGGCACGGGTTTCTCCTTCGTGGAGCTTGTGAAGTGGTTGTGGAGCTTGCCATCTCCGGAGCGGAGGAAAAGCTAACCATAAGGAAAGGGCCATTATCCTTCGTGGGTGTGGTTCGGAGAATAGGGTGAGCCTTCGTGGCGTGGGGAATCCTTCGTGGGACCTCCACCCCTCCAAACGTGACGTACCTTCTTGCAAAGGAAGGGAACACGGGAATACATCCTCGTCTCCGCGTGCCTCGGTTATTTCTATACCCGAGCTCTCTTTCCTTGTGATAGCCATCGTGCTTGAAGTACATATGTCTTGCTATCACTTGTGCTACATATATCTTGTGCCTATCTTGCTTAGCTCTAGTTGTTATTGTTACACTTAGTTGAGCTTAGCATATTTAGGGTTTGTGCTTGTAATCTAAACGATAGTTTAATTCCACATTATTACAAGACAAATCCGCCAGAGTTTTTAATTGCCTATTCACCCCCCCCCCCCCTCTAGGCGACATCTCGATCTTTCAAAAAGGGCAACGCTTTTTCTCCTAGCCTGGCGACAAATCTGCTCATAGCTGCGACACGTCCTGGCAGCTGTTGTATCTCCTTAAGCTTCGTCAGCTTTCTCATTGTCACAATGGCTTGTATTTTCTCGGGGTTCGCCTCAATTCCTCTGGCTGACACCAAGTATCCAAGGAGCTCTCCCGTAGGAACGCGAAAGGAACACTTCATCGGGTTTAGCTTGAGGCGAAACTTGTCGAGGTTGTCGAAGGTTTCCTTAAGATCATCGATCAAGGATAACCCCTGATTTGTTGTAATTACGACATCGTCGATGTATACTTGAACATTCTTGCCAATCTGCGTGGCGAGACACTTCTGCATCATCCTTTGATAAGTAGCTCCCTCGTTTTCAACCCGAAAGGCATCGTTCTGTAGCAAAATACACCATAAGGTGTTATAAAAGCTGTTTTGACCTCATCTTCTTCTTTTAGGCGGATCTGGTTGTAACCAGAGTACGCGTCCAGGAAGGAAAGACGTTCTCATCCCGCCGTGGAGTCGATAATTTGATCGATCCTCGGGAGTGGAAAGTGATCCTTTGTACAATGTTTATTGAGACACGTGAAGTCGACGCACATGCGAATGACGTCATTGTTTTTCTTCGGGACCAGAACTGGGTTAGCGACCCATGTGGCCTCCGTGTGCAGCTCCTTGATGAAGTTTGCTTCTCGAAGTCGATTAATTTCTGAAAGCATAACTTTTTGGTTTGGTTCCAATAAACGCCGCAAAGGTTGTTTAATTGGCCTAGCCCTTGGATCCGGATTAAGAGGGTGCTCGACAAGTTCCCTGGGTACTCCTGGCATGTCAGCTGGACACCATGCGAAGATTTCCCAGCGCTCACGGAGGAACTCGATGAGCACGCTTTCCTATGCGATGTCCAGGTTTGTTGCGATAGTTGTCGTCTTCTTAGGATCTGTCGGGTGAACATGTACTTCCTTTGAATTCTTGGTGGTATCAAAGGTTTGCTCCTTCAGTGGCCTTCCTCCGTCAGGCAGCACATCATAATCAGTTGTTAACCTTGACGCCATATATTCTACCTGCATCCCGAAAGTTTCTGACAACCGATGAAAATCCTTGTCGCAATTATCAGCTAGAGCAAAACTAACCTTTAATGTGATTGGGTCATTGAGTCCAGGGAGCCTCCACAACAAGTACGCGTGGTACCGCCATAAATCTGGCATAAGCGGGTCGTCCTAGCAGAGCATGATACTGCGACGGAAAATCCACAACTTCGAACTCCAGCTTCTCTCTTCTGTAATTCTCTCGGGTTCCGAACTGAACGTCGAGATTGATCTTTCCCAATGGATAACTTGGCTTCTCGGGAGTAATACCGTGAAAGCGCGTGTCAGTTGGTGTTAAATTTGCCAAGGATATGTTCATCTTCCTCAATGCATCTGCATACATAAGGTTTAAGTTGCCGCCTCCATCTATGAACACACGTGAAACACCGAATCCTCCAATCACCGGTGGTAAGATCAGAGTTGATTGCCCTGGTCGTGGAACTTGCTGCGGGAGGTCCGCTATGGTGAAACCGATGTCCTGCCCTGACCAATTCAAGTATTCAATTGTTGGTGGAGGCATCTTTTCTGCCATGTAGACTTGTCGCGAAATCACCTTTTGAGTTCTATTCGAAGATCTGCCCTTATGAATCATTGAAATTGCTCCGTTGGTGTCGATATAAGGACCATTGGTTGGAGCTGCCACCAGTTGCAACTGATGTCGATTTTCGTCTGTAATTGCGGGTGGAGGTGGAAGGTGAATCTAACTCCTTCGCCCCTGGGGTTCCTGTTTGCTGCATGTGCATTAGTATGTCATGTGTATCTATGCAATGCTAGGAAAGTTCGGCAGTCCTTCTGCAGGTGACCAGACTGCCTCTTTCCATTATTATCGAGAAAGAAGTGCATTTGGCATGGTCCGTTCAGAATATCCTCAGGTGATACATATGGCCTTTGGAACCTCGGGCCACTATTTTGCGTGCTGGAACGGGGAGCGTCCCTGTAGTCGCTGCGCTGCTCATTACTCCTCTTATAATCATCTCGATTATTACTTCCACTATTTCCTCGAAAACCAGCCGCTACTTGGCCAGGGCCATCATAGTCTGAGAACTATTGAGAAAAGCATCGCCTATTTTGATTGTTTCTGTTGCGGTCGTCGTCAGGTGACCTATGCCGTTTCTTTTGAACAGCATCTTCTCCATCTGCCCAGCGATTCGCTATTTCCATGAGTGCTGCTATTGTTTTCGGGTTGGTCCTTCCCAAATCCTCGATTAGGTCCTTCCTACAGATCCTAGCAACAAACGCATCTATTGCTCTTTCGTCAGATGTGTTTTCTGTAGAATTTTTGATGATGTTCCACCTCTGGATGTATGTCCTCATTGGTTCATCGATTTTTTGTCTGCAGGCCCTCAGCTGCTCTATTGATGCGGGTTTCTTGCATGTGGATAGAACTTGGATGCTCTGCATGGCAGTTGCTTTGGTTCCACCCATCAATTTTACTGTCTCCAGGTAGTCGACTAACCAGTCCCCAAGATCTTGCAAACCATCGAACTTCTTGTAGTTGTCGGGCAATTTGAACCCAGACGGGACCCGAGTTTTACGAACTCGTCGAGTGAAGCAAGGGAGCCCACACATATCCTCCTCATCTACTTCTTGTGAATGCCGATGTTCTCTCCTTTCTTGCCGCGCTCTATCGACCCGCGTCTGCATCGCAGTATCTCTCACATCACCCGTTCTTGGAGGATCTTGCACTACCACAACGGGTCTGTCAACACCCGGATTTTTTTAAGTCCAGATGCCTATTATGCCATACATCGCAATCCCAGGAAGATTGTTGTTGCGAGACATAACAATCGATATCATATGTCATTATTCATTACAAACCATACTTGTCTTACAAATTTAGATCACATGATCCAATATTACACAAATAACTGATCTAATGATCAACGAACACAATACATAGCGGAAGCGTAATAGAAAGGGACTATCTAGTCCACAGGCCAACGCTTGACGTCTGAAGATTCCTAGTTGTCGTAGGCGTCCTGCTGGTCGTCACCTTGGTAGTGCTGCTCCTCTTCATAGTCTGGCCATTTGAATAGCCAGGGACACAGCCGTGAGTACTTTAAGTACCCGCAAACTAATACTAGTGTAAGTACTATTAATTCTAGTAAGGGGTGCTAAGCTCTAGTTTTATTTGCATAAAGCCAATTTTAGTTCACGAGCATTTGATAAAAGACTCTTCATATGCTAACTAACTCAAGTGGGAACATTAGTGTCACTCCCACAACTCAGTTGTGATTCAAGTCAAGTCACCATTCAATTCATCAACTCTTTTCAAGAAAACATCTGACACCGGAAACAGTATGGCCTTTCCAACCGTCTGTAACCGTGGACATGGCTATTCGAATAGATTTACACTCTGCAGAGGTTGCACACTTGTGCCACAACATTTGATTCCATCCGTCAGGGATAACCCTGAATCATCGTAACTCAGTACGATACAACGGACGGGATACAAACTCACACCTACTCCAGTGATCAGGTGCAACTACTCCTCATCATCCACATCGATCGGGACGAAGTCATCTGCTCCGGCCTCCAGGAACTCATAGTCCTCCTCCTCACTGAACTCGTCTTCCTCAAAGTCATCTTCATCACTCAGGAAGGCTCCTCCTCCCTGAATATCTTCACCTTCATCTTCCATCTCCCTCAGCTGGTCCTCTTGGGCCTTGACAGTGGCCTCCAAGGATACTATCTTGGCGCGAAGACGCGCAATGGTAGCGTCCTTCTTGGCACGCTGCTGGCGGAGTGACTTGCGGTCCTTTGCAAGTAGCTTGATAGCCTCTCCTTGCTCAGTTATGTGAGCGTGAGTCTGGTTGGCGTACACACGGGCGTTGTCTAGGTCCTTCTGTGTCTGGTACAACATAAATTCCAGATACTCCGCGTGGTGCCTCAGCTCGGGGTGGGCTGCAGTTCCATGGGTACTCCCATGGAGTCACGCCTCACGAGGTGAGCAAAGCGAGACGCGAGGATCGCCACCACGTTCTGTCCACACAGACGGGCAAGTACTTCCTGAAGAGAACGAGCGAGTCCGTCCAGCAAGTTGCTCTCCCTGAAGGAGAAGAGGATCCTCTCAGAAGTAGGAGACTCCATCTTTCCCCTCAGATCAGCGGTGATGATCCACTGAAGTTCCCCTTCGGGCTGGTCGTTGAGCTCGATTCCGTGAAACTCCGGGTGCGGGCGTCCAAGAAAGTTAGACAGGGCGTTCAGGTGCCTCTCGAAAATTAGGCTCCCTCCATTTCTAAGCTGGTAAAACTTGGTGTTGATTGGCTCCATTGGCTCCATCTGAAAGTGAATTGGATGAGTAAGTTAAAGAAGTGAACAAGTGTGTCAAAATTTTATGTAGATTCATAAGGAAGAGCATGATTCATCAATTTGAAAAGATCTCAAGGAAAAGAGTGTGAATAATTTTTCATAAATATTCCCTTCATTTGGTTTCAGAACTAAGTTTTTCTGAACGTCCATTCTAACTAGGGTCTTCTAAGGTCAAACAATGGTTCTAATACCAACTTGTCAACACCCGGACTTTTTTAAGTCCAGATGCCTATTATGCCATACATCGCAATCCCAGGAAGATTGTTGTTGCGAGACATAACAGTCGATATCATAAGTCATCATTCATTACAAACCATACTTGTCTTACAAATTTAGATCACATGATCCAATATTACACAAATAGCTGATCTAATGATCAACTAACACAATACATAGCGTAAGCGTAATAGAAGGGACTATCTAGTCCACAGGCCAACGCTTGACGTCAGAAGATTCCTAGTTGTCGTAGGCTCCTGCTGGTCGTCACCTTGGTAGTGTTGCTCCTCTTCATAGTCTGGCCATTTGAATAGCCAGGGACACAGCCGTGAGTACTTTAAGTACTCGCAAACTAATACTAGTGTAAGTACTATTAATTCTAGTAAGGGGGTGCTAAGCTCTAGTTTTATTTGCATAAAGCCAATTTTAGTTCACAAGCATTTGATAAAAGACTCTTCATATGCTAACTAACTCAAGTGGGAACATTAGTGTCACTCCCACAACTCAGTTGTGATTCAAGTCAAGTCACCATTCAATTCATCAACTCTTTTCAAGAAAACATCAGACACCGGAAACAGTATGGCCTTTCCAACCGTCCGTAACCGTGTACATGGCTATTCGAATAGATTTACACTCTGCAGAGGTTGCACACTTGTGCCACAACATTTGATTCCATCCGTCAGGGATAACACTGAATCATCGTAACTCAGTACGCGGATCATCAACCATAACCTTTCACTTACATACCCTAGTATAGGTACCTCTCCCCATGAGCTTGGCCTCCCAGTGAAGACAAACCGTCAGCCTGGGAACTGCACAGGGCTTGGGCCGTACATTCACCTCATTTCACATCATTTCACATTCGACGGAGGTAGCCTCGGCATAACCCCTATGATGCTTGTTCAGAGGGAACCCATACTAAGATGTATAAACTGCCAGTTAAGCCCTACCCATAATCAGGTATTGTGGGGGTACTCAAAAATTGGAAAGGTATCGCATCCAAACCCAACATCAGTTTTTATCAAAATTCACCATCTCATTCAAGTCATATTCACCTTCAAAGATCTTTCAATAGAATGACTCATCATTCCAAGGTTTTCAAATTCATTTCAAATCACAAGTTCCCATCTAGAGTAGTCAATTTTATTTGTTAGCACTAGCTCTAATCATGAGGGGTGCTATCTTGCTTATCCAGCTTGAGGCTAACTTTACTACTCTTGTAACACTCTATACTCAGACCAAAGTTAACTATAAAAGTAAATCCTTAGTAAACAAAGTAAAAGCTGGTAAGGTAAAAACTTGGGATGGGATCATTGCAGGTAAGGTAAGAGTAATGGTGCCTTGCTCCAATAGAGCTTTGCACTTGCAAGAATATTAGCTTGCCTTGGTTGGTGTACTGATCAAAGTGGTCTTCCTCTTCTTGATGGTAGACCTCCTCCTCCTGGTACTCCTCTGTGCTAGCGTCTAAAAACGGATACGAGGTAACAATCACCAAACAAGCTTAAGGGCTAGACTAAGCACACCCAAGGTTCACACCATGCTAATCTATCATCCCATATTTACTAAAATATTGGTTGACTTTGTTTTCTTCTTAAGAGAAAAATAATTTCCTCTCATTACCAAACTTGACTTAGAGTTTCTATTTAAGTCTTTGAGGAAATAATTTCCTATCATTGAATCTTGTTAAGATATAATCTCCTCAAATGAATAAAGTATGAACCCATGTTGACCAAGGTCAACCATTCATAATCCTCATTTGGGAGAATGATTTAAATGAGGTAGAATACCTCATACCATTTAACAATACCACTTATGATTTAACATCACCAAGTAATTCAAGGTGAGAGTAAGTAGACCAAGGTCACAACCTCATATGAAGTTTCTTGGGACAAGATTTAAATGAGAGCAAACCCCTCATAAGATTTAAATAATAGTTTTGGACAATATCATTTGACTAGAATAGCCATAAGGCCTTTATTGAAACTAGGCCATGATCACACAAAGTAACCATGCCATATTTTTACATAACCAATTAGAGTGATTAAAATGTGACTTATGAGAATTTGAATCACCTCAAAATTCATAAGGGTTGATTTTTAATAATTGTTTGAAATCTGCAAAGTTATTGAATTGTTATTTTTGATGTAGACGATCTATGAAGAATTTTGACTTGGGGCCAGTGGGGTTGGGTAGATCTTTTCACAAGCTTTCTAAATATATAAAATTCATCAAATTTGGTTTGGCCAATTTGATTCTATTAAATTTGGAAAAAGCATATGTGAGCAATTTTGTTTAAACCTAAATATTTGAATTTGAAAAAGTGGGCCAGCATGGGAAAAGATAATGGGCCAGCCCAGTTGAGCGCAGCGGCCTGACTAAGCGGACCCGCATGTCAGCGGGGTTTCCACGCCCGAAACGGTACGCGGCTTGGGCCTTTGGATTAGAACCGCATCGGACGGATGAGGGACATCCTCATCGTCGACGTGGCTCGCCGGAGTTCTAACCCTAGTGGCGGCTCCAGAGGGGGGTCTAGGCTGCGGCTGAGCTTGGAGATGACGGAGATCGACATAGAGGAAGGAGAGGAAGCATCTGGTAGCAGTGGCGTCGCCTGAGGTGCTCTGCAACGGCACCTCCCCTTTGCTCGACTCCTGCGGGGACCGAGCTTCAAATTCCGGTGATGGAGTGGCGAATGTGGAGGAGTGAGTAGCTAGGAATGATCAGTAGTGAGAGGGGAGAGTGGTGCTGTGCCGAAAACGAAGGGAGGAGGGCGGCTTATATAGCCTCCTCGAGCATCTACGGGAGGTCACGGGTGACGACGGCGAGGTCGCGCTACATGCAATCAACGGCGTGGGCGAGGGCATGGCATCGTTCAGGAAGGCTCTGCGAGCGTCACGGCGCTCTCGGAACAGCAAGAGGTGGTCAAGCACAGTGGTGCGGGTCACGCGTCCGTGGGTACTATGGCGGTCGTCGTCGCTGTCCACGGCGGTGACAGGGCGCGGGCGAGCTAGTGGTGATGTCTGGCGGTGTCCTGGTGCTGAGGCGGAGCTACGCACGGGCGCTGATGACGAGGGGCGGTCGGAGCTGACGGGTCGCTGCGGCGTTCTAGCACACTCTAGCGTCGCCACCATGCACGTCACGGCGTCGCTGGAGGGTCTGGGCGCGTCGCGTGCTGGCGTGTGCTGACCTCGTCTCGGTCAAGGGAGGGTACGAGTAGAAGCAGGGGAGTGAGGGGGGCCTCCCAGACATGGTGCTGCGAGCTGCCACCTTGTGGAGAGAGAGGTGGCCGGAGTGGGCATGGTGAGCACGGGCATGGTCATGCCATGGTCATGGAGGGCAAGTGGGAGGGGTGCAGTGGCTTGCACTGGTGCCCAGGGATGTGTTAGAGTTCCAGAGTAGCAGAGGAGGGCCAGGGTTGGACTTAGTCCACTTATTCTCCTAGTATGGGCTCAATTGTACCCCCTGCCTTCAAGGTGTTCGACCAAATGGTCGAAAGAAAATTATTTTTGAATTTTTCAACAATTTTTGGTGGAGTTGATTCCTACAATAAATGATGCACCAAGGTGGTGGTGGTGTTCAAAATGGTGTAGTTTTGTGAAATCACAAAATGGGTATGATCTTCATTTTGTTTCAAAGTTGCTACTTGTCCATTTTATAATAAGCAATGTAGGCAGAGTCAACTCTGGTGGTCAACACAAAAAGTGTTCACCTTGACATGCTCTTGGATGAGGTGGAAAAATATGGGAGGGTTTAGTTGAGGATTTTCTTAATGGAAGGGCTCAAAGTGGGTAACATTTTGTTATGGGCAGATTTGACCATTATCACATGTGATCAAGATTTGAATTTAGTTTTGATTTGAGTATCTTTGATTCAAAAAAAATTATTTAGTGTTTAGTAACATTCTACAAGCTATGGTACAAACCAAAATGGTCTAGGTTAAAGATTTGCAAAAAAATTGTATAAACCATATGTGACGGTTTTGGGATTTTTCTATTTTATTTCTTTTCTTCCCTTTTGATTTTTTTGGTGATCTTCAAAGGATCCAATTAGGGTTTTTGGTTGTAGTACATAAGCACACAAGCAATCATCATGGCAAGCTCATACAGTAATGCACAATCCTTATGTATGGCACTATATGCAAATAAAAGTTTTTGTTGGTTCTAAATTTTGAGTATGGGAAATTCTTCCTCTTCATTGATTTAAAATTTGGGATGTTACAAACCCTTCCCCCTTACAAAAGATCTTGTCCCGAGATCGTAAAGAAAATTAGGTATTAAAGAGATCTGGGTATTCCTTCCTCATATAGTCTTCTCGCTCCCAAGTGGCTTCGTCTTCGGTATGGTTGCTCCATTGAATCTTCAGTAACTTGATACTCCTGGTGCGGGTGGTTCTGAAAGCTTCTTCCAGGATGTGAATAGGCACTTCGCGATACGTCAAGTCCTGGGTTATATCCACCGATCTGTGATCGATGTTCTTGAAAACCTCGGTCTTCTCCGGTACTTCTAGGCACTTCCGGAGTAATGAGATGTGAAACACATCGTGCACGGACGAAATTTCCTCCGGCAGCTCCAACTGATAAGATACTTCTCCACGGCGACTCAGGACTTTGAAGGGTCCGACATATCGGGGTGCAAGCTTTCCTCTAAGATGGAATCTCTGCATTCCTTTAAGGGGGGATACTTTGAGGTAGACAAAATTTCCGATCTCGAAGGTCATCTCTCGACGTCTCTTGTCGGCGTAACTCTTCTGTCTTGATTGTGCAGTCTTGAGGTATTCGCGGATCTTGTGCACCTTTTCTTCAGCTTCTCGAAGAACATCTGGTCCAAAGACTTGGCTCTCTCCAACTTCCGACCAGTTCAAAGGGGTACGACACTTCCTTCCGTACAGGGCTTCAAAGGTGGCCATTTGTAAACTGGCTTGGTAACTGTTGTTGTACGAAAATTATGCGTACGGCAGACAGTCTTCCCACTTAGATCCATATTCCAGTACACATGCTCTCAACATGTCTTCGAGTATCTGGTTGACTCTTTCAGTCTGTCCATCGGTCTGCGGGTGATATGCGATGCTGAAATTCAGCCGGGTTCCTAGTCCTTCATGTACTTTCTGCCAGAATCTTGAGGTGAATTGGGATCCTCTATCTGACACAATTGACTTCGGGGTTCCGTGTAGGGCGACTATTTAGGAGATGTATAACTCAGCTAGCTTGGGGCCTTGGTATGTGGTCTTGACTGGGATAAAATGGGCTACTTTGGTCAATCTATCAACCACTACCCAAATATAATCATTTCCTTTGCTGGATTTGGGCAAACCTGTGATAAAGTCCATTCCTACTGAGTCTCACTTCCATTCTGGAATCTGCAGTGGTTGCAGCAATCCTGCGGGTCGCTGATGTTCCGCCTTGACTCTCTGACAGATATCACACTTGGCGATGTAGCTTCCAATTTCTCTCTTCATTCCATGCCACCAGAATTGCTCCTTCAAATCTTGATACATCTTGGTTCCTCCGGGATGAATTGAGTAAAGGGTGTCATGGGCTTCTTTCAGGATGACTTGCTTCAACTCCAAATCTGCTGGCACACATAGGCGTCCTTTGTACCAAAGAACTCCTGCTTCATCCTCGGTGAATCCCGGTGCTTTCCCTGCAGCTATTTGGCTCTTGATTCCGTCAATACTAGTATTTCCCTTCTGGGCTTCTTTGATCTGGCTAATTAAGGTAGGCTGAAGCTCTATGTTGGCTAGGAATCCTTCACTAACTAGCTCAAGTCTAAACTGTTCAAACTCTTGAAACAGGCTGGGTTGCTCTATTGCGATCATGGAGTTCAACTGACACAGCAGTCTACTCAAGGCATCCGCTACCACATTGGCCTTGCCGGGGTGGTAGTGAATTTCCATATCATAATCCTTGATCAATTCTATCCATCTACTCTGCCTCATATTCAGCTCCTTCTGGGTAAAAATGTACTTCAGGCTTTTGTGGTCGGAATAGATCTCGCATCGATTACCCATGAGGTAATGACGCCAAACTTTCAAGGCTAAGACTACGGCTGCAAGCTCTAAGTCATGGCTTGGATAATTCTGCTCATGTTGCTTCAGTTGTCTTGACAGATATGATATCACTTTGCCTTCTTTCATCAGCACACATCCAAGACCAATCTTGGAAGCGTCACAGTAGACGTCAAAGGGCTTGGTGATGTCCGGCATGATCAAAATTGGGGTTGAGGTCAATCTGCTCTTGAGCTGCTGGAAACTCTCCTCACATTTATCAGTCCATTCAGACTTCTTGTCCTTCTTCAACAGTTGGGTCATGGGTCTTGCTATGCTTGAAAAGCCTTCGACAAATCTACGGTAATATCCGGCTAATCCAAGAAATGCGCGGACCTCGGTCTGAGTGGTTGGGGCTTGCCATTCTGTAACGGTCTTGATTTTGGCGGGATCTACGGCAATTCCTCCTACAGACAAGATATGTCCCAGGAATCCTACTTCCTTCAACCAAAGCTCACATTTGCTGAACTTGGCAAACAACTTGTGCTGTCTAAGGGTTTTTAGGATAATCTCCAAATGTTGCTCATGTTCTTCTTCGGATTTGGAGTAGATAACGATGTCGTCGATGAAGACAACGACAAACTTATCCAAAAAGTTCATGAAGATCTTATTCATGAGGTTCATGAAATAAGCGGGGGCATTGGTTAATCCAAATTACATGACGTTGTACTCATACAACCCATATCTGGTGGTAAAGGCAGTCTTTGGGATATCAGTGGCACGAATCTTCGGCTGATGATAACCAGTCCTAAGATCAATCTTAGAAAACACTTTGGCACCGGTCAACTGATCAAACAGGTTTTCTATCTTCGGTAGGGGGTACTTGTTCTTGATGGTGACATCGTTAAGCTTACGGTAATCCGTACATAAACGAGTGGCACCATCCTTCTTATCCACAAACAAAATTGGCGATCTCCAGGGGGATGCACTTGGTCGAATCAGACCTTTATGCAACATATCATTGATACGTCTCCAACGTATCGATAATTTCTTATGTTCCATGCTTGTTTTATGATGATACTCATATGTTTTATACATACTTTATGTCATATTTATGCATTTTCCGGCACTAACCTATTAACGAGATGCCGAAGAGCCAGTTGTTGTTTTCTGCTGTTTTTGGTTTCAGAAATCCTAGTGAGGAAATATTCTCGGAATTGGACGAAATCAACGCCCAGGATCTTATTTTTCCACGAAGCTTCCAGAACACCGGGGGAGATACGAAGTGGGGCAACGAGGCGACGCCACACTAGGGCGGCGTGGCCCAAGCCCTGGCCGCGCCGGCCTGTTGTGTGGGCCCCTCGCGTCGCCCCTAAACCTACCTCTTCCGCCTACTTAAGCCTTCGTCGATAATAACTCCAGTACCGAGAGCCACGATACGGAAAACCTTCCAGAGACGCCGCCGCCGCCAATCCCATCTCGGGGGATTCAGGAGATTGCCTCCGGCACCCTGCCGGAGAGGGGAATCATCTCCCGGAGGACTCTTCACCGCCATGGTCGCCTCCGGAGTGATGTGTGAGTAGTTCACCCCTGGACTATGGGTCCATAGCAGTAGCTAGATGGTCGTCTTCTCCTAATTGTGCTACCATTGTTGGATCTTGTGAGCTGCCTAACATGATCAAGATCATCTATCTGTAATGCTACATGTTGCGTTTGTTGGGATCTGATGAATATGGAATACTATGCTATGTTGATTATCAATCTATCATCTATGTGTTGTTTATGATCTTGCATGCTCTCCGTTGCTAGTAGAGGCTCTGGCCAAGTTTTTGCTTGTAACTCCAAGAGGGAGTATTTATGCTCGATAGTGGATTCATGCCTCCATTAAATCTGGGACGGTGACAGAAAGTTCTAAGGTTGTGGATGTGCTGTTGCCACTAGGGATAAAACATCAATGCTATGTCTAAGGATATATTTATTGATTACATTACGCACCATACTTAATGCAATTGTCTGTTGTTTGCAACTTAATACTGGAGGGGGTTCGGATGATAACCTGAAGGTGGACTTTTTAGGCATAGATGCATGCTGGATAGCGGTCTATGTACTTTGTCGTAATGCCCAATTAAATCTCACAATATTCATCATAACATGTATGTGCATGGTCATGCCCTCTTTATTTGTCTATTGCCCAACTGTAATTTGTTCACCCAACATGCTTATTCTTATCGGAGAGACACCTCTAGTGAACTGTGGACCCCGGTCCATTCTTTTACATCGAATACAATCAACTACAATACTCGTTCTACTGTTTTCTGCAAACATCATCATCCACACTATACATCTAATCCTTTGTTACAGCAAGCCGGTGAGATTGACAAACTCACTGTTACGTTGGGACAAAGTACTTTGGTTGTGTTGTGCAGGTTCCACGTTGGCGCCGGAATCCCTGGTGTTGCGCCGCACTACACTCCGCCGCCATCAACCTTCAACGTGCTTCTTGGCTCCTACTGGTTCGATAAACCTTGGTTTCTTACTGAGGGAAAACTTGCCGCTGTACGCATCACACCTTCCTCTTGGGGTTCCCAACGGGCTCGTTAACTGCCTGCCAGCATCAAGACTTTTCTGGCGCCGTTGCCGGGGAGATCAAGACACGCTGCAAGGGGAGTCTCCACCTCCAATCTCTTTACTTTGTTTTTTGTCTTGCTTTATTTTTATTTAGTACTTTGTTTGCTGCATCATATCGAAAACACAAAAAATTTAGTTACTTGTTTTACTTTACTTAATACAATGCATGTTTTTATTTCACTAGTTAAGCATAATGGAAAGTAACAGTGAGCTTTTGAAGCTATTTCCTGAGTTAAGACATAGATTGTTTGATGCGAAAATTAAAAAACCTATTGAACCTTATTTGCATGCTAGTAGCAATGTTATCAGTATGAACACTATTATTTCTAAAGCTATGAAAGAATCTAAGCTTGGGGAAGCTGGTTTTGATGAGCATGATATTTTTAGTCCCCCAAGCATTGAGGAGAAAATTTTCTTTGATGATACTTTGCCTCCTATTTATGATGATTATAATGATAGTGGTATTTTGGTGCCACCTACTATGGAGAGTATATTTTATTATGATTATACTATGCCTCCTACGCTTGATGAGAATAATAATGATAGCTACTTTGTTGAATTTGCTCCCACTACAACTAATAAAATTGATTATGCTTATGTGGAGAGTAATAATTTTATGCATGAGACTCATGATAAGAATGTTTTATTTGATAGCTATATTGTTGAGTTTACTCATGATGCTACTGGATATTATTATGAGAGAGGAAAATATGGTTGTAGAATTTTTCATGTTACTAAAACACCTCTCTTTTTGCTGAAAATCTTGAAGTTGCGCTTGTCTAGTATTTATATGCTTGTTGCATTATGCTTCATGAACTTGTTTATTTACAAGATTCCTTTTCATAGGAAGTGGGTTAGACTTAAATGTGTTTTGAATTTGCTTTTTGATGCTCTCTTTTGCTTCAACTCTTATTTCTTGGGAGTGCATCATTAAAATTACTGAGCCCATCTTAATGGCTATAAAGAAAGCACTTCTTGGGAGATGACCCATGTGTTTATTTTGCTACTGTTTTGTTGTGTCTTGGAAGTTGTTACTACTGTAGAAACCTCTCCTTATCTTAATTTTGTTGCATTGTTGTGCCAAGTAAAGTCTTTGATAGTAAGGTTCATACTAGATTTGGATTACTGCGCAGAAACAGATTTCTTGCTGTCACGAATCTGGGCTGAATTCTCTGTAGGTAACTCAGAAAATTCCGCAAATTTACGTGAGTGATCCTCAGATATGTACGCAACTTTCATTCAATTTGAGAATTTTCATTTGAGCAAGTCTGGTGCCTCTTAGAAATTCGTCTTTACGGACTGTTCTGTTTTGACAGATTCTGCCTTTTATTTCACATTGCCTGTTTTGCTATGCTTGATGGATTTTTCTATTCCATTAATTTTCAGTAGCTTTGTGCAATGTCCAGAAGTGTTAAGAATGATTATGTCACCTCTGAACATGTGAATTTTGATTATGCACTAACCCTCTAATGAGTTGTTTTAAGTTTGGTGTGGAGCAAGTTTTCAAGGATCAAGAGAGGAGGATGATACAATATGATCAAGGAGAGTGAAAGCTCTAAGCTTGGGGATGCCCCGGTGGTTCACCCCTGCATATTTCAAGAAGACTCAAGCGTCTAAGCTTGGGGATGCCCAAGGCATCCCCTTCTTCATCAATAACATTATCAGGTTCCTCTAGTGAAACTATATTTTTATTCCGTCACATCTTATGCGCTTTACTTGGAGCGTTTGTTTGTTTTTATTTTTATTTTGTTTGAATAAAGTTGGATCCTAGCATTCATTGTGTGGGAGAGAGACACGCTCCGCTGTTGCATATGGACAAATATGTCCTTAGGCTTTACTCATAATGTTCATGGCGAAGGTTGAAGCTGCTTCGTTAAATTGTTATATGGTTGGAACCGGGAAATGCTACATGTGGTAATTGGTAGAATAACTTGAATAATGTGATACTTGGCAATTGTTGTGCTCATGTTTAAGCTCTTGCATCATATACTTTGCACCTATTAGTGAAGAAATACATAGAGCTTGCTAAAATTTGGTTTGCATGATTGGTCTCTCTAAGGTCTAGATATTTTCTAGTAAGGGTCGAACAACAAGGAAGACGGTATATAATCTTATAATGCTTACAATATGTCTTTTATGTGAGTTTTGCTGTACCGGTTCATACTTGTGTTTGTTTCAAATAACCTTGCTAGCCTAAGCCTTGTATTGAGAGGGATTACTTCTCGTACATCCAAAATCCTTGAGCCAAAAACTATGCCACTTGTGTCCACCATACCTACCTACTACATGGTATTTCTCCGCCATTCCAAAGTAAATTGCTTGAGTGCTACCTTTAAATTTCTATCCTTTATCTTTGCAATATATAGCTCATGGGACAAATAGCCTAAAAACTATTGTGGTACTGAATATGTACTTATGCATCTTATCTCTTATTAAGTTGCTTGTTGTGCGATAACCATGTTCCTGGGGACGCCATCAACTACTCTTTGTTGAATATCATGTGAGTTGCTATGCATGTTCGTCTTGTCTGAAGTAAGGGCGATTTACCATGAGTTGAATGGTTTGAGCATGCATATTGTTAGAGAAGAACATTGGGCCACTAACTAAAGCCATGATCCATGGTGGAAGTTTCAGTTTTGGACAACTATCCTCAATCTCTTACGAGAATATTAATTGTTGCTAAATGCTTATGCATTAAAGAGGAGTTCATTATCTGTTGTCTATGTTGTCCCGGTATGGATGTCTAAGTTGAAGAATAATCAAAAGCGAGAAATCCAATGCGAGCTTTCTCCTTAGACCTTTGTACAGGCGGCATAGAGGTACCCCTTTGTGATACTTGGTTAAAACATATGTATTGCGGTGATAATCTAGGTAATCCGAGATAATTAGGACAAGGTGCGGGCACTATTGGTATACTATGCATGAGGCTTGCAACTTGTAGGATATAATTTACATGATACATATGCTTTATTACTACTGTTGACAAAATTGTTTCTTGTTTTCAAAATAAAAGCTCTAGCACAAACATAGCAATCAATGCTTCCCTCTGCGAAGGGCATTTCTTCTACTTTATGTTGAGTCAGTTTACCTATTTCCTCCCATCTCAAGAAGCAAACACTTGTGTGAACTGTGCATTGATTCCTACATACTTGCATATTGCACTTATTATATTACTTTATGTTGACAATATCCATGAGATATACATGTTACAAGTTGAAAGCAACCGCTGAAACTTAATCTTCCTTTGTGTTGCTTCAATACCTTTACTTTGAAATTATTGCTTTATGAGTTAACTCTTATGCAAGACTTATTGATGCTTGTCTTGAAAGTACTATTCATGAAAAGTCTTTGCTATATGATTCAGTTGTTTACTCATTGTATTTACCATTGCTTCGAATCGCTGCATTCATTACATGTGCTTACAATAGTATGATCAAGATTATGATGGCATGTCACTTCAGAAATTATCTTTGTTATCGTTTACCTACTCGGGACGAGTAGGAACTAAGCTTGGGGATGATGATACGTCTCCAACGTATCGATAATTTCTTATGTTCCATGCTACTTTTATGATGATACACACATGTTTTATACATACTTTATGTCATATTTATGCATTTTCCGACACTAACCTATTAACGAGATGCCGAAGAGCCAGTTGTTGTTTTCAGCTGTTTTTGGTTTCAGAAATCCTAGTAAGGAAATATTCTCGGAATTGGACGAAATCAACGCCCAGGATCTTATTTTTCCACGAAGCTTCCAGAACACCGGGGGAGATACGAAGTGGGGCGACGAGGCGACGCCACACTAGGGCGGCGCGGCCCAAGCCCTGGTCACGCCGGCCTGTTGTGTGGGCCCCTCGCGTCGCCCCTAAACCTACCTCTTCCGCCTACTTAAGCCTTCGTCCATAATAACTCCAGTACCGAGAGCCACGATACGGAAAACCTTCCAGAGACGCCGCCGCTGCCAATCCCATCTCGGGGGATTCAGGAGATCGCCTTCGGCACCCTGCCGGAGAGGGGAATCATCTCCCGGAGGACTCTTCACCGCCATGGTCGCCTCCGGAGTGATGTGTGAGTAGTTCACCCCTGGACTATGGGTCCATAGCAGTAGCTAGATGGTCGTCTTCTCCTAATTGTGCTATCATTGTTGGATCTTGTGAGCTGCCTAACATGATCAAGATCATCTATCTGTAATGCTACATGTTGCATTTGTTGGGATCTGATGAATATGGAATACAATGCTATGTTGATTATCAATCTATCATCTATGTGTTGTTTATGATCTTGCATGCTCTCCGTTGCTAGTAGAGGCTCTAGCCAAGTTTTTTCTTGTAACTTCAAGAGGGAGTATTTATGCTCGATAGTGGGTTCATGCCTCCATTAAATGCAGGACGTGTGAGGAAAGTTCTAAGGCTGTGGATGTGCTGTTGCCACTAGGGATAAAACATCAATGCTATGTCTAAGGATATATTTATTGATTACATTACGCACCATACTTAATGCAATTGTCTGTTGTTTGCAACTTAATACTGGAGGGGGTTCGGATGATAACCTGAAGGTGGACTTTTTAGGCATAGATGCATGCTGGATAGCGGTCTATGTACTTTGTCGTAATGCCCAATTAAATCTCACAATATTCATCATAACATGTATGTGCATGGTCATGCCCTCTTTATTTGTCAATTGCCCAACTGTAATTTGTTCACCCAACATGCTTATTCTTATCGGAGAGACACCTCTAGTGAACTGTGGACCCCGGTCCATTCTTTTACATCGAATACAATCAACTGCAATACTCGTTCTACTGTTTTCTGCAAACATCATCATCCACACTATACATCTAATCCTTTGTTATAGCAAGCTGGTGAGATTGACAACCTCACTGTTATGTTGGGACAAAGTACTTTGGTTGTGTTGTGCAGGTTCCACGTTGGCGCCGGAATCCCTGGTGTTGCGCCGCACTACACTCCGCCGCCATCAACCTTCAACGTGCTTCTTGGCTCCTACTGGTTCGATAAACCTTGGTTTCTTACTGAGGGAAAACTTGTCGCTGTACGCATCACACCTTCCTCTTGGGGTTCCCAACGGGCTCGTTAACTGCGTGCCATCATCAATCATCCAGTTGCTTCTTCAGCTCTACTAGTTCTGTGGGGTTCATACTATAGGCTCTCTGGGCTATAGGTCATGTTCCAGGGATTAACTCGATGATAAACTCGATATCCCGATCAGGGGGCATACCGGATAGATCATCCGGAAACACATCAGGGTATCGACAGACGACCCTGATCTGATCCAGAGTTGGCTTGGCTACACCTTGGTTGCAGGTAAACTTTCTGGGCAGTCTTTCCGATACATGCTCCACTAGGATACCAGTGCTACTAGTCATGGTGATGGCTTTCTTAGCACAGTCAATCAGTCCATGGTGTTTTGACATCCAATCCATACCCAGTACTACTTCCAGGCCTTTTGTTCCCAGAACAATCAAATTGGCATAAAAGACTACTTCATGTATGCTGATGGGCACATCTTTGCAAACTTTTCTAGCTTTGGTGGTCGAACCGGGGATTTGAACTATCATGACATGCTTCATACTGATGGGTTGAATTTTACTAGTGCATGCAAAATCTTCAGTGACAAACGAATGCGATGCTCCAGAATCAAACAACACTCTTGTAGGTACGGAGTTAACAGAAAACATACCCAGTACAACATCTGGTGCTTCTTGGGCTTCTTCTGCATTCATGTGGAAGAGACAGCCGTTGCGGTTATTGGGGTTGTTGGGGGCGAACTTTCTGCCGGTGGAGACGCGGCGTTGCTGCTGAGCAGGTGCAGCGGTGTTGGCGGCATTCTTGGCTAACCTCTTGGGGCACTCGTTGGAGTAGTATCCCACTACTCCACACTCATAACAAGTGGTGGTGGACTTGTCCTTGGGGCGACGGGGATGGCGTTGCTCCCAGTCCTCGGAGCAGTGTTAGTGTTGTTGTTGTTGTTGTTGTTGTTGTTGGGGGCTCTGGTCGGGGCGTGGTTGAAGCTGTTGTTATTGTGGTTGTAGTTGCTGTTGTTGTTGTGGCCTCCTGGCCTGGGGTTTCCTCCACTCCGGTTCTGAAAACCCGGACGTGAAGTCTGCATCTGGGGCTTGTTGTTTCTTGGGGCAAAACCTCCGCTTGAGCTGGGGCGATACTTCGGAGTATTGCTGGGCCCACTCTGGTGCATCATGCGGCGTTTGCGGTTCTCGTTGGCTTGATGGAGTTTGCCCTCCATCTGGATGGCGGAGTCCACCAAGGCTTCAAGGTCGGCAAAGGGGATATTGACTAGCACCGTCTGCATCTCGTCATGCAGTCCGTTTAGGAATCTCTCCTTCCTCTTCTCGCTGGTGTCAGTCTCGTCAGGGGCGTACCTTGACAGGGTAAGGAACCTGTCGCGGTATTCTACCACCGACATCCGTCCTTGCTTGAGTTCTCGGAACTCGTCCCTCATCTTCTTGATTAGACCCGGGGGCACGTGATACTTGCTGAACTTGAGCTTCAAATCTGCCCAAGTCATGATCTGTCCGGCGTTCATGGCACGGGTGCTGGTCCACCAGGCTCGGGCTAGTCCTGCAAGGTAATGGGTTGCAAATAGGACCTTCTCTGCGTCTTCGACTCCCGCGACTTCCAAGTTGTTCTCCATGGTCTGGAGCCATCCGTCTGCAACCAATGGCTCTTCGGTCTTGCTAAACACGGGAGGGTTGGTGTTCTGGAAATTCTTGAGTTTTGATCCGGGGTGATCATGGTTTCCATGGCCTTGGTTAGCGAGGTGGTGCAGTGCAGCTATGTTGGTTTGGCGTTCAGCTCTTTCAGTCTCTCGATCTGCCATCAAAGTCTGCAATAGTTGCATCATGGCATCTTGATTTGCACTGCGGGTTGGAGGGGCCATCTGAACATTGAGATAGATCATGAGATAAGAGGGAATTTTCTATGACTTGTTTTGGGTAAGTTCATAAATTTAAAACTTGAATTCTTTTGATGTGGAACACAAACACACATTCATTCGTTCAAACATCACATATTACATGCTAACACACCCATGGTTTTAAGAACCATTTCTCGCGCTACGATACAATGGACGGGATACAAACTCACCCCTACTCTAGTGATCAGGTGCAACTACTCCTCATCATCCACATCGATCGGGACGAAGTCATCTGCTCCGGCCTCCAGGAACTCATAGTCCTCCTCCTCACTGAATGCGTCTTCCTAAAAGTAATCGTCATCACTCAGGAAGGCTCCTCCTCCCTGAATATCTTCACCTTCATCTTCCATCTCCCTCAGCTGGTCCTCTTGGGCCTTGACAGTGGCCTCCAAGGATACTATCTTATTGCGCGAAGACGCGCAATGGTAGCGTCCTTCTTGGCACGCTGCTGGCGGAGTGACTTGCGGTCCTTTGCAAGTAGCTTGATAGCCTCTCCTTGCTCAGTTATGTGAGCGTGAGTCTGGTTGGCGTACACACGGGCGTTGTCCAGGTCCTTCTGTGTCTGGTACAACATAAAGTCCAGATACTCCGCGTGGTGCCTCAGCTCGGGGTGGGGCTGCAGTTCCATGGGTACTCCCATGGAGTCACGCCTCACGAGGTGAGCAAAGCGAGACGCGAGGATTGCCACCGCGTTCTTTCCACACAAACGGGCAAGTACTTCCTGAAGACCACGAGCGAGTCCGTCCAGCCAGTTGCTCTCCCTGAAGGAGAAGAGGATCCTCTCAGAAGTAGGAGGCTCCATCTTGCCCCTCAGATCAGCGGTGATGATCCAATGAAGTTCCCCTCCGGGCTGGTCGTTGACCTCGATTCCGTGAAACTCCGGGTGCGGGCGTCTGATGTCTACGGGAGCTTCTATTCTTGTAGACAGTGTTGGGCCTCCAAGAGCAGAGGTTTGTAGAACAGCAGCAAGTTTCCCTTAAGTGAATCACCCAAGGTTTATCGATCTCAGGGAGGAAGAGGTCAAAGATATCCCTCTCAAGCAACCCTGCAACCACAAAGCAAGAAGTCTCTTGTGTCCCCAACACACCTAATACAATAGGTGCACTAGTTCGGCGAAGAGATAGTGAGATACAAGTAATATGGATGAGTATGAGTGATAATAGCAATCCGAGTAAAATATGGCAGCGAGTAAACATTCAACAAAACAGTAAACAAACGGAGATTCGATGCTTGGAAGCAAGGCCCAGGGATCCTGATTTCACTAGTGGACACTCTCAACAATGATCACATAATAGGACTACTCTACACCCTCTTGTTGGATGATGAACACCATTGTGTAGGATTACACGAACCCTCAATGCCGGAGTTAACAAGCTCCACAATATTCAATGTTCATATTTAAATAACCTTAGAGTGTAAGATAGATCAACACAACCAAACCAAGTACTAACATAGCATGCACACCGTAACCTTCACACTATGAAAGGAGGAATAGATCGCATCAATACCATCATAGTAATAGTTAACTTCATAATCTACAAGAGATCACAATCATAGCATAAACCAAGTACTTCATGATGCACACACTGTCAACATTACATCATGGAGGAGGAATAGACTACTTTAATAACATCACTAGAGTAGCACATAGATGATATTCAACTTGATCACAAAGAGAGAGAGATGAACCACATAGCTACAGCGGAGCCCTCAGCCCCGGGGGTGAATTACTCCCTCCTCATCATGGAGGCAGCGATGGCGGTGAAGATGGCAGTGGAGACGGCGGTGGAGATGGCTCCGGGGGCAATTCCCCGTCCCGGCAGGGTGCCGGAACAGAGAGTTCTATCCCCCGAATTGGAGTTTTGCGATGGCGGCGGCGCCCCTGGAGTCTTTCTGGAGTTTCGTCAATTGGTCCTGCATTTTTAGGTCGAAAGGGGTTTTATAGGCGAAGAGGCGGCGCAGGAGGGTGCCTGGGGGCTCCTCACCATAGGCTGGCGCGGGCCCAGGCCAGGCCGCGCCGCCTTATGGTGTGGTGGCCCTCTGGCCCCTTTCCGACTCTTCTTCGGTGTTCTGGAGCCTTCCGGGAAAAATAGGAGGTTTGGCGTTGATTTCATCCAATTCCGAGAATATTGCCCGAACAGCCTTTGTGGAACCAAAAACAGCAGAAAACAGGAACTGGCACTGTGGCATCTTGTTAATAGGTTAGTTCCGGAAAACGCATAAATATGACATAAAATGTGCATATAACATGTAGATATCATCAATAATGTGGCATGGAACATAAGAAATTATCGATACGTCGGAGACGTATCAGCATCCCCAAGCTTAGTTTCTGCTCGTCCCGAGCAGGTAAACGATAACAAAGATAATTTCTGGAGTGACATGCCATCATAACCTTGATCATACTATTGTAAACACATGTAATGAATGCAGCGATCAAACCAATGGTAAATGACATGAGTAAACAACTGAATCATAAAGCAAAGACTTTTCATGAATAGTACTTTCAAGACAAGCATCAATAAGTCTTGCATAAGCGTTAACTCATAAAGCAATATTTTCATAGTAGAGGCATTGAAACAACACAATGGAAGATTAAGTTTCAGCGGTTGCTTTCAACTTGTAACATGTATATCTCATGGATAGTTGTCAATGCAAAGCAATATAAGAAATGCAATATGCAAATATGTAGGAATCAATGCACAGTTCACACAAGTGTTTGCTTCTTGAGATGGAGAGAAATAGGTGAACTGACTCAACAATAAAAGTAAAAGAATGGTCCTTCAAAGAGGAAAGCATCGATTGCTATATTTGTGCTAGAGCTTTTATTTTGAAAACATAAAGAGAGCATAAAAATAAAGTTTTGAGAGGTGTATGTTGTTGTCAATGAATGGTAGCGGGTACTCTAACCCCCTTGCCAGACAAACCTTCAAAGAGCGGCTCCCATTTTATTTTATTTTTGGGTGGCACTCCTTCCAACCTTTCTTTCACAAACCATGACTAACCGAATCCTCGGGTGCCTGCCAACAATCTCATACCATGAAGGAGTGCCTTTTTATTTTAGTTTTATTATGATGACACCCCTCCCAACCTTTGCTTACACAAGCCATGGCTAACCGAATCCTTCGGGTGCCGTCCAACAATCACATACCATGGAGGAGTGTCTATTTTTGTTAATTAATTTGGGACTGGGAATCCCATTGCCAGCTCTTTTTGCAAAATTATTGGATAAGCGGATGAAGCCACTAGTCCATTGGTGAAAGTTGCCCAACAAGATTGAAAGATAAACACCACATATGAGCTATAAAACATTGACACAATTCAGAGGTGATAAATTTTGAATTGTTTAAAGGTAGCACTCAAGCAATTTACTTTGGAATGGCGGAGAAATACCATGTAGTAGGTAGGTATGGTGGACACAAATGGCATAGTGTTTGGCTCAAGGATTTTGGATGCATGAGAAGTATTCCCTCTCGATACAAGGTTTTAGGCTAGCAAGGTTATTTGAAACAAACACAAGTATGAACTAGTACAGCAAAACTTACATAAAAGACATATTAAAAGCATTATAAGACTATACATCGTCTTCCTTGTTGTTCAAACACCTTACTAGAAATTATCTAGACCTTAGAGAGACCAATTATGCAAACCAAATTTTAGCAAACTCTATGTATTTCTTCATTAATGGGTGCAAAGCATATGATGCAAGAGCTTAAACATGAGCACAACAATTGCCAAGTATCACATTACCCAAGACATTTTAGTAATTACTACATGTAGCATTTTCCAATTCCAACCATACAACAATTAACGAAGCAGCTTCAACCTTCGCCATGAACATTAAGAGCTAAGAACACATGTGTTCATATGAACCAGCGGAGCGTGTCTCTCTCCCACACAAGCATTTATTCAAACAAAAACAAAAACAAAAGCACACAGACGCTCCAAGTAAAGTACATAAGATGTGACCGAATAAAAATATAGTTTCAAGAGAAGGAACCTGATAATTTGTCGATGAAGAAGGGGATGCCTTGGGCATCCCCAAGCTTGGATGCTTAAGTTTACTTGAAATATGCAGGGATGAACCACCGGGGCATCCCCAAGCTTAAACTTTTCACTCTTCTTGATCGTAGTATATCATCCTCCTCTCTTGACCCTTGAAAACTTCCTTCACATCAAACTCGAAACAAACTCATTAGAGGGTTAGTGCATAATCAAAAACTCACATGTTCGTAGGTGACACAATCATTCTTAACACTTCTGGACATTGCCCAAAGCTACTGAAAGTTAATGGAACAAAGAAATCCATCCCACATAGCAAAAGAGGCAATGCGAAATAAAAGGCAGAATCTGTCAAAACAGAACAGTCCGTAAAGACGAATTTTATTGAGGCACCACACTTACTCAAATGAAAATGCTCAAATTGAATGAAAGCTGCGTACATTTCTGAGGATCACTCACGTAAATTGGCATAATTTTCTGAGTTACCTACAGAAAATTTTGCCCAGATTCGTGACAGCAAAGAAATCTGTTTCTGCGCACTAATCCAAATCTAGTATGAACCTTACTATCAACGACTTTACTTGGCACAACAAAACACAAAACTAAGATAAGGAGAGGTTGCTACAGTAGTAAACAACTTCCAAGACACAAATATAAAACAAAGTACTGTAGCAAAATAACACATGGGTTATCTCCCAAGAAGTTCTTTCTTTATAGCCATTAAGATGGGCTCAGCAATTTTGATGATGCACTCGCAAGAAATGGTATTTGAAGCAAAAGAGAGCTTCAAGAGGCAAATTCAAAACACATTTAAGCCTAACATGCTTCCTATGCAGAGGAATCTTGTACACAAATGAATTCATGAAGAACAAAGTGACAAGCATAAGAGGATAAAACACGAGTAACTTCAAGATTCTCAACATAAAGAGGGGAAACTTAATATTATTAAGATGCATATAACCATATTTCCCTCTCTCATAATAACTTTCAGTAGCATCATTGATGAAATCCACAATATACCCATCACTTAAAACATTCTTATCATGGTTCATATGCATAGAAGTATCATTAAATTTGGCATAAGAAGAGTTATTCTCATTTTTAGTAATTGGAGCAAGATTATTATCAAGAATTTGAACATGGTAAACAAGTTGCATATTAAGGGAATTGTTTTTGGCAATCCAATCATGACTATGACAAGTTCCATAAGGATAGTTATAACCTATATCATAGCATTCTTTATAATAATCATCAAAGATCGGAGGCACAGTGTCATCATAAGAAATAGAATAGTTATCTTTCACAGTCGGTTTATCTATGACCATACCATCATTGTTATTAGAAGGAGATGTATCAAACACATAATGATCAGTAGCAAAAGGATTTTCAAACACCTCTTCCCCAAGCTTAGAGCTTTCTATATCATTATGGGAGGAAGCATGGATAGCACTGACATTATGGCAATTATCATCATCATTTTCAGAATTAGTTTCCCAGAGATTTGCAATATCAAAAGTAGTATGCTCATTCAAATCATGATCACTAATGTATGTAGAGAGCATAGGAAGATCATCGTATTCAGATTCATTATCATAATAATCATTAGGAGCAACATACTTACGGTTACCTAGCGTTATCTCATTCACGCGGGGATACGCCGTTACCTCTTTCTTTTTATTCTCCTTCTTCTTCTTCTTCTTCTTCTTCTTCTTCTTCGTTCCCTTCTTCTTCTTCTTCTCTTCCTTCTCTTCGTTCCCTTCTTTAGGAGGAAGAGGCTTGAAGGGTGGCCTGTCCGCATAACCTGATTTACTTTCAGAAACAATAGAAGAAACTTGGGAGGACCCCTCCTTTTCATTAATTAGTTGAAAACACACAGCGGTCCTATCATATTTTGGCAAGGTGTCATCTTCTAAAATATTTTGTATGTAAGTATTTGTATGGCTATTATCAATGCAATAAGAAAAACACCCATGCAGGACATCATCAATATCAAGATCACTCATATGTAACAAAGATATTTTTCTCGACAGTTCTTCACACCCCAAAAATAAAGTAAGTTCATCATGCTGATTAGGAGTAATTTCATCATCACAATACAAATTTGCAGCACTTATTGGGTCCAAATTATCATTGGAGGAGCATTGAAAATTAAATGACCCACTTCATGGCAAACTTCACAAATAAAAGGATAGAGGGCACAAACTTTTTTACCAAGATCATCTAGAGCCCTAAGCCACTTTCTAGTTTTTTCATTAATATGATGGATACAATATTCATCTTTGATTTGATTAATTCCACAAGGTCTATGTATTCCACAAAAATTAACATGCTTATAGGAAATAGCATTCTTAGGAGTCTGAGCATGCTTATTGCAATAATTAACAACAATTTCATTCTTCATGCAAGCCTCTTTAAAAGGTTCATGATACTTATCAAAATTCTTTTTAGGCAATTCAAAATGAGAAGCAAAGGCTTTATAAAGATTTGCAGCAATTTGAGAGTCAAGACCATAAGTAGCACTCATATCTCGAAATTTATCGGTATCCATAAAAGCTTCAATGCATTCATAATCATAATTTATACCTGACTCTTTACCTTTGTTGTTCTCCCATCCTTCAGCGTTGTCCTCAATCCGATCAAGAAGATCCCACCTAGCTTCAACCTCCTTGCTTGTGAAAGATCCCTCCGAACAGGCATCCAGATAATCCTTGTGTTGTCCTGAAAGCCTCGCATAAAAATTGTTAACAATAACATTACGGGGGAGCTCATGAATGGGACATTTGAGCATTAGTGACTTCAATCTCCCCCACGCTTGAGAAATACTCTCTCCATCACGAGGATAAAAGTTATAAATATAATTCCTATCAATATGCACTTCATAAGGAGGATAAAATTTAGAGTAAAAGAGAGATACAATTTCCTCCCAACCAAGAGAATGACTATTCTCCAACAATTTATACCAATGCGCCGCTTTACCAGACAGCGAAACAGAGAATAGCTTCTTCCTCACTTCATCCATAGAGATACCTGCACACTTGAATAACCCGCATAATTCATGCAAAAACAGTAAATGATCTCCAGGATGGACAGTTCCATCCCCTTCATAGCGGTTATCCATAACACGTTCAATAATTTTCATGGGTATCTTGAAAGAAGTACTTGCAGTAGGTGGATTTAAAATATCAGAAGCATCATTAGAGTTATCGCATATGGGAGATAAAGCATTATCAGAGCAAAATATTTCTTCCAAAGCTGAAGAGCAAAAAAGATTATTTTTATATAAACTAGCTTCCCCAAGCTTAGACTTATTCATAGCATTAGTAGTGATTGCATTCATACTAATAACATTACTACTAGCATGCAATTGAGGCTCCATAGGTTCTTTAATTTTCGCATCACACAATTCATGTCCTAACTTAGGAAATAAATCAAAAAGCTCATAGTTGTATTCCATTATGCCTAACTAGTGTAAACAAGAAACAAAAAGTTGCAATTGCAGGATCTAAAGGAAATAGCTTTGAGCACAAACACAATGGTGCCAGAAAAGTACTGTTACCTAGAACCGGAGTATGAGTGCCTTTTACCTTTCCTCCCCGGCAACGGTGCCAGAAAAGTGTTTGATGTCTACGGGAGCTTCTATTCTTGTAGACAGTGTTGGGCCTCCAAGAGCGGAGGTTTGTAGAACAGCAGCAAGTTTCCCTTAAGTGAATCACCCAAGGTTTATCGATCTCAGGGAGGAAGAGGTCAAAGATATCCCTCTCAAGCAACCCTGCAACCACAAAGCAAGAAGTCTCTTGTGTCCCCAACACACCTAATACAATAGGTGCACTAGTTCGGCGAAGAGATAGTGAGATACAAGTAATATGGATGAGTATGAGTGATAATAGCAATCCGAGTAAAATATGGCTGCGAGTAAACATTCAACAAAACAGTAAACAAACGGAGATTCGATGCTTGGAAGCAAGGCCCAGGGATCCTGATTTCACTAGTGGACACTCTCAACAATGATCACATAATAGGACTACTCTACACCCTCTTGTTGGATGATGAACACCATTGTGTAGGATTAC
Source organism: Lolium perenne (assembly GCF_019359855.2). Classification (NCBI taxonomy): domain Eukaryota; kingdom Viridiplantae; phylum Streptophyta; class Magnoliopsida; order Poales; family Poaceae; genus Lolium; species Lolium perenne. The sequence goes on from NC_067248.2 coordinate 193,939,176, forward strand.
ACGAACCCTCAATGCCGGAGTTAACAAGCTCCACAATATTCAATGTTCATATTTAAATAACCTTAGAGTGTAAGATAGATCAACACAACCAAACCAAGTACTAACATAGCATGCACACCGTAACCTTCACACTATGAAAGGAGGAATAGATCGCATCAATACCATCATAGTAATAGTTAACTTCATAATCTACAAGAGATCACAATCATAGCATAAACCAAGTACTTCATGATGCACACACTGTCAACATTACATCATGGAGGAGGAATAGACTACTTTAATAACATCACTAGAGTAGCACATAGATGATATTCAACTTGATCACAAAGAGAGAGAGATGAACCACATAGCTACAGCGGAGCCCTCAGCCCCGGGGGTGAATTACTCCCTCCTCATCATGGAGGCAGCGATGGCGGTGAAGATGGCGGTGGAGACGGCGGTGGAGATGGCTCCGGGGGCAGTTCCCCGTCCCGGCAGGGTGCCGGAACAGAGAGTTCTGCCCCCCGAATTGGAGTTTCGCGATGGCGGCGGCGCCCCTGGAGTCTTTCTGGAGTTTCGTCAATTGGTCCTGCGTTTTTAGGTCGAAAGGGGTTTTATAGGCGAAGAGGCGGCGCAGGAGGGTGCCTGGGGGCTCCTCACCATAGGTTGGCGCGGGCCCAGGCCAGGCCGCGCCGCCTTATGGTGTGGTGGCCCTCTGGCCCCTCTCCGACTCTTCTTCGGTGTTCTGGAGCCTTCCGGGAAAAATAGGAGGTTTGGCGTTGATTTCGTCCAATTCCGAGAATATTGCCCGAACAGCCTTTCTGGAACCAAAAACAGCAGAAAACAGGAACTGGCACTGTGGCATCTTGTTAATAGGTTAGTTCCGGAAAACGCATAAATATGACATAAAATGTGCATATAACATGTAGATATCATCAATAATGTGGCATGGAACATAAGAAATTATCGATACGTCGGAGACGTATCAGCGTCCAAGAAAGTCAGACATGGCGTTCAGGTCCCTCTCGAAAATTAGGCTCCCTCCATTTCTAAGCTGGTAAAACTTGGTGTTGATTGGCTCCATTGGCTCCATCTGAAAGTGAATTGGATGAGTAAGTTAGAGAAGTGAACAAGTGTGTCAAAATTTTATGTAGATTCATAAGGAAGAGCATGATTCATCAATTTGAAAAGATCTCAAGGAAAAGAGTGTGAATAATTTTTCATAAATATTCCCTTCATTTGGTTTCAGAACTAAGTTTTTCTGAACGTCCATTCTAACTAGGGTCTTCTAAGGTCAAACAATGGTTCTAATACCAACTTGTCAACACCCGGACTTTTTTAAGTCCAGATGCCTATTATGCCATACATCGCAATCCCAGGAAGATTGTTGTTGCGAGACATAACAGTCGATATCATAAGTCATCATTCATTACAAACCATACTTGTCTTACAAATTTAGATCACATGATCCAATATTACACAAATAGCTGATCTAATGATCAACTAACACAATACATAGCGTAAGCGTAATAGAAGGGACTATCTAGTCCACAGGCCAACGCTTGACGTCAGAAGATTCCTAGTTGTCGTAGGCTCCTGCTGGTCGTCACCTTGGTAGTGTTGCTCCTCTTCATAGTCTGGCCATTTGAATAGCCAGGGACACAGCCGTGAGTACTTTAAGTACTCGCAAACTAATACTAGTGTAAGTACTATTAATTCTAGTAAGGGGGTGCTAAGCTCTAGTTTTATTTGCATAAAGCCAATTTTAGTTCACAAGCATTTGATAAAAGACTCTTCATATGCTAACTAACTCAAGTGGGAACATTAGTGTCACTCCCACAACTCAGTTGTGATTCAAGTCAAGTCACCATTCAATTCATCAACTCTTTTCAAGAAAACATCAGACACCGGAAACAGTATGGCCTTTCCAACCGTCCGTAACCGTGTACATGGCTATTCGAATAGATTTACACTCTGCAGAGGTTGCACACTTGTGCCACAACATTTGATTCCATCCGTCAGGGATAACACTGAATCATCGTAACTCAGTACGCGGATCATCAACCATAACCTTTCACTTACATACCCTAGTATAGGTACCTCTCCCCATGAGCTTGGCCTCCCAGTGAAGACAAACCGTCAGCCTGGGAACTGCACAGGGCTTGGGCCGTACATTCACCTCATTTCACATCATTTCACATTCGACGGAGGTAGCCTCGGCATAACCCCTATGATGCTTGTTCAGAGGGAACCCATACTAAGATGTATAAACTGCCAGTTAAGCCCTACCCATAATCAGGTATTGTGGGGGTACTCAAAAATTGGAAAGGTATCACATCCAAACCCAACATCAGTTTTTATCAAAATTCACCATCTCATTCAAGTCATATTCACCTTCAAAGATCTTTCAATAGAATGACTCATCATTCCAAGGTTTTCAAATTCATTTCAAATCACAAGTTCCCATCTAGAGTAGTCAATTTTATTTGTTAGCACTAGCTCTAATCATGAGGGGTGCTATCTTGCTTATCCAGCTTGAGGCTAACTTTACTACTCTTGTAACACTCTATACTCAGACCAAAGTTAACTATAAAAGTAAATCCTTAGTAAACAAAGTAAAAGCTGGTAAGGTAAAAACTTGGGATGGGATCATTGCAGGTAAGGTAAGAGTAATGGTGCCTTGCTCCAATAGAGCTTTGCACTTGCAAGAATATTAGCTTGCCTTGGTTGGTGTACTGATCAAAGTGGTCTTCCTCTTCTTGATGGTAGACCTCCTCCTCCTGGTACTCCTCTGTGCTAGCGTCTAAAAACGGATACGAGGTAACAATCACCAAACAAGCTTAAGGGCTAGACTAAGCACACCCAAGGTTCACACCATGCTAATCTATCATCCCATATTTACTAAAATATTGGTTGACTTTGTTTTCTTCTTAAGAGAAAAATAATTTCCGCTCATTACCAAACTTGACTTAGAGTTTCTATTTAAGTCTTTGAGGAAATAATTTCCTCTCATTGAATCTTGTTAAGATATAATCTCCTCAAATGAATAAAGTATGAACCCATGTTGACCAAGGTCAACCATTCATAATCCTCATTTGGGAGAATGATTTAAATGAGGTAGAATACCTCATACCATTTAACAATACCACTTATGATTTAACATCACCAAGTAATTCAAGGTGAGAGTAAGTAGACCAAGGTCACAACCTCATATGAAGTTTCTTGGGACAAGATTTAAATGAGAGCAAACCCCTCATAAGATTTAAATAATAGTTTTGGACAATATCATTTGACTAGAATAGCCATAAGGCCTTTATTGAAACTAGGCCATGATCACAGAAACTAACCATGCCATATTTTTACATAAACAATTAGAGTGATTGAAATGTGACTTATGAGAATTTGAATCACCTCAAAATTCATAAGGGTTGATTTTTAATAATTGTTTGAAATCTGCAAAGTTACTAATTTGTTATTTTTGATGTAGAGGATCTAGGAAGAATTTTGACTTGGGGCCAGTGGGGTTGGGTAGATCTTTTCACAAGATTTCTAAATATATAAAATTCATCAAATTTGTTTTAGCCAATTTGATTCTATTAAATTTGGAAAAAGCATCTGTGAGCAATTTTGTTTAAACCTAAATATTTGAATTTGAAAAAGTGGGCCAGCGCGGGAAAAGATAACGGGCCGGCCCAGTTGAGCGCAGTGGCCTGACTAAGCGGACCCGCATGTCAGCGGGGTTTCCACGCCCGAAACGGTACGCGGCTTGGGCCGTTGGATTAGAACCGCATCGGACGGATGAGAGACATCCTCATCGTCGGTGTGGCTCACCGGAGTTCTAACCCTAGCGGCGGCTCTAGAGGGGGGTCGGCGGCGTACCTAGGCTGCGGCTGAGCTCAGAGATGACGGAGATCGACGTAGAGGAAGGAGAGGAAGCAGTTGGTAGCAGTGGCGTCGCCTGAGGTGCTCTGCAATGGCACCTCCCCTTTGCTCGACTCCTGCGGGGACCGAGCTTCAAATTCCGGCGATGGAGTGGCGAATGTGGAGGAGTGAGTAGCTAGGAATGATCAGTAGTGAGAGGGGAGAGTGGTGCTGTGCCGAAAACGAAGGGAGGAGGGCGGCTTATATAGCCTCCTCGAGCATCTGCGGGAGGTCACGGGTGACGACGGCGAGGTCGCGCTACAGGCGATCAACGGCATGGGCAAGGGCATGGCATCATTCAGGAAGGCTCAGCGAGCGTCACGACGCTCTCGGAACAGCAAGAGGTGGTCAAGCACAGTGGTGCGGGTCACGCATCCGTGGGTATTGTGGCGGTCGTCGTCGATGTCCACGGCGGTGACAGGGCGTGGGCGAGCTAGTGGCGATGTCTGGCGGTGTCCTGGTGCTGAGGCGGAGCTATGCACGGGCGCTGATGGCGAGGGGCGGTCGGAGCTGATGGGTCGCTGCGGCGCTCTGGCACGCTCTGGCGTCGTCACCATGCGCGTCACGGCGTCGCTGGAGGGTCTGGGCACGTCGCATGCTGGCGTGTGCTGACCTCATCTCGGTCAAGGGAGGGTACGAGTAGAATCAGGGGAGTGAGGGGGGCCTCCCAAACATGGTGTTGCGAGCTGCCACCTTGTGGAGAGAGAGGTGGCCGGAGTGGGCATGGTGAGCACGGGCATGGCCATGCCATGGTCATGGAGGGCAAGTGGGAGGGGTGCAGTGGCTTGCACTGGTTCCCAGGGATGTGTTAGAGTTCCAGAGCAGCAGAGGAGGGCCAGGGTTGGACTTAGTCCACTTATTCTCCTAGTATGGGCTCAATTTTACCCCCTACGTGCAAGGTGTTCGACCAAATGGTCGAAAGAAAATTATTTTTGAATTTTTCAACAATTTTTTGGTGGAGTTGATTCCTATAATAAATGATGCACCAAGGTGGTGGTGGTGTTCAAAATGGTGCAGTTTTGTGAAATCACAAAATGGGTATGATCTTCATTTTGTTTCAAAGTTGCTACTTGTCCATTTTATAATAAGCAATGTAGGCAGAGTCAACTCTGGTGGTCAACACAAAAAGTGTTCACCTTGACATTCTCTTGGATGAGGTGGAAAAATATGGGAGGGTTTAGTTGAGGATTTGCTTAATGGAAGGGCTCAAAGTGGGTAACATTTTGTTATGGGCAGATTTGACCATTATCACATGTGATCAAGATTTAAATTTAGTTTTGATTTGATTTGAGTATCTTTGATTCAAAAGGTGTTATTTAGTGTTTAGTAACATTCTACAAGCAATTACAAACCAAAATGGTCTAGGTTAAAGATTTGCAAAAAAATTGTATAAACCATATGTGAGGGTTTTGGGATTTTTCTGTTTTATTTCTTTTCTTCCCTTTTGATTTTCTTGGTGATCTTCAAAGGATCCAATTAGGGTTTTAGGTTGTAGTACATAAGCACACAAGCAATCATCATGGCAAGATCATATAATAATGCACAATCCTTATGTATGGCACTATATGCAAATAAATTTTTTGTTGGTTCTAAATTTTGAGTATGGGAAATTCTTCCTCTTCATTGATTTAAAATTTGGGATGTTACAGGGTCGTGGAATATTTTTCCTTGGAGCACCTTCGGGAGGTGCACTTGTACTTGCAAACGCTGTTCCCATGGCTCCAACTCCTGCCATAGCCATGTTGTACAACGCTTCTCTTGGATCTCCGGGAGGTGGCCTGGATGCCAGTATATAAGCCTGAGTTGCCATGTATCCAGCTTCGGGTGTTTTGGGGATAATATTTCCTCTTGTGTCTATCGACATAAAAGACATGTTGAGGTTTTGGACCAGATGCTCCCTCTCGCCCTTAGGGATATGCTACAGCCGAAATCTTCCTCTATCGCGAGCTGCTCTATGGTTATCCGAAGTTCCTGATTGTCGACTTTGCTCAGCTCTTCACCTACTTGACGCAGAAGCTGCAACTTTTATCTGCTCAATTATCACCCTTTGTTTTTCCAGCTCTCGGCCAGCACGCGCGAGTCTATATTGGTATGCTTGCAACTCCTCCACTGTAGCCGTGGTGGTCATCGGATCTGTACCGTTCAAGGCTCTTGATGCTCTGTCACAAGCTGCTTGTGAAAGTTGTAACCTCTAACGCGGTGTAGTCCCGACATATTTGCTGCCTAAACCTCACGTGGGATCAACGGGATCGATGTATGGGTTTCCCAAATCATCGAAAGCCTCTGATGTTTCGTCATCTTGACGACCTTGCTCACCAATCACGCAGACTTGATGGTATGTTGGCATTGTATGGTCATCTTCGTGGTCAGTGACACCGTCGTAATGATCGGTGAAGACCTCCCAAATAAGGGTAGATTTGTCGATGAAGCTGAAGCTGTCGATGCTTTCTGAGTCGCTATCCCGATGGGAGTCCGTGAACGACCCGAAAGACGTCCCACCGAACAGATTGGCGAGATCTTCGCCGACGGTGGGCTTGATGTTGTTTATCGACGAGATTTTTTCATCGCTCGACTTGGTTGACGATGATGATCCCGAGAAATCAGAACCAACCGCTAACGGTCCCGAATAGATCGGTGCTGCTAAACGATGTGATCCTTCTCTTCCGATGCAAAAGTAGAAGCTCCCAAACTTCATCTCCATTGGCTCTTCCAGATAGGCATATGCATCCAAATGGGCGGGAGGGTGAGGAACAAAATCTGAAGGATAACGTTGCATAGAAAACAAAAAATTTCCTACCGCGAGAACGCAATCCAAGCCAAGATGCAATCTAGAAGATGGGAGAAACGAGGGGATGAACGAGAATAACCCTTGAAGAGTTCCAAAGCCTACGAGAGTAGGCTCTTGTTGCTGCGGTAGACGATCACTTGCCGCTTTCAAAAGCGCGTAGAAGATCTTGACGGTGCCACAATCGGGCAACACCTCCGTACTCGGTCACACGTTCGGTGTTGATGACGACGTCCTTCTCCCCGTTCCAGCGGGCAGCGGAAGTAGTATATCCTCCTCGGAATCCCGGCAGCACGACGGCGTGGTGACGGTGGTGGTGGAGAACTCCGGCAGGGCTTCGCCTATGCGCTGCGGGAGTATTATGTGGAGGAGGAGAGGCTAGGGTTTGGGGAGAGGGGGAGGCTAGGGCGCCGGCCAAGGGCAGCCCTAGGTGGTGCGGCCAAGAGTGGGCAGCCCCCTCCCTCTCCTCCTCATTATATAGGTGGAAATCCCCAAATGTTGGTATCCAAGTCTTCGAATAAGACCCCAACAATGGAACCTCCCATAGGTGGGAAACCTACTCAAGGGGGGAAATCCCACTCAAGGTGGGACTCCCACCCCTTCCTTGGGGGGTTGGCCGGCCACCCTTTGGGGAGTCCACCTTGGACTCCTCCCCTTTAGGGTTGGCTGGTCATGCAAGGTGGAGTCCCTCCGGGACTCCACTTTCCATGGTGATTTCTTCCGGACTTTTCTAGAACCTTCTAGAACCTGCCATAAATGCACCGGATCATTTCCAAACTTGGAATATGACTTCCTATATATGAATCTTATTCTCTGGACCATTCCGGACCTCCTCGTGATGTCCTGGATCCCATCCGAGACTCCGAACAAAACTTCGAACTCCATTCCAAATTCCATATCTACTTAAACGACATCAAACCTTAAGTGTGTCACCCTACGGTTCGTGAACTATGTAGACATGGTTGAGACTTCTCTCCGACCAATAACCAATAGCGGGATCTGGAGATCCATAATGGCTCCCACATATTCAACGATGACTTAGTGATCGAATGAACCATGCACATACGATACCAATTCCCTTTGTCACGCGATATTTTACTTGTCTGAGGTTTGATCTTCGGTATCACTCTATACCTTGTTCAACCTCGTCTCCTGACAAGTACTCTTTACTCGTACCGTGATATGTGGTCTCTTATGAACTTATTCATATGCTTGCAAGACATTAGACGACATTTCACCGAGAGGGCCCAGAGTATATCTATCCGTCATCGGAATGGACAAATCCCACTGTTGATCCATATGCCTCAACTCATACTTTCCGGATACTTAATCCCACCTTTATAACCACCCATTTACGCAGCGGCGTTTGATGTAATCAAAGTACCTTTCCGGTATAAGTGATTTACATGATCTCATGGTCATAAGGACTAGGTAACTATGTATCGAAAGCTTATAGAAAATAACTTAATGACGAGATCTTATGCTACGCTTAATTGGGTGTGTCCATTACATCATTCATACAATGATATAACCTTGTTATTAATAACATCTAATGTTCATGATTATGAAACTAATCATCCATTAATCAACAAGCTAGTTAAGAGGCATACTAGGGACTCTTTGTTGTTCACATAACACACATGTATCAATGTTTCGGTTAATACAATTATAGCATGTATGTAAACATTATCATAAACACAAAGATATATTATAATAACCATTTTATTATTGCCTCTTGGGCATATCTCCAACAGTCTCCCACTTGCACTAGAGTCAATAATCTAGTTTACATTTGTAAAGATATAACACCTTGGCCTTCTGGTGCTTTATCATGTTTTTGCTCACGGGAGAGGTTTTAGTCAACGGATCTGACACGCTCAGAAACGTATGTATTTTGTAATTCATTTGCGTCTCAATCGCATCACTCATTTCCAAATGAGTCGGCATTAAATATGTTTGATCTTCTGGTAGAACCTTAATTCCGATGTCTGAAATATGTCACTAATATTGTCACACACAATATAGCTTCAAAGTTCTGACTCTGTCGGAACTACACCAAGTTCTCAAAGAACCTCTTGACTTTAACATCCTTTGTCATTGTCAAAACAATGACATATTCTGCCTTCTTTTGTAGAATCCGTCACAATATTTAGAACTCTTCTAAATCTAGCATAGACAACTTCTAGCTCATTGTGCTACTTTTTAAAACAACACTTAGTCTAATTTGAGATTGAAATTTTATTTTTATATGTGACAAAACAAATATCGGTGTAATCACCTTACAGCGATTTGTTTGTCATTTCTCCATACAAAACTATATATATATCCTTGGTTCTTCTAAAGTACTCAAGGATACTCTTACTGTCGTCCAATGATCATCTCATGAATCATTCTGGTATATGCTCATAACATTTTAGAGCACAAGATATCTGATTTTGTACATATTATTCGTGATCTAAAATCACTCATGTGTTTTTACTCATCGAGTGTCAGATACACTCAAGTCTTGTTAAACCTTCACATGACAAGAACATTTTCTTAATATTTCTATATTGAACTACTTCAATATCCATTCTATGTACTTTGACTTAAACTTATTATGTGTTTCAATCTATCTTCATAGATCTTGACACTAAATATGTTTCAGTCCATATCCTTTCATTGAAATTAATTTCTCAATGAAACCTTTTAATCAAGTATATAATTACATCCTTTATAACCAACTATATGTCACCTACATAAAGTATTATAAACATGTCTCAGCGCTCCCACTTAATTTCTTGCAAATGCAAGCCTCTTCATCGTCTTTTGATGAAATCAAAAACTCTTTGACTATTTCATCTGGTGAAGATTCCAACTCCGCGATACTCACTTCATCCAATTGAAGTTTGTATACCTATCTAGTATTCCACGGACCAGCAAAACTCTTGGTTGTATCTTGTATACACCTTTAATACATACTTCTGTTAAGTAGTGTATTTTGCCATCCTACTAGCATATCTCATAAAAGAAATATGTAGTGATTACTAGAATAATCCATATAGACTATAAGCATTGCTACGGAAGATCTAATCTTATCGTAGTCAATTCTTTGAACTTTGTCGTAAACAACTTTTCGACAAGTCGAGCTTCTTCAAGGATATTTCATCCAAGTCTATCAATTTTATAGATCCATTTACTTTCAGAAAGTATTTATCTATCTTGGATTTCATGGCGTATAGCCATTTTAACGGAATTAGGGCCCATCATAACTTCTTTGTTTGTAGTTGGTTTATCATTGTTCAAAATCAATCCTTTGTCCACAAATCATTTATTTGATCACAAAGTAAACCATACCTACAAGGTTCAATATGTACTTCGATCTCCATGGCTAAAACACTTTGTAGTCATGGGAGCCATGATCGTCGTGGTCGCTTCCGAAACCAATTCCGATGTTGCGCTACTCTGATCATTATGCTCAGGTTCATAAACCTTATCAAATTATATTGTCCTCCCACTTGAATACTTCACTAGAAACAATTTCTCGAAAATAAGAAACATTGACAAACACTTTTGTTTTTGTCTCGTGGGGAGAATTCCCAATTAAATCTCTGGGATAACCAACAAAGACATTCATCCGGTTTTGGTTGTAAACTCTTAGACCAAAATTTAAAGAAAAGACTATTAGGGTTTATACCCATACCATAACTTGTATGGTGTCATTTCAACGGATCATGATGATGCTCTATTCAGTGTAAAAGCGGTAGTCACTAAAGCATAATCCACAAAAAATATAATGGCGTCATAATATTTTATCTCATCATTAATCCAACAAGGTTTGGATACATCTCTCGGATAATATATCATCATTATGATACTCCAAGAAATGTGAGTTGTAGAACAATTTCATGACTCTCTTAGATGTTCGCTAAAACTCGTAATTCAAATATTTTCACCATGATCCAATCATAGATATTTGACTTTTCTATTACGATGATTTCTACTTCATGCTGAAATTTATTTGAATCTATTCAAATGTTTCAAACTTCTTCCTTATCGAATATATCCACATATATATACTCAATTCATTGTTTGAAGTTTCCATGAAGTAGAAGAATCTCCCGCACACAACTATGCCCAGTGAACCACATACATCATCATGTATTTTTCCACTAAGTTTGTTGCCCGTTCAACTCTTGGCCTATGAACGGTATTTCAGTCATTACTTTTAGAAAAGATTTTGCAAGCGCCAAACGATTCAAAAAATCAAATGACTCCAAAAATCCATTTGCATGGAGTTCCTTCATCCGTTCCTTTCTAACATGACTTAAATGGCGGTTCCACAAATAAGTGGAATTCAAATCATTTGCCTTATGGCATTTTAGCGTCAGTATTATGTGTGTGGGTTTCACCATTAAGATTTATAATAACTTATCCATCGTACATGGAGTAATGTCATAATTTGAACAACTCATTGTTTTTATTTGACCAGAGCAAAATAACAATTATTAAGTTCTTTATTATAAATTCTAAGGGCTAGATAGAATGCTAACGACGAACATAATAACATTTTATTTTGTTCTAGACGTGCATTCCTATCATATTCCTTGTCAGTCACTTAGGCCATTGTATTCTTGTATTGCGTTGTTTTGTATGACACTTCATACCAACCAATGTAGTACTAATACTCAAGAATTTCATAGTGTGACTTTAACTAGGAATACAACCATAACATGTATATCATTTATATACACCTGAGCTAGACTTTCTAGTCTTTTCTTTTCTTTCTGCCAATAATCTTTTGTAGTTTCTCTTTTAGCTTTCCTCATTATTCAGAAAGACACTTCAACATCAATAACTTCTAGGTTTGTTGGTCAAATACCAATAACCTTGAGGTTCTTACTTTGAAGTTGATCATCATATGACAAGTGTTCCGGATTTCACTATTAGTAATCTTGTAATATGATGAACAATTTCACTCATAATTTTATCCATTGTATCATGATGACTTTCCGAGACCATGTCTGTACATGCTAGGCTCGTAAAGTTTTAACCTTGGTATTCGCATGTGCAAATCTAGCTTGCACCCGTTGTATGCACACGTAGAATCTATCACACCCGATCATCACGTGATGCTTCGAAACGACGAGTCTTAGCAATGGTGCATATTAAGGATGGTCACTTCATGGATATGTGAATATCGTTAGTGCCCCAATAGTTGGAGGATTGTGACGCCTGGCGTCTTCAATCTTCATACATTCCCATAAAACTTATGAGTTTATGTAGTCTCACCAAATTATATTCTATCATCTTGCAATAAGGTTTTAGATATCACATATATCTCATACCTTGATTATTTCTGAAAACTAAATTTTCAGCTCCTTACTTTTAAACAGATTTGAACTTCAAGTTTCACGGAGACAAGATAACTTTATGTACTAATTGAAACCATAGCTCTTTGAATCAACAATGTGAGGTTTACTAAAAGTTTGCAATAGGACTTAATCAATTCTTGATTCTTTAACAATACGGTACCAATCCGTAAAGTTTCTTGTCAGATTTTAACAGTATTTCTATCTCAATAACAAGACTAGCGCATGGTAGAAAACGGATGCCAATACTACAAAATTAATTCAAAATACTACTCAGACTATGTTTATGATAATTAGTTCATGTTTTAATCTAATTACTAATGAACTCCCACTTAATACAACATCCCTCATAGTTGTTAAGTGGTACACGATCCACATCCACTACACCAAAACCGATCATCACGTGAGATGATGTAGCTTCAATGGTGAACATCAACATGTTGATCATATCATCCATATGACTCGTGTTCAACCTTTCGGTTTCCGTTGTCCCGAGGCCATGTTTGTACATGCTAGGCTCGTCAAGCAAACCCAAGTATTCCGCGTGTGCAACATGGCTTACACCCATTGTATATGAACGTTGAATCTATCACATCCGATCATCACGAGATGCTTTGAAATGACGAACTTTGGCAACGGTGCATACGAGGGGAGAACACTTTATTATCTTGATATTAATGTGAGGGATCATCTTATAATGCTACCGCCGTGTTCTAAGCAAAATAAGATGCATAAAGGATTAACATCACATGCAATTCATATGTGATATGATATGGCCCTTTTGTCTTTGCGCCTTCGATCTTCATCTCCAAAGCACGGACATGATCTCCATCATCAATGGGCATGATCTCCATCATCGTCGGCGTAGCGTCAAGGTCCATGGCGCCGTCTTCATGGTTGTTCACCTCATGTAGCAACTATTACAACTACTTTGAAATACTACTCAACATGAAATTTAAAGACAACCATAAGGCTCCTGCTGGTTGCCACAATACAATAATGATCATCTCATACGTATTCATCATTACATTATGGCCATATCACATCACCAAACCCTGCAAAAACAAGTTAGACTTCTCTAATTTGGTTTGCATATTTTACGTGGTTTAGGGTTTTCGAGAAAGATCTAATCTACCTACGAACATGAACCACAACGGTGATACTAATGTTGTCAATAGAAGAGTAAATTGAATCTTCACTATAGTAGGAGAGACAGACACCCGCAAAGCCTCTTATGCAATACAAGTTGCATGTCGAACGAGGAACAAGTCTCATGAACGCGGTCATGTAAAGTTAGTCCGAGCCGCTTCATCCCACTATGCCACAAAGATGCAAAGTACTCAAACTAAAGACAACAAGAGCATCAACGCCCACAAAACCATTGTGTTCTACTCGTGCAACCATCTATGCATAGACACGGCTCTGATACCACTGAAGGATAACGTTGCATAGAAAACAAAAAATTTCCTACCGCGAGAACGCAATCCAAGCCAAGATGCAATCTAGAAGATGGGAGCAACGAGGGGATGAACGAGACTAACCCTTGAAGAGTTCCAAAGCCTACGAGAGTAGGCTCTCGTTGCTGCGGTAGACGATCACTTGCCGCTTTCAAAAGCGCGTAGAAGATCTTGACGGTGCCACAATCGGGCAGCACCTCCGTACTCGGTCACACGTTCGGTGTTGATGACGACGTCCTTCTCCCCGTTACAGCGGGCATCGGAAGTAGTAGATCCTCCTCGGAATCCCGGCAGCACGACGGCGTGGTGACGGTGGTGGTGGAGAACTCCGGCAGGGCTTCGCCTATGCGCTGCGGGAGTATTATGTGGAGGAGGAGAGGCTAGGGTTTGGGGAGAGGGGGAGGCTAGGGCGCCGGCCAAGGGCAGCCCTAGGTGGTGCGGCCAAGAGTGGGTGGCCCCCTCCCTCTCCTCCTCATTATATAGGTGGAAATCCCCAAGTGTTGGTATCCAAGTCTTCGAATAAGACCCCAACAATGAAACCTCCCATAGGTGGGAAACCTACTCAAGGGGGGAAATCCCACTCAAGGTGGGACTCCCACCCCTTCCTTGGGGGGTTGGCCGGCCACCCTTTGGGGAGTCCACCTTGGACTCCTCCCCTTTAGGGTTGGCTGGTCATGCAAGGTGGAGTCCCTCCGGGACTCCACTTTCCATGGTGATTTCTTCCGGACTTTTCTAGAACCTTCTAGAACCTGCCATAAATGCACCGGATCATTTCCAAACTTGGAATATGACTTCCTATATATGAATCTTATTCTCCGGACCATTCCGGACCTCCTCGTGATGTCCTGGATCCCATCCGAGACTCCGAACAAAACTTCGAACTCCATTCCAAATTCCATATTGATGTCTACGTTCCCCCTCCTTTCCTGTAGACAGTGTTGGGCCTCCAAGAGCAGAGGTTTGTAGAACAGCAGCAAGTTTTCCCTTAAGTGGATACCCAAGGTTTATCGAACTCAGGGAGGAAGAGGTCAAAGATATCCCTCTCATGCAACCCTGCAACCACAAAGCAAGAAGTCTCTTGTGTCCCCAACACACCTAATAGGTGCACTAGTTCGGCGAAGAGATAGTGAAATACAGGTGGTATGAATATATATGAGCAGTAGCAACGGTGCCAGAAAATAGCTTGATGGTGTGTAGTTGATGGTGGTAGAATTGCAGCAGTAGTAACGCAGTAAAACAGTAAACAAGCAGCGGTGATAGCAGTATTTAGGAACAAGGCCTAGGGATTACACTTTCACTAGTGGACACTCTCAACATTGATCACATAACGCAACGTATAAATGCATACTCTACACTTTTGTTGGATGATGAACGCATTGCGTAGGATTACACGAACCCTCAATGCCGGAGTTAACAAGCTCCACAATTTGTTCATATTTAGTAACCTTATAGTGTAAGATAGATCAACAGACTAAACCAAGTACTAACATAGCATGCACACTTTCACCTTCATGCATATGTAGGAGGAATAGATCACATCAATACCATCATAGTAATAATTAACTCCACAATCTACAAGAGATCATGATCATAGCCTACGACAAGAACCACACGGTGCACACACTAATCACCTTTACACACGTGCCGGAGGAATAGAACTCCTTTAATAACATCACTACAGAAGCACAGAGAAAAATTGGGATAAAAAGCACATATGAATCTCAAACATGTAAAGCAGCTCATGAGATTATTGTATTGAGGTACATGGGAGAGAGATGAACCACATAGCTACAGCGAAGCCCTCGGCCTCGGGGTGAATTACTCCCTCCTCATCATGGGGGCAGCGATGGCGGTGAAGATGGCGGTGAAGACGGCGGTGGAGATGGCTCCGGGGCAATTCCCCGTCCGGCAGGTGCCGGAACAGAGAGTTCTGTCCCCGAATTGGAGTTTCGCGATGGCGGCGGCGCCCGGAGTCTTTCTCGAGTTTCGTCAATTGGTGTCGAGGTTTTAGGTCACGACGGCTTAAATAGGCGAAGAATCGGAGTCGGAGGGGGCCTGGGCTGGCCACACCATAGGGGCGCCCCCCCTTGGGCCACGCCACCCTAGGGTGTGGGGCCCCCCTGGCACTCCTCCGACTCTCCTTCGGTGTTCTGGAGCCTTCCGGGAAAAATAGGAGGTTTGGCGTTGATTTCGTCCAATTCCGAGAATATTGCCCGAACAGCCTTTCTGGAACCAAAAACAGCAGAAAACAGCAACTGGCCTCTCGGCATCTCGTCAATAGGTTAGTTCCGGAAAACGCATAAAAATGATATAAAGTGTGAACAAAACATGTTGGTATTGTCATAAAACAAGCATGGAACATCGGAAATTATAGATACGTTGGAGACGTATCAGCATCCCCAAGCTTAGTTCCTACTCGTCCTCGAGTAGGTAAACGATAAAAGATAATTTCTGAGGTGACATGCTACCAACATAATCTTAATCATACCATTGTAAAGCATATGAGATGAATGCAGCGATTCGAAACAATGTAAATGCAATGAGTAAACAATTGAATCATATAGCAAAGACTTTTCATGAATAGTACTTTCGAGACAATCATCAATAAGTCTTGCATAAGAGTTACTCATAAAGCAATAAATTCATAGTAAAGGTATTGAAGCAACACAATGGAAGATTAAGTTTCAGCGGTTGCTTTCAACTTGTAACATGTTTATCTCATAGATAGTTGTCAATGCAGAGCAATATAACAAATGCAATAAGCAAGTATGTAAGAATCAATGCACAGTTCACACAAATGTTTGCTTCTTAAGGTGGAGAGAAATAGGTGAACTGACTCAACAATAAAAGTAAAAGAATGGTCCTTCAAAGAGGAAAGCATCGATTGCTATATTTGTGCTAGAGCTTTGGTTTTGAAAACATATAGAGAGCATAAAAAGTAAAGTTTTGAGAGGTGTTTGTTGTTGTCAACGAATGGTAATGGGTACACTAACTACCTCGCCAACCGGACTTCCAAGAGCGGCTCCCATGAATTATTTTATTTTTGGGTGGCACTCCTTCCAACCTTTCTTTCGCAAACCATGGCTAACCGAATCCTCGGGTGCCTGCCAACAATCTCATACCATGAAGGAGTGCCTTTTTATTTTAGTTTTATTATGATGACACTCCTCCCAACCTTTGCTTACACAAGCCATGGCTAACCGAATCCTTCGGGTGCCGTCCAACAATCACATACCATGGAGGAGTGTCTATTTTTGTTAATTAATTTGGGACTGGGAATCCCATTGCCAGCTCTTTTTGCAAAATTATTGGATAAGCGGATGTGCCACTAGTCCATATGAGAGTCCGTCAAAAGTAAATGACAAGGTTGAAAGCTAAACACCACATACTTCCTCATGAGCTATAAAACATTGACACAAATCAGAGGTGATAAATTTTGAATTGTTTAAAGGTAGCACTCAAGCAATTTACTTTGGAATGGCAGGAAATACCACATAGTAGGTAGGTATGGTGGACACAAATGGCATAGTGTTGTTTGGCTCAGGATTTGGATGCATGAGAAGTATTCCCTCTCGATACAAGGTTTAGGCTAGCAAGGTTGTTTGAAGCAAACACAAGCACGAACTAGTACAGCAAAACTCACATAAAAGACATATTACAAGCATTATAAAACTATACATCGTCTTCCTTGTTGTTCAAACATCTTACTAGAAAATATCTAGACTCTAGAGAAACCACTCATGCAAACCAAATTTTAACAAGCTCTATGTATTTCTTCACTAATAAGTGTAAGGTATATGATGCAAGAGCTTAAACATGAGCACAACAATTGCCAAGTATCACATTACCCAAGACATTATAGCAATTACTACATGTAGCATTTTCCAATTCCAACCATATAACAATTTAACGAAGAGGAAACTTCGCCATGAATATCATGAGCTAAGAACACATGTGTTCATATGCAACAGCGGAGCGTGTCTCTCTCCCACACGAGCATGATGTAATCCAATTTATTCAAACAAAAACAAAAACAAAAGCACACAGACGCTCCAAGTAAAGCACATAAGATGTGACCGAATAAAAATATAGTTTCAAGAGAAGGAACCTGATAATTTATCGATGAAGAAGGGGATGCCTTGGGCATCCCCAAGCTTAGACGCTTGAGTCTTCTTGATATATGCAGGGGTGAACCACCGGGGCATCCCCAAGCTTAGAGCTTTCACTCTTCTTGATCATAGTATATCATCCTCCTCTCTTGACCCTTGAAAACTTCCTTCACACCAAACTTCTCATAAACTTCATTAGAGGGGTTAGTACATAATCAAAAACTCACATGTTCAGAGGTGACACAATCATTCTTAACACTTCTGGACATTGTTCAAAGCTACTGGAGTTTAATGGAACGAAGAAATCCATCCCACATAGCAAAAGAGGCAATGCGAAATAAAAGGCAGAATCTGTCAAAACAGAACAGTCCGTAAAGACGAATTTCTAATAAATACTTCCGTTGCTCAGATCAGAAAACTCAAAACTAATGAAAGTTGCGTACATATCTGAGGAACATGCACGTAAATTGGCATATTTTTCTGATTTTTCTACAGAGAGAAAATCCCAGATTCGTGACAGATAGAAATCTGTTTCTGTGCAGAAATCCAAATCTAGTATCAACCTTCGATTAGAGGCTTCACTTGGCACAACAAAACACAAAACTAAGATAAGGAGAGGTTGCTACAGTAGTAAAAAACTTCCAAGACACAAATATAAAACAAAGTACTGTAGCAAAATAACACATGGGTTATCTCCCAAGAAGTTCTTTCTTTATAGCCATTAAGATGGGCTCGGCAGTTTTAATAATCCATTCATGGGAAATAGTATTTGAAGCAAAAGAGAGCTTCAAGAGGCAAATTCAAAACAAATTTAAGTCTAACATGCTTCCTATGAAGAGGAATCTTGTACACAAATGAATTCATGAAGAACAAAGTGACAAGCATAAGAGGATAAAACACGAGTAACTTCAAGATTCTCAACATAAAGAGGGGAAACTTAATATTATTAAGATGCATATAACCATATTTCCCTCTCTCATAATAACTTTCAGTAGCATCATTGATGAAATCCACAATATACCCATCACTTAAAACATTCTTATCATGGTTCATATGCATAGAAGTATCATTAAATTTGGCATAAGAAGAGTTATTCTCATTAATAGTAATTGGAGCAAGATTATTATCCAGAATTTGAACATGGTAAACAAGTTGCCTATTAAGGGGATTGTTTTTGGTAATCCAATCATGACTATGACAAGTTTCATAAGGATAATTAGAACCTATATCATAGCATTCTTTATAATAATCATTAGAGACCGGAGGCATAGTGTCATCATAAGAAATAGAATAGTTATCCTTCACAATCGGTTTATCTGTGTCCACACCATTATTGTTATTAGAAGGAGATGTATCAAGAACATAATGACCAGTAGCTAAAGGATTTGCAAACACCTCTTCCCCAAGCTTAGAGCTTTCTATATCATTATGGGAGGAAGCATGGATAGCACTGACACTATGGCAATTATTATCATCATCATTTTCAGAATTAATTTCCCAGAGATTTGCAATATCAAAAGTGGTGTGCTCATTCAAATCATGATTGCTAATGTATGTAAAGGGCATAGGAAGATCATCATATTCAGATTCATTATCACAATAATCATTAGGAGCAACATACTTACGGTTACCTATTGTTATCTCATATACGCGGGGATATGATGTTACCTCTTTCTTTTTATTCCCCTTCTTCTTCTTCTTCTTCTTCGTTCCCTTCTTCTTCTTCTCTTCCTTCTCCTCGTTCCCTTCTTTAGGTGGAAGAGGCTTGAAGGGTGGCTTGTCCGCATAACCTGATTTTCTTTCGAAACAATAGAAGAAACTTGGGAGAATCCCTCCTTTTCATTAATTAGTTGAAAACACACAGCAGTCCTATCATATTTTGGCAAGGTGTCATCTTCTAAGATATTTTGTATGTAAGTATTTGTATGGCTATTATCAATGCAATAAGAAAAACACCCATGCAGGACATCATCAATATCAAGATCACTCATATGTAACAAAGAGATTTTTCTCGACAATTCTTCACACCCCAAAAATAAAGTAAGTTCATCATGCTGATTAGGAGTAATTTCATCATCACAATACAAATTTGCAGCACTCATTGGGTTCAATATATCACTGGAGGAGCATTGAAAATTAAAATGACCCACTTCATGGCAAACTTCACAAATAAAAGGATAGAGGGCACAAACTTTTTTATCAAGATCATCTAGAGCCCTAAACCACTTTCTAGTTTTTTCATTAGCATGATGGATACAATATTCATCTTTGATTTGATTAATTCCACAAGGTCTATGTATTCCACAAAAATTAACATGCTTATAGGAAATAGCATTCTTAGGAGTTTGAGCATGCTTATTGCAATAATTAACAACAATTTCATTCTTCATGCAAGCCTCTTTAAAAGGTTCATGATACTTATCAAAATTGTTTTTAGGTAATTCAAAATGAGAAGCAAAGGCTTTATAAAGATTCGCAGCAACTTGAGAGTCAAGACCATAAGTAGCACTCATATTTCGAAATTTATCGGTATCCATAAAAGCTTCAATGCATTCATAATCATAATTTATACCTGACTCTTTACCTTTGTCGTTCTCCCATCCTTCAGCGTTGTCCTCAATCCGATCAAGAAGATCCCACCTAGCTTCAACCTCCTTGCTTGTGAAAGATCCCTCCGAACACGCGTCCAGATAGTCCTTGTGTTGTCCTGAAAGTCTCGCATAAAAATTGTTAACAATAACATTACGGGGGAGCTCATGAATGGGACATTTGAGCATTAGAGACTTCAATCTCCCCCACGCTTGAGAAATACTCTCTCCATCACGAGGATAAAAGTTATAAATATAATTCCTATCAATATGCACTTCATGCGGAGGATAAAATTTAGAATAAAAGAGAGATGCTATTTCCTCCCAACCAAGAGAATGCCTATTCTCCAACAATTTATACCAATGCGCCGCTTTACCAGACAGCGAAACGGAGAATAGCTTCTTCTTCACTTCATCCATAGAGATACCTGCACACTTGAATAACCCACATAATTCGTGCAAAAACACTAAATGATCTCTAGGATGGACAGTTCCATCCCCCTTATAGTGGTTGTCCATAACACGTTCAATAATTTTCATGGGTATTTTATACGGAATACTTTCAGCAGGTGGATTTAAAATATCAGAAGCATTATTAGAGTTATCACATATGGGAGATAAAGCATTATCAGAACAAATTTTTTCCCCTAAAGATGGGAAGCTAAAAAGACCACAAAAACTAGCTTCCCCAAGCTTAGACTTCTTCATATCATTAGCAGTAATTGCATTCATACTAATAACATCGCTACTAGCATGCAAATAAGGTTCCATAGGTTTTTTAATTTTCGCATCAAACAATTCTAAATCAGGAAAAAGACTAAAAAGCTCACCAATTTTTTTGTTGTTTTCCATTATGCCTAACTAGTGTAAACAAGAAACAAAAAGTTGCACTTGCGGGCTCTGAAGGTAATAGCTTCGAGCACAAACACAATGGCGCGAGAAAAGTACTTTACACAGGAACCGGAGTATGAGTGCCTTTTACCTTTCCTCCCCGACAACGGCGCCGGAAAAGTGCTTGATGTCTACGTTCCCCCTCCTTTCCACGTAGACAGTGTTGGGCCTCCAAGAGCGAGAGGTTTGTAGAACAGCAGCAAGTTTTCCCTTAAGTGGATACCCAAGGTTTATCGAACTCAGGGAGGAAGAGGTCAAAGATATCCCTCTCATGCAACCCTGCAACCACAAAGCAAGAAGTCTCTTGTGTCCCCAACACACCTAATAGGTGCACTAGTTCGGCGAAGAGATAGTGAAATACAGGTGGTATGAATATATATGAGCAGTAGCAACGGTGCCGAGAAAATAGCTTGATGGTGTGTAGTTGATGGTGGTAGAATTGCAAGATAGGTAACGATAAGAAAACAAAGAAACAAGCAGCGGTGATAGCAAGGTATTTAGGAACAAGGCCTAGGGATTACACTTTCACTAGTGGACACTCTCAACATTGATCACATAACAGAACGAGATAAATGCATACTCTACACTTTTGTTGGATGATGAACGCATTGCGTAGGATTACCACGAACCCTCAATGCCGGAGTTAACAAGCTCCACAATTTGTTCATATTTAGTAACCTTATAGTGTAAGATAGATCAACAGACTAAACCAAGTACTAACATAGCATGCACACTTTCACCTTCATGCATATGTAGGAGGAATAGATCACATCAATACCATCATAGTAATAATTAACTCCACAATCTACAAGAGATCATGATCATAGCCTACGACAAGAACCACACGGTGCACACACTAATCACCTTTACACACGTGCAGGAGGAATAGAACTACTTTAATAACATCACTAGAGTAGCACATAGATAAATTGTGATACAAAACTCATATGAATCTCAATCATGTAAAGCAGCTCATGAGATTATTGTATTGAGGTACATGGGAGAGAGATGAACCACATAGCTACAGCGAAGCCCTCAGCCTCAGGGGTGAATTACTCCCTCCTCATCATGGGGGCAGCGATGGCGGTGAAGATGGCGGTGAAGACGGCGGTGGAGATGGCTCCGGGGGCAATTCCCCGTCCGGCAGGGTGCCGGAACAGAGAGTTCTGTCCCCGGGTGGAGTTTCGCGATGGCGGCGGCGCCCCGGAGTCTTTCTGGAGTTTCGTCAATTGGTGTCGAGGTTTTAGGTCACGACGGCTTAAATAGGCGAAGAATCGGAGTCGGAGGGGGCACGGGCTGGCCACACCATAGGGGGGCGCGCCCCCCCCTTTGGCCCCGGCACCCGAGGGGGTGGGGCCCCCAGCACTCCTCCGACTCTCCTTCGGTGTTACGGAGCCTTAGGAAAAATAGGAGGTTTGGCGTTGATTTCGTCCAATTCCGAGAATATTGCCCGAACAGCCTTTACGGAACCAAAAGCAAAGCAGAAAACAAGAATCGGCCTCTCGGCATCTCGTCAATAGGTTAGTTCCGGAAAACGCATAAAAATGATATAAAGTGTGAACAAAACATGTTGGTATTGTCATAAAACAAGCATGGAACATCGGAAATTATAGATACGTTGGAGACGTATCACATATCTACTTAAACGACATCAAACCTTAAGTGTGTCACCCTACGGTTCGTGAACTATGTAGACATGGTTGAGACTTCTCTCCGACCAATAACCAATGGCGGGATCTGGAGATCCATAATGGCCCCCACATATTCAACGATGACTTAGTGATCGAATGAACCATGCACATACGATGCCAATTCCCTTTGTCACGCGATATTTTACTTGTCCGAGGTTTGATCTTCGGTATCACTCTATACCTTGTTCAACCTCGTCTCCTGACAAGTACTCTTTATTCGTACCGTGATATGTGGTCTCTTATGAACTTATTCATATGCTTGCAAGACATTAGACGACATTTCACCGAGAGGGCCCAGAGTATATCTATCCGTCATCGGAATGGACAAATCCCACTGTTGATCCATATGCCTCAACTCATATTTTCCGGATACTTAATCCCACCTTTATAACCACCCATTTACGCAGTGGCGTTTGATGTAATCAAAGTACCTTTCCGGTATAAGTGATTTACATGATCTCATGGTCATAAGGACTAGGTAACTATGTATCGAAAGCTTATAGCAAATAACTTAATGACGAGATCTTATGCTACGCTTAATTGGGTGTGTCCATTACATCATTCATACAATGATATAACCTTGTTATTAATAACATCCAATGTTCATGATTATGAAACTAATCATCCATTAATCAACAAGCTAGTTAAGATGCATACTAGGGACTCTTTGTTGTTCACATAACACACATGTATCAATGTTTCGGTTAATACAATTATAGCATGGTATGTAAACATTATCATAAACACAAAAATATATTATAATAATCATTTTATTATTGCCTCTTGGGCATATCTCCAACAAAATCAACGAGATCATTTTTGATCTGTTTACCTCCATCCATCGCATTGCTTGCCACCGAAGATGTCTACGATGTTGAACGTGCCATCGAGATCAGCTCCTTGTCGCCTCTTAGTCCCACAGACGGCGCCAATTGACAAGGTATTAACTTGCCAATGCCTACAAGTTGTAGACTAGGGTTTCATGGAAAGTAGAGGGCAAGTAGATCTCGAAAGTTTCAGCCGAAAAGATGCTCGACTACTAGAAAACTAGGGTTGTGTTGACATTGAGATCGATCCCTTCTTTCTCCCTCGACTCCCACTTATATAGGAGGCGGACCCGAGGGTTTCGTGATGTACAAGTTATAAACAACGAGAGACCTTTTGAGTTCATCTCGTATTAGTTACAAGTCTTCATTCCTAATACAACTCTATCTTTCCATATCGACACTTTATTGGGCTTCCGGGCTTCGTATTCTTCGAGTCATGGGCCTTCAGTAAACCCTGGGTACCTTCTTCGGCAGGCCCATTAGGGATGCCTATGTCACTTACTGAGGGAAAACTTGCTACTGTCCTCATCATACCTTCCTGTTGGGGTTCCCAACGGTGTGCAATCTGCGCTCATCACGTGTTACGAGTTATGCCTGAAAATTCCTGAAGCTTGAAACCTAGGCCCGAGACCAGCCCGACCATTGGGTCTAGGTCTAAAAATCAGGCCCAAGCCCGGCCCAAGGCCCAAAAAAGCCAGCCTTCCAGCCCAACTCCTGCCTAAATTGCATATTTTGAAAGCCCAAGCCTAACCCGGCCCGACCGTTGAGCTTAAATTTCAGGCCTGAGCCCGGCCATCCCAGTCGGGAAGTGCTATACGTCGACCTAGTCGGCTCGTGCGGGGTGCCGCACACCCCCAGCGACTAGGTCGGGTAAGCTGGACCGCGGCCCATTAGCTCAGGTACGATTCTTTTGTCTTTTTTCCTTCTCTTTTTTATGTTTCTTTTCTGCTATTAATATTTTCTTTTTCAAAATCTAACATTTTTTATGAAACTATTTTTCCAGATTTTTTCAAAATATGAACATTTTAAAATTCAACATTTTAAAATTTTGAACAATTTTTTTTGAACATTTTTCAAAAATTACCTTTTTTCAAAATTCAAACAATTTTTATGTTTGAATAGTTTTAAATTTGAACATTTTTTGAGATTGAACATTTCTAAAATTTAAACATTTTTTGAGATTGAATATTTTAAAATGGAACATTTTATGAGACTAGACATTTTTGAACTATGAACATTTTTTGAGATTTAATTTTCTTTAATATATTTTTTAAAAATATGAACATTTTTTGAATATGAATACTTGTCAAAATCTCAACAATTTTTTTTAAAATCTTAGTATTTTGAATCTGAAAAAATAAAAGAAACAAAAGAGAAAAAGGAAAAAAAACGAAAAAAAAAAGAAAACAGAAAACCAAGTACACCGTGAACGGGGCTGACCAGGCCGACCCATACCGCACGCGGAGGTGTGCGGCGCGCTGTAAGGGCCCACCTGATCCATGTATAGGAATCGGAATTGCTCCACACACGACAATTCACATACGATCCACGTACCGATGTTTCTCCACAGCACTAATTTTGCTCTGGCTCACCAAGCTAATCAACATCAGCCCCACTGCCCTACGCCAAGTTCCAGCCAGAAACAAAACAACACTCGTAGTAATCCCTGTCTTGGCTTCTTCAGCATCGTTGTATCCTGCTCCAGCTCGACAAGTCTGATCAATCGGTATGAGCACTGAATATCTTGGTGGTTTTTAGGGTATGTTCAAACCGGCGATCTAATAGCATCTCTAGTCACGTCCCCCAAACCGTCCCCCAAAGATTTTTGGGGCGCGCCGGATAAAAAAATCGTTCCAGCTGTGTCCCCCAAAGCGCAATTTTGTTCGGCGCGTCCCGATACGTTGTCCGGCGCCCGAGCCCGTCTCCGTCCCACAGGGGACACACCGGGCACGCCGGACACAACGCGTCCAAGTTTGGACCTAACCGTCGCCTACCTCGTGGCGGAAGTTATTCGCGCGCAGTGACACACGACGGCATCTTTGCCTTAATGGCGACGGAGGGGCAGGCGAGACGTCTGGTTGGTGCTGCCGAGCCTCCACGGGTCGCCGGCGTTCGCACGCCACCGCCCGTTCCCGCGCTTTCTTCCCGCCTCTTCTCGCCTCTTTCACCGCTTTCTTCCCGACGCCGACATCTATAAAAGGCCCTCCCGGCTCAATGGCAGCCACCACAGCCACCGGCACCCCTTTCTCCGCCACAAGCACATCCCTCGTCGCTCCACCATCGTCTCCTCCACCACCAGTTGGCAATGGCGAACCGCCCCGGCGATGGCCAGTTCCCTCCACCGTCGTCTTCTCCAGCACCAGACTCGCAGTTCGACATCGACGTCGCCGCCCGGGAAGAGCGACGACGGCGAGGGATGGAGAACTGGCGTGCACATCGTTTGCAGCAGCGGGAGGCACTCGAGCAGCAGGCCCGCCAGCAGCGTGAGGCGGCACACGCGGCGGATGTAGCGGCGTTCAACGCAAGACGCCGCCCATGCCCGCGAAGAGACGCAGATTCTTCGCGCCGTCGAGCTCTCCCTCCACGACGCTTCTGTTGACGTCCGAAACCCACCGACGGGCAGCGACGGGCAACACCGTAGAGCCGGGAACAACCTAGGGCTGCGGCTGGCCGAGGTCCCTCCGAGCGACGGCCCGCAAAGCCTTCTGGTCACACGTCCGATGCTGATTGCAAGGGCGTGCCACCTGACCTATACCTGGCCAAGAAGGTGATGGAGATGCCTCGCTTAGTTTCCTGCATGGCATACACGTAAACATTAAATACGAGCCTCGATCGGCTCTCAGGTTATCCTGTGAATCGGCTCAAGGAGCCGATCCACCCATGATTCGTACGGGGTGCACGAATATATGGTGGTCCTGCTTGATCAAGATAAAGCTAATGAGATCTACGACGATTTAGGGTTTTCACCGCATAATCGGATCATCCTACTCAGGATTGGGCCTCGCGGCCACGCACGGTGATCGTAAGCCGATCCTAGACAAGGCCTAAAAACCAACACGAGGTTGATCCCCGGAACATCCTGTCTAGGACTAGCAAACGACACCCTACGTGCCGCTGGATCCTCCAGCCCTTTGTAAGGCCTAACTATTGCAGATATTAAACTAATCCTTGATGAACAAGGAGCAACCGTAACGGATCGGATCTACTAAATAATGATCAAGCGGGGTGCCGCCCCTACACCTAAGATAGGTGTAAGGGCGGCTAGACATGCAAGGGTTGCACTACGATAGCATGTTACACGAAGAACTATGCTAACCCTAACACATCTATGATAACTACGTTGCTCGCCATCAAAAAGGCTTCAGTACGAGCAACGCATGAACAACGTGGAGCTTGTGCTGCCTAGATCGCAAGATGCGATCTAGGCAGCATGTTGCTTACCGGTAGAAACCCTCGAGACGAAGGAGTTGGCGATGCGCCGAGATTGATTTGGTTGGTTGAACGTTGGTTGTTGTTTATTTCATAAACCCTAGATACATATTTATAGTCCAGGGGACTTTCTAACTTGGGAATAATCCCAACCGGGCACGGGCCAAACTCTATCTAATCGACACGTATCCTACTATATTACAAATACAAGGGCAAACTAGCCCAAACTTCGTGTACAAGGCCGGTTCACATATTCTTCCATATATATATTCTTCAAGCCCATCTCCAATCGCGGCCCACCTCTGATCCGGTCAAATTCTGGTGATAACACATGCCCCCCTGGTTTTGGAAATGACAATTCCAAAATCATTTTGCTTTTCCTTCGTCGGGTCATGTCGTGGCAGAGCAGAACCGTCGCAGTATCCTCCATCATGATGCCTTGCCTCTTCCACTTCTTCGTGAACTCCCATTTTTGAAGAAGGTTTTGACGAAGGACCAGCCGATGACACCCCAATCGGCCTTTAAAACAGAGCATCTACCAGGCCAGCTGCCCCCCGAGCCTCAGCCAAGGCGAGAATAATGGTGAAGATGCACAGATCAGACCAAAGGCTTGGAACTCAGATAATTCTGAGACAGCCACCCTGCCGATTCAGCCGCTCTTGACCCCATCGATTGCCTCTTCCCCCGTTGAAAGCCGATGTTGTACGCCAAAGCGACTTAAGCAGACCTTTGTTGTAATCGGCTCATTGCAGCTGAGGAAGCTCTCATCGTTTGCCCCCTCGAGGAAGCAGAGGGCCTCAAGAAATCCGTGTCTTGCACCCCAACCGGTAGATCTTGCGTAATTGTACTAGAGTCGATGGTTGTGCATCGGCTGTATGTCATGAAAAATCATCTATGGAAGAACATTGCAAAACCAAATGACATTTGGACTGAAAGGGCAAAAGGTGGCATCTTCTGGATATTATCAACATAAAGTAATATAACAAGTGCAATATGCAAGTATGTAGGAATCAATGCACAGTTAACACAAATGTTTGCTTTTTAGATAGAAGGAAATGGGTAAACTTACTCAACAATAAAAGTAGAAGAAAGGCCCTTCGCAGAGGGAAGCATGGATTGCTATATTTGTGCTAGAGCTTTGATTTTGAAAACATGAAACAATTTTGTCAACGGTAGTAATAAAGCATATGTATCATGTAAATTATATCTTACAAGTTGCAAGCCTCATGCATAGTATACTAATAGTGCCCGCACCTTGCCCTAATTAGCTTGGACTACCGAATCATCGCAATGCACATGTTTTAACCAAGTGTCACAAAGGGGTACCTCTATGCCGCCTGTACAAAGGTCTAAGGAGAAAGCTCGCATTTTGGATTTCTCGCTTTTGATTATTCTCAACTTAGACATCCATACCGGGACAACATAGACAACAGATAATGGACTCCTCTTTTATGCATAAGCATGTAACAACAATTAGTAATTTTCTCATATGAGATTGAGGATATTTGTCCAAAACTGAAACTTCCACCATGGATCATGGCTTTAGTTAGCGGCCCAATGTTCTTCTCTAACAATATGCATGCTTAACCATAAGGTGGTAGATCGCTCTTACTTCAAACAAGACGGACATGCATAGCAACTCACATGATATTCAACAAAGAATAGTTCTTTGGCGTCCCCGAAACATGGTTATCGCACAACAAGCAACTTAATAAGAGATAAAGTGCATAAGTACATATTCAATACCACAATAGTTTTTAAGCTATTTGTCCCATGAGCTATATATTGCAAAGGTGAAGAATGGAATTTTAAAGGTAGCACTCAAGCAATTTACTTTGGAATGGCGGAGAAATACTATGTAGTAGGTAGGTATGGTGGACACAAGTGGCATAATATTTGGCTCAAGGATTTTGGATGCATGAGAAGTATTCCCTCTCGATACAAGGTTTAGGCTAGCAAGGTTGTTTAAAGCAAACACAAGTATGAACCTATGACAAAACTCACATAAAAGACATATTGAAAGCATTATAAGACTCTATACCGTCTTCATTATTGTACCTTTTATCATCATATCGAAGCCGATCGCTTGAACCGGCCTCCTCTTTGTCCTTGCCACCAGAGTGACTGCTCTCTTCTTTGTCTTTACCATGGCGGTATCTGAAGCTGCATCGAAGACCGACTTGGTGAAAATCCTCGTCTTGAACACGCAATTTGGTAGATCTGTGCAATTTTTTCTTGGTCGATTTTTCTATCGGCCCCCAATATTTCACTTTGCACATGTATCGCACATGTTCATAGCATCTGTCTATCTGATTATGTGCCCCCCGAGCCGATTCTGTCAGGTTACTGCAGATATCGGCTCTGCAGTTATCCACAGAACTATACCTGAACATCGGCTCTGCAGACATGACCAATGCCGATTTCCTCGAGCTCTCAAGCCGATGTGGTCCCACCGAGCGTGCCAGAATGTGTTGACGTCCGAAACCCACCGACGGGCAGCGACGGGCAACACCGTAGAGCCGGGAACAACCTAGGGCTGCGGCTGGCCGAGGTCCCTCCGAGCGACGGCCCGCAAAGCCTTCTGGTCACACGTCCGATGCTGATTGCAAGGGCGTGCCACCTGACCTATACCTGGCCAGAAGGTGATGGAGATGCCTCGCTTAGTTTCCTGCATGGCATACACGTAAACATTAAATACGAGCCTCGATCGGCTCTCGGGTTATCTGTGAATCGGCTCAAGGAGCCGATCCACCCATGATTCGTACGGGGTGCACGAATATATGGTGGTCTGCTTGATCAAGATAAAGCTAATGAGATCTCTGACGATTTAGGGTTTTCACCGCATAATCGGATCATCCTACTCGGGATTGGGCCTCGCGGCCACGCACGGTGATCGTAAGCCGATCCTAGACAAGGCCTAAAAACCAACACGAGGTTGATCCCCGGAACATCCTGTCTAGGACTAGCAAACGACACCCTACGTGCCGCTGGATCCTCCAGCCCTTTGTAAGGCCTAACTATTGCAGATATTAAACTAATCCTTGATGAACAAGGAGCAACCGTAATGGATCGGATCTACTAAATAATGATCAAGCGGGGTGCCGCCCCTACACCTAAGATAGGTGTAAGGGCGGCTAGACATGCAAGGGTTGCACTACGATAGCATGTTACACGAAGAACTATGCTAACCCTAACACATCTATGATAACTACGTTGCTCGCCATCAAAAAGGCTTCAGTACGAGCAACGCATGAACAACGTGGAGCTTGTGCTGCCTAGATCGCAAGATGCGATCTAGGCAGCATGTTGCTTACCGGTAGAAACCCTCGAGACGAAGGAGTTGGCGATGCGCCGAGATTGATTTGGTTGGTTGAACGTTGGTTGTTGTTTATTTCATAAACCCTAGATACATATTTATAGTCCAGGGGACTTTCTAACGTGGGAATAATCCCAACCGGGCACGGGCCAAACTCTATCTAATCGACACGTATCCTACTATATTACAAATACAAGGGCAAACTAACCCAAACTTCGTGTACAAGGCCGGTTCACATATTCTTCCATATATATATTCTTCAAGCCCATCTCCAATCGCGGCCCACCTCTGATCCGGTCAAATTCTGGTGATAACAGCTTCCATGTGGGCCCACATCACTCGTAGGAGGACACACGCGTTGTCCGCGACCTGTTCATGCAGACGCATCGGCTTCCTAAATTTGGTGAACCGATGGGTCGCGCCGGACGGGTAATTCAGTTTGGGTCACCTCGCTAAAATATGTAGGCGTGACCGGTCTGCTTGTCCGCGTGAACCGATTCGAAAAGCCTAAAACATTATGGGTCGCTCCACTGAAGATGTCCTTACGAAGCTGATGATTAAGGTGCTACCGAAATCTCATGGAACAAATGAATAAAGTTTTGCATATATAGACACTTTCATGCTCAATGTTGAGCAAATCTGTCACAAACATGAACAACGAGTGGTGGCGAGGGCAACCGTCGGGGAGGACGAGAAGAAAGAACAGGATTATATCTTAGACTTGGTGGTGTAGATTGGTCGGCTTTAAGGGCATCTCCAACCGGCTGACCCAAACGGACGCGCTGGGCCGTCCGTTTTGGGCCGTTTGGGTGGCCGAGCGGACGCGTGGACGGAGCCCCGCGTCCGCGCGTCCGTTTGGGTCGTGCCCTGCGCCCAACGCGGCACGTTTGGTTCGCGGCCTCGTACAGTACTTTCTATTGTAAATCCACTATAAAAACACAAAATAAATTGTAAAAAAATTATAAAATAGTTCAAATGCTCAAAATTTATTACACATTACATTGTCCACGTAATGAAGGATAAAGTATTATTCAAAAAAAATAATGAAAAAACGATACAAATGATCTAGGCTTCCGAATTTCCTTCATCATCGTTGTTTGCAGCATTGTTGCCTACATGCTGCCAGACGTGCTCGATCAAATCTGCCTGTTTGGTTGTGTCTGACTAGATCTCGAATTTCATGGTGTGCATGAAGAACTTCTGGAATGATGCCGGGCCACGTTGAGGAGTAACCAACTCTCCCTGGCCCTCCCAGTCACTATCATAGAGTGAATCATCCCGCTCTACCTCAACAATCATGTTATGCATGATTACACATGCGGTCATCACCTCCCACAGAGTTTGCACATCCCAGGCTTTGGCAGGGTGTCTGACGATAGCCCAACGAGCTTGGAGGATGCCAAACGCCCGCTCGACATCTTTCCGGGCTGCCTCCTGCTCTTTGGCAAACCTTGCCTCCTGCTCTGAGTTGGGTTTTCGGATTGTCTTCACAAGTGTAGCCCAAGGTGGATAGATACCATCAGCAAGGTAGTACCCCTTGGTGTAGTGGTGGCCATTGATCTCAAAATCCACATCGGGGGTGGCCGTACGCTAGCCTATCAAACACTGCAGAGCTGAAGCACATTGATGTCATTGTGCGAGCCACCATTCCGAAGAATGAGTGCCAAATCCATGTATCTGTGAAGCAACAGCTTCAAGAATGACTGTGCACCCCTCGGAATGGCCATCGTATGCCCCCGCCAACCAAAGGGGCAGTTCTTCCACTCCGGTGCATGCGGTCTATCTTGCCAAGCATCCCAGAAACCCCCTGGAAGCGTTGATTGACAACGCGACGAGCCGTGTCCGCCGCATTAGGTTGCCGGAGGTACTCTTCTCCGAACGTACCGATCACAGCTCTGCAAAACCCGTACATCGCTTCCAAGCCGGTAGACTCACTCATGCGCGTGTACTCATCTACGAAATCACGGCAACACCATATGCAAGCATCCTAATCGCTGCCGTGCATTTACAGTACGAAGAGAGGCCTACCTTGCCAATTGCATCCACTTTCGCGTGGAAGTAGTCGTCGTAGAGCTTGACGCCATCCATTATCCGGCGGAACAACGGTCTGGACATCCGAAACGACGGCGAAACAAGGCCGGCGTGTACAATGCCTTGGGTTGGAAGTAATCGGTGAAGAGCTGGTCGTGGCCGCGTTCTCTTTTGCGGTCCAAGGCGGCGGCGCGCCCCAAGGACCCCGGTGCACGGGGATCTGCGAGACAATGTGATCGTGGATGATCGGCGCGACATCCGTGAAAAATTCGTCGTCCGAGTCCTCGTCGGACGACGTGTCGATGAAGTTCTTGAAGAAGTAGTCGTCGTGCTGTCCATGATCTCTGAGATGAAGAGGGACAAATTTTAGTATGCCCATTTCATCGAACACCTCGCACGCGAGGCCATCCAATGCGTCCGTAGGGACTGCGAGGCCATGGTCGTCTCGGCCGACTTGCGGTCTGCGAACACGGTGCACGAGAGCTCACCTCCGGTGGCAATGGCGCGGCTGCGAACCCGGCGGGAGGTCTCGCGACGGTGGGAGGAGACGGCGACGCGGCGGCGACGGCGTCCTCAGGCTTCTGCTACGACGCGGCGGCGGCGCGGGGCCGCGTCCTATGCTTCCGCCCGCTTGCCGGCGTGTCGGCGATGGTGGCGGCGTCGACGCCTCTCCCAAATCGCCGGTCCTTGGGCGGCGGCGGAGCGGCGGGAGATGTGTGCGAGGGTTTGTGTTTTGGGAGACAGACAGGCGGGCCGAGGGCGGACAAGGGGAGGGACGCGAGCGACCGGCATCCGACGTCCGCGGCCACGCAAACTCGTCCCAGATTTGGGCCGGGTTTGGGTCGTCCCGGACGCCGCGGCCATCCGTTTTAGGGATAGGTCCGCGCGCTGGGCCACGTTTTTGTCCGGCTCGACAGGTTGGAGATGCCCTAATTCCGAGTAGGAGTAGGCAAATAGCAAAGGAAGGCACATGGTCTTTCGCCCGCGTGAAGGGAGCTTGTTGCCAGGCTGATCGTACAAGCATCGTACACGTATTGTCGTACGTATAGCAGGGCTCTATAGGAATTACCGTCCCAGCTATCCTCCCGACTCCCGAGTATAGTAGGTCCGGGTGGTATTAAAAAAAAGGTCCGGGTGGAAACGTGAACATAACTACCGATGACGTGTTGTCAGTCCGGATGGACCTCAGCCCTGCCGCAGCCGCACTTGTTGCTAGCTAGGGTTAGAGTTTCGCCCCTTGCTGGCGACGGCCGTTCCGCGGATAAAGTAAGAGTACTCTTTCAATTGTTTTTTCAAAAGATTCTTGTGCTGCTCTGCTCATTCATTGATTTGATTGATAGGCTAGGTCAGGCACGCGTGATTTTCTTGTGGAGAAGCTAGGGCCGCCCCGCCCCCCATCTGGTAGGGGTATGAGATTGGGTTCAGATTCAAGCTGGATCTATACAGTTTTGCCGTTTGCAGCACAGCTAGCCAAAGTCTGCGCTGCGGAGATACCCCTCCTAACCACCCTAATGGGGAAAAATGCTCACACGACAGCAACACAGAATTAAGAGGCAGTCAGAAACCAGTATGTGCTTGGGCAGTGCATCGCCAAGTCTCTACCAATTTTTGTGAGGTTGAGTGACACGGCGAGTGCTACTTTTTATAGGAGCCTTGGATTATATCGTCTTCGTTAAAGCAGAGAACAGCTCATGAATGCTGTCCGCCTCTACAATCCATGTACCGATGGATTGCTCTCCACTACCACCTCAATACTGATAAGAGGTATGTAAAATTACTCTTATACTCTTATTGAACAATACACCTTTGCAATATTATGGCATATATTATCTGCGCCTATGTCAAATCAAATGTGTTCGTTCATATCAAATCAAAATGTTCCTCCACCTTCATGAAAATTCATTGTTTATCCGCAAAAAGAAATCCTTGTTGACATGTTTAGCATATCTACACACCAATTTGCCATGAAACACATATACTTGCTGGAGGTAGCGTATCCGCATCCTATAAGTGACCGAGTGATTCAGTATTAAACAAGTATCCAAGTTTGGTGTTCCAATATTTCAGTTTGTTAGTGCCTGTTGGGCCGAAAAGCAGCGACGGCGCCAGGAAAATGGTGGTGGGTATTCCCACCAGCTCCGCAGGATTTTTTTTTTTTGCCGCAGTCGTCTAGCCCCTTCGGAAATCCGAAGAAATTAAGAGGAATCGGTGGGTAATGAAGCAATGAAGCAAATCAACTAATCAAGGAAGCAACAAGCAAGTCAAGAAACGAAATTGGGCCATTGGGGATTTGGGGGCGAGGCAGGCGGCCGTACCTTATGTGCGGGCTGCGCTGCTCGGGGACAGGGCGGGGGGGCGGGGCGGACGGGAGGGGCGCGGGTTGGCGGGAGGCGGGGCGCCGCCGTCGCCGCGGGGCCATCAACTGCTCCGGGCTGCATCTGCATCGTGTCGGCGGCTCCTGGTCTAGGTCGAGGAACGGAGGAAGGAAAGGGGCAAATGACAGTCTGCGCGTCTGCGTGCGATGCGAGCGACGGAGCGAATGAGAATGGACATCTTTTGCGTTTCTGACGGAGCGAATATGTATACGTAGTTTTTTCTCGTCCAAATCTTGGGTATGCCTGGGAATACAGGGGCATACCCCTGGCGCCGCCCATGCCGAAAGGTGTCCTTGGCACTTGGGTACCAGTGCTCTTGCTTGTTTATAATCATATTTTTAAATTCCAAAAGAATTGAAATGAAATATCCACATACATATAAACAATCCGAAGATACGGTATGAATTTGGGAGAAAAATATGTTGTATTTTAAGCTATACAAAAAGAAAAATTTCTGACAAATATGTGCACCTATATGTAGCCATAAATTTGTTTTTTTCCAGCTCAAAATATGATGCAATTTCTACCGAAACTTTGCAGACATATGTATCTATTTATGGAACAAAATGTGACAATCTTTTGAAACGCAGATATACAATTTCTAAATGTTTTGAAAACCAGGAGCACCAATATTTGGCGTGCGTACATATGTATGTATTTTCCTTTGCACGAGTTTTCAAAAAAAAAACGCAGATATTCAGCGCATAGTTCATGTACGTATGTATGTATGTATGTATGTACGCTCCGCGATGCCCGCGACTACGGTTAGAGTCTTTAAAAGCTAAATGGAAATAGCGGCTAATAGTCCGGCTATAATTATTTAGCCCCAATTTAGCCTAATAGCGGCATTCTTCCCGCGTAACGGGCCCAAAAAAAATTGACCCAAATTTTTTAGATCGGCTCAATTTTATGAACACCACTATATCATGAACTGCTACTACTTAATGATGTTGTAATATTTGGACATAACTTTGTCCTTGACTATCTATTAGAGTAATGTTTTGGCTCCTGGATGCATATGCTCCCTTTAGTTTGAACTGCGATTTTGATATATTTTGAAATATCAAAAAAATTCAAACGAAAAATTCATGTGTACATCTTCACATGCTAAGTGCGACCAAAATCTTTCCATGAAAAATTAACTTGTAGTTTGAGTTATGTAAAAAAGACAAAATTTAGTGTTGAAAATCAGGCTTTTTGTGAGACTTATTTTGTCTTTTTTAGATCGATCACAAAAAATATCGGTTTTTCGTGAAACTGCCTAACTTTTATAGATTGTCGAGATGTACGTGCGAAATTTTTTGTTAAATTTTTTTAACAATTAGAAATATGTTTTTTTAGGTGAAGGGAGTATATGCACCCAAGAGCCGAATTGAATTTCCGACTATCTATGAACTATGATATTGATATAACTATATGTGAACTATGTTTTGATTATGCGCATCTCTTATGTGACAATGTTACTATGGTATCTGTGAATTATTGATCCTATATACAATTTATATGCTGCCGTAATATTGGATTTTTTCCTATTATTTAGCAAATCGAATATATGGTCTTAGCCCGCTATAGCATGGCTATAGCCTTTCTATAGCTTCAGAAATCTCTGCGGCTATAGACTATAGCCCGCTATTTTAAACAAGGTATGTAGTAAACCCATTGCATCTGGAAATCCCTGTCTGAATTTGTCTGATGATTAAAGTCCACTTATGGCTACTTGGACCATATTCATGTTGGACTGACTCCAGATCCAGCCCCAACTTTAGGCCCAAGCCCGTAACAGTTATTGTGCCCTACCCTAACCCCAAAGCTCCCCTGTTCCCATATCCCATCTTTCCCCACCCGTGCCACAGCTGCTCACTCCGCGGCGGGACGAGCAGGAGGGCTTCTAGTCCTGCAGCGGAGCAGGAGCTCTCTCCGGCAGAAGCTTACTCTAAGCGCGGCAGCTGCTAGCCCTCGCCGGAAGCTGCTAGCCCTCGCCGGAGCAGCTCACCCTCGCCGGCAGCAGCATTTCAGGGCGTACCACTTAGTCGTTCGTAAAAGGTTATCTCTCTGGCATACTATTAGGATGTTTTTTTTTAATTTCTGGCCGAAGATCTGTGTAGTGTTCCTTGTTTTTCTAATCTCAATGGAGATTTATCACATATTGAGCACATAAGGTTATATAATGGTTTCTAAGGCCATCTCCAACGTGGCGACCCAAAGGGACGGGGTGGGCCGTCCGTTTTGGGCCGTTTGGGTGGCCACGCGGACACCCGGACAGTGGCTCGCGTCCGCGTGTCCGCGGACATCGTAAATGTCAAAAAAAAATATATAAAAAAAAGGAAAACAACAAAAAAAAAGTAAATTTAAACTAGAGTTTATTAAACTTAGCCCTATTTTAGGAAATTTTTACACAAAAGAAAGCCCTATATGGGCTTTAAACTTTAAAAAAAAACCCTAGGCCGGGGGTTTGGGATGCGGTGGCCGCCCGCGCCACCCTACTCCCGGTAGTACTCGTCGTCGTCGCCGTCGATGAGGACGACGCCCCGGCGGCGACGCGCTATTCGGCCGGACACGACGGAGGCGCGCGGGGACTCGGCTAGGGCGACCACTGCGCCCTTTCCCGAGCGCAGTGCGGGTCCGGAGGGCTCGCACGCTGCGCGGCGTGCCGATCGCGCGGACTCCTTCCGGAGCTGCTCCGTCGCGGCGGCCTCTAGCTCGTGCTCCGCGGCCGGCGCTCCTCCTCCCGGAGCGCGGCACGGCGCGTGGCCTCCTCTGTCGGCGCGCCATGTCGAGGAAGGCCCACGCCTCCGCACAGGCATCGTCCTCCTGGCGTCGTCCTCCACGGGCCTTCTGGCCATCTCCTCCGCGCGGAGGCGCGCGGCGTCTCGGTGAGGTGCGGCCATTTGGCCGCTCCTCGAGGTCGTTGAGCTCGCGGGACGCCGCCCGGCTCGGGGTCGTCCTCCTCCACCTCCACCTCACGGGGCTGGGCATGTGGCGCTTGCGCCGGCGCCGCCGCGGGCTCGTTGATGAAGAGGCCGTCGGGGCGGCGGCTAGCCCGCCCTAGCGGCGTCTTGCGCGGCTGCGCGCGAGGCCTCCGAGGTGAAGCACGTGCGCCGGCGCGCATCGTGCTCCACCTCGAACCACAAATCCCGGTTGGGACTTGTTTCGCCGTAGGCGGGGTGCTCCGGAGGTCCGCCGCGCAGGCGCGCGGCGCCTCCGGATCTCCGTGATGCGGGCGCGGCCGGAGCCCGGGAAGGTGGCACCGGAACCCGATCTAGGCTCAGGTGCCAGCCGTGGGGGAGGTGCACGTCGCCCCACGGCATTGGGACGCCGGCATCCCAGAACATCTACGCCACTGCTACGGTGACGTAGATCCGGTCGCGGATGGGAGCTGGCGGCCCCATCTCGAACGCCGCCGGCGCGGTTCGCCGTCTACTACCGGCCTCATGGTTGTTGGCGGACGGCTCGAACTCCGCTTCGGGGCCATGGCGGCGCGGAAGGTCGAGCTCGTGCGTGGGACAGTCCGTCTCCCTAGTCCACATTTAATAGGACTCGGGCACCGACGAGGTGGGCCAGCCACGCGGACCGGGCGGACACGCGAGGATGCCGCGTGCCATCCGTGGCCACGCAAACTGGCCCAGATTTGGGCGGGGTTTGGGTCGTCCCCGGACACCCGCGGCCATCCGGTTGGACCCATCCGGACGCGCGGGCGCGGGATGGGTCGCCGCGTTGGAGATGCCCTAAGCTTTGTGATCCACTCTATTTGCAGACACCACCTGCCTCATTTGATTTCACCTTTTTGTTGTTAAAAAGATCATTCCACCAATCAGCTATGATTGGAGTGTGTTCTTGGTCGTATTTAGTACTGCCCTTTTCCATCCGTATTAGCTATGAGTTTTGATGCCTATGCTCTGGCTGTAGATAAAAATGATTAGTGCTACTGCTTATTATTACTTTCTCATTGATTATTTTTTCTTCCAATTCTTGAAGCTGACATGTTTATGAAGTACATAGGTACATCGATTTGTTTGTTTTAGGCTTTAGTTGGTTTGTTTCAAAAGAGGCTTTTGGGCTTTTGCCTCATTTCAAAAAAAAAAAAGGCTTTTGAAGGACGGAAGTCATATGTGATTCCTGTTGGTGAATCCACTCACTTGGGACTAAGCATGGAAGCCTTAAGTGATTGCATTTGTATTTCTATGTTGCGAACAGTGGCATATGTGCTTCATTTTTTTTATGTTGCATAACAATGCAGATGGCTCAGGCAAGCAATCCTGTAACTTTGCTGAAGACTTTAAGGGTTTCGTCACCTATGTGGTCAAAAGTGGATACTGACACATGTGAACTGCTCCAGTACTACTTTGGATTATATACCGTGGTAAGTGAAAAATAAAATTGGTTCTATATCATTGACAACCACGGCTCACTATTATGGAAGTAGAGCCAGTGCAGTTTCAGTTTCAGTTAGCTTCAATTGCTTGATGTGATGTTGTTGAAATAGCTTTTGCAATGGATTTTTCTTTATTTTGCCCCTGCATGAGTTCTACATATTAGCTTCACTAAGACAAGGGTAGGTGAAACAGAAATATTGAATCAACAACTACATTTTTGCTTTGCTACTTCAGCATAGCCTTAGTGCTTCAGGAGCAGCAGCTTTGCCATCTATGTCAATTGAAATGTTCAACATGTTATCTAATCTACGATTCCTAGTTAAAATGCCAGGTGATG
This sequence comes from Lolium perenne, assembly GCF_019359855.2. Lineage (NCBI taxonomy): Eukaryota > Viridiplantae > Streptophyta > Magnoliopsida > Poales > Poaceae > Lolium > Lolium perenne. The sequence goes on from NC_067248.2 coordinate 193,978,636, forward strand.
GGTCCCACTTATGTTGATGTTGAGTTCCAGACCTTTGAGATAGCAAATGGTTTCAAGAACTGTGGTATGTGGCCAAACCTCAAAATGGACTGGGCACCCAAGAACATCTCTGAAGTTACCATAAGTATGCTGTAATTTATGTGGCTGTTGTATTGATTCTTCCATTGTGAAAACTTTTAATTATTGCTTTCACTCTGTAAAGTTATAATTTCTTATCATTGTTCAATGTGGTTTCAGTCCCAGGGCGTGTCACTACCTGCATGCCAGGCCGAGTCACTACCCGCATGCCAGGCCGAGATCTTCCTATGAGCAGCACTCAGGTATTACATGACATTCCCTTGGTTGATATCCTGTATTTTATTTTGCGAAGTTATAGTCAAAGATAGGATGTCGATTGAACAAATTTTGCTTCTATTTTTGTTTAGAATTACAATCCTGTCATAAGCCAGTAAGCAACCAGAACTCACTAAAAATCAGAATGGGGCTTCTTTGTTACATGTTTTTCATTAGAAACATTTATTCGAGTTCTAATTAGCATTGGGTTTTGCAGATTGTCTAACAGTCTTCTGCTGTTTTGCAGAGCTGTGTTCTGTTACCAGCGACAAACCCATTCCCAACAGAGTGGACAACTAATGCACAAGGCGAAGCCGTCGTCCCACACTTCCCCGATGATGTTTATCCAAGCTGTCCATCGCCTGCACCGTTTCCCACCCCCACCGGACAACAGGTTTGGTTGGGACCTGCGTGGCCTGCTTACAGATTCAAGTGATGGGAACCCTGAATATCATTAATGGCAGATGTTGTTTTTGTATTTTGCGGGAAGCCATGAGGCAGCAGACCTTAAAACCATTAACATAGAGGGCAGGAAGCCACGCGGCAGTAAACCTCAGTGAGGAAGTTGGTGGCAGTAAATCTTAAAACCATCGTCATAGAGAGAAAGCTGAGTGGCAGTTTTATTTATTTTCTATGGCGTGAGGCAGTAGAGGAACCGGCAGATTGAGATATAATTTGTGATTCAGTTAGTTGAAAATATCCAACATGATTCTTATCTGTCAAGGTATAATTCTTCTTTCATGTACTTATTTGCATGTGAAACGTGGGAGACAGCTGTTTGGGGCCCACCATGAAGCTTTTTCTTCTCTATTCCTCTGTTTCCCTTCCTCCAGCTCGTGTACGCCATGGTTTGCAGTTTGCTCCGCCCGCCACCGACCAATCCACCATGGCTCCTGCCCTCTCTGCCTAGGGCAGGGACGGATCCAGAAATTTAACTTTGGGTGTTCAAATTTTAACCATCAAAAAGCCTAAGGTGAAAAACTGAAAATAGTTCAGGCCTTCACCCTATTAAAAGATAAAATCAGCCATTGTAGCAACAATATCTCAAGAAGTAGAAAACATGCAAAAATGTAAAGAAAAATAAATAGTACAAAAACGTAATCTATCATAGCTTGAAAGCGGTCTATACAACGCTAGACGCCACCCGGCCTGGCGCGTTGCCTTTCTTCTTTTCCTCTACCTACCCCGGCGCCGATGACATCGAAGCCAGGGGGTGTCGCCTAGCTGGGTAGCTACTTGATTTGGGAAAGTTGGTCACATGTCGAAACTCTTTTACCTTTCAAGCACAGGCTGGTCGATGCTTTAACATTACTTGATCTGAATTATTGCTTTCAGCTAGATGGCAATATTGTCTACAAATAAGTGTACGTCTAGCTTTGGTCACAAATCAAACATTTACTATCCTCAAAAAAAAATCAAACATTTACAATTTAACTAACTTTATAGAAAATATTTACAATATATATATAACATCAAAGAGGTATATTACAAAACTACATCTTAAAAATTTAGTGTCATAAATGATATTATGTTTTCCTATGAAGTACACTTATTTATGGATGGGGATTATTTGCTAATTAAAGATTTGATCTCGATTTGGAGAGAATGTGTGATGCAGATGTGCTAAAAAATATACCGGAAGAGAATAAGAGATACATGAACTATGTACAGCATATACATGCAATTTTTGTGACAAAAATTTGGGTGTTCATCTGCACACCCATGACCCATTGTGGATCCGTCCATGGCCTAGGGCCCTATGCTCGAGTCCGAGCCCCTATTCCCCTCCTTCTCGGCCTCCGCCATGCACCGCGCCCGTCAAGCTCGAGCATAGAGATGGCGACCGCGTCGTCTGCCGTACCCGCATGCGCCCCTGTCTCCTCCGCCATACCCTATCCCGCCGCTTCGTCGAGCTACTCGACGGTCACTCTGCCGATCTACGCTTTCTGCAACATGGGGTGGCCAACTTTTTTGCTGCGAGGGCGGTGCATGGTGCTTCGGGCGGCAGACGGCCAAGGCGCGAGCTCTAGGTGGCGGTTCTCGTGGCTGCGCCCCAGAGTAGGACGCGGCATTTGGCGACATGTAGCTGCTACCAGCAGCGACGGGCATTGCTACCGGTGGTGGATGGTGTTGCTGCAAGCAGTGGCGGGCGATGCTACCATCGATAGGGGGCGTTGCTACCCGCAGTGGACAGCGGTGTTGGGTGGTGTTTCTGCAAGCAGTGGGTGGAGCTGCTACCAGTGCTGGTCGTCGGTGCTACATGGTGTTGGCGGCGTCGCTACAGCTAGTGGCCACGCGTTGCTACATGGAGCCGGCGAATGTTGGCCGCTTATGTTACAACTGGCGGGCTTATTGCTGCCGCGCCAGTAGCCGGTGCTACATGGAGGTGGCGGCAGATGCCGCCACCGAAAGCCGGTGCTACATGGAGGTGGCGGTCTTCTTTGCGAAGGTCGAAGCGGCTGCTGCACCGTCGGCAGCCCGGTGCTACATGGAGCTAGCGGCAATGCTGCGAAGGTCGGGCGACGCTACTGCAAAGGTCGACCGCCGATGCTAATCAACTGTTGGGCAGCACTGCTACATGGAGTTGGCAGTGATGCTGCTAGCGGTGATGCGAGGTCATGTCGCCGGAGTAAGCCGGTGAGTGCGGGAAGAAGGAAAAATGATCCTGTGCATCGCGTGTATGGGAGAGATAGGAGCGACCTGAGGGGGTCCACCTAGTAGTTTTTTTTGAACAGGGGTAGGGCCTGGAGGCCCTAGAAGCTTCATTTATAGCGGTGGGATAAAATTACATCAAGGAACATAAGAAAATATGAAATTACAACATAGTCCTTGTTTTTTTGCTAAGAGGACCTCAAAGAGAAAAGCAGAACGCGATTCGGTCCTCCTCCAGCGACGGTGCTTAACCTCGATGCCGCAGCCGTCGACCATGCCGCCGAGGACTACACCACTTGGGGCAAGGTCGTCGATGAACGCCGCGGTGAGGTTGATGAAGATCCTCCATATTGGCTCACTGGCCTGGAGGAAGAAGAGCCGCAGGAGCCGGGAGCTCCGCGGTGCGAAGGGGCCCCTTTGGACAGTTGGAGCAGCGGCGCCATGAAGCTGGTGCTTAGTTCCTTCGCCAGAAGAAGCTTCAACGATCCCCGGAGTTCAAGATCTAGCCGTCGCCGAGCTCTGGCCTCCACCATGGCGGCCAGATCCGGCAAGATCGGATCAAAATCGAGCTCCACCGAGCTTATTAGTTGGAGGTGAAGAAGAGATCTCCTCCGCTGCTATTTCCTCCGACCACCGGAGCATCACAGAGAGGAGAAACTCCGCCACTGGCCAGCCCGAGCTGCTCGCTAGCTCCGACCATACACGGCATGACTCTAGACCGGCAACCTGCCATACAAACTCGACGAAAACCTAAACTACTATATACAGAAGGCCAGCCTCCTCTCCCCCAACGCCTCCGGCCGGCAGAGCCACCGGAGAGGAGAGGGAGAGGAGTCGGTGAGGTCTCAAGGACTCTCAAGGTACTGTAGAGGGGCGAGAGGGAGAGGGGGAATGAGACGTCCACCTAGTAGATGGAAAATAGATGGGAAAGAAAGCGACGTTTCACGGCTTGTAGCTTAATCGAACGGTTTCGATCGCATCGGACGGTCGCGGACCCGGGGGATCGAAAGTTTGATCCTCAGGGGAACGCTCGCAGCACCCTTTGGCATTTGTGTTGTACCGCGCATAATTATGACTCTTTGCGACATGGTGAGGTCTCGCCATCCGTATGTGGATGACCCCTTGCGCATGGAAACCGACGAGGAGTCATTGGCGGGGCGCGGGCGTAGACATGGCCGTTACCTCTTTTTTAATAAAACGGTCAAGCCTATCTCAGCCACGAGCTACACGCGTTTCAAGCATTCCCTCAACACCGATAGCCCCTAGCCTCGTCCTCAGCCTGCTTGTCCACCCACCTACGATGTAAGTTTTCCTCATTTTCATTCTCTTTCCGGTTTCGTTCCTACATGACTAAGTGTTGATGAGATTCATTGTTTCTGAAATTGTAGCCTGAATTCGAGGCGGCCTTGAAGCTTGTTATGATGAGTATCAGCAAGCCTCAACAAGGTACGAAGCTGCATAGAGCCTACATGGTGTATGTAGAAGTAAGTTTGAATCTTTCCTTTCGCAAGTGGATGACAGAGTCTCGGTTTCCCTAGTTTGATGCTTTATTTCTGCAAAGCACGATATGTAAGCTATCTTGCGAGCACCGATGATTTCTATAGCTCGTGGATCGAGACCAGATCTAGTTCCCATGGCGGGGGAAATGCCAATCATGCCATCGAGGGAAAGTTTCGCTAGGACTTACTACGGATCCACACCGGTAAGTTCTTTGCCAAACCGCTAGTTACCGCTTTCCTTTGCCACGCAAGTTGCTAACATCTAGGGAACATGCAGGGAACGGGATGCTCCGGGAACCAGGCCTTGCCGGGTGAGCGCGAGATCACACCGGTTCATGAAGGTGGTCGGTCTCCTGGGCGTTACATTTGGTGCCTCTCCATCGAGTTCTCCTGGTTGTTCTCCCGCTCCTTCTCCAGCTGGTTCTTCTACAGCTTCTACTAGAGCGGCACCTCGGAACCGAGCTTCTCGTTTCACCAACGATGAGGGCGCATTCACCCCGTCCGGGTCCTTCGCATAGTCGGCTGACACTATGTATGCGCGCGCTAGCTACTACTATTCTGACTCAGGTTATATTTATTTGGACATGACACTCATGTGTATGTTATTATGTGCACTATGTATGCTATTGTGTGAATTATATGCTATTTTGGTTAATTTTGGTGTTGTGAAACGAAATTGAACCTGCCTGGCAAAATAAAAAAAAATTGTGGCGAGGGCTATGCCGAGGGCAAAGCCATAGGCATAGTCTCATGGCTTGACCATATGGTCAGGGCTATGCCGTCGGCGTAGCCTCATGGCCTGGGCTCCCCTCCGCGTGCCACGGGCGTTTGTATGCCGAGAGCTATGCCGTCGGCGTATGCCATCCCTCCGTTAACGGCGATGGCGCGCCGTGCACCCTGCGCCCAGGGCTCGGACGCCGAGGGTCGCACGTGACCGTTGGCGTAGGAGGCGTGCGCCGACGGCCAGCCCTACGCCGACGTTAGGAGTGTCTCTACCGAGGGAAGTGGAAGCCGAGGAGGTACGCCGAGGGCTGCCGTTGGCGTAGCCTACGGCGATGGCCAGGTGTGGCTACGCCGAGTGCAGCCGGCCATCGGCGTCTACGTGGATCCCTGTAGTGAGTGGTCGCACGCCACTGGTTCGTCCGGAAACAAAATTCAAGCGCCCGGCGACTTGAGTACTCGGTAAGACACGCCAGTGCTCACGCACGAAATAGATTTTAGGTTTGTTTTGTGTTGGAGTCAGGTTGGAAGTTGCATGCTGTGAGTATATTAGCTAGGCCGGATTGGAATCCGTGTCGTGCTAGGAGTTCATGTCCTACTGTCCTAGTAGTCCAAGTTCGTAGCGTTTGCATATATATATGTGCATATCGGGGCCAAGTTTTCGTGGGTTTCTAAAAAGCTAGTATAAAGAAAAACAGAGGGCACGTCGATCCCCTGGCCAAGTTTTCGTGAGTTTCTAAAAAGCTAGTAACTATCGTCTCTGGTATCTGAAACATCGCCGCCATACCCAGCTGATACGGCGTAGATGGTGCCTCTCCGGTCGGCGGAGAAACGCAGATCGCAGCAGGCTCTTCCGTTCGTTGCCATCTCGTGCCTATACAGCAGCTGCGATCTCGAGGACCATGCCGCCGCCGCTTCCTCCTCTGCAGACACGAAGAGGACGAAGGAGATCCTCTACGACCGCATCGTCAATTTCTATGCGGATGCTTTTAACCGGCTTCCCTGGGAGGACATGCCGGAGCTCGTCCAACTGATGAGCACGGGCGGCCTCTGCGTCGGCCTCCTCGACCCCGTCTCCAACATCATCCTGAATACGGTCTCTCTCCTCCCGCCCGGCTTCCAAGAGGCTGGCCCAAGGAAGTCCACGAGTCTGGCCAACAAGAGTACGTTTTACGATATTGCATCGAGATCCTACCTTGCTCTCATCGGTTTCTTGCTGGACTACTTCGGATGCCTCACCGAGGAGCAGGCCGGCCGCTACCTCCGCTGGGCCGACGCCGATCTCGCCCTGGCTGTCCTCCTCATCGAGTACGATCTCTACTCTGCTTCTGCTCTGACTGAGCTACTCCCCTACCCTGGATCCGGAAGAACGCAAGCAAGCCTCGAGCTCGCGGTGCGCAGAGCAGGCCACCCTGCGCCCGACAGGCTCGTGCAGCTCACCTCGTCCGTGTTCCCCTCGCAGCGGCTGGAGGCTATCAAGTCCCTTCTGGCAGGAGGCACCAACCTCACTGTAGACGACCTCTATCTGCTTCACCGCCTCATCCAACAAAGCGGCGCCACCTCCAACGTCCATATCACCTTGCTGCCACAGGAGGCCTCATTACCCGCGTTCTAGAGCAAGCTGTTGATGAAGGAGCGGTTGCCAAAGAGACCACTTGCCTTGGAGATGGCTACAAAACCACCAGAATCAAGCCAGTTGGAGACTACATCTCATCCTTGAGGTCTAGTGAAGACATGGATCACAAGAAAGAACTCTGTTGGGCCAAAGCATATGCTCTGCAAAGAAGATTTAAGGACTGCGGCGAATCTTGCGAGCACCTCCAGTCACTCAGGATGCGCATCCTGGACATTGTTCATAGCTTGTACCTTGATACGATCGCCCTGCTGCCCGGCAAAGGTGCTAACTGGCTTATCCGTGACATCCTGGTTGCTGGTCACTGCTATGGTCTGTTGAAACCGGTCGGCAACATCATTGTCAATTCCATCTGGCGCAACAGATTGTGCCCGCTCCCAGTGGCTGATTGCAGTGCACAGTATGACATCCTTGACCCGCTCTCTTTGCTCCGCACAGAAGTCCGTTCCCTAGAGGGCACTATGGAACTTGTTCGTGCCATTGCCACTCGATTCTCAACAAGGGACATGATGATTAACCTGCTTAAGAGTCGGTGTGACACCCGTGGGGTGTACGGGCAGTTTTTATTTCAGAGCCGGAGGAAAGATGTACGGTAAAAGCTGACCCCTTGTTTAGAGCGGCTGTGTCTGCCCAACACCCTCTGCCTGCTGCCCTGGCATTGTTTCACAAACAGCTGTCAAAAGACTTTGACAAGATGGAGGAGCTGAGGTCCGTGTTCAACACCACTAGTGTGTTGTCTGTTGGTGATATCGATCGTATAGCTGACCTTGTGGACGAGATAATCAAAATCACTCCAGAATTGCAACCTAGTTTGCAATCTCAGGTTCCCCAAATGCACAAGGACGCCTATAGCACAATGTTAAGAAAGCGGTCAGAATATGAGTGCCAGAGCAAGTACTTCCGGTCAAAGGTTGGAGAAATGCTAGACAAATATTCCGCTCAGCATCCATGGGTATGTTCAAAATGTCTTGTTTTCACCATTGGTTGCTACATATTCTTTTGGTTTAATATCTCCCGTTAATGCATGCCACCTTATTTGTTGTTTCAGGAAGGAAAATATATGCTAGGAGTTATCTGTGGTGTGGAGAAATGTGGTTACTTATTCACAGAATGCTACCGCGTTAATTTTATGGCTGGGAACACACACGGAAGGAACACACTCTTCTTTGCTGAATTCTGGGCTTCACATAAACCGGACGAGTCAAAACCAGATATATGTTGTCCTCTAAACCCTCCCTATACTGGTAAGCCTTCATTCCTTCCAACCAGATCATTGTGAACAAATCATTTCACTTATTATTTCATCAACTGCAGCCAGCTGCGATAATTTGGATTCTGTTTAGCGGTTTTTCTATTGATTCATAATTATCTATGGCTTTGCTGTCAACAGGTCGTTGCTTCTATAGCAAGAATTCTTCAAGGAAGATCGTGTATCCAGATTCTGCGGAGTACTATATGTGTGATGTTACTGCACATGGAATCGGTAACGTGGATGACATTAGGGATGCAGATTTTGTCTATTTTGATAGCGAGAGGGCTACCGAGTTTGTGAAGAAGGTGAACAGCTACTATGCCGAGAAGTCGTTTTGGCGTCCGACTGTCTTGGATACTGGCGCAAAGATATTTGCGTGCATTAGTTTCGACGAGTATTATCCGTGCTCTTCAGCGGCGGAGCTAGGAATAGGGTTAAGCCTGGGTGAACTCGTTTGAGCCTGGATGAACTTGGAGGCTTTTATTTTTGGTTATCCATGATCTTAGTGATTGATCATTCAAACAACCAAAAACTCATTGGATTCTTCCGGTTCTCTGTGCCCTAATGTTTCACCAAGTGCGCGTAGCTTTAATTGATGATATTATTGTTCTATGTGTGGAAACTTGATATTTAGTGATGTGCCTATCTGTTGTTACTGTTATTGTTTGTCACTAGAACTACTGAACAATTTCGAACACATGTTGATTGATCATATGCATGCCCTAGTTTACTTGTGCCAATTGATAAATTTCGCACTGATCCTAAAACAGAGAGTAGTAGTTGGAGTATTCCACGCAGCGATCATTGCCCATATATATCAGTGAACCAAAATCAAAACCAAAACAAAAGAAGCAACTCTTCTGCTATCCTGCTTGCCTTTTACAGGTCAAAACATGACTAAAGAATGTGAATGTCCTAGTCTTCAAAAAAATTAGAACTAATCGACAACATCTCTGTAATCATTCATCATTCACTAAGAAAATGGGTTTTAAATTTATTGTATCACCACTGCATCGTCACACTTGGGGATGAGGGTGATAGTTCCAAAGTTTAATCTACCCACATCCAGATTCCCAATAATGAAATCAACAAATAATCTTTCAAAGGGAATTTGATATCATCCCAGAAGATTCACCCCCGTGGGCTCTTATTCTGGTATTCTTACTGCTTCGGTGCCTCAACGTTGCAAAAAAGGCCCATTTTAAAATCCAAAATACAGATAACAATGCCTGTTATTTTTTTTCTACAATCAACCCCCTACAGTACAGATACAACGAAACTGAAGAAGAAGCAAGGTCAAGAAGGACACAACCCCGAAAGTTCAAGTTATGGGCTTATGGCTCCAAATTTATTCCAGACTAGTGGTTGGGGCACCCCATGTGGCGCCTCCTGACCGGTCAGGTGCATGCCAATCAGGCTCCTGATGGCATTTGTCATAAAACATACATAGCTGGAATGGTAGTAACACCTTAGGTGTACATTGATCGAGTATTCAGCAGGTAATGAATTAGAGCTTAACCACAATTATCTTGAACAGGTGTTGGTGTAGCTACAAACGAAAGATCAATGTATGAAGTAAAATACACCCGGAAAAAGTAGCTGTAGATTGATTATGGCTCAACAGAGATATGCTGGAATATCATGCTGAACAAGACAGTCTACTGAACTCTAATGCAACATCGCCTTTATGTGTGAGGATCAGGCTCTTCACTTGCAGATTCAACTGACTCAGACTTTGCCTTTTTCTTTGAAGTGGAAAAATGTATCACTCACGATCATAAGAAGCTTTTCTACAAAGTGTCGATCTGTCAAATCAAATAGTACAAAAATACAGATTAGAGGCTGAGTTTGTGTGTTCCAGCAGGAGATAAAAAATGGGGGTAAATGCCTGATTATCACTTGAAAAAATGTTGTAAAGACTGGCAATAATATCTTACAGGGAAAGTGAACACCTGTCAAGCACCATAATTTACCATAACACATTTAACCTGTATAGCATCCAATAAAAACATATCTGAATAATTGTCTAACAGCATACTTCAATGGAAAATGCACCAAAAACAAATATTACAAAAAAGGTGTACTATCTTGAGAGCTATTATCCCTTCCTATCTTTCCATATGAACAAACTATGGTAATAAGTAATGTCTTATAATTAAGACTTCTAAGCTACTCGGCAAAATCATTTCTGTCACCAACAAAGAAATCGAGATGATCCTGACCGATGAAGAGCTGAGATGTAGCTCTGACCTTACTGAGGCATCCCTTCTGGCGTTGCTTCTATCATCGCGCATGCATGTCAAGGCACCCTACCCTCAAAGAAATCGAGACGGTCCTCACCAATGTTCATATGGCATTAAACAGATTGGAAATGAGAAAACACACGCTGCTGGCTCCTGTCATCGGCCGTAGCTCCAGGTCAGCTGAAAACAATGATATAAAAGATGTGACTGTTCAGAAAACTCTGAGCTCGAAACTCAGTGCATTTACTGAAATCAGAACTCCAAAGAAAATAGCAAATACAAATAAAAGTATACGGAAGCTCCAAATCTACCCTCAAAAAAGGACACCACAATAGGTAATGAAGTTAAGGATCATTCTTTAGCAGCAGATCAGCAAGAGTGCAATACCACAGAAGATCACAAAATTCAACCACAGCTCCTTCAACTCCTAACTCCTAAGCTCGAGGACACACAAATGCTTCTATAAAAGCTTCAGACCACCAGTAACATCACAAACTCTGTCAGCCAGCAAATCTAGTTAACCACAAGTACTCCCTCCGATCCATATTACTTGATGTTAAAGTGGATGTATCTACAACTAAAATGTGTCTAGATACATCTATATTAGCATCAAGAAATATGAATCGAAGAGAGTACTAAATTCCATCAAAAAGCACAAGTGCCGAGGGCTGAAAAAACATGATACCCTATGAAGTGAGGGGACAGAGCAAAGCTATTGCAGTAAATTTATTAGAATTTATGTGCACGGAAGATACCTCTTGGAAGTGAACGTGAAATTTGTGCAGTTCCATTCAACTACTTTGCATCTATGTCCTTGTTGGCCAACATAAATATAAGCATGCATAATGTATTTCTCGATGAGAAATGTTACCGAAACACCATTCTTGTTGAAACAACTAAGCATATCATCGTCCATAAATCCCTGAAAAACACAATGACAAGAGTCAGTGGCATATATACATTTAGAAAACCAATGTAGGCATAATTTCTCATGAGTAGTATATAGTATCCATTGATTATCAATCTTTCATGAGTAGTATACAATTCCTGGAGGATCAGACAGGTTAGCGATGAACATGAAAGCTTCAATCTCTTCAGTAATACATATAATATCCATATTGTTGATCAATCGTATACCCTTGGATTCATGTGTAACCCTAGATATTATTGGAAGCCATTTCGTAATGGTTTCGACAACTTCAGGTCACCTCGAAAAGAACAAAAAGTAAGACTTTGACCAGTATAAAAGGTTCAGGGTGGTAGGTTCGCCAAAGATGCATAAATTTACTCAACCGTGGGAAGCAAATAGAGAAACCAGTGCACCATTTGACCAAACTATTCCTTGAATCAAGACGCTTGAACTTTTTTTTTTTGAAACGAGTAGAGGCTTGAACATTAAAAACTAAGAAGAGAACATTACGAAAGATTTACACCGGTAAGGCGGTAAGGGTAGAACTCCAATATCAAGAGAAGTGGGCGAGGTTACCTTCCGCTCCTCTTCACAGCGCCTTGTGCCAGTATTGACCGGGGCGCCTGAACAACGGACGACATGGCATAAGAGCATCTCAGGATGACAGGCGCAAAAAACGGCTCCGGCAGCTATAATAACCGTCGGTTTTGGGCGCGGAGGCAAAAAAAAAAAGTGCTCCAGCAGAAGCTGTAAAATAGAACGAGCGCAAAAAAATTTAGCGCGGGCGCTGAAAAGCGGTATCGTGGGCTGTGTACAGCTCCTGATCCAGCGCGCAAAAAAAACTCGCTCGCGCGAAAATCCCAACTACCGCTGAAACTTCCTTCTCTGGGGCAGGGAGGTGAGGGTCGGAGGCGGGATGGGCAATTGGGGCGCGGCCTCCGCGGCGCTCGTTGCCGCCGCTGCGCCGTCCTCGGCGGAGGGTCGCCGGTGAGCCGCTCATGGGGAAGATAGGGGCTTGCGGGGTCAGGCAGGGCGGTCCTGCAGCAGGCGACGCGCGGGGTATCCGGCCGCAGGCTCGGCGGAGCAGGGAGACGCGCCTCGCCGGAGCAAGGGCGGGACACGGGGAAGTCGGCCGCAGGCCTCGTCAAAGCAGGGAGATGCGCGGGGCAGCCGGCCGCGGGCTCGGTGGAGCAGGGCGACACGCCTCGCTAGAGAAGGGAGCCGGCCACTTTGAGGGACGCGGCGCCGGAGCAAGGGCGGAACACGGGAAAGCCGGCTGCAGGGCTCGTCGGAGCAGGGAGATACGCGGGGTCAGAGCAGGCATCCTCGTCAATTGATGGATTCCCAGTTAGTCGAACCCTGTCGTCAAATCGTCAATTGATGGATTCCCGATGGATTGCAATCTCTTCTCTTTTTAATCGGACATAGATGTCCAGTGCTGCTGCGAAGGACCTGTTTGACCTTTTTGTTTTACGTATGTTGAAATTTAGTTTTGTAGCCTCTTTGATCCTGTTTGTTGTATGAATGTTGAAGAAACTTATTTGTGGAGTTCTATTTTACAGCCTCTGGTGAAAGGTTGTTTTTTGGTTTCGCGGTTGCGCTGGCGAAGCTCGCGTCGCCGCCGCGCGCTATATCTGGATCGAGTGCGCTGCAAACAACTTTTACAGCACCAAATTTTAGAGCCTCTGTTGGAGATGCTCTCTGGGAGAGCTGATTTTCGGGAGCACTTCCTATAAATAGAAAAAATGCCTCTAAAAATACTATTTTTAGAGGCACTTCTATGAATGCCTCTATATATTTTTAGAGGCACTTTGGCATAGTGCGGTAGTGCCTCTAAATATCTTTAGACGCACTTTGCCATAGTGCCTCTAAATATATTTAGACGCACATTGCCATAGTGCCTCTAAATATAGCATATGTTTTTTAGCCGCACTTTAAAAATGGCTATAGCCAATTATAATGGCAGTTATGCATTTTAGTAGTACATTTACATCCTACGCAGTAGCAATTCACACAGTAAGTGTAACAGCAATTGACATAAGATATTCAAACTAAGAATTGTAACTGCATTTTCACATAAGTTGTTCATACAAGTATTCAGCACCATCAATAAAGATCCATCAATGAGTCCGTAAGCTTCAGGGCTTTGAGAGCTAACACTCCTTGACTAGACCTAGATGGGTCATACACGATGCACACGCACCTTTGAGAGCTAACACTCCTTGACTAGACCTAGATGGGTCATACACGATGCACACGCACCTCCGGATGTTTTCCTGTGAGATGTAAATGTTATACCAACATGGAAAATAAAAGACCACATATATATAAAAAAGCATGATGATCTTGGAACCTAGTCAAACACAAGTATAAACCTGATACTGGAGAATTGTTCATGTGAAAACTCAGATTTCACAAGCATGAAGCTCACACTAAAATTCAAGCACGTGAACTTGTTTAACCATACAATTGCATTGGTTTTCGTTCTTGTGAAGTATTTGGAACTTGAAAACAAATCCTGATATCTGTTAAAAATTTAGAGCCTACTTAAAATTCAATTAAACCTGAAACCCAAACTTCATACTTGTAAAAAGTTACTTACACAGTTTACTTTTTTTTCACAGGACATGATTATCAGATTACTTGTGAAAAGTTACAGTGTTTACTTTTTGTCAAAGCACATGATTATCAGATTATACCACTGATGTGGGCATGGTGGAAATTAACTTGGAATAGTGTGCTGATTAGAAGGTGGCATTCTGCTAAAGAATCAGGGCTGGGGAGAGTTAGTCCAATATTTGGGAACACTAAAATGCAGCTATCTTCCTCAACAGCAAAAATGCAGCTTGTTTCTTTTGCCTTACCTGATAGTTCATGAATGTTTTAATCAGCTCGACAGTTTGAAAAGAACCAAGCAAGCAAGACTGGTACCTGTAAGCATAGGTACAAGCAAAAGCAGTATAAATGTATGCACATCAGCTTATTACATTGATGTATTAAATCAATGTAGCAGTATAACATGAATAGCAGTAGAAGGCTAGAAGCCGCAGCATAGCGGCAACACAATAGGAAACCTCGAAAATGTTGGTTAGGCAATAGCAGCATCATACTCGTGTAGACCAAGATGAAATATGGGTTGACAAGCACCATGACTCACAAACTCTTAATCATATCAGTGTTTTCAACAAGACTTGTAATCTGTAACCATGGGAACTATTATATCAAACCGCTTGAATTACACTCGGATTTCCCTAGTAAACATCCAGGAGTCTAGGATCAAATTAACAGAAGTATGAGCTTGGATGTTGGTCCCCATAACAAACAAATCTAGCAACCTCCCATATACTAGTGTTTCAGAAAGATGAATAAATGAAATGAAATCAATTTGAAAAGAAAAATCTAGTTAAGAACTTTGAAATCTAATGTATGCCCAACACTATTTCGTTCTCAATACCAACAGCAGTACCATACTGCATTAGTAAGTGCTATCGCAATTATGTTTGGCTGCAATATTTCCCGCAATTATGTTTGGCTGCAATATTTCCCGCAATTATGTTTGGTTGCATCCTACAGGCCTACAATGCCATCAATATACAGAAAAACAACAACACACATCATACAGATTGTCAATTAAAAACAATGCGAAAAAACAACAACACACATCATACAGATTGTCAATTAAAAACAATGAAACCATCGCATTCAGCAAGTATGTCAGTGCACTATACTCAACAGTTGTTCAGCCATGCAAGATGAAGGAACATAAATAAATGAAAATATGTGAATTTGTCAATACCCACGACAAATATCAACATGACACTAACTATTCCATAATGAACTGAATATGATTATGAATTCGGATGGAATAGCTACACATACCATCAAACAGTGTTATTGTCAACATTAACCTCCCTCAGGCACCTCATCATTACAAGCTGATAGTTTGCACCATCTGCATCTGCTTCCTCGTCATCCTCTCTTGTCGGTAGTGATAAAGGTAGGTTTTACTTTCCTATAAAAACAGCTAAATCACAAATATCCTGGAAGTAACACTGCCAACAATGACAAAAACTCAAAGGGAAAGGGAAACAGTTGGTCACTTCCAGAACACTACCAACATCCAAACCAAGCAGTTGACCTGTAGTAGTACAGAGAGGAATGAATTACAGAGACTAGAATCACTTAAGAATACAGTGAATATGTTTGAGAAACTACATGTTTCTTTCTTGTTTTACAGTGTAAACAAAAGAACAACAGTAGTTTACTGTAGATATATTTGAGAATCGTGGAACAAGTTCTTCCACTCTAGATATCTTCCCAGACTTTAGGAAAGAAAATAAATGAGGAATAAGTTATGAGATAGATTGGTTTCATAAGGGTGAATAATGCCGCTGACAGTTTGCTACAAAGCGAGCCATTCACTCACAACTTAAACTTGGAGATAAGCAACATGCAACGGTGATCCCAGCCCTTAAAACACATTCCAACCTAGCTATTTCCGCAAATCAGTAGTTTACTGTATAAGCTAAATGGGGCAAAGAACATCATGTAACACACACACAACATTAATTTAGCAAAGCTTGTAGCATAATTTCAGTTTCATTAAAGGTGCTAAGTACCACAGTCAGGAAATAGAGTAGGATCTACCATACAGCAAGGCAACATTCCATATACAGTATTGATGGCAGATTGCCGTTAAACAATATTCCTTTGTTGCATTATTGACAATGGAGTGTAGATATGCAATAGAATGAACTAAGATACATCAGATAAATTGTATGGTATGGTAATTAACAAGCGGGAAATCACAATGTAAATGAATTATTGCATGCAAAAACCATATTTTAAGTTGGTGGCAGCTAAAAATACTTATAGGCATAGGTTGCTCACCCATTCAAGCCTCCGAACAGTGTACTCTGTTAAACAAAATTGTGAGGCAAAGAAGCTCTACAATGTTTATCGCTATGTTGTGTGCAACAGGGAGGGAGTCTCTCCTTCACTGTTTCTGGAAAAAACGTGGGAGTTAGTCAGTGATCTGACTAAATCACAGTTTCGCCAACATCACAGAGCCTTGTCAAACTAGCTGCTAGGTTGGTCCACCAGCATGGGCAAAAGTAAGCTGGCGCTGACGCTTATGACTACAAACAAATATGCTATGTCTAGTTTACCACCCAGGACAATTAATTTGGGCCAGAGGGAGAACGTTTATGTACCATAGCCATTCCCAATCAAACTATTCTGCAGGAACAGATACATGAATTTGTCTCTTACCTCATACCTGTGCCACACTAAGAAAATATCTACACAGATATCACAATTCTTCAGAATACAGGATCCTGGTGAACCGAAAAAGAGAATAATATTATGAAAGCCAACTTCCCATTTTAATCCATCAGCCATCAGCTGAACTACTAAATGAAAGAAGACTTGCTAATGGTTACAAGAAGGTCACCATTGTGAACATCATATGGGCCTGCTTGACCTTGTCTAAGCACTTTGCCTGTATCCTCATTACATCTACCTGCACGGACATAATGAAGTCCAAGAAGATTTAGTAATACAAAAACAGCAGCCTGTAGGTACCAGCAATGTCAACAATTTGAAACCTACCAGGCACAATATCAAGGCTGACTGTTTTTGTTTGTGGCACAACTTTCTTTCTCTATCACGACTTGCAGAAATCCTAGCAAAATAAAACACTTCAATTGCCAGCTCATAACAAGTCATCTGAAAAATAGGCATTGCACAAAACAGATGAGCATAACTACAAATCTGAAGTCCATATCATATTTTCCACATAAGAGCTATAAAAGTGTATACATCTCAAATTCTCAATCTTATCTGGCATCAAGACAACTGGCCTAAGATCCGGTCAGTAAATACCCATATCCCAAGTCAAAGGACCATTCCTTAGTGGCGGGATATACACAGTCCTACACTAACAGTATTCTGAACACTTGGATGCAAATTGTCCATGCCTAATAGGCATTTTGACAAGGACGCGACTAGATAGCATCCGGATGCCCATCCGTCCATCCCAGCACTCGGTCGAAAAAGGAAACTGCCAGCCCCACCGCGCGTAACTATTTCGGGAAGCGAGAGACATCCTCACGCGGGAAGAGATAGCTCAACCTAATCTTGCGCGGGAAATGACTACCACCGCACCCACTTCTCCTTCGCCATCCCTCGTCCCAGCTAGTCAGCTACTTGCTCTGCAAGTGGACGTGGATCCCAGAGTTTGACTGAACTGCAACTTCTGTAGATCCCGAAAAAAAAGCTCGTTTTTTGAAGGAAACCTCTCATCTCCTCCCCTCACTTTCTCCAGCAACCCTGCCCCCAAATCTAGGTTGCTATGATGTAGATGCCTTGAGGAACAACAAATTATCATGTACGAAAACCTAGAAAAAACATTTCAGGGAAGATACTGGACTTTTTTTTAACCAGGAAAGACTCTATGGCCAAATTAAGGTTTGCTCTGCCAGCCATCAGAGTTCTTCCACATGGTAAAACCACTAGTATTGAATAATTTGCTCAACAGAAACTGAGTTATCTTAGCCTAACATACGTGGGAAAACAAAAGCCTCAACATTGCATACAAAAAAGTAGGATTCAGTATACTACTTTAGGGCATCTGGTTGTAACTCAAAAAGTAAACCAACTTGAAAAAATAAAAAAATAATCTCAATGAAACCAGTATACAACATACCTATCTTTCTTACAACATGACAATGAAATTAAAACAAGTAGTTGATGGAGAAGATGTGGGCAGCAACTTGCTAATGTTTTTCAGTACCCAACTTAAGCATGATAAGCAAAAACTAAACAATGCTCGGTACATAACTTAGTTATATGCAATAACATACTTTTCCATATTCATTGCTAGAGGTATGAAAAATAATTCTAATGAACATTTTCATGTTTCAGATGTCAGAACATGGTTGGCGAATCCCGAGAGCCAATGTTAATTGACCGAGGAGCAGTGGATGGTGGTTAGTGGCAGAGGGACGCAACACCATGGACAACCACACGCTGCAGTCAACCAAAGCAATCCCACAACTAAATTCCCTTCTAAATTAACAACATGCACTAACTTGGAAGAAGGAAATGCTGACGGAGCTGGCATGCACAAAGAAAGTTGCATCCGGTCTAGAGGAACCGTTTCTCGGGATGCGGTTCGACACTATTGAAAGTGAAGAGCCCATTATAATGTGTAGGCTGCAAAGGTAGGATTCTCCATCAAGTCACATACATAAAAAAGAAAAGCTCATACATATAAATTCGAGAAGCAACAGTTTGTGCAACAAGTTCCGCAGACCAAAGGCAGGAAGAAATTCAGCAAGATACGATGTGACTGTTTTGGAAAATGTTAGCCCTGTTAGCTAGGTGACAACAATGGAGAAGAAGAAATCCAACTTACTTAAAACAACAATCAACTTATTTATGTTGCGTAAATTGAAAAAGTTAAGAAACGAAGGTACCCTGTAAAAACCTGCCTAGAAGTTTTATGAAGCTAGTTTGCAAGTTATTGTGGTTTAGACACCAACTTAGTAATACGTGGTTAACCAACTTTGCGGAACCAAAATGCTGGGACTGCTTAATGTTAAAGTAGTAAGGAAAATCAACTTAATTACTTTGACTATCCAACTTTAGTATGAAGACAAATCCAATTTACTTAAACCAGTAATCAAACTTATTTATGTTGCTTAATGGGAAAAAATAAGAAAGCAAGGAAGATTGTAAATACCTATCGAGATATTTTTCAAGCTAATTTGCAAGTTATTGTGGTTTAGAGACCAACTTAGTAAATTTTGGTGAAGCAACTTTAGGATACCCAAAAGAGATGGGACTACCAAATGAAAACAACTTAGTTACTTTCTTTATGCAACTTTAGTATGAAGGCATGTCAACTTACTTAAACCCAAAAATGTTGAAACATAACTAGAATTCTAGCTTGACTGTAAAAACATAACTACAAAATCTTGGAAGCTATTATGGGAGTTAGGTTGGTTTAGAGACCAAGTTAGTAAAATGAGGTTAAGCAACTTCGGCGTAACAAAAAAATGCTGGGACTATAAACCAAGTTAAAGATGGGACTACTAGATGAAAACAAACTTAATCACTTTCACCATCCAACTCTGAAGTACGAATTCAAATTTAACTTACTCAAAACCAGTAACTTATTTATGTTGATTACTTTCACCATCCAACTCTAGTATGAATTCAAACTTAACTTACTTAAAACCAGCAACTTATTTATGTTGCTTAACGGAGAAAAGAAAACCTAGCTATATTGCATAAACATAGCTAGAATTTTCTGAAGATAGTATGCAAGCTAGGTTCGTTTAGATACCAACTTAGTAAAAAAATGAGTTTAAGTAACTTAGTTTCAAGAAAAAATTGAAGTTGTTTGGAAGAATCAACTTAGGTCATGACAGTATGTAACTTAGCTGTTATTTAAAAAGCAACTTACATCATGATAGGAAACAACCAATAACCATAACTACAATGACCTTAGTTAGGCTAATCAACTTAGTTCTATGCTGAAAGCAACATAACTACAATGACAAGACAACTTAATTGGGAAAACAGGCAGTGAATCAAAGAAAAATAATTTCGCGCTGCAAAATCAGAATCCAACTTAGGCTAATCTGGCTAATCAACTTATTTCTATGCTGAAAGCAACTCAACTATGGTGACAAGACAACTTATAAATAACACTATATAATGATATATTTCTCCCTCAGCACATAACAACACAGTAATAGTAAGAATTACAATAGCTGCAGAATGACTAACAATACAAAAAAGAGTGAAAGAGCAAGAATAAAACAACTTGGTTAGATGTTCCGACAACACCAAATGCGCACCTGCACTTATACAAATACGCCTGGCGTTAAAGCAGGTCGCAACTCCATGATAGGGCAGTAGATCAAGCCAGGGGAGGCAGGTTCGGATTGCTTCATCACACAAGCATTAGGCACATTTATTTCTCTGCATCGAAAAATCTTCATGGTTATGCATCTCCCTGGTTTAACCATCCCAAGATGGCCAGAACACATAACAACACTAACCCTATGAAGTATCACTAAATCATCTAAACCAAGTGTGCCGTTTTAAGTAGATCAATGACACTAGCACAACAACTCAACAAGGTGCTAAATGTTAGGCATCCAGACTATCAGGCCCTGGAAATAATTCAACGAACACCTAGTGCACGCCCAAATATATTGCAATACACAACCAAATTACTCTCTAGAGACATGGCAGAAGGTCTTCTGGCGAGTGCAAACTCTTTAGAGACTTGATGTGCCAGCCTGAATGGGTGTTGTTGGTGACCAAGGTGTCGTCTCGGCAACCTACAGACGTTAGGCACTGAGGCCACTGCCAGTCCAGGCCAACATCAGCACCACACCGCTATACAACCAAGGCAGCGCAGGCAACCAGGGGAGGCCGAGGCAGAATGGTCGATCTGGGGCTCGAGGTTGAAGGAGAGATCTTCGGGGTGGAGTAGTAGGAGCACCAGAGGTCGAGTTCTACGGAGAGGAGCTCGAGGGCGTCGAGGATGCGGCCGGATGCGCTGGTGCGGGGACCAATGGAGGCACCTCGAACTGATGCGGGCAGCAACGCGGGGCGGGCCTAGCAGGTGTGGTGCTAGGCCATCGGCATGGAACTGGTGGAGGCACCTCTGTCAAGGCGACGCAGGTGAGTGGCGGACGCCAGAGCCGCGGGGCTAGGGTTAGCCATGGCGTCGCGCTTGGGGGCAGAGCGGGCATGGCGCTGGTGGCGATTCGGTGGGGGCGGGGGGTGCCGCGCCGGCGTACGACAGAGGCAGGAGCTGGCGGCGGCACCCGGATCAGGGGCTGGCGGCAGCGGGATCGTGGGGAAGAAAATGGGGACATTAACACTTTAACAGCCTGTTTGGTTGGAGGGAATTGGGCATAGGGAATGGGAGTTTGGTTGGAGGGAATTGGGCATCTCCAACGGTGAGAACCAAACCGCGCCCGCGCGTCCGGATGGGTCGGCGGACAAAACGCGGCACGCGTGCGGATCCATCGTCACAAAACGGATGGCCGCGGCGTCGGGACGACCTATACCCGGCACAAATCTGGGACATGTTTGCATGGCCGCATGACGCCGAATGCTGGTCGCTCGCGTCCACCCTTTGTTCGCCACAGCCACTTTGTCTGTCTCCCAAAACGAAAACACTCCACTCCGGTCCCAAAACCTAGAGATGGCCGACCACACCGGCGCCGCCCGACACCGCCACCATAGGAGACGATGCACAGCTCGAGTACGTTTCCGCTCCTATCTTGTCGGAGGCTCCTGAACCGGACGCTTCCGGTGGTCGTGGAGCCGGGCGGCGACGAAGAAGGCGAAGCTTCGACCTCACGCGGAGCGAGGAAGATCGAGAGCAAGAAGCGGGCGGCCGCCGCGGGCGCTCGAGCAACGCGGAAGAGGGATGTCGGCTGCGCGGAGGAGCGGCGACGGGCGACGGAGCACTCCTCCAACTCAAGACGGAGGCGAAGGCGGCGAACGTCATGCAAGAGCATGCCATGCTCTTTACGGCCACGCGCGCTCGCTCGGCACTTGATCCTCCCGGCACGCAAGCACGGCCTCGGGGAGGAGCTCGGCCTCGTCCGTCACCCGGCCCCTTCCTCCAAGGTCGACATCCCTGCCGACTGCCCCGTTTGGGTACACGCCCGTCCCGCAGGAATTGGGGGTGCAGTCGGCGCGGTACGCGTACCCGTCACGGGATGGGTCACCGGAGGTGGGCGAGTCCTTCACGGGGCCGTCTCCTTCGTCCATTGACCTGAACCGTGCGCCGGCGAACTCCAAAGGCCCCAAGCACATGGGATCGACAACGATGGCGGAGCACGCAACTGCTCGACGATTTGTCGGCGAGCGCGCGCCACCTCCGTCTGCAGCCCTTCGTCCTACACGCAGGCAATGCGACCACCATGCCCTATGCTTCAACCGAGCGAGCTCCCCAGCCACCTCCCATTGACACACAAAGCATGACAGCGGTGGCCTGTCCCGCAAAGCATTAACATCGACGACGCAGCCGTTGTTCGGTCAGGAGCTCACGCAAGCCGCAGCTGCACAAGCTGGAGGTCGCCGTGTAAGCAAAAGAACCACCAACTACACGGAGAAGGAGGACAAGGTGCTCGTCGATGGATGGTTGACCATCGGGCAAGATGCATTGACGGGTGCCGAGCAGAAGGGGACCGCATTCTGGCGCCGGATCTATGATTACTTCCATGAACATTGCAAATACGGGCAGGAGCCATTTGAGAGCGACCGCAGCGAGATATCGCTCCAAAAGAGGTGGGGAGCAATTCAAACAGAATGCAACAAGTTTCAGGCGGCGTATGAACACGTGAAGCGGATCCCCGTTAGTGGCATGGGTGTGAAGGACTTGGTATGTGATGTCTACTCACGCTTCTTTTCCTGTAGACAGGTGTTGGGCCTCCAAGAGCGAGAGGTTTGTAGAAACGGCAGCAAGTTTTCCCTTAAGTGGATCACCCAAGGTTTATCGAACTCGGGGAGGAAGAGGTCAAAGATATCCCTCTCAAGCAACCACTGCAATCACGATACAAGAAGTCTCTTGTGTCCCCAACACACCTAATACACTTGCCAGATGTATAGGTGCACTAGTTCGGCGAAGAGATAGTGAAATACAAGTGGTATGAATGAATATGAGTGGTAATAGCAATCTGAATAAAAGATGGCAGCAAGCAAACATGCAACAGAACAATAAATAAATGGAGATTCGATGTTTGGAAACAAGGCCTAGGGATCCTACTTTCACTAGTGGACACTCTCAACAATGATCACATAATAATACCACTCTACACTCTCTTGTTGGATGACAAACACCATTAATTGTGTAGGGCTACAAGAGCACCTCAATGCCGGAGTTAACAAGCTCCACAACATTCGATGTTCATATTTAAATAACCTTAGAGTGCATGATAGACCAACGCAATTATACACAGTACTAACATAGCATGCACACTGTCAACAGCTATGAAAGGGGAATAGATCACATCAATACTATCATAGTAATAGTTAACTTCATAATCTACAAGAGATCACAATCATAGCATATACCAAGTACTTCATGATGCACACACTGTCAACATTACATCATGGAGGAGGAATAGTCTACTTTAATAACATCACTAGAGTAGCACATAGATGATATTCAACTAGATCACAAAGAGAGAGATGAACCACATAGCTACAGTGAGCCCTCAGCCCCGGGGTGAATTACTCCCTCCTCATCATGGAGACAGCGATGGCGGTGAAGATGGCGGTGGAGATGGCTTAGGGGGCAATTCCCCATCCGGCGAGTCTTGCAACGAGACTTGTCCCCGAATTGGAGTTTCGCGATGGCGGCGGCGTCCCTGGAGTCTTTCTGGAGTTTCGTCAATCGGTGTCGAAGATTTAGGTCAGGAGGCAACTTATAGGCGAAGAGGCGGAGTCGGAAGAGTCCCGAGCGGCCCACCCCATAGGGCGGGGTGACCACCCCTCTGGCCGCGCCGGCCTATTGTGAGGAGGCCACAGGCCTCCTCCTGGCTTGCCCTTCTCGGCTCCGTGAGTCTTCAGGCGAAATAGAATTTCTGTGATTTTTCGGATTTTTCCGAGCACTTTGGTTTTTGGGCCTTTTGCGCAATAAACGAGACATAATAAACAGAAACTGGCACGCATCTTGTTAATAGGTTAGTCCAATAAATGCCATAATATGCTATAAAGTGCAAGCAAAATATGTAGGTATTGTCATAAAACAAGCATGGAACATCAGAAATTATAGATACGTTGGAGACGTATCAGCATCCCCAAGCTTAGTTCCTACTCGTCCTCGAGTAGGTAAACGATAAAAGATAATTTCTGAAGTGACATGCTACCAACATAATCTTGATCATACTATTGTAAAGCATATGAGATGAATGAAGTGATTCAAAGCAATGATAAAGACAATGATTAAACAACTCTGAATCATATAGCAAAGACTTTTCATGAATAGTACTTTCAAGACAAGCATCAATAAGTCTTGCATAAGAGTTAACTCATGAAGCAATAGATTCATAGTAAAGGCATTGAAGCAACACAAAGGAAGATTAAGTTTCAGCGGTTGCTTTCAAATTGTAACATGTATATCTCATGGATATTGTCAACATAAAGTAATATAATAAGTGCAATAAGCAAGTATGTAAGAATCAATGCACAGTTAACACAAGTGTTTGCTTCTAAGATAGAAGGAAGTAGGAAAACTGACTCAACATTAAAGTAAAAGAATGGCCCTTCGAAGAGGGAAGCATGGATTGCTATATTTGTGCTAGAGCTTTTATTTTGAAAACATAAAGAGAGCATAAAAGTAAAGTTTTGAGAGGCGTTTGTTGTTGTCAACGAATGGTAGTGGGCACTCTAACCCCTTGCCGATGCAGAGACTTTCAAAGAGCGGCTCCCATGAAAGATTTTTGTTTTTGGGTGGCACTCCTTCCAACCTTTACTTTCACAAACCATGGCTAACCGAATCCTCGGGTGCCTGCCAACAATCTCATACCATGAAGGAGTGCCTTTTATTTTAGTTTTATTTAGATGACACTCCTCCCCACCTTTGCTTTCTCAAGCCATGGCTAACCGAATCCTCGGGTACCGTCCAACAATCACATACCATGGAGGAGTGTCTATTTGTAAAATTATGAAAGTTAATTAATTTGGGACTGGGAACCCCATTGCCGACTCTTTTTGCAAAATTATTGGATAAGCGGATGAAGCCACTAGTCCATTGGTGAAAGTTGCCCAACAAGATTGAAAGATAAACACCACATACTTCCTCATGAGCTATAAAACATTGACACAAATAAGAGGTAATAACTTTTTAATTGTTTAAAGGTAGCACTCAAGCAATTTACTTTGGAATGGCAGAGAAATACCATGTAGTAGGTAGGTATGGTGGACACAAATGGCATAGTTTTTGGCTCAAGGATTTTGGATGCACGAGAAGTAATCCCTCTCAATACAAGGCTTAGGCTAGCAAGGTTATTTGAAGCAAACACAAGTATGAACCGGTATAGCAAAACTTACATAAGAACATATTGCAAGCATTATAAGACTCTACACTGTCTTTCTTGTTGTTCAAACACCTTTACCAGAAAATATCTAGACCTTAGAGAGACCAATCATGCAAACCAAATTTTAGCAAGCTCTATGTATTTCTTAACTAATAGGTGCAAAGTATATGATGCAAGAGCTTAATCATGAGCACAACAATTGCCAAGTATCACATTGTTCAAGACATTATACCAATTACCACATGTAGCATTTCCCGTTTCCAACCATATAACAATTAACGAAGCAGTTTCAACCTTCGCCATGAACATTAAGAATAAAGCTAAGAACACATGTGTTCATATGAACCAGCAGAGCGTGTCTCTCTCCCACACAATGAATGCTAGGACCCAATTTATTCAAACAAAAGCAAAAACAAAAGCAAACAGACGCTCCAAGTAAAGCACATAAGATGTGACGGAATAAAAATATAGTTTCACTAGAGGTGACCTGATAATTTGTCGATGAAGAAGGGGATGCCTTGGGAATCCCCAAGCTTAGACGCTTGAGTCTTCTTGAAATATGCAGGGATGAACCACAGGGGCATCCCCAAGGTTAGAGCTTTCACTCTTCTTGATCATATTGTATCATCCTCCTCTATTGACCCTTGAAAACTTCCTCCAGACCAAACTCAAAACAAACTCATTAGAGGGTTAGTGCATAATCAAAAACTCACATGTTCAGAGGTGACACACTCATTCTTAACACTTCTGGACATTGCTCAAAGCTACTGGAAGTCAATGGAACAAAGAAATCCATCCAACATAGCAAAAGAAGCAATGCGAAATAAAAGGCAGAATCTGTCAAAACAGAACAGTCCGTAAAGACGAATTTTTTAGAGGCACCAGACTTGCTCAGATGAAAATGCTCAAATTGAATGAAAGTTGCGTACATATCTGAGGATCACTCACGTAAATTGGCAGATTTTTCTGAGTTACCTACAGAGAACCCTGCCCAAATTCGTGACAGACAGAAATCTATTTCTGCGCAGTAATCCAAATCTAGTATCAACCTTGCTATCAAAGACTTTACTTGGCACAACAATGCAATAAAATAAAGATAAGGAGAGGTTGCTACAGTAGTAACAACTTCCAAGACTCAAATATAAAACAAAGTTACTGTAGTAAAACAAAAACATGGGTTATCTCCCAAGAAGTGCTTTCTTTATAGCCATTAAGATGGGCTCAGTAATTTTAATGATGCACTCCCAAGAAATAAGAGTTGAAGCAAAAGAGAGCATCAAGAAGCAAATTCAAAACAAATTTAAGTCTAACCCACTTTCTATGCAAAGGAATCTTGTGCACAAGTGAATTCATGAAGAACAAAGTGACAAGCATAGGAAGATAAAACACGAGTAACTTCAAGATTCTCATCATAAAGAGGGAAAACTTAATATTATTAAGATGCATATAACCATGTTTCCCTCTCTCATAATAACTTTCAGTAGAATCATTGATGAAATCCACAATATACCCATCACTTAAAACATTCTTATCATGGTTCATATGCATAGAAGTATCATTAATTTTGGCATAAGAAGAGTTCTTCTCATTAATAATAATTGGAGCAAGATTATTATCAAGAATTTGAACATGGTAAACAAGTTGCATATTAAGGGAATTGTTTTTTGGAAATCCAATCATAACTATGACAAGTTTCATAGGGATAGTTATAACCTATATCATAGCATTCTTTATAATAATTATCAAAGATTGGAGGCATAGTGTCATCATAAGAAATAGAATAGTTATCCTTCACAGTATGTTCATCTGCAACCTTACCATCGTTGTTACTAGAAGGAGATGTATCAAACATATAATGATCAGTAGCAAAAGGATTTTCAAACACCTCATCCCCAAGCTTAGAGCTTTCTATATCATTATGGGAGGAAGCATGGATAGTACTGATACTATGGCAATTATTAACATCATCATTTTCAGAATTAGTTTCCCAGAGATTTGCAATATCAAAAGTAGTATGCTCTTTCAAATCATGATCACTAATGTATGTAAAGGGCATAGGAAGATCGTTGTATTCAGATTCATTATCATAATAATCATTAGGAGCAACATACTTACGGTTACCTATCGTTATCTCTTTCTCTTTATTCCCCTTCTTCTTCTTCTTCTTCTTCTTCTTCGTTCCCTTCTTCTTCTTCTTCTTCTTCTCTTCCTTCTCCTCGTTCCCTTCTTTAGGAGGAAGAGGCTTGAAGGGAGGCTTCTCCACATAACCTGATTTATTTCCAGAAACAATAGAAGAAACTTGGGAGGATTCCTCCTCTTCATTAATAAGTTCAAAACACACAGCGGTCCTATCATATTTTGGCAAGGTGTCATCTTCTAAAATATTTTGTATGTAAGTATTTGTATGGAAATTATTAATGCAATAAGAAAAACACCCATGCAGGACATCATCAATATCAAGATCACTCATATGTAACAAGGAGATTTTTCTTGATAACTCTTCACACCACAAAAATAAATTAAGTTCATCATGCTGATTAGGAGTAATTTCATCATCACAATACAAATTTGCAGCACTCATGGGGTTCAAATTATCATTGGAGGAGCATTGAAAATTAAAATGACCCACTCTATGGCAAAGTTCACAAATAAAAGGATAGAGGGCACAAACTTTTTTACCAAGATCATCTAGAGCCCTAAACCACTTTCTAGTTTTTTCATTAATATGATGGATACAATATTCATCTTTGATTTGATTAATTCCACAAGGTCTATGCATTCCACAAAAATTAACATGCTTATAGGAAATAGCACTCCTAGGAGTTTGAGCATGTTCATTGCAATCATTAACAACAATTTCATCCTTCATGCAAGCATATTTAAAAGGTTCATGATACTTATCAAAATTCTTCTTAGGCAATTCAAAATGAGAGGCAAAAGATTTATAAAGATTTGCAACAACTTGAGAGTCAAGACCATAAGTAGCACTCATATTTCGAAATTTACCAGTATCCATAAAAGTTTCAATGCATTCATAATCATAATTTATACCTGACTCTTTACCTTTGCAGTTCTCCCAATCTTCAGCATTCTCCTCAATCCGATCAAGAAGATCCCACCTAGCTTCAACCTCCTTGCTTGTGAAAGATCCCTCCGAACAGGCATCTAGATAGTCCTTGTGATGTCCTGAAAGCCTTGCATAAAAATTATTAATAATAACATTACGGGGGAGCTCATGAATGGGACATTTGAGCATTAGTGACTTCAATCTCCCCCATGCTTGGGAAATACTCTCTCCATCACGAGGATAAAAGTTATAAATATAATTTCTATCAATATGCACTTCATGAGGAGGATAAAATTTAGAGTAAAAGAGAGATACAATTTCCTCCCAACCAAGAGAATGACTATTCTTCAGCAATTTATACCAATGAGCCGCTTTACCAGACAGCGAAATAGAGAATAGTTGCTTCCTCACTTCATCCATAGAGATACCTGCACACTTGAATAACCCGCATAATTCATGCAAAAACAGTAAATGATCTCCAGGATGGACAGTTTCATCCCCTTCTTAGCGGTTATCCATAACACGTTCAATAATTTTCATGGGTATCTCGAAAATTTGTACTTGCGGTAGGTGGATTTAAAATATCACAAGCATCATTAGAGTTATCGCATATGGGAGATAAAGTATTATCAGAGCAAATTTTCTCCCCTAAAGATGGGAAGCTAAAAAGATCATAAAAACTAGCTTCCCCAAGCTTAGACTTCTCCATAGCATTAGCAGTGATTGCGTTCATACTAATAACATTGCTACTAGCATGCAAATGAGGTTCCATAGGTTCTTTAATTTTCGCATCACACAATTCATGTCTTAACTTAGGAAATAAATTAAAAAGCTCATAGTTGTTTTCCATTATGCCTTACTAGTGTAAAACAAGAAACAAAAAGATGCAATTGCAGGATATAAAGGAAATAGCTTCGAGCACTTACAATGGCGCCGAAAAATAGCTTAGTAGCCGAGATCCGGAGTGTGAGTACCTTTTACCTTTCCTCCCCGGCAACGGCGCCAGAAAATAGCTTGATGTCTACTCACGCTTCTTTTCATGTAGACAGTGTTGGGCCTCCAAGAGCAGAGGTTTGTAGAACAAGACAAGTTTTCCCTTAAGTGGATCACCCAAGGTTTATCGAACTCAGGGAGGAAGAGGTCAAAGATATCCCTCTTAAGCAACCCTGCAATCACGATACAAGAAGTCTCTTGTGTCCCCAACACACCTAATACACTTGTTAGATGTATAGGTGCACTAGTTCGGCGAAGAGATAGTGAAATACAAGTGGTATGAATGAATATGAGTGGTAATAGCAATCTGAATAAAAGATGGCAGCAAGCAAACATGCAACAGAACAATAAATAAATGGAGATTCGATGTTTGGAAACAAGGCCTAGGGATCCTACTTTCACTAGTGGACACTCTCAACAATGATCACATAATAATACCACTCTACACTCTCTTGTTGGATGACAAACACCATTAATTGTGTAGGGCTACAAGAGCACCTCAATGCCGGAGTTAACAAGCTCCACAACATTCGATGTTCATATTTAAATAACCTTAGAGTGCATGATAGACCAACGCAATTATACCGAGTACTAACATAGCATGCACAACATCAACATGACTATGAAAGGGGGAATAGGTCACATCAATACTATCATAGTAATAGTTAACTTCATAATCTACAAGAGATCACAATCATAGCATATACCAAGTACTTCATGATGCACACACTGTCAACATTACATCATGGAGGAGGAATAGTCTACTTTAATAACATCACTAGAGTAGCACATAGATGATATTCAACTAGATCACAAAGAGAGAGATGAACCACATAGCTACAGCAGAGCCCTCAGCCCCGGGGGTGAATTACTCCCTCCTCATCATGGAGACAGCGATGGCGGTGAAGATGGCGGTGGAGATGGCTTCCGGGGGAAATTCCCCGTCCCGCGGGTGCCGGAGCAGAGACTTCTGTCCCCCGAATTGGAGTTTCGTGATGGCGGCGGCGTCCTTGGAGTCTTTCTGGAGTTTCGTCAATCGGTGTCGAAGATTTAGGTCAGGAGGCAACTTATAGGCGAAGAGGCGGAGTCGGAAGAGTCCCGAGCGGCCCACTCCATAGGGTGGGGTGACCACCCCTCTGGCCGCGCCGGCCTATTGTGAGGAGGCCCTGGACCTCCTCCTGGCTTGCCCTTCTGGCTCCGTGAGTCTTCCTAAGAAAATAGAATTTCTGTGTTCGGATTTTTCCGAGCACTTTGGTTTTTGGGCCTTTTACGCAATAAACGGACATAATAAACGAAAGCGCCTTGTGGCATCTTGTTAATAGGTTAGTTCAATAAATGCCATAACATTCTATAAAGTGCAAGCAAAACATGTAGGTATTGTCATAAAACAAGCATGGAACATCAGAAATTATAGATACGTTGGAGACGTATCAGTATGATTCTTACCTCAACTTAGTCATCCAATGTTTGCACATATGTTTATCATTGTTGTCTTGCTTTGCTCTAGGTGTGGCAAGCTTTGGAATGGTACAAAGGCAACAATGGAGACAAGACCTTTGCCTTCCCTCATTGTTGGAAGCAACTCCATGGCACCCCCAAGTTCCAGGAGTGGTTCGAGGGGTACATGGCGACCTTGACTGGCAACAAGACCGCCAAAGATCCCATGGTCATTGACCTTGATGGTGGGCAGCCTTGCGGTAGCTCCGCTTCTCGTGCAAGTCGTCCTCGCGGCCACAAGGCAACCAAAGCCGACTTGAAGCGTGATGCCTCGTCCATGCTATTGTTTGGCACTTTGAAGGAGATGCATGCCGACAGAGAGATGTCCACGGATAAGAGGGATGAGAGAAGGCGCCGGGAGAAAGATGAGGACATGAAGAACTACTTCGATGTCCAAAAGAAGAAGCTTGAGATTGAAGAGGTCAAGGCCAAGACCAAAGCTAGAGAAATTGAGCTCAAAGAGAGAGAAATTGAGCTCATAGCAATGACAAGGGCCCAAGAGGTGGAGTTGAAGGCGAAGGAAGTTGAGCTCAAACGGCAAGCCGAGGACAACCTGATCATGAACGCCGACTTGACCAACATGAGCGAGGCGAAGAGAGCTTGGTTCGAGAAGAGGCAGAAGGAGATCCTAGAGCGCCCAAATTGAGTTGACAATCTCAATTTGTAATTTTTATATTTCTTCGAACTATGCCACATTTAATTTCTTCATCATGCAACAGTTTATTTGATATTATTCTATAATTTTAAGATATTATTCTATATTTGTTACATACTATTTATAAGTATGCGTGGCCAGATGGCCTATTTCTCAAATAAATATGCCAAATGGCCAAATGGGTGGCCGCTACGTTGGGCGCAGGGCGCGACCCAAACGGACGCGCGGACGCGGGGCAACGTCCGCGCGTCCGCGCAGCCACCCAAACGGCTCAAAACGGACGGCCCAGCGCGTCCGTTTTGGTCGCCCGGTTGGAGATGCCCTAATAAATCTCTTATTTGTTTCATGGTCTTGGGAATTTACGTGGGATGGGGAAGGAGAGTTGGGGGGCTTCAATTCCCACAGATCTCTTCCCAGCGGAGACCCTGTTAGTTCGTGAGATTGGGACGTAAAAAACGGTTCACGCTAATTTCCCATGGAAAATTCCCACCGTTGTCAAATGAAGGATTGGGACTAAATAGCAAAGTCCCATGTCTAATAATCCCTCCACCAACTCCCTCGTCTTAAGTCCCATTCCTCTTCCCATCCATTGCCTAAGTGGTAGAGAGGAGCGAAGGGAAAAAATAGAACAGGAATGTAGCGCCGAAGCCTCCTGCGGTAGAGCTAGAGCGAGATGGAAGGATCGTACGGCTCAAAATCGAGTGCTCGTTGTGCCAAATAGCATCCAAGCACTTTTTAGCAATTGGGTTTTGACAAACACATGGCAGGCAGGATGTAATACCATTCGAAACAAAACACAAAGAGAGAGAGAGAGAGGAGATATGTGGTAACCATTGAGAGGTGTCAGAGCATGTCGATACATGAGATACACTAAGGGTCGGAGGAGCAGAGCCTCGACGAGGAGGCGAGAGCGCTGCGCGCTGGAGAGAACCAAGAGCACCATCCGCAGCACCAACACCATCGCCAAGCCGCACGGCTAAGCGACGGAGGATCGGGGGCACGGGGGATGAGCAGGGGGGTCATATACGACGTAGGGGAGCAGTAGGAGGCGTGACAGCGCGGGAATCGCGGCTGGGACCGACCCGAACCCCACGGCTAGGGTTAGCCACGACGTCGCGCTCACGGGGCGAAGCGAATGGCGGGCGCGGGTGGAGATCTGGTGGAGGGGGGCAAGGCGCACCTTGCTCAGTGCGTGGTGGCGGAGGATGGCCGGTGATGTCTACGCACGCTTCTTTTCCTGTAGACAGTGTTGGGCCTCCAAGAGCAGAGGTTTGTAGAACAGCAGCAAGTTTCCCTTAAGTGAATCACCCAAGGTTTATCGAACTCAGGGAGGTAGAGGTCAAAGATATCCCTCTCAAGCAACCCTGCAATTACGATACAAGAAGTCTCTTGTGTCCCCAACACACCCAATACACTTTTCATATGTATATGTGCACTAGTTCGGTGAAGAGATAGTGAAATGCAAGTGATATGGATGGATATGAGTGGTAATAACAATCTGAAATAAATATTGCAGCAAGTAAACATGTAGCAGAACAATAAATAAACGGAGATTCGATGCTTAGAAATAAGGCCTAGGGATCCTACTTTCACTAGTGGACACCCTCAACAATGATCACATAATAAAACTACTCTACACTCTCTTGTTGGATAACAAACACCATTCATTGTGTAGGGCTACAAGAGCTCCCTCAAGCCGGAGTTAACAAGCTCCACAACATTCGGAGTTCATATTTAAGTAACCTCTAGAGTGCATAATAGACCGTTGCAATTTGGACCGAGTACTAACATAGCATACACACTGTCAACAATAGCTATGAAAGGGGGAATAGATCGCATCAATACTATCATAGTAATAGTTAACTTCGTAATCTACAAGAGATTACAATCATAACCTATGCCAAGTACTACATGATGCACACACTGTCAACATTACATCATGGAGGAGGAATAGACTACTTTAATAACATCACTAGAGTAGCACATAGATTAATAGACTACTTTAATCCTCGTCTTGAACACGCAGCGGGTAGATCCTGTGCAATTTTTTTACTGGCCGATTTTTCTATCGGCCCCCAATATTTCACTGCACATGTATCGCACATGTTCATAGCATCTGTCTATCTGATTATGTGCCCCCCGAGCCGATTCTGTCAGGTTACTGCAGATATCGGCTCTGCAGTTATCCACAGAACTATACCTGAACATCGGCTCTGCAGACATGACCAATGCCGATTTCCTCGAGCTCTCAAGCCGATGTGGTCCCACCGAGCGTGCCAGAATGTGTTGACGTCCGAAACCCACCGACGGGCAGCGACGGGCAACACCGTAGAGCCGGGAACAACCTAGGGCTGCGGCTGGCCGAGGTCCCTCCGAGCGACGGCCCGCAAAGCCTTCTGGTCACACGTCCGATGCTGATTGCAAGGGCGTGCCACCTGACCTATACCTGGCCAGGAAGGTGATGGAGATGCCTCGCTTAGTTTCCTGCATGGCATACACGTAAACATTAAATACGAGCCTCGATCGGCTCTCAGGTTATCCTGTGAATCGGCTCAACGAGCCGATCCACCCATGATTCGTACGGGGTGCACGAATATATGGTGGTCCTGCTTGATCAAGATAAAGCTAATGAGATCTACGACGATTTAGGGTTTTCACCGCATAATCGGATCATCCTACTCAGGATTGGGCCTCGCGGCCACGCACGGTGATCGTAAGCCGATCCTAGACAAGGCCTAAAAACCAACACGAGGTTGATCCCCGGAACATCCTGTCTAGGACTAGCAAACGACACCCTACGTGCCGCTGGATCCTCCAGCCCTTTGTAAGGCCTAACTATTGCAGATATTAAACTAATCCTTGATGAACAAGGAGCAACCGTAATGGATCGGATCTACTAAATAATGATCAAGCGGGGTGCCGCCCCTACACCTAAGATAGGTGTAAGGGCGGCTAGACATGCAAGGGTTGCACTACGATAGCATGTTACACGAAGAACTATGCTAACCCTAACACATCTATGATAACTACGTTGCTCGTCATCAAAAAGGCTTCAGTACGAGCAACGCATGAACAACGTGGAGCTTGTGCTGCCTAGATCGCAAGATGCGATCTAGGCAGCATGTTGCTTACCGGTAGAAACCCTCGAGACGAAGGAGTTGGCGATGCGCCGAGATTGATTTGGTTGGTTGAACGTTGGTTGTTGTTTATTTCATAAACCCTAGATACATATTTATAGTCCAGGGGACTTTCTAACGTGGGAATAATCCCAACCGGGCACGGGCCAAACTCTATCTAATCGACACGTATCCTACTATATTACAAATACAAGGGCAAACTAACCCAAACTTCGTGTACAAGGCCGGTTCACATATTCTTCCATATATATATTCTTCAAGCCCATCTCCAATCGCGGCCCACCTCTGATCCGGTCAAATTCTGGTGATAACAGCTTCCATGTGGGCCCACATCACTCGTAGGAGGACACACGCGTTGTCCGCGACCTGTTCATGCAGACGCATCGGCTTCCTAAATTTGGTGAACCGATGGGTCGCGCCGGACGGGTAATTCAGTTTGGGTCACCTCGCTAAAATATGTAGGCGTGACCGGTCTGCTTGTCCGCGTGAACCGATTCGAAAAGCCTAAAACATTATGGGTCGCTCCACTGAAGATGTCCTTACGAAGCTGATGATTAAGGTGCTACCGAAATCTCATGGAACAAATGAATAAAGTTTTGCATATATAGACACTTTCATGCTCAATGTTGAGCAAATCTGTCACAAACATGAACAACGAGTGGTGGCGAGGGCAACCGTCGGGGAGGACGAGAAGAAAGAACAGGATTATATCTTAGACTTGGTGGTGTAGATTGGTCGGCTTTAAGGGCATCTCCAACCGGCTGACCCAAACGGACGCGCTGGGCCGTCCGTTTTGGGCCGTTTGGGTGGCCGAGCGGACGCGTGGACGGAGCCCCGCGTCCGCGCGTCCGTTTGGGTCGTGCCCTGCGCCCAACGCGGCACGTTTGGTTCGCGGCCTCGTACAGTACTTTCTATTGTAAATCCACTATAAAAACACAAAATAAATTGTAAAAAAATTATAAAATAGTTCAAATGCTCAAAATTTATTACACATTACATTGTCCACGTAATGAAGGATAAAGTATTATTCAAAAAAAATAATGAAAAAACG
This sequence comes from Lolium perenne, assembly GCF_019359855.2. Taxonomy (NCBI): domain Eukaryota; kingdom Viridiplantae; phylum Streptophyta; class Magnoliopsida; order Poales; family Poaceae; genus Lolium; species Lolium perenne. Next base: position 194,014,356 of record NC_067248.2, read on the forward strand.
ATACAAATGATCTAGGCTTCCGAATTTCCTTCATCATCGTTGTTTGCAGCATTGTTGCCTACATGCTGCCAGACGTGCTCGATCAAATCTGCCTGCAGCTGGTTGTGTACAGCTAGATCTCGAATTTCATGGTGTGCATGAAGAACTTCCTGGAATGATGCCGGGCCACGTTGAGGAGTAACCAACTCTCCCTGGCCCTCCCAGTCACTATCATAGAGTGAATCATCCCGCTCTACCTCAACAATCATGTTATGCATGATTACACATGCGGTCATCACCTCCCACAGAGTTTGCACATCCCAGGCTTTGGCAGGGTGTCTGACGATAGCCCAACGAGCTTGGAGGATGCCAAACGCCCGCTCGACATCTTTCCGGGCTGCCTCCTGCTCTTTGGCAAACCTTGCCTCCTGCTCTGAGTTGGGTTTTCGGATTGTCTTCACAAGTGTAGCCCAAGGTGGATAGATACCATCAGCAAGGTAGTACCCCTTGGTGTAGTGGTGGCCATTGATCTCAAAATCCACATCAGGGGACTGACCGTACGCTAGCCTATCAAACACCAGAGAGCGCTGAAGCACATTGATGTCATTGTGCGAGCCAGCCATTCCGAAGAATGAGTGCCAAATCCATGTATCCTGTGAAGCAACAGCTTCAAGAATGACTGTGCACCCCTCAGAATGGCCACTGTATGCCCCCTGCCAACCAAAGGGGCAGTTCTTCCACTCCCGGTGCATGCAGTCTATGCTGCCAAGCATCCCAGGAAACCCCCTGGAAGCGTTGATTGACAATGCACGAGCCGTGTCCGCTGCATTAGGTTGCCGGAGGTACTCTTCTCGAACGTACCGATCACGGCTACGCAAAACCTGTACATCGCTTCCAAGCCGGTAGACTCACTCATGCGCGTGTACTCATCTACGAAATCACCGGCAACACCATATGCAAGCATCCTAATCGCTGCCGTGCATTTCTGGTACGAAGAGAGGCCTACCTTGCCAATTGCATCCACTTTCGCGTGGAAGTAGTCGTCGTAGAGCTTGACGCCATCCATTATCCGGCGGAACAACGGTCTGGACATCCGAAAACGACGACGAAACAAGGCCGGTGTGTACAATGCCTTGGGTTGGAAGTAATCGGTGAAGAGCTGGTCGTGGCCGCGTTCTCTTTTGCGGTCCAAGGCGGCGGCGCGCCCCGGCAAGGACCCCCGGTGCACGGGGATCTGCGAGACAATGTGATCGTGGATGATCAGCGCGACATCCGTGAAAAATTCGTCGTCGAGTCCTCGTCGGACGACGTGTCGATGAAGTTCTTGAAGAAGTAGTCGTCGTCGCTGTCCATGATCTGAGATGAAGAGGGACAAATTTTAGTATGCCCATTTCATCGAACACCTCGCACGCGGAGGCCATCCAATGCGTCCGTAGGGACCTGCAGGCCATGGTCGTCTCGGCCGACTTGCGGTCTGCGAACACGGTGCACGAGAGCTCACCTCCGGTGGCAATGGCGCAGCTGCGAACGGCGGGAGGTCTCGCGACAGTGGGAGGACAGCGGCGACGGCGACGGCGTCCTCCGACTCTGCTACGACGCGGCGAAAGCAGCGCGGGGCCGCGTCCTATGCTTCCGCCCCGCTTGCCGGCGTGTCGGCGATGGTGGCCGGCGTCGACGCCTCTCCCAAATCGCCGGTCCTTGGCTGGCGGCGGAGCGGCGGGAGATGTGTGCGAGGGGTTTGTGTTTTGGGAGACAGACAGGCGGGCCAGGGGCGGACAAGGGGAGGACGCGAGCGACCAGCATCCGACGTCCGCGGCCACGCAAACTCGTCCCAGATTTGGGCCGGGTTTGGGTCGTCCCGGACGCCGCGGCCATCCGTTTTAGGGATAGGTCCGCGCGCTGGGCCGCGTTTTTGTCCGGCTCGACAGGTTGGAGATGCCCTAATTCCGAGTAGGAGTAGGCAAATAGCAAAGGAAGGCACATGGTCTTTCGCCCGCGTGAAGGGAGCTTGTTGCCAGGCTGATCGTACAAGCATCGTACACGTATTGTCGTACGTATAGCAGGGCTCTATAGGAATTACCGTCCCAGCTATCCTCCCGACTCCCGAGTATAGTAGGTCCGGGTGGTATTAAAAAAAAGGTCCGGGTGGAAACGTGAACATAACTACCGATGACGTGTTGTCAGTCCGGATGGACCTCAGCCCTGCCGCAGCCGCACTTGTTGCTAGCTAGGGTTAGAGTTTCGCCCCTTGCTGGCGACGGCCGTTCCGCGGATAAAGTAAGAGTACTCTTTCAATTGTTTTTTCAAAAGATTCTTGTGCTGCTCTGCTCATTCATTGATTTGATTGATAGGCTAGGTCAGGCACGCGTGATTTTCTTGTGGAGAAGCTTGCCCCCCCCCCCCCCCCCCCCATCTGGTAGGGGTATGAGATTGGGTTCAGATTCAAGCTGGATCTATACAGTTTTGCCGTTTGCAGCACAGCTAGCCAAAGTCTGCGCTGCGGAGATACCCCTCCTAACCACCCTAATGGGGAAAAATGCTCACACGACAGCAACACAGAATTAAGAGGCAGTGCATCGCCAAGTCTCTACCAATTTTTGTGAGGTTGAGTGACACGGCGAGTGCTACTTTTTATAGGAGCCTTGGATTATATCGTCTTCGTTAAAGCAGAGAACAGCTCATGAATGCTGTCCGCCTCTACAATCCATGTACCGATGGATTGCTCTCCACTACCACCTCAATACTGATAAGAGGTATGTAAAATTACTCTTATACTCTTATTGAACAATACACCTTTGCAATATTATGGCATATATTATCTGCGCCTATGTCAAATCAAATGTGTTCGTTCATATCAAATCAAAATGTTCCTCCACCTTCATGAAAATTCATTGTTTATCTGCAAAAAGAAATCCTTGTTGACATGTTTAGCATATCTACACACCAATTTGCCATGAAACACATATACTTGCTGGAGGTAGCGTATCCGCATCCTATAAGTGACCGAGTGATTCAGTATTAAACAAGTATCCAAGTTTGGTGTTCCAATATTTCAGTTTGTTAGTGCCTGTTGGGCCGAAAAGCAGCGACGGCGCCAGGAAAATGGTGGTGGGTATTCCCACCAGCTCCGCAGGATTTTTTTTTTTTGCCGCAGTCGTCTAGCCCCTTCGGAAATCCGAAGAAATTAAGAGGAATCGGTGGGTAATGAAGCAATGAAGCAAATCAACTAATCAAGGAAGCAACAAGCAAGTCAAGAAACGAAATTGGGCCATTGGGGATTTGGGGGCGAGGCAGGCGGCCGTACCTTATGTGCAGACTGCGCTGCTCGGGGACACTGGGGCGGGGCTGGGCGGACGGGAGGGGCGCGGGTTGGCGGGAGGCGGGGCGCCGCCGTCGCCGCGGGGCCATCAACTGCTCCGGGCTGCATCTGCATCGTGTCGGCGGCTCCTGTTCTAGGTCGAGGAACGGAGGAAGGAAAGGGGCAAATGACAGTCTGCGCGTCTGCGTGCGATGCGAGCGACGGAGCGAATGAGAATGGACATCTTTTGCGTTTCTGACGGAGCGAATATGTATACGTAGTTTTTTCTCGTCCAAATCTTGGGTATGCCTGGGAATACAGGGGCATACCCCTGGCGCCGCCCATGCCGAAAGGTGTCCTTGGCACTTGGGTACCAGTGCTCTTGCTTGTTTATAATCATATTTTTAAATTCCAAAAGAATTGAAATGAAATATCCACATACATATAAACATTCCGAAGATACGGTATGAATTTGGGAGAAAAATATGTTGTATTTTAAGCTATACAAAAAGAAAAATTTCTGACAAATATGTGCACCTATATGTAGCCATAAATTTGTTTTTTTCCAGCTCAAAATATGATGCAATTTCTACCGAAACTTTGCAGACATATGTATCTATTTATGGAACAAAATGTGACAATCTTTTGAAACGCAGATATACAATTTCTAAATGTTTTGAAAACCAGGAGCACCAATATTTGGCGTGCGTACATATGTATGTATTTTCCTTTGCACGAGTTTTCAAAAAAAAAACGCAGATATTCAGCGCATAGTTCATGTACGTATGTATGTATGTATGTACGCTCCGCGATGCCCGCGACTACGGTTAGAGTCTTTAAAAGCTAAATGGAAATAGCGGCTAATAGTCCGGCTATAATTATTTAGCCCCAATTTAGCCTAATAGCGGCATTCTTCCCGCGTAACGGGCCCAAAAAAAATTGACCCAAATTTTTTAGATCGGCTCAATTTTATGAACACCACTATATCATGAACTGCTACTACTTAATGATGTTGTAATATTTGGACATAACTTTGTCCTTGACTATCTATTAGAGTAATGTTTTGGCTCCTGGATGCATATGCTCCCTTTAGTTTGAACTGCGATTTTGATATATTTTGAAATATCAAAAAAATTCAAACGAAAAATTCATGTGTACATCTTCACATGCTAAGTGCGACCAAAATCTTTCCATGAAAAATTAACTTGTAGTTTGAGTTATGTAAAAAAGACAAAATTTAGTGTTGAAAATCAGGCTTTTTGTGAGACTTATTTTGTCTTTTTTAGATCGATCACAAAAAATATCGGTTTTTCGTGAAACTGCACGAACGCACATAGATTGTCGAGATGTACGTGCGAAATTTTTTGTTAAATTTTTTTAACAATTAGAAATATGTTTTTTTAGGTGAAGGGAGTATATGCACCCAAGAGCCGAATTGAATTTCCGACTATCTATGAACTATGATATTGATATAACTATATGTGAACTATGTTTTGATTATGCGCATCTCTTATGTGACAATGTTACTATGGTATCTGTGAATTATTGATCCTATATACAATTTATATGCTGCCGTAATATTGGATTTTTTCCTATTATTTAGCAAATCGAATATATGGTCTTAGCCCGCTATAGCATGGCTATAGCCTTTCTATAGCTTCAGAAATCTCTGCGGCTATAGACTATAGCCCGCTATTTTAAACAAGGTATGTAGTAAACCCATTGCATCTGGAAATCCCTGTCTGAATTTGTCTGATGATTAAAGTCCACTTATGGCTACTTGGACCATATTCATGTTGGACTGACTCCAGATCCAGCCCCAACTTTAGGCCCAAGCCCGTAACAGTTATTGTGCCCTACCCTAACCCCAAAGCTCCCCTGTTCCCATATCCCATCTTTCCCCACCCGTGCCACAGCTGCTCACTCCGCGGCGGGGCGAGCAGGAGGGCTTCTAGTCCTGCAGCGGAGCAGGAGCTCTCTCCGGCAGAAGCTTACTCTAAGCGCGGCAGCTGCTAGCCCTCGCCGGAAGCTGCTAGCCCTCGCCGGAGCAGCTCACCCTCGCCGGCAGCAGCATTTCAGGGCGTACCACTTAGTCGTTCGTAAAAGGTTATCTCTCTGGCATACTATTAGGATGTTTTTTTTTAATTTCTGGCCGAAGATCTGTGTAGTGTTCCTTGTTTTTCTAATCTCAATGGAGATTTATCACATATTGAGCACATAAGGTTATATAATGGTTTCTAAGGCCATCTCCAACGTGGCGACCCAAACGGACGCGCTGGGCCGTCCGTTTTGGGCCGTTTGGGTGGCCACGCGGACACCCGGACAGTGGCTCGCGTCCGCGTGTCCGCGGACATCGTAAATGTCAAAAAAAAATATATAAAAAAAAGGAAAACAACAAAAAAAAAGTAAATTTAAACTAGAGTTTATTAAACTTAGCCCTATTTTAGGAAATTTTTACACAAAAGAAAGCCCTATATGGGCTTTAAACTTTAAAAAAAAAACCCTAGGCCAGGGTTTGGGATGCGGTGGTGGCCGCCGCTGCGCCACCCTACTCCCAGTAGTACTCGTCGTCGTCGCCGTCGATGAGGACGACGCCCCCCGGCGGCGACGCGCTGTTCCGGCCGGACACGACGGAGGGCGCCGGGGACTCCGGCTAGGGCGACCACTGCGCCCTTTCCCAGGCGGAGTGCGGGTCCGGAGGGCCCGCACGCTGCGCGAGCGTGCCGATCGCGCGGACTCCTTCGGAGCTGCTCCGTCGCAGCGGCCTCTAGCTCGTGCTCCGCGGCCCGGCGCTCCTCCTCCCGGAGCGCGGCCTGGCGCGTGGCCTCCTCCTGTCGGCGCGCCATGTCAGGAAGGCCCACGCCTCCGCCTGGGCATCGTCCTCCTAGGCGTCGTCCTCCTGGGCCTTCCTGGCCATCTCCTCCAGCGCGGAGGCGCGCAGCGTCTCGGTGAGGTGCGGCCATTTGGCCAGCTCCTCGAGGTCGTTGAGCTCGCGGGACGCCGCCAGCTCGGGGTCGTCCTCCTCCACCTCCACCTCCTGGGGCTGGGCATGTGGCGCTTGCGCTGGCGCCGCTGCGGGCTCGTTGATGAAGAGGCCGTCGGGGCGGCGGCTAGCCCGCCTAGCAGGCGTGCGCGGCTGCGCGCGAGGCCTCCGAGGTGAAGCACGTGCGCCGGCGCGCATCGTGCTCCACCTCGAACCACAAATCCCAGTTGGGACTTGTTTCGCCGTAGGCGGGGTGCTCCCGGAGGTCCGCCGGCAGCTGCGCGCGGCGCCTCCGGATCTCCGTGATGCGGGCGCGGCCGGAGCCCGGGAAGGTGGCACCGGAACCCGATCTAGGCTCAGGTGCCAGCCGTGGGGGAGGTGCACGTCGCCCCACGGCATTGGGACACCGGCATCCCAGAACATCTACGCCACTGCTACGGTGACGTAGATCCGGTCGCGGATGGGAGCTGGCGGCCCCATCTCGAACGCCGCCGGCGCGGTTCGCCGTCTACTACCGGCCTCATGGTTGTTGGCGGACGGCTCGAACTCCCGCTTCGGGGCCATGGCGGCGCGGAAGGTCGAGCTCGTGCGTGGGACAGTCCGTCTCCCTAGTCCACATTTAATAGGACTCGGGCACCGACAGGTGGGCCAGCCACGCGGACCAGGCGGACACGCGAGGATGCCGCGTGCCATCCGTGGCCACGCAAACCTGGCCCAGATTTGGGCGGGGTTTGGGTCGTCCCGGACACCCGCGGCCATCCGGTTGGACCCATCCGGACGCGCGGGCGCGGGATGGGTCGCCGCGTTGGAGATGCCCTAAGCTTTGTGATCCACTCTATTTGCAGACACCACCTGCCTCATTTGATTTCACCTTTTTGTTGTTAAAAAGATCATTCCACCAATCAGCTATGATTGGAGTGTGTTCTTGGTCGTATTTAGTACTGCCCTTTTCCATCCGTATTAGCTATGAGTTTTGATGCCTATGCTCTGGCTGTAGATAAAAATGATTAGTGCTACTGCTTATTATTACTTTCTCATTGATTATTTTTTCTTCCAATTCTTGAAGCTGACATGTTTATGAAGTACATAGGTACATCGATTTGTTTGTTTTAGGCTTTAGTTGGTTTGTTTCAAAAGAGGCTTTTGGGCTTTTGCCTCATTTCAAAAAAAAAAAAAGGCTTTTTGAAGGACGGAAGTCATATGTGATTCCTGTTGGTGAATCCACTCACTTGGGACTAAGCATGGAAGCCTTAAGTGATTGCATTTGTATTTCTATGTTGCGAACAGTGGCATATGTGCTTCATTTTTTTTATGTTGCATAACAATGCAGATGGCTCAGGCAAGCAATCCTGTAACTTTGCTGAAGACTTTAAGGGTTTCGTCACCTATGTGGTCAAAAGTGGATACTGACACATGTGAACTGCTCCAGTACTACTTTGGATTATATACCGTGGTAAGTGAAAAATAAAATTGGTTCTATATCATTGACAACCACGGCTCACTATTATGGAAGTAGAGCCAGTGCAGTTTCAGTTTCAGTTAGCTTCAATTGCTTGATGTGATGTTGTTGAAATAGCTTTTGCAATGGATTTTTTCTTTATTTTGCCCCTGCATGAGTTCTACATATTAGCTTCACTAAGACAAGGGTAGGTGAAACAGAAATATTGAATCAACAACTACATTTTTTGCTTTGCTACTTCAGCATAGCCTTAGTGCTTCAGGAGCAGCAGCTTTGCCATCTATGTCAATTGAAATGTTCAACATGTTATCTAATCTACGATTCCTAGTTAAAATGCCAGGTGATGGGTCCCACTTATGTTGATGTTGAGTTCCAGACCTTTGAGATAGCAAATGGTTTCAAGAACTGTGGTATGTGGCCAAACCTCAAAATGGACTGGGCACCCAAGAACATCTCTGAAGTTACCATAAGTATGCTGTAATTTATGTGGCTGTTGTATTGATTCTTCCATTGTGAAAACTTTTAATTATTGCTTTCACTCTGTAAAGTTATAATTTCTTATCATTGTTCAATGTGGTTTCAGTCCCAGGGCGTGTCACTACCTGCATGCCAGGCCGAGTCACTACCCGCATGCCAGGCCGAGATCTTCCTATGAGCAGCACTCAGGTATTACATGACATTCCCTTGGTTGATATCCTGTATTTTATTTTGCGAAGTTATAGTCAAAGATAGGATGTCGATTGAACAAATTTTGCTTCTATTTTTGTTTAGAATTACAATCCTGTCATAAGCCAGTAAGCAACCAGAACTCACTAAAAATCAGAATGGGGCTTCTTTGTTACATGTTTTTCATTAGAAACATTTATTCGAGTTCTAATTAGCATTGGGTTTTGCAGATTGTCTAACAGTCTTCTGCTGTTTTGCAGAGCTGTGTTCTGTTACCAGCGACAAACCCATTCCCAACAGAGTGGACAACTAATGCACAAGGCGAAGCCGTCGTCCCACACTTCCCCGATGATGTTTATCCAAGCTGTCCATCGCCTGCACCGTTTCCCACCCCCACCGGACAACAGGTTTGGTTGGGACCTGCGTGGCCTGCTTACAGATTCAAGTGATGGGAACCCTGAATATCATTAATGGCAGATGTTGTTTTTGTATTTTGCGGGAAGCCATGAGGCAGCAGACCTTAAAACCATTAACATAGAGGGCAGGAAGCCACGCGGCAGTAAACCTCAGTGAGGAAGTTGGTGGCAGTAAATCTTAAAACCATCGTCATAGAGAGAAAGCTGAGTGGCAGTTTTATTTATTTTCTATGGCGTGAGGCAGTAGAGGAACCGGCAGATTGAGATATAATTTGTGATTCAGTTAGTTGAAAATATCCAATATGATTCTTATCTGTCAAGGTATAATTCTTCTTTCATGTACTTATTTGCATGTGAAACGTGGGAGACAGCTGTTTGGGGCCCACCATGAAGCTTTTTCTTCTCTATTCCTCTGTTTCCCTTCCTCCAGCTCGTGTACGCCATGGTTTGCAGTTTGCTCCGCCCGCCACCGACCAATCCACCATGGCTCCTGCCCTCTCTGCCTAGGGCAGGGACGGATCCAGAAATTTAACTTTGGGTGTTCAAATTTTAACCATCAAAAAGCCTAAGGTGAAAAACTGAAAATAGTTCAGGCCTTCACCCTATTAAAAGATAAAATCAGCCATTGTAGCAACAATATCTCAAGAAGTAGAAAACATGCAAAAATGTAAAGAAAAATAAATAGTACAAAAACGTAATCTATCATAGCTTGAAAGCGGTCTATACAACGCTAGACGCCACCCGGCCTGGCGCGTTGCCTTTCTTCTTTTCCTCTACCTACCCCGGCGCCGATGACATCGAAGCCAGGGGGTGTCGCCTAGCTGGGTAGCTACTTGATTTGGGAAAGTTGGTCACATGTCGAAACTCTTTTACCTTTCAAGCACAGGCTGGTCGATGCTTTAACATTACTTGATCTGAATTATTGCTTTCAGCTAGATGGCAATATTGTCTACAAATAAGTGTACGTCTAGCTTTGGTCACAAATCAAACATTTACTATCCTCAAAAAAAAATCAAACATTTACAATTTAACTAACTTTATAGAAAATATTTACAATATATATATAACATCAAAGAGGTATATTACAAAACTACATCTTAAAAATTTAGTGTCATAAATGATATTATGTTTTCCTATGAAGTACACTTATTTATGGATGGGGATTATTTGCTAATTAAAGATTTGATCTCGATTTGGAGAGAATGTGTGATGCAGATGTGCTAAAAAATATACCGGAAGAGAATAAGAGATACATGAACTATGTACAGCATATACATGCAATTTTTGTGACAAAAATTTGGGTGTTCATCTGCACACCCATGACCCATTGTGGATCCGTCCATGGCCTAGGGCCCTATGCTCGAGTCCGAGCCCCTATTCCCCTCCTTCTCGGCCTCCGCCATGCACCGCGCCCGTCAAGCTCGAGCATAGAGATGGCGACCGCGTCGTCTGCCGTACCCGCATGCGCCCCTGTCTCCTCCGCCATACCCTATCCCGCCGCTTCGTCGAGCTACTCGACGGTCACTCTGCAGTCTCTGCTCTGCAACATGGGGTGGCCAACTTTTTTGCTGCGAGGGCGGTGCATGGTGCTTCGGGCGGCAGACGGCCAAGGCGCGAGCTCTAGGTGGCGGTTCTCGTGGCTGCGCCCCAGAGTAGGACGCGGCATTTGGCGACATGTAGCTGCTACCAGCAGCGGCGGGCATTGCTACCGGTGGTGGATGGTGTTGCTGCAAGCAGTGGCGGGCGATGCTACCATCGATAGGGGGCGCTGCTACCCGCAGTGGACAGCGGTGTTGGGTGGTGTTTCTGCAAGCAGTGGGTGGAGCTGCTACCAGTGCTGGTCGTCGGTGCTACATGGTGTTGGCGGCTTCGCTGCAGCTAGTGGCCACGCGTTGCTACATGGAGCCGGCGAATGTTGGCCGCTTATGTTACAACTGGCGGGCGACGCTGCTGCCGCCGCTGGTAGCCGGTGCTACATGGAGGTGGCGGCAGTGCCGCCACCGAAAGCCGGTGCTACATGGAGGTGGCGGTGCTGCTGCGAAGGTCGGGGGGCGCTGCTGCCACCGTCGGCAGCCCGGTGCTACATGGAGCTAGCGGCAATGCTGCGAAGGTCGGGCGACGCTACTGCAAAGGTCGACCGCCGATGCTAATCAACTGTTGGGCAGCACTGCTACATGGAGTTGGCAGTGATGCTGCTAGCGGTGATGCGAGGTCATGTCGCCGGAGTAAGCCGGTGAGTGCGGGAAGAAGGAAAAATGATCTTGTGCATCGCGTGTATGGGAGAGATAGGAGCGACCTGAGGGGGTCCACCTAGTAGTTTTTTTTGAACAGGGGTAGGGCCTGGAGGCCCTAGAAGCTTCATTTATAGCGGTGGGATAAAATTACATCAAGGAACATAAGAAAATATGAAATTACAACATAGTCCTTGTTTTTTTGCTAAGAGGACCTCAAAGAGAAAAGCAGAACGCGATTCGGTCCTCCTCCAGCGACGGTGCTTAACCTCGATGCCGCAGCCGTCGACCATGCCGCCGAGGACTACACCACTTGGGGCAAGGTCGTCGATGAACGCCGCGGTGAGGTTGATGAAGATCCTCCATATTGGCTCACTGGCCTGGAGGAAGAAGAGCCGCAGGAGCCGGGAGCTCCGCGGTGCGAAGGGGCCCCTTTGGACAGTTGGAGCAGCGGCGCCATGAAGCTGGTGCTTAGTTCCTTCGCCAGAAGAAGCTTCAACGATCCCCGGAGTTCAAGATCTAGCCGTCGCCGAGCTCTGGCCTCCACCATGGCGGCCAGATCCGGCAAGATCGGATCAAAATCGAGCTCCACCGAGCTTATTAGTTGGAGGTGAAGAAGAGATCTCCTCCGCTGCTATTTCCTCCGACCACCGGAGCATCACAGAGAGGAGAAACTCCGCCACTGGCCAGCCCGAGCTGCTCGCTAGCTCCGACCATACACGGCATGACTCTAGACCGGCAACCTGCCATACAAACTCGACGAAAACCTAAACTACTATATACAGAAGGCCAGCCTCCTCTCCCCCAACGCCTCCGGCCGGCAGAGCCACCGGAGAGGAGAGGGAGAGGAGTCGGTGAGGTCTCAAGGACTCTCAAGGTACTGTAGAGGGGCGAGAGGGGAGAGGGGGGAATGAGACGTCCACCTAGTAGATGGAAAATAGATGGGAAAGAAAGCGACGTTTCACGGCTTGTAGCTTAATCGAACGGTTTCAGTCGCATCGGACGGTCGCGGACCCAGGGGATCGAAAGTTTGATCCTCCGGGGAACGCTCAGCAGCACCCTTTGGCATTTGTGTTGTACCGCGCATAATTATGACTACTGCGACATGGTGAGGTCTCGCCATCCGTATGTGGATGACCCCTTGCGCATGGAGACCGACGAGGAGTCATTGGCGGGGCGCGGGCGTAGACATGGTCGTTACCTCTTTTTTAATAAAACGGTCAAGCCTATCTCAGCCACGAGCTACACGCGTTTCAAGCATTCCCTCAACACCGATAGCCCCTAGCCTCGTCCTCAGCCTGCTTGTCCACCCACCTACGATGTAAGTTTTCCTCATTTTCATTCTCTTTCCGGTTTTCGTTCCTACATGACTAAGTGTTGATGAGATTCATTGTTTCTGAAATTGTAGCCTGAATTCGAGGCGGCCTTCGAAGCCTGTTATGATGAGTATCAGAAAGCCTCAACAAGGTACCAGAAGCTGCATAGAGCCTACATGGTGTATGTAGAAGTAAGTTTGAATCTTTCCTTTCGCAAGTGGATGACAAGTCTCAGTTTCCCCTAGTTTGATGCTTTATTTCTGCAAAGCCTGATATGTAAGCTATCTTGCAGGCACTGATGATTTCTATGGCTACTGTGGATCGAGACCAGATCTAGTTCCCATGGCGGGGGAAATGCCAATCATGCCATCGAGGGAAAGTTTCGCTAGGACTTACTACGGATCCACACCGGTAAGTTCTTTGCCAAACCGCTAGTTACCGCTTTCCTTTGCCACGCAAGTTGCTAACATCTAGGGAACATGCAGGGAACGGGATGCTCCGGGAACCAGGCCTTGCCGGGTGAGCGCGAGATCACACCGGTTCATGAAGGTGGTCGGTCTCCTGGGCGTTCTGTTGGTGCCTCTCCATCGAGTTCTCCTGGTTGTTCTCCCGCTCCTTCTCCAGCTGGTTCTTCTACAGCTTCTACTAGAGCGGCACCTCGGAACCGAGCTTCTCGTTTCGCCAACGATGAGGGCGCATTCACCCCGTCCGGGTCCTTCGCATAGTCGGCTGACACTATGTATGCGCGCGCTAGCTACTACTATTCTGACTCAGGTTATATTTATTTGGACATGACACTCATGTGTATGTTATTATGTGCACTATGTATGCTATTGTGTGAATTATATGCTATTTTGGTTAATTTTGGTGAATTTTGGTGTTGTGAAACGAAATTGAACCTGCCTGGCAAAATAAAAAAAAATTGTGGCGAGGGCTATGCCGAGGGCAAAGCCATAGGCATAGTCTCATGGCTTGACCATATGGTCAGGGCTATGCCGTCGGCGTAGCCTCATGGCCTGGGCTCCCCTCCGCGTGCCACGGGCGTTTGTATGCCGAGAGCTATGCCGTCGGCGTATGCCATCCCTCCGTTAACGGCGATGGCGCGCCGTGCACCCTGCGCCCAGGGCTCGGACGCCGAGGGTCGCACGTGACCGTTGGCGTAGGAGGCGTACGCCGACGGCCAGCCCTACGCCGACGTTAGGAGTGTCTCTACCGAGGGAAGTGGAAGCCGAGGAGGTACGCCGAGGGCTGCCGTTGGCGTAGCCTACGGCGATGGCCAGGTGTGGCTACGCCGAGTGCAGCCGGCCATCGGCGTCTACGTGGATCCCTGTAGTGAGTGGTCGCACGCCACTGGTTCGTCCGGAAACAAAATTCAAGCGCCCGGCGACTTGAGTACTCGGTAAGACACGCCAGTGCTCACGCACGAAATAGATTTTAGGTTTGTTTTGTGTTGGAGTCAGGTTGGAAGTTGCATGCTGTGAGTATATTAGCTAGGCCGGATTGGAATCCGTGTCGTGCTAGGAGTTCATGTCCTACTGTCCTAGTAGTCCAAGTTCGTAGCGTTTGCATATATATATGTGCATATCGGGGCCAAGTTTTCGTGGGTTTCTAAAAAGCTAGTATAAAGAAAAACAGAGGGCACGTCGATCCCCTGGCCAAGTTTTCGTGAGTTTCTAAAAAGCTAGTAACTATCGTCTCTGGTATCTGAAACATCGCCGCCATACCCAGCTGATACGGCGTAGATGGTGCCTCTCCGGTCGGCGGAGAAACGCAGATCGCAGCAGGCTCTTCCGTTCGTTGCCATCTCGTGCCTATACAGCAGCTGCGATCTCGAGGACCATGCCGCCGCCGCTTCCTCCTCTGCAGACACGAAGAGGACGAAGGAGATCCTCTACGACCGCATCGTCAATTTCTATGCGGATGCTTTTAACCGGCTTCCCTGGGAGGACATGCCGGAGCTCGTCCAACTGATGAGCACGGGCGGCCTCTGCGTCGGCCTCCTCGACCCCGTCTCCAACATCATCCTGAATACGGTCTCTCTCCTCCCGCCCGGCTTCCAAGAGGCTGGCCCAAGGAAGTCCACGAGTCTGGCCAACAAGAGTACGTTTTACGATATTGCATCGAGATCCTACCTTGCTCTCATCGGTTTCTTGCTGGACTACTTCGGATGCCTCACCGAGGAGCAGGCCGGCCGCTACCTCCGCTGGGCCGACGCCGATCTCGCCCTGGCTGTCCTCCTCATCGAGTACGATCTCTACTCTGCTTCTGCTCTGACTGAGCTACTCCCCTACCCTGGATCCGGAAGAACGCAAGCAAGCCTCGAGCTCGCGGTGCGCAGAGCAGGCCACCCTGCGCCCGACAGGCTCGTGCAGCTCACCTCGTCCGTGTTCCCCTCGCAGCGGCTGGAGGCTATCAAGTCCCTTCTGGCAGGAGGCACCAACCTCACTGTAGACGACCTCTATCTGCTTCACCGCCTCATCCAACAAAGCGGCGCCACCTCCAACGTCCATATCACCTTGCTGCCACAGGGAGGCCTCATTACCCGCGTTCTAGAGCAAGCTGTTGATGAAGGAGCGGTTGCCAAAGAGACCACTTGCCTTGGAGATGGCTACAAAACCACCAGAATCAAGCCAGTTGGAGACTACATCTCATCCTTGAGGTCTAGTGAAGACATGGATCACAAGAAAGAACTCTGTTGGGCCAAAGCATATGCTCTGCAAAGAAGATTTAAGGACTGCGGCGAATCTTGCGAGCACCTCCAGTCACTCAGGATGCGCATCCTGGACATTGTTCATAGCTTGTACCTTGATACGATCGCCCTGCTGCCCGGCAAAGGTGCTAACTGGCTTATCCGTGACATCCTGGTTGCTGGTCACTGCTATGGTCTGTTGAAACCGGTCGGCAACATCATTGTCAATTCCATCTGGCGCAACAGATTGTGCCCGCTCCCAGTGGCTGATTGCAGTGCACAGTATGACATCCTTGACCCGCTCTCTTTGCTCCGCACAGAAGTCCGTTCCCTAGAGGGCACTATGGAACTTGTTCGTGCCATTGCCACTCGATTCTCAACAAGGGACATGATGATTAACCTGCTTAAGAGTCGGTGTGACACCCGTGGGGTGTACGGGCAGTTTTTTATTTCAGAGCCGGAGGAAAGATGTACGGTAAAAGCTGACCCCTTGTTTAGAGCGGCTGTGTCTGCCCAACACCCTCTGCCTGCTGCCCTGGCATTGTTTCACAAACAGCTGTCAAAAGACTTTGACAAGATGGAGGAGCTGAGGTCCGTGTTCAACACCACTAGTGTGTTGTCTGTTGGTGATATCGATCGTATAGCTGACCTTGTGGACGAGATAATCAAAATCACTCCAGAATTGCAACCTAGTTTGCAATCTCAGGTTCCCCAAATGCACAAGGACGCCTATAGCACAATGTTAAGAAAGCGGTCAGAATATGAGTGCCAGAGCAAGTACTTCCGGTCAAAGGTTGGAGAAATGCTAGACAAATATTCCGCTCAGCATCCATGGGTATGTTCAAAATGTCTTGTTTTCACCATTGGTTGCTACATATTCTTTTGGTTTAATATCTCCCGTTAATGCATGCCACCTTATTTGTTGTTTCAGGAAGGAAAATATATGCTAGGAGTTATCTGTGGTGTGGAGAAATGTGGTTACTTATTCACAGAATGCTACCGCGTTAATTTTATGGCTGGGAACACACACGGAAGGAACACACTCTTCTTTGCTGAATTCTGGGCTTCACATAAACCGGACGAGTCAAAACCAGATATATGTTGTCCTCTAAACCCTCCCTATACTGGTAAGCCTTCATTCCTTCCAACCAGATCATTGTGAACAAATCATTTCACTTATTATTTCATCAACTGCAGCCAGCTGCGATAATTTGGATTCTGTTTAGCGGTTTTTCTATTGATTCATAATTATCTATGGCTTTGCTGTCAACAGGTCGTTGCTTCTATAGCAAGAATTCTTCAAGGAAGATCGTGTATCCAGATTCTGCGGAGTACTATATGTGTGATGTTACTGCACATGGAATCGGTAACGTGGATGACATTAGGGATGCAGATTTTGTCTATTTTGATAGCGAGAGGGCTACCGAGTTTGTGAAGAAGGTGAACAGCTACTATGCCGAGAAGTCGTTTTGGCGTCCGACTGTCTTGGATACTGGCGCAAAGATATTTGCGTGCATTAGTTTCGACGAGTATTATCCGTGCTCTTCAGCGGCGGAGCTAGGAATAGGGTTAAGCCTGGGTGAACTCGTTTGAGCCTGGATGAACTTGGAGGCTTTTATTTTTGGTTATCCATGATCTTAGTGATTGATCATTCAAACAACCAAAAACTCATTGGATTCTTCCGGTTCTCTGTGCCCTAATGTTTCACCAAGTGCGCGTAGCTTTAATTGATGATATTATTGTTCTATGTGTGGAAACTTGATATTTAGTGATGTGCCTATCTGTTGTTACTGTTATTGTTTGTCACTAGAACTACTGAACAATTTCGAACACATGTTGATTGATCATATGCATGCCCTAGTTTACTTGTGCCAATTGATAAATTTCGCACTGATCCTAAAACAGAGAGTAGTAGTTGGAGTATTCCACGCAGCGATCATTGCCCATATATATCAGTGAACCAAAATCAAAACCAAAACAAAAGAAGCAACTCTTCTGCTATCCTGCTTGCCTTTTACAGGTCAAAACATGACTAAAGAATGTGAATGTCCTAGTCTTCAAAAAAATTAGAACTAATCGACAACATCTCTGTAATCATTCATCATTCACTAAGAAAATGGGTTTTAAATTTATTGTATCACCACTGCATCGTCACACTTGGGGATGAGGGTGATAGTTCCAAAGTTTAATCTACCCACATCCAGATTCCCAATAATGAAATCAACAAATAATCTTTCAAAGGGAATTTGATATCATCCCAGAAGATTCACCCCCGTGGGCTCTTATTCTGGTATTCTTACTGCTTCGGTGCCTCAACGTTGCAAAAAAGGCCCATTTTAAAATCCAAAATACAGATAACAATGCCTGTTATTTTTTTTCTACAATCAACCCCCTACAGTACAGATACAACGAAACTGAAGAAGAAGCAAGGTCAAGAAGGACACAACCCCGAAAGTTCAAGTTATGGGCTTATGGCTCCAAATTTATTCCAGACTAGTGGTTGGGGCACCCCATGTGGCGCCTCCTGACCGGTCAGGTGCATGCCAATCAGGCTCCTGATGGCATTTGTCATAAAACATACATAGCTGGAATGGTAGTAACACCTTAGGCGTACATTGATCGAGTATTCAGCAGGTAATGAATTAGAGCTTAACCACAATTATCTTGAACAGGTGTTGGTGTAGCTACAAACGAAAGATCAATGTATGAAGTAAAATACACCCGGAAAAAGTAGCTGTAGATTGATTATGGCTCAACAGAGATATGCTGGAATATCATGCTGAACAAGACAGTCTACTGAACTCTAATGCAACATCGCCTTTATGTGTGAGGATCAGGCTCTTCACTTGCAGATTCAACTGACTCAGACTTTGCCTTTTTCTTTGAAGTGGAAAAATGTATCACTCACGATCATAAGAAGCTTTTCTACAAAGTGTCGATCTGTCAAATCAAATAGTACAAAAATACAGATTAGAGGCTGAGTTTGTGTGTTCCAGCAGGAGATAAAAAATGGGGGTAAATGCCTGATTATCACTTGAAAAAATGTTGTAAAGACTGGCAATAATATCTTACAGGGAAAGTGAACACCTGTCAAGCACCATAATTTACCATAACACATTTAACCTGTATAGCATCCAATAAAAACATATCTGAATAATTGTCTAACAGCATACTTCAATGGAAAATGCACCAAAAACAAATATTACAAAAAAGGTGTACTATCTTGAGAGCTATTATCCCTTCCTATCTTTCCATATGAACAAACTATGGTAATAAGTAATGTCTTATAATTAAGACTTCTAAGCTACTCGGCAAAATCATTTCTGTCACCAACAAAGAAATCGAGATGATCCTGACCGATGAAGAGCTGAGATGTAGCTCTGACCTTACTGAGGCATCCCTTCTGGCGTTGCTTCTATCATCGCGCATGCATGTCAAGGCATCCTACCCTCAAAGAAATCGAGACGGTCCTCACCAATGTTCATATGGCATTAAACAGATTGGAAATGAGAAAACACACGCTGCTGGCTCCTGTCATCGGCCGTAGCTCCAGGTCAGCTGAAAACAATGATATAAAAGATGTGACTGTTCAGAAAACTCTGAGCTCGAAACTCAGTGCATTTACTGAAATCAGAACTCCAAAGAAAATAGCAAATACAAATAAAAGTATACGGAAGCTCCAAATCTACCCTCAAAAAAGGACACCACAATAGGTAATGAAGTTAAGGATCATTCTTTAGCAGCAGATCAGCAAGAGTGCAATACCACAGAAGATCACAAAATTCAACCACAGCTCCTTCAACTCCTAACTCCTAAGCTCGAGGACACACAAATGCTTCTATAAAAGCTTCAGACCACCAGTAACATCACAAACTCTGTCAGCCAGCAAATCTAGTTAACCACAAGTACTCCCTCCGATCCATATTACTTGATGTTAAAGTGGATGTATCTACAACTAAAATGTGTCTAGATACATCTATATTAGCATCAAGAAATATGAATCGAAGAGAGTACTAAATTCCATCAAAAAGCACAAGTGCCGAGGGCTGAAAAAACATGATACCCTATGAAGTGAGGGGACAGAGCAAAGCTATTGCAGTAAATTTATTAGAATTTATGTGCACGGAAGATACCTCTTGGAAGTGAACGTGAAATTTGTGCAGTTCCATTCAACTACTTTGCATCTATGTCCTTGTTGGCCAACATAAATATAAGCATGCATAATGTATTTCTCGATGAGAAATGTTACCGAAACACCATTCTTGTTGAAACA
The DNA here is from genome assembly GCF_019359855.2 of Lolium perenne. Classification (NCBI taxonomy): domain Eukaryota; kingdom Viridiplantae; phylum Streptophyta; class Magnoliopsida; order Poales; family Poaceae; genus Lolium; species Lolium perenne. The sequence continues at coordinate 194,033,666 of NC_067248.2, forward strand.
ACTAAGCATATCATCGTCCATAAATCCCTGAAAAACACAATGACAAGAGTCAGTGGCATATATACATTTAGAAAACCAATGTAGGCATAATTTCTCATGAGTAGTATATAGTATCCATTGATTATCAATCTTTCATGAGTAGTATACAATTCCTGGAGGATCAGACAGGTTAGCGATGAACATGAAAGCTTCAATCTCTTCAGTAATACATATAATATCCATATTGTTGATCAATCGTATACCCTTGGATTCATGTGTAACCCTAGATATTATTGGAAGCCATTTCGTAATGGTTTCGACAACTTCAGGTCACCTCGAAAAGAACAAAAAGTAAGACTTTGACCAGTATAAAAGGTTCAGGGTGGTAGGTTCGCCAAAGATGCATAAATTTACTCAACCGTGGGAAGCAAATAGAGAAACCAGTGCACCATTTGACCAAACTATTCCTTGAATCAAGACGCTTGAACTTTTTTTTTTTGAAACGAGTAGAGGCTTGAACATTAAAAACTAAGAAGAGAACATTACAGAAAGATTTACACCGGTAAGGCGGTAAGGGTAGAACTCCAATATCAAGAGAAGTGGGCGAGGTTACCTTCCGCTCCTCTTCCGCGCGCCGCGGCAGTATTGACCAGGGCGCCTAGACAACGACGACATGGCATAAGAGCATCTCCAACAGACGCCTAAAAAACGCTCCGCGCTATAATAACCGTCGGTTTTGGGCGCGGAGGCAAAAAAAAAAAGTGCTCCAGCAGAAGCTGTAAAATAGAACGAGCGCAAAAAAATTTAGCGCGGGCGCTGAAAAGCGGTATCGTGGGCTGTGTACAGCTCCTGATCCAGCGCGCAAAAAAAACTCGCTCGCGCGAAAATCCCAACTACCGCTGAAACTTCCTTCTCTGGGGCAGGGAGGTGAGGGTCGGAGGCGGGATGGGCAATTGGGGCGCGGCCTCCGCGGCGCTCGTTGCCGCCGCTGCGCCGTCCTCGGCGGAGGGTCGCCGGTGAGCCGCTCATGGGGAAGATAGGGGCTTGCGGGGTCAGGCAGGGCGGTCCTGCAGCAGGCGACGCGCGGGGTATCCGGCCGCAGGCTCGGCGGAGCAGGGAGACGCGCCTCGCCGGAGCAAGGGCGGGACACGGGGAAGTCGGCCGCAGGCCTCGTCAAAGCAGGGAGATGCGCGGGGCAGCCGGCCGCGGGCTCGGTGGAGCAGGGCGACACGCCTCGCTAGAGAAGGGAGCCGGCCACTTTGAGGGACGCGGCGCCGGAGCAAGGGCGGAACACGGGAAAGCCGGCTGCAGGGCTCGTCGGAGCAGGGAGATACGCGGGGTCAGAGCAGGCATCCTCGTCAATTGATGGATTCCCAGTTAGTCGAACCCTGTCGTCAAATCGTCAATTGATGGATTCCCGATGGATTGCAATCTCTTCTCTTTTTAATCGGACATAGATGTCCAGTGCTGCTGCGAAGGACCTGTTTGACCTTTTTGTTTTACGTATGTTGAAATTTAGTTTTGTAGCCTCTTTGATCCTGTTTGTTGTATGAATGTTGAAGAAACTTATTTGTGGAGTTCTATTTTACAGCCTCTGGTGAAAGGTTGTTTTTTGGTTTCGCGGTTGCGCTGTAAAATAGAGCCTCTGGCGAAGCTCGCGTCGCCGCCGCGCGCTATATCTGGATCGAGTGCGCTGCAAACAACTTTTACAGCACCAAATTTTAGAGCCTCTGTTGGAGATGCTCTCTGGGAGAGCTGATTTTCGGGAGCACTTCCTATAAATAGAAAAAATGCCTCTAAAAATACTATTTTTAGAGGCACTTCTATGAATACCTCTATATATTTTTAGAGGCACTTTGGCATAGTGCGGTAGTGCCTCTAAATATCTTTAGACGCACTTTGCCATAGTGCCTCTAAATATATTTAGACGCACATTGCCATAGTGCCTCTAAATATAGCATATGTTTTTTAGCCGCACTTTAAAAATGGCTATAGCCAATTATAATGGCAGTTATGCATTTTAGTAGTACATTTACATCCTACGCAGTAGCAATTCACACAGTAAGTGTAACAGCAATTGACATAAGATATTCAAACTAAGAATTGTAACTGCATTTTCACATAAGTTGTTCATACAAGTATTCAGCACCATCAATAAAGATCCATCAATGAGTCCGTAAGCTTCAGGGCTTTGAGAGCTAACACTCCTTGACTAGACCTAGATGGGTCATACACGATGCACACGCACCTTTGAGAGCTAACACTCCTTGACTAGACCTAGATGGGTCATACACGATGCACACGCACCTCCGGATGTTTTCCTGTGAGATGTAAATGTTATACCAACATGGAAAATAAAAGACCACATATATATAAAAAAGCATGATGATCTTGGAACCTAGTCAAACACAAGTATAAACCTGATACTGGAGAATTGTTCATGTGAAAACTCAGATTTCACAAGCATGAAGCTCACACTAAAATTCAAGCACGTGAACTTGTTTAACCATACAATTGCATTGGTTTTCGTTCTTGTGAAGTATTTGGAACTTGAAAACAAATCCTGATATCTGTTAAAAATTTAGAGCCTACTTAAAATTCAATTAAACCTGAAACCCAAACTTCATACTTGTAAAAAGTTACTTACACAGTTTACTTTTTTTTCACAGGACATGATTATCAGATTACTTGTGAAAAGTTACAGTGTTTACTTTTTTGTCAAAGCACATGATTATCAGATTATACCACTGATGTGGGCATGGTGGAAATTAACTTGGAATAGTGTGCTGATTAGAAGGTGGCATTCTGCTAAAGAATCAGGGCTGGGGAGGTTAGTCCAATATTTGGGAACACTAAAATGCAGCTATCTTCCTCAACAGCAAAAAAATGCAGCTTGTTTCTTTTTGCCTTACCTGATAGTTCATGAATGTTTTAATCAGCTCGACAGTTTGAAAAGAACCAAGCAAGCAAGACTGGTACCTGTAAGCATAGGTACAAGCAAAAGCAGTATAAATGTATGCACATCAGCTTATTACATTGATGTATTAAATCAATGTAACGGAGTATAACATGAATAGCAGTAGAAGGCTAGAAGCCGCAGCATAACGGCAACACAATAGGAAACCTCGAAAATGTTGGTTAGGCAATAGCAGCATCATACTCGTGTAGACCAAGATGAAATATGGGTTGACAAGCACCATGACTCACAAACTCTTAATCATATCAGTGTTTTCAACAAGACTTGTAATCTGTAACCATGGGAACTATTATATCAAACCGCTTGAATTACACTCGGATTTCCCTAGTAAACATCCAGGAGTCTAGGATCAAATTAACAGAAGTATGAGCTTGGATGTTGGTCCCCATAACAAACAAATCTAGCAACCTCCCATATACTAGTGTTTCAGAAAGATGAATAAATGAAATCGTCAATTTGAAAAGAAAAATCTAGTTAAGAACTTTGAAATCTAATGTATGCCCAACACTATTTCGTTCTCAATACCAACAGCAGTACCATACTGCATTAGTAAGTGCTATCGCAATTATGTTTGGCTGCAATATTTCCCGCAATTATGTTTGGCTGCAATATTTCCCGCAATTATGTTTGGTTGCATCCTACAGGCCTACAATGCCATCAATATACAGAAAAACAACAACACACATCATACAGATTGTCAATTAAAAACAATGCGAAAAAACAACAACACACATCATACAGATTGTCAATTAAAAACAATGAAACCATCGCATTCAGCAAGTATGTCAGTGCACTATACTCAACAGTTGTTCAGCCATGCAAGATGAAGGAACATAAATAAATGAAAATATGTGAATTTGTCAATACCCACGACAAATATCAACATGACACTAACTATTCCATAATGAACTGAATATGATTATGAATTCGGATGGAATAGCTACACATACCATCAAACAGTGTTATTGTCAACATTAACCTCCCTCAGGCACCTCATCATTACAAGCTGATAGTTTGCACCATCTGCATCTGCTTCCTCGTCATCCTCTCTTGTCGGTAGTGATAAAGGTAGGTTTTACTTTCCTATAAAAACAGCTAAATCACAAATATCCTGGAAGTAACACTGCCAACAATGACAAAAACTCAAAGGGAAAGGGAAACAGTTGGTCACTTCCAGAACACTACCAACATCCAAACCAAGCAGTTGACCTGTAGTAGTACAGAGAGGAATGAATTACAGAGACTAGAATCACTTAAGAATACAGTGAATATGTTTGAGAAACTACATGTTTCTTTCTTGTTTTACAGTGTAAACAAAAGAACAACAGTAGTTTACTGTAGATATATTTGAGAATCATGGAACAAGTTCTTCCACTCTAGATATCTTCCCAGACTTTAGGAAAGAAAATAAATGAGGAATAAGTTATGAGATAGATTGGTTTCATAAGGGTGAATAATGCCGCTGACAGTTTGCTACAAAGCGAGCCATTCACTCACAACTTAAACTTGGAGATAAGCAACATGCAACGGTGATCCCAGCCCTTAAAACACATTCCAACCTAGCTATTTCCGCAAATCAGTAGTTTACTGTATAAGCTAAATGGGGCAAAGAACATCATGTAACACACACACAACATTAATTTAGCAAAGCTTGTAGCATAATTTCAGTTTCATTAAAGGTGCTAAGTACCACAGTCAGGAAATAGAGTAGGATCTACCATACAGCAAGGCAACATTCCATATACAGTATTGATGGCAGATTGCCGTTAAACAATATTCCTTTGTTGCATTATTGACAATGGAGTGTAGATATGCAATAGAATGAACTAAGATACATCAGATAAATTGTATGGTATGGTAATTAACAAGCGGGAAATCACAATGTAAATGAATTATTGCATGCAAAAACCATATTTTAAGTTGGTGGCAGCTAAAAAATACTTATAGGCATAGGTTGCTCACCCATTCAAGCCTCCGAACAGTGTACTCTGTTAAACAAAATTGTGAGGCAAAGAAGCTCTACAATGTTTATCGCTATGTTGTGTGCAACAGGGAGGAGTCTCTCCTTCACTGTTTCTGGAAAAAACGTGGGAGTTAGTCAGTGATCTGACTAAATCACAGTTTCGCCAACATCACAGAGCCTTGTCAAACTAGCTGCTAGGTTGGTCCACCAGCATGGGCAAAAGTAAGCTGGCGCTGACGCTTATGACTACAAACAAATATGCTATGTCTAGTTTACCACCCAGGACAATTAATTTGGGCCAGAGGGAGAACGTTTATGTACCATAGCCATTCCCAATCAAACTATTCTGCAGGAACAGATACATGAATTTGTCTCTTACCTCATACCTGTGCCACACTAAGAAAATATCTACACAGATATCACAATTCTTCAGAATACAGGATCCTGGTGAACCGAAAAAGAGAATAATATTATGAAAGCCAACTTCCCATTTTAATCCATCAGCCATCAGCTGAACTACTAAATGAAAGAAGACTTGCTAATGGTTACAAGAAGGTCACCATTGTGAACATCATATGGGCCTGCTTGACCTTGTCTAAGCACTTTGCCTGTATCCTCATTACATCTACCTGCACGGACATAATGAAGTCCAAGAAGATTTAGTAATACAAAAACAGCAGCCTGTAGGTACCAGCAATGTCAACAATTTGAAACCTACCAGGCACAATATCAAGGCTGACTGTTTTTGTTTGTGGCACAACTTTCTTTCTCTATCACGACTTGCAGAAATCCTAGCAAAATAAAACACTTCAATTGCCAGCTCATAACAAGTAATCTGAAAAATAGGCATTGCACAAAACAGATGAGCATAACTACAAATCTGAAGTCCATATCATATTTTCCACATAAGAGCTATAAAAGTGTATACATCTCAAATTCTCAATCTTATCTGGCATCAAGACAACTGGCCTAAGATCCGGTCAGTAAATACCCATATCCCAAGTCAAAGGACCATTCCTTAGTGGCGGGATATACACAGTCCTACACTAACAGTATTCTGAACACTTGGATGCAAATTGTCCATGCCTAATAGGCATTTTGACAAGGACGCGACTAGATAGCATCCGGATGCCCATCCGTCCATCCCAGCACTCGGTCGAAAAAGGAAACTGCCAGCCCCACCGCGTAACTATTTCGGGAAGCGAGAGACATCCTCACGCGGGAAGAGATAGCTCAACCTAATCTTGCGCGGGAAATGACTACCACCGCACCCACTTCTCCTTCGCCATCCCTCGTCCCAGCTAGTCAGCTACTTGCTCTGCAAGTGGACGTGGATCCCAGAGTTTGACTGAACTGCAACTTCTGTAGATCCCGAAAAAAAAGCTCGTTTTTTGAAGGAAACCTCTCATCTCCTCCCCTCACTTTCTCCAGCAACCCTGCCCCCAAATCTAGGTTGCTATGATGTAGATGCCTTGAGGAACAACAAATTATCATGTACGAAAACCTAGAAAAAACATTTCAGGGAAGATACTGGACTTTTTTTTAACCAGGAAAGACTCTATGGCCAAATTAAGGTTTGCTCTGCCAGCCATCAGAGTTCTTCCACATGGTAAAACCACTAGTATTGAATAATTTGCTCAACAGAAACTGAGTTATCTTAGCCTAACATACGTGGGAAAACAAAAGCCTCAACATTGCATACAAAAAAGTAGGATTCAGTATACTACTTTAGGGCATCTGGTTGTAACTCAAAAAGTAAACCAACTTGAAAAAATAAAAAAATAATCTCAATGAAACCAGTATACAACATACCTATCTTTCTTACAACATGACAATGAAATTAAAACAAGTAGTTGATGGAGAAGATGTGGGCAGCAACTTGCTAATGTTTTTCAGTACCCAACTTAAGCATGATAAGCAAAAACTAAACAATGCTCGGTACATAACTTAGTTATATGCAATAACATACTTTTCCATATTCATTGCTAGAGGTATGAAAAATAATTCTAATGAACATTTTCATGTTTCAGATGTCAGAACATGGTTGGCGAATCCCGAGAGCCAATGTTAATTGACCGAGGAGCAGTGGATGGTGGTTAGTGGCAGAGGGGACGCAACACCATGGACAACCACACGCTGCAGTCAACCAAAGCAATCCCACAACTAAATTGCCTACAAAATCAACAACATGCCCTAACTTGGAAGAAGGAAATGCTGACGGAGCTGGCATGCACAAGAAAGTTGCATCCGGTCTAGAGGAACCGTTTCTCGGGATGCGGTTCGACACTATTGAAAGTGAAGAGCCCATTATAATGTGTAGGCTGCAAAGGTAGGATTCTCCATCAAGTCACATACATAAAAAAGAAAAGCTCATACATATAAATTCGAGAAGCAACAGTTTGTGCAACAAGTTCCGCAGACCAAAGGCAGGAAGAAATTCAGCAAGATACGATGTGACTGTTTTGGAAAATGTTAGCCCTGTTAGCTAGGTGACAACAATGGAGAAGAAGAAATCCAACTTACTTAAAACAACAATCAACTTATTTATGTTGCGTAAATTGAAAAAGTTAAGAAACGAAGGTACCCTGTAAAAACCTGCCTAGAAGTTTTATGAAGCTAGTTTGCAAGTTATTGTGGTTTAGACACCAACTTAGTAATACGTGGTTAACCAACTTTGCGGAACCAAAATGCTGGGACTGCTTAATGTTAAAGTAGTAAGGAAAATCAACTTAATTACTTTGACTATCCAACTTTAGTATGAAGACAAATCCAATTTACTTAAACCAGTAATCAAACTTATTTATGTTGCTTAATGGGAAAAAATAAGAAAGCAAGGAAGATTGTAAATACCTATCGAGATATTTTTCAAGCTAATTTGCAAGTTATTGTGGTTTAGAGACCAACTTAGTAAATTTTGGTGAAGCAACTTTAGGATACCCAAAAGAGATGGGACTACCAAATGAAAACAACTTAGTTACTTTCTTTATGCAACTTTAGTATGAAGGCATGTCAACTTACTTAAACCCAAAAATGTTGAAACATAACTAGAATTCTAGCTTGACTGTAAAAACATAACTACAAAATCTTGGAAGCTATTATGGGAGTTAGGTTGGTTTAGAGACCAAGTTAGTAAAATGAGGTTAAGCAACTTCGGCGTAACAAAAAAATGCTGGGACTATAAACCAAGTTAAAGATGGGACTACTAGATGAAAACAAACTTAATCACTTTCACCATCCAACTCTAGTACGAATTCAAATTTAACTTACTCAAAACCAGTAACTTATTTATGTTGATTACTTTCACCATCCAACTCTAGTATGAATTCAAACTTAACTTACTTAAAACCAGCAACTTATTTATGTTGCTTAACGGAGAAAGAAAACCTAGCTATATTGCATAAACATAGCTAGAATTTTCTGAAGATAGTATGCAAGCTAGGTTCGTTTAGATACCAACTTAGTAAAAAAATGAGTTTAAGTAACTTAGTTTCAAGAAAAAATTGAAGTTGTTTGGAAGAATCAACTTAGGTCATGACAGTATGTAACTTAGCTGTTATTTAAAAAGCAACTTACATCATGATAGGAAACAACCAATAACCATAACTACAATGACCTTAGTTAGGCTAATCAACTTAGTTCTATGCTGAAAGCAACATAACTACAATGACAAGACAACTTAATTGGGAAAACAGGCAGTGAATCAAAGAAAAATAATTTCGCGCTGCAAAATCAGAATCCAACTTAGGCTAATCTGGCTAATCAACTTATTTCTATGCTGAAAGCAACTCAACTATGGTGACAAGACAACTTATAAATAACACTATATAATGATATATTTCTCCCTCAGCACATAACAACACAGTAATAGTAAGAATTACAATAGCTGCAGAATGACTAACAATACAAAAAAGAGTGAAAGAGCAAGAATAAAACAACTTGGTTAGATGTTCCGACAACACCAAATGCGCACCTGCACTTATACAAATACGCCTGGCGTTAAAGCAGGTCGCAACTCCATGATAGGGCAGTAGATCAAGCCAGGGGAGGCAGGTTCGGATTGCTTCATCACACAAGCATTAGGCACATTTATTTCTCTGCATCGAAAAATCTTCATGGTTATGCATCTCCCTGGTTTAACCATCCCAAGATGGCCAGAACACATAACAACACTAACCCTATGAAGTATCACTAAATCATCTAAACCAAGTGTGCCGTTTTCGTAGATCAATGACACTAGCACAACAACTCAACAAGGTGCTAAATGTTAGGCATCCAGACTATCAGGCCCTGGAAATAATTCAACGAACACCTAGTGCACGCCCAAATATATTGCAATACACAACCAAATTACTCTCTAGAGACATGGCAGAAGGTCTTCTGGCGAGTGCAAACTCTTTAGAGACTTGATGTGCCAGCCTGAATGGGTGTTGTTGGTGACCAAGGTGTCGTCTCGGCAACCTACAGACGTTAGGCACTGAGGCCACTGCCAGTCCAGGCCAACATCAGCACCACACCGCTATACAACCAAGGCAGCGCAGGCAACCAGGGGAGGCCGAGGCAGAATGGTCGATCTGGGGCTCGAGGTTGAAGGAGAGATCTTCGGGGTGGAGTAGTAGGAGCACCAGAGGTCGAGTTCTACGGAGAGGAGCTCGAGGGCGTCGAGGATGCGGCCGGATGCGCTGGTGCGGGGACCAATGGAGGCACCTCGAACTGATGCGGGCAGCAACGCGGGGCGGGCCTAGCAGGTGTGGTGCTAGGCCATCGGCATGGAACTGGTGGAGGCACCTCTGTCAAGGCGACGCAGGTGAGTGGCGGACGCCAGAGCCGCGGGGCTAGGGTTAGCCATGGCGTCGCGCTTGGGGGCAGAGCGGGCATGGCGCTGGTGGCGATTCGGTGGGGGCGGGGGGTGCCGCGCCGGCGTACGACAGAGGCAGGAGCTGGCGGCGGCACCCGGATCAGGGGCTGGCGGCAGCGGGATCGTGGGGAAGAAAATGGGGACATTAACACTTTAACAGCCTGTTTGGTTGGAGGGAATTGGGCATAGGGAATGGGAGTTTGGTTGGAGGGAATTGGGCATCTCCAACGGTGAGAACCAAACCGCGCCCGCGCGTCCGGATGGGTCGAGCCGGACAAAAACGCGGCCCAGCGTGCGGATCCATCCCTAAAACGGATGGCCGCGGCGTCCGGGACGACCTAAACCCGGCCCAAATCTGGGACAAGTTTGCATGGCCGCAGACGCCGAATGCTGGTCGCTCGCGTCCACCCTTTGTTCGCCCCTGGCCCGCCTGTCTGTCTCCCAAAACAGAAACACTCCACTCCAGTCCCAAAACCTAGAGATGGCCGACCTGCCGACTGCCGCCAGCACCGCCACCATCGGAGACGAGGCACAGCTCGCGGACGTTGCCGCTCCTCTCGTGTCGGAGGCTCCTGAACTGGACGCTCCGGTGGTCGTGGAGCCCGGGCAGGCGACGAAGAAGGCGAAGCTCGACCTCACCGCGGAGCAGAGGAAGATCGAGAGCAAGAAGCGGGGCGACCGCCGCAGGGCGCTCGAGCAACGGAAGAGGGATGTCGCTGCCGCGGAGGAGCGGCAGCGGGCGACGGAGCAGCTCCTCCAACTCAAGACGGAGGCGAAGGCGAAGGCGAACGTCATGCAAGAGCATGCCATGCTCTTTTACGGCCACGCAGCGCTCGCTCAGCACTTGATCCTCCCGGGCGCCGGCACGGCCTCGGGGAGGAGCTCGGCCTCGTCCGTCACCCGGCCCCTTCCTCCAAGGTCGACATCCCTGCCGACTGCCCCGTTTGGGTACACGCCCGTCCCGCAGGAATTGGGGGTGCAGTCGGCGCGGTACGCGTACCCGTCACGGGATGGGTCACCGGAGGTGGGCGAGTCCTTCACGGGGCCGTCTCCTTCGTCCATTGACCTGAACCGTGCGCCGGCGAACTCCAAAGGCCCCAAGCACATGGGATCAGCAACGATGGCCGGAGCACGCAACCTGCTCGACGATTTGTCGGCCGAGCGCGCGCCACCTCCGATGCAGGCCCCTTCGTCCTACACGCAGGCAATGCTGACCACCATGCCCTATGCTTCAACCGAGCAGGCTCCCCAGCCACCTCCCATTGACACACAGCATGACAGCAGTGCCTGTCCCGGCAGCATTAACATCGACGACGAGCCGTTGTTCGGTCAGGAGCTCACGCAAGCCGCAGCTGCACAAGCTGGAGGTCGCCGTGTAAGCAAAAGAACCACCAACTACACGGAGAAGGAGGACAAGGTGCTCGTCGATGGATGGTTGACCATCGGGCAAGATGCATTGACGGGTGCCGAGCAGAAGGGGACCGCATTCTGGCGCCGGATCTATGATTACTTCCATGAACATTGCAAATACGGGCAGGAGCCATTTGAGAGCGACCGCAGCGAGATATCGCTCCAAAAGAGGTGGGGAGCAATTCAAACAGAATGCAACAAGTTTCAGGCGGCGTATGAACACGTGAAGCGGATCCCCGTTAGTGGCATGGGTGTGAAGGACTTGGTATGTGATGTCTACTCACGCTTCTTTTCCTGTAGACAGTGTTGGGCCTCCAAGAGCAGAGGTTTGTAGAACAGCAGCAAGTTTTCCCTTAAGTGGATCACCCAAGGTTTATCGAACTCAGGGAGGAAGAGGTCAAAGATATCCCTCTCAAGCAACCCTGCAATCACGATACAAGAAGTCTCTTGTGTCCCCAACACACCTAATACACTTGCCAGATGTATAGGTGCACTAGTTCGGCGAAGAGATAGTGAAATACAAGTGGTATGAATGAATATGAGTGGTAATAGCAATCTGAATAAAAGATGGCAGCAAGCAAACATGCAACAGAACAATAAATAAATGGAGATTCGATGTTTGGAAACAAGGCCTAGGGATCCTACTTTCACTAGTGGACACTCTCAACAATGATCACATAATAATACCACTCTACACTCTCTTGTTGGATGACAAACACCATTAATTGTGTAGGGCTACAAGAGCACCTCAATGCCGGAGTTAACAAGCTCCACAACATTCGATGTTCATATTTAAATAACCTTAGAGTGCATGATAGACCAACGCAATTATACCGAGTACTAACATAGCATGCACACTGTCAACAGCTATGAAAGGGGAATAGATCACATCAATACTATCATAGTAATAGTTAACTTCATAATCTACAAGAGATCACAATCATAGCATATACCAAGTACTTCATGATGCACACACTGTCAACATTACATCATGGAGGAGGAATAGTCTACTTTAATAACATCACTAGAGTAGCACATAGATGATATTCAACTAGATCACAAAGAGAGAGATGAACCACATAGCTACAGCAGAGCCCTCAGCCCCGGGGGTGAATTACTCCCTCCTCATCATGGAGACAGCGATGGCGGTGAAGATGGCGGTGGAGATGGCTTCCGGGGGCAATTCCCCATCCCAGCAGGGTGCCGGAACAGAGACTTCTGTCCCCCGAATTGGAGTTTCGCGATGGCGGCGGCGTCCCTGGAGTCTTTCTGGAGTTTCGTCAATCGGTGTCGAAGATTTAGGTCAGGAGGCAACTTATAGGCGAAGAGGCGGAGTCGGAAGAGTCCCGAGCGGCCCACCCCATAGGGCGGGGTGACCACCCCTCTGGCCGCGCCGGCCTATTGTGAGGAGGCCCTGGGCCTCCTCCTGGCTTGCCCTTCTGGCTCCGTGAGTCTTCCGGCGAAATAGAATTTCTGTGATTTTTCTGGATTTTTCCGAGCACTTTGGTTTTTGGGCCTTTCTGCAATAAACAGACATAATAAACAGAAACTGGCACGCATCTTGTTAATAGGTTAGTCCAATAAATGCCATAATATGCTATAAAGTGCAAGCAAAACATGTAGGTATTGTCATAAAACAAGCATGGAACATCAGAAATTATAGATACGTTGGAGACGTATCAGCATCCCCAAGCTTAGTTCCTACTCGTCCTCGAGTAGGTAAACGATAAAAGATAATTTCTGAAGTGACATGCTACCAACATAATCTTGATCATACTATTGTAAAGCATATGAGATGAATGAAGTGATTCAAAGCAATGATAAAGACAATGATTAAACAACTGAATCATATAGCAAAGACTTTTCATGAATAGTACTTTCAAGACAAGCATCAATAAGTCTTGCATAAGAGTTAACTCATGAAGCAATAGATTCATAGTAAAGGCATTGAAGCAACACAAAGGAAGATTAAGTTTCAGCGGTTGCTTTCAAATTGTAACATGTATATCTCATGGATATTGTCAACATAAAGTAATATAATAAGTGCAATAAGCAAGTATGTAAGAATCAATGCACAGTTAACACAAGTGTTTGCTTCTAAGATAGAAGGAAGTAGGAAAACTGACTCAACATTAAAGTAAAAGAATGGCCCTTCGAAGAGGGAAGCATGGATTGCTATATTTGTGCTAGAGCTTTTATTTTGAAAACATAAAGAGAGCATAAAAGTAAAGTTTTGAGAGGCGTTTGTTGTTGTCAACGAATGGTAGTGGGCACTCTAACCCCCTTGCCAGACAGACTTTCAAAGAGCGGCTCCCATGAAAGATTTTTGTTTTTGGGTGGCACTCCTTCCAACCTTTACTTTCACAAACCATGGCTAACCGAATCCTCGGGTGCCTGCCAACAATCTCATACCATGAAGGAGTGCCTTTTATTTTAGTTTTATTTAGATGACACTCCTCCCCACCTTTGCTTTCTCAAGCCATGGCTAACCGAATCCTCGGGTACCGTCCAACAATCACATACCATGGAGGAGTGTCTATTTGTAAAATTATGAAAGTTAATTAATTTGGGACTGGGAACCCCATTGCCAGCTCTTTTTGCAAAATTATTGGATAAGCGGATGAAGCCACTAGTCCATTGGTGAAAGTTGCCCAACAAGATTGAAAGATAAACACCACATACTTCCTCATGAGCTATAAAACATTGACACAAATAAGAGGTAATAACTTTTTAATTGTTTAAAGGTAGCACTCAAGCAATTTACTTTGGAATGGCAGAGAAATACCATGTAGTAGGTAGGTATGGTGGACACAAATGGCATAGTTTTTGGCTCAAGGATTTTGGATGCACGAGAAGTAATCCCTCTCAATACAAGGCTTAGGCTAGCAAGGTTATTTGAAGCAAACACAAGTATGAACCGGTATAGCAAAACTTACATAAGAACATATTGCAAGCATTATAAGACTCTACACTGTCTTCCTTGTTGTTCAAACACCTTTACCAGAAAATATCTAGACCTTAGAGAGACCAATCATGCAAACCAAATTTTAGCAAGCTCTATGTATTTCTTAACTAATAGGTGCAAAGTATATGATGCAAGAGCTTAATCATGAGCACAACAATTGCCAAGTATCACATTGTTCAAGACATTATACCAATTACCACATGTAGCATTTCCCGTTTCCAACCATATAACAATTAACGAAGCAGTTTCAACCTTCGCCATGAACATTAAGAATAAAGCTAAGAACACATGTGTTCATATGAACCAGCAGAGCGTGTCTCTCTCCCACACAATGAATGCTAGGACCCAATTTATTCAAACAAAAGCAAAAACAAAAGCAAACAGACGCTCCAAGTAAAGCACATAAGATGTGACGGAATAAAAATATAGTTTCACTAGAGGTGACCTGATAATTTGTCGATGAAGAAGGGGATGCCTTGGGAATCCCCAAGCTTAGACGCTTGAGTCTTCTTGAAATATGCAGGGATGAACCACGGGGGCATCCCCAAAGTTAGAGCTTTCACTCTTCTTGATCATATTGTATCATCCTCCTCTATTGACCCTTGAAAACTTCCTCCAGACCAAACTCAAAACAAACTCATTAGAGGGTTAGTGCATAATCAAAAACTCACATGTTCAGAGGTGACACACTCATTCTTAACACTTCTGGACATTGCTCAAAGCTACTGGAAGTCAATGGAACAAAGAAATCCATCCAACATAGCAAAAGAAGCAATGCGAAATAAAAGGCAGAATCTGTCAAAACAGAACAGTCCGTAAAGACAAATTTTTTAGAGGCACCAGACTTGCTCAGATGAAAATGCTCAAATTGAATGAAAGTTGCGTACATATCTGAGGATCACTCACGTAAATTGGCAGATTTTTCTGAGTTACCTACAGAGAACCCTGCCCAAATTCGTGACAGACAGAAATCTATTTCTGCGCAGTAATCCAAATCTAGTATCAACCTTGCTATCAAAGACTTTACTTGGCACAACAATGCAATAAAATAAAGATAAGGAGAGGTTGCTACAGTAGTAACAACTTCCAAGACTCAAATATAAAACAAAGTTACTGTAGTAAAACAAAAACATGGGTTATCTCCCAAGAAGTGCTTTCTTTATAGCCATTAAGATGGGCTCAGTAATTTTAATGATGCACTCCCAAGAAATAAGAGTTGAAGCAAAAGAGAGCATCAAGAAGCAAATTCAAAACAAATTTAAGTCTAACCCACTTTCTATGCAAAGGAATCTTGTGCACAAGTGAATTCATGAAGAACAAAGTGACAAGCATAGGAAGATAAAACACGAGTAACTTCAAGATTCTCATCATAAAGAGGGAAAACTTAATATTATTAAGATGCATATAACCATGTTTCCCTCTCTCATAATAACTTTCAGTAGAATCATTGATGAAATCCACAATATACCCATCACTTAAAACATTCTTATCATGGTTCATATGCATAGAAGTATCATTAATTTTGGCATAAGAAGAGTTCTTCTCATTAATAATAATTGGAGCAAGATTATTATCAAGAATTTGAACATGGTAAACAAGTTGCATATTAAGGGAATTGTTTTTTGGAAATCCAATCATAACTATGACAAGTTTCATAGGGATAGTTATAACCTATATCATAGCATTCTTTATAATAATTATCAAAGATTGGAGGCATAGTGTCATCATAAGAAATAGAATAGTTATCCTTCACAGTATGTTCATCTGCAACCTTACCATCGTTGTTACTAGAAGGAGATGTATCAAACATATAATGATCAGTAGCAAAAGGATTTTCAAACACCTCATCCCCAAGCTTAGAGCTTTCTATATCATTATGGGAGGAAGCATGGATAGTACTGATACTATGGCAATTATTAACATCATCATTTTCAGAATTAGTTTCCCAGAGATTTGCAATATCAAAAGTAGTATGCTCTTTCAAATCATGATCACTAATGTATGTAAAGGGCATAGGAAGATCGTTGTATTCAGATTCATTATCATAATAATCATTAGGAGCAACATACTTACGGTTACCTATCGTTATCTCTTTCTCTTTATTCCCCTTCTTCTTCTTCTTCTTCTTCGTTCCCTTCTTCTTCTTCTTCTTCTTCTCTTCCTTCTCCTCGTTCCCTTCTTTAGGAGGAAGAGGCTTGAAGGGAGGCTTCTCCACATAACCTGATTTATTTCCAGAAACAATAGAAGAAACTTGGGAGGATTCCTCCTCTTCATTAATAAGTTCAAAACACACAGCGGTCCTATCATATTTTGGCAAGGTGTCATCTTCTAAAATATTTTGTATGTAAGTATTTGTATGGAAATTATTAATGCAATAAGAAAAACACCCATGCAGGACATCATCAATATCAAGATCACTCATATGTAACAAGGAGATTTTTCTTGATAACTCTTCACACCACAAAAATAAATTAAGTTCATCATGCTGATTAGGAGTAATTTCATCATCACAATACAAATTTGCAGCACTCATGGGGTTCAAATTATCATTGGAGGAGCATTGAAAATTAAAATGACCCACTCTATGGCAAAGTTCACAAATAAAAGGATAGAGGGCACAAACTTTTTTACCAAGATCATCTAGAGCCCTAAACCACTTTCTAGTTTTTTCATTAATATGATGGATACAATATTCATCTTTGATTTGATTAATTCCACAAGGTCTATGCATTCCACAAAAATTAACATGCTTATAGGAAATAGCACTCCTAGGAGTTTGAGCATGTTCATTGCAATCATTAACAACAATTTCATCCTTCATGCAAGCATATTTAAAAGGTTCATGATACTTATCAAAATTCTTCTTAGGCAATTCAAAATGAGAGGCAAAAGATTTATAAAGATTTGCAACAACTTGAGAGTCAAGACCATAAGTAGCACTCATATTTCAAAATTTACCAGTATCCATAAAAGTTTCAATGCATTCATAATCATAATTTATACCTGACTCTTTACCTTTGCAGTTCTCCCAATCTTCAGCATTCTCCTCAATCCGATCAAGAAGATCCCACCTAGCTTCAACCTCCTTGCTTGTGAAAGATCCCTCCGAACAGGCATCTAGATAGTCCTTGTGATGTCCTGAAAGCCTTGCATAAAAATTATTAATAATAACATTACGGGGGAGCTCATGAATGGGACATTTGAGCATTAGTGACTTCAATCTCCCCCATGCTTGGGAAATACTCTCTCCATCACGAGGATAAAAGTTATAAATATAATTTCTATCAATATGCACTTCATGAGGAGGATAAAATTTAGAGTAAAAGAGAGATACAATTTCCTCCCAACCAAGAGAATGACTATTCTTCAGCAATTTATACCAATGAGCCGCTTTACTGCATAAATAAATAGAGAATAGTTGCTTCCTCACTTCATCCATAGAGATACCTGCACACTTGAATAACCCGCATAATTCATGCAAAAATAGTAAATGATCTCCAGGATGGACAGTTCCATCCCCTTCTTAGCGGTTATCCATAACACGTTCAATAATTTTCATGGGTATCTCGAAAGCTGTACTTGCAGTAGGTGGATTTAAAATATCACAAGCATCATTAGAGTTATCGCATATGGGAGATAAAGTATTATCAGAGCAAATTTTCTCCCCTAAAGATGGGAAGCTAAAAAGATCATAAAAACTAGCTTCCCCAAGCTTAGACTTCTCCATAGCATTAGCAGTGATTGCGTTCATACTAATAACATTGCTACTAGCATGCAAATGAGGTTCCATAGGTTCTTTAATTTTCGCATCACACAATTCATGTCTTAACTTAGGAAATAAATTAAAAAGCTCATAGTTGTTTTCCATTATGCCTTACTAGTGTAAAACAAGAAACAAAAAGATGCAATTGCAGGATCTAAAGGAAATAGCTTCGAGCACTTACAATGGCGCCGAAAAATAGCTTAGTAGCCGAGATCCGGAGTGTGAGTACCTTTTACCTTTCCTCCCCGGCAACGGCGCCAGAAAATAGCTTGATGTCTACTCACGCTTCTTTTCATGTAGACAGTGTTGGGCCTCCAAGAGCAGAGGTTTGTAGAACAGCAGCAAGTTTTCCCTTAAGTGGATCACCCAAGGTTTATCGAACTCAGGGAGGAAGAGGTCAAAGATATCCCTCTTAAACAACCCTGCAATCACGATACAAGAAGTCTCTTGTGTCCCCAACACACCTAATACACTTGTTAGATGTATAGGTGCACTAGTTCGGCGAAGAGATAGTGAAATACAAGTGGTATGAATGAATATGAGTGGTAATAGCAATCTGAATAAAAGATGGCAGCAAGCAAACATGCAACAGAACAATAAATAAATGGAGATTCGATGTTTGGAAACAAGGCCTAGGGATCCTACTTTCACTAGTGGACACTCTCAACAATGATCACATAATAATACCACTCTACACTCTCTTGTTGGATGACAAACACCATTAATTGTGTAGGGCTACAAGAGCACCTCAATGCCGGAGTTAACAAGCTCCACAACATTCGATGTTCATATTTAAATAACCTTAGAGTGCATGATAGACCAACGCAATTATACCGAGTACTAACATAGCATGCACACTGTCAACAGCTATGAAAGGGGGAATAGGTCACATCAATACTATCATAGTAATAGTTAACTTCATAATCTACAAGAGATCACAATCATAGCATATACCAAGTACTTCATGATGCACACACTGTCAACATTACATCATGGAGGAGGAATAGTCTACTTTAATAACATCACTAGAGTAGCACATAGATGATATTCAACTAGATCACAAAGAGAGAGATGAACCACATAGCTACAGCAGAGCCCTCAGCCCCGGGGGTGAATTACTCCCTCCTCATCATGGAGACAGCGATGGCGGTGAAGATGGCGGTGGAGATGGCTTCCGGGGGAAATTCCCCGTCCCGGCAGGGTGCCGGAACAGAGACTTCTGTCCCCCGAATTGGAGTTTCGTGATGGCGGCGGCGTCCTTGGAGTCTTTCTGGAGTTTCGTCAATCGGTGTCGAAGATTTAGGTCAGGAGGCAACTTATAGGCGAAGAGGCGGAGTCGGAAGAGTCCCGAGCGGCCCACTCCATAGGGTGGGGTGACCACCCCTCTGGCCACGCCGGCCTATTGTGAGGAGGCCCTGGACCTCCTCCTGGCTTGCCCTTCTGGCTCCGTGAGTCTTCCGGCAAAATAGAATTTCTGTGTTTCTGGATTTTTCCGAGCACTTTGGTTTTTGGGCCTTTTCTGCAATAAACAGACATAATAAACAGAAACTGGCACTGTGGCATCTTGTTAATAGGTTAGTTCAATAAATGCCATAACATTCTATAAAGTGCAAGCAAAACATGTAGGTATTGTCATAAAACAAGCATGGAACATCAGAAATTATAGATACGTTGGAGACGTATCAGTATGATTCTTACCTCAACTTAGTCATCCAATGTTTGCACATATGTTTATCATTGTTGTCTTGCTTTGCTCTAGGTGTGGCAAGCTTTGGAATGGTACAAAGGCAACAATGGAGACAAGACCTTTGCCTTCCCTCATTGTTGGAAGCAACTCCATGGCACCCCCAAGTTCCAGGAGTGGTTCGAGGGGTACATGGCGACCTTGACTGGCAACAAGACCGCCAAAGATCCCATGGTCATTGACCTTGATGGTGGGCAGCCTTGCGGTAGCTCCGCTTCTCGTGCAAGTCGTCCTCGCGGCCACAAGGCAACCAAAGCCGACTTGAAGCGTGATGCCTCGTCCATGCTATTGTTTGGCACTTTGAAGGAGATGCATGCCGACAGAGAGATGTCCACGGATAAGAGGGATGAGAGAAGGCGCCGGGAGAAAGATGAGGACATGAAGAACTACTTCGATGTCCAAAAGAAGAAGCTTGAGATTGAAGAGGTCAAGGCCAAGACCAAAGCTAGAGAAATTGAGCTCAAAGAGAGAGAAATTGAGCTCATAGCAATGACAAGGGCCCAAGAGGTGGAGTTGAAGGCGAAGGAAGTTGAGCTCAAACGGCAAGCCGAGGACAACCTGATCATGAACGCCGACTTGACCAACATGAGCGAGGCGAAGAGAGCTTGGTTCGAGAAGAGGCAGAAGGAGATCCTAGAGCGCCCAAATTGAGTTGACAATCTCAATTTGTAATTTTTATATTTCTTCGAACTATGCCACATTTAATTTCTTCATCATGCAACAGTTTATTTGATATTATTCTATAATTTTAAGATATTATTCTATATTTGTTACATACTATTTATAAGTATGCGTGGCCAGATGGCCTATTTCTCAAATAAATATGCCAAATGGCCAAATGGGTGGCCGCTACGTTGGGCGCAGGGCGCGACCCAAACGGACGCGCGGACGCGGGGCAACGTCCGCGCGTCCGCGCAGCCACCCAAACGGCTCAAAACGGACGGCCC
Organism: Lolium perenne; assembly: GCF_019359855.2. Taxonomy (NCBI): domain Eukaryota; kingdom Viridiplantae; phylum Streptophyta; class Magnoliopsida; order Poales; family Poaceae; genus Lolium; species Lolium perenne. The sequence goes on from NC_067248.2 coordinate 194,054,269, forward strand.
AGCGTGTCCGTTTTGGTCGCCCGGTTGGAGATGCCCTAATAAATCTCTTATTTGTTTCATGGTCTTGGGAATTTACGTGGGATGGGGAAGGAGAGTTGGGGGGCTTCAATTCCCACAGATCTCTTCCCAGCGGAGACCCTGTTAGTTCGTGAGATTGGGACGTAAAAAACGGTTCACGCTAATTTCCCATGGAAAATTCCCACCGTTGTCAAATGAAGGATTGGGACTAAATAGCAAAGTCCCATGTCTAATAATCCCTCCACCAACTCCCTCGTCTTAAGTCCCATTCCTCTTCCCATCCATTGCCTAAGTGGTAGAGAGGAGCGAAGGGAAAAAATAGAACAGGACTGTCGCGCCGAAGCCTCCTGCGGTAGAGCTAGAGCGAGATGGAAGGATCGTACGGCTCAAAATCGAGTGCTCGTTGTGCCAAATAGCATCCAAGCACTTTTTAGCAATTGGGTTTTGACAAACACATGGCAGGCAGGATGTAATACCATTCGAAACAAAACACAAAGAGAGAGAGAGAGAGGAGATATGTGGTAACCATTGAGAGGTGTCAGAGCATGTCGATACATGAGATACACTAAGGGTCGGAGGAGCAGAGCCTCGACGAGGAGGCGAGAGCGCTGCGCGCTGGAGAGAACCAAGAGCACCATCCGCAGCACCAACACCATCGACAAGCCGCACGGCTAAGCGACGGAGGATCGGGGGCACGGGGGATGAGCAGGGGGGTCATATACGACGTAGGGGAGCAGTAGGAGGCGTGACAGCGCGGGAATCGCGGCTGGGACCGACCCGAACCCCACGGCTAGGGTTAGCCACGACGTCGCGCTCTGGGGCAGAAGCAGAATGACTGGGCGCGGGTGGAGATCCGGTGGAGGGGGGCAAGGCGCACCTTGCTCAGTGCGTGGTGGCGGAGGATGGCCGGTGATGTCTACGCACGCTTCTTTTCCTGTAGACAGTGTTGGGCCTCCAAGAGCAGAGGTTTGTAGAACAGCAGCAAGTTTCCCTTAAGTGAATCACCCAAGGTTTATCGAACTCAGGGAGGTAGAGGTCAAATATATCCCTCTCAAGCAACCCTGCAATTACGATACAAGAAGTCTCTTGTGTCCCCAACACACCCAATACACTTTTCATATGTATATGTGCACTAGTTCGGTGAAGAGATAGTGAAATGCAAGTGATATGGATGGATATGAGTGGTAATAACAATCTGAAATAAATATTGCAGCAAGTAAACATGTAGCAGAACAATAAATAAACGGAGATTCGATGCTTAGAAATAAGGCCTAGGATCCTACTTTCACTAGTGGACACCCTCAACAATGATCACATAATAAAACTACTCTACACTCTCTTGTTGGATAACAAACACCATTCATTGTGTAGGGCTACAAGAGCTCCCTCAAGCCGGAGTTAACAAGCTCCACAACATTCGGAGTTCATATTTAAGTAACCTCTAGAGTGCATAATAGACCGTTGCAATTTGGACCGAGTACTAACATAGCATACACACCGTCAACAATAGCTATGAAAGGGGGAATAGATCGCATCAATACTATCATAGTAATAGTTAACTTCGTAATCTACAAGAGATTACAATCATAACCTATGCCAAGTACTACATGATGCACACACTGTCAACATTACATCATGGAGGAGGAATAGACTACTTTAATAACATCACTAGAGTAGCACATAGATTAATAGTGATACAAAGCTCATGATCACATAAAGATCACATGGGAGAGAGAGATGAACCACATAGCTACCGGTAGAGCCCTCAGCCTCGGGAGAGAACTACTCCCTCCTCATCATGGGAAGTAGCAATGGCGATGAAGATGGCGGTGGTGTCGATGGAGATGCCTTCCGGAGGCACTTCCCCGTCCCGGCGGCGTGCCGGAACAGAGACTTCTGTCCCCCGAATCTTGGCTTCGCGATGGCGGCGGCTCTGAAAGGTTTTCCGTATCGTGGCTTATTGGCATCGAAGTTTTAGGTCACCAGGGCTTAAATAGGCGAAGAGGCGGAGTCAGAAGGGTCTTGGGGGACCCACACACTAGGGGGCGCCCCCTTGGCCGCGCCGCCCTGTGGGGTGGGGGGCCCTGGCTCCCCTCTGGCCCCTCTTCGGTGCTCTGAAAGCTTCCGGGAAAAATAAGATATTAGGCGTTGATTTCGTCCGATTCTGAGAATATTTCCTAAAGGAGATATGCCCTAGAGGCAATAATAAAGTGGTTATTATTATATATCTTTATGTTTATGATAAATGTTTATATACCATGCTATAATTGTATTAACCGAAACATTGATACATGTGTGATATGTAAACAACAAAGAAGTCCCTAGTATGCCTCTTAACTAGCTTGTTGATTAATGGATGATTAGTTTCATAATCATGAACATTGGATGTTATTAATAACAAGGTTATGTCATTGTATGAATGATGTAATGGACACACCCAATTAAGCGTAGCATAAGATCACATCATTAAGTTATTTGCTATAAGCTTTCGATACATAGTTACCTAGTCCTTATGACCATGAGATCATGTAAATCACTTATACCGGAAAGGTACTTTGATTACACCAAACGCCACTGCGTAAATGGGTGGTTATAAAAGTGGGATTAAGTATCCGGAAAGTATGAGTTGAGGCATATGGATCAACAGTGGGATTTGTCCATCCCGATGACGGATAGATATACTCTGGGACCTCTCGGTGGAATGTCGTCTAATGTCTTGCAAGCATATGAATAAGTTCATAAGATACCACATACCACGGTACGAGTAAAGAGTACTTGTCAGGAGACGAGGTTGAACAAGGTATAGAGTGATAGCGATGATCAAACCTCAGACAAGTAAAATATCGCGTGACAAAGGGAATTGGTATCGTATGTGAATGGTTCATTCGATCACTAAAGTCATCGTTGAATATGTGGGAGCCATTATGGATCTCCAGATCCCGCTATTGGTTATTGGTCGGAGTGAGTACTCAACCATGTCCGCATAGTTCGCGAACCGTAGGGTGACACACTTAAAGTTGGATGTTGAAATGGTAGAACTTGAATATGGAATGGAGTTCGAATATTTGTTCAGAGTCCCGGATGAGATCCCGGACATCACGAGGAGTTCCGGAATGGTCCGGAGAAAAAGATTCATATATAGGAAGTCATTTTATGAGATTTAAAATGATCCGGAAGTTTCTATGGAAGGTTCTAGAAAAGTCCGGAAGAAATCACCAAGGAACCTCCATGGCCGGCCAACCCTAGAGGGGGAGGAGTCCCAAGTGGACTCCCCCTATGGGGGGCGGCCACTGATACGTCCAATTTGCATCACTATTTTATATCATAATTTGTTGTTATTCATTGATATATTTCATATTTGGACACAATACTTATGTTATTTCATCTATTTTGCATGTTTCATCATTATTGGAGGATTGAGCACCGGAGCCAGGATTCTGCTGGAAAAAGCACCGTCAGAACGCAATATTTCGGAAGATCAACTGTGGAAGGAAATTATACCAAAAATCCTATTTTTCCAGATGACGGAGAAAGCCAGAAGGGGGAGCCGAGAAGACCCAAGGTGGGGCCAGACCACAGGCCGGCGCGGCCCATGGCCTGGCCGCGCCACCTGGTGGTGTGGGGGCCCCACAACCCCTTTCGCCTCCTTTTCTTCGCGAAATCCTTCGTCCCGAAGACCTAAGCCACAGAGGGTTCCTCGCGAAGAGTTACAGCCGCCTCTGCGGGGCGGAGAAGACCAGAGAGAAAAGAGCTCTCCGGTGGCTGAAATCCGCCGGGGAAATTCCCTCCCGGAGGGGGAAATCGACGCCATCGTCACCGTCATCGAGCTAGACATCATCTCTATCGCCATCACCATCATCTCCACCATCATCACCGCCGTCTCCACCGCTGCACATCGTCACCGCCGTAGCAATTTGGGTTTGATCTTGATTGTTTGATAGGGGAAACTCTCCCGGTATTGAGTTCTACTTGTTATTGATGCTATTGAGTGAAACCATTGGACCAAGGTTTATGTTCAGATTGTTATTCATCATCATATCACCTCTGATCATGTTCCATATGATGTCTCGTGAGTAGTTCGTTTAGTTCTTGAGGACATGGGTGAAGTCTAAATGCTAGTAGTGAACTATGGTTGAATAATATTCAATGTTGTGATATTTAAGTTGTGGTGTTATTCTTCTAGTGGTGTCATGTGAACGTCGACTACATGACACTTCACCTTTATGGGCCTAGGGGAATGCATCTTGTACTCGTTTGCTAATTGCGGGGTTGCCGGAGTGACAGAAACCTAAACCCCCGTTGGTATATCGATGCAGGAGGGATAGCAGGATCTCAGAGTTTAAGGTTGTGGTTAGATTTATTCTTAATTACTTTCTTGTAGTTGCGGATACTTGCAAGGGGTATAATCACAAGTATGTATTAGTCCTAGGAAGGGCGGTACATTAGCATAGGTTCACCCACACAACACTTATCATAACAATGAAGATTAATCAGCTGTATGTAGCGAAAGCACTAGACTAAAATCCCGTGTGTCCTCGAGAACGTTTGGTCATTATAAGTAAACAAACCGGCTTGTCCTTTGTGCTAAAAAGGATTGGGCCACTCGCTGCAATTGTTACTCTCGCACTTTACTTACTCGTACTTTATTCAACTGTTACATCAAAACCCCCTGAATACTTGTCTGTGGGCATTTACAGTGAATCCTTCATCGAAACTGCTTGTCAACACCTTCTGCTCCTCGTTGGGATCGACATTCTTACTTATCAAAGATACTACGATACACCCCCTATACTTGTGGGTCATCAAGACTATTTTCTGGCGCCGTTGCCGGGGAGTGAAGCACTATTGGTAAGTGGAATTGGTAAGGGAAACTTCTACTGTTTGTGCTGATTTTATTTCTGCCTGCTGCCATAATTCATTATGGAGAGATCTCCTCTTGAATGTTTATTTGGGAAATCCACTACTACTGCAAAGGTAGTGGATGAGGCGCCAGGTGAGGAAGAAATACCATACAAAATACCTATGAAAATTATTGAACGTGTAGTGAATAACCGTTATACAGGGGATGGAACTGTCCACCCTGGAGATCATTTATTGTTCTTGCATGAATTATGCGGTTTATTCAAGTGTGCAGGTATTGCTATGGATGAAGTGAGGAAGAAACTATTCTCTATATCGCTGTCTGGTAAAGCGGCGCATTGGTATAAATTACTGGATAATGGGGATTCTCTTGAATGGAATGATATTGTGCCCCGGTTTTATTCTAAGTTCTATCCTCCAAGTGAAATTCACAAGGATCGGAACCGCATATATAATTTTTGGCCTCATGATGGAGAGAGTATTGCCCAAGCTTGGGGGAGATTGAAGTCTTTAATGCTCAAATGCCCCATTCATGAGCTTCCTGGTAATGTTATTATTGATAATTTCTATGCAAGACTTTCTTTTGAAGACAAGACCTTGCTGGATACTTCTTGTTCTGGATCATTCACGCGCAATAAGGAAGAGTTTAAAAGGGACCTTCTTAATTGGATCCAGGAAAATACTGAAGGATGGGAGATCGACAAAGATAGAGAATCAGGTATAAATTATGATTATAAATGCATTGAAGCTTTTATGGATACTAATAATTTTCGTAATATGAGTGCTACTTATGGTCTTGATTCTCAAGTTGATGCAAATCTTTATAAAGCTTTTGCCTCTCATTATGAATTGCCTAAGAAGAATTTTGATAAGTATCATGAACCGTATAAAGATAAAATTGATCCATCTATTAATAAATGCGTTGTAGTTGAAACTGTTGATCATGTTATTCCTGAAGCGTATATTGAAAAACTCCTTTCCCTGCTAAAATGAAGGAGTACTCTGTTATAAATAGTGCGGTTCATAAAAGTGAAAAGAAACCTATAGAACCTGAAGAACAAATAAAAGTTGAACCTGCTGTTGCAATAGTTAAAGATCTTGTGACTGAAAATGTGGAGGATGGTCATATTATTTTCTGTGAAGATGCTTCTAATATTGTTTCACATCCTAATAAACCCAAACAAGTTAGTGTTCCTATGCTATCTGTTAGAATTGGTGATCATTGTTATTATGGTTTATGTGATATTGGTGCAAGTGTTAGTGCTATTCCTTATGAGCTTTACACGGAGATTATGCACGAAATTGATTCTTGTGAACTTGAAGATATTGATGTGGTTATTCAGCTGGCTAATAGAGAAACTATTTCTCCAATTGGTATTGTTCGAGATGTGGAAGTTCTATGTGGTAAGATTAAATATCCTGCCGATTTTTTGGTACTTGGTTCTGCTGCTAGTGATTATTGTCCTATCATTTTTGGTAGACCTTTTCTAAATACTTGTGGAGCTATTATAGATTGCAAGAAAGAGAAAATTTTGACTAAATTTGCTGGTGAATCTTATGAGTTTAACTTTTCTAAATTTACCAAAACTCCTTATAAAGCTGATTTGCCTAGTAATGATTTTAAAATGGAACAGTGTGCATCTATTGTTCTTGTTCCTAATAATACTTTGCAACAACATTTGGAGAATAGCGAGAGTGAAGTTTTTAGGAAGGAAAGAGATGAGCTTGAGGAAATTTTTCTTCGCCAACCTATTCTCAAGCATGATTTACCGGTGGAAGATTTGGGTACAACACCGCCACCAAAGGAAGATCCTGTCTTTGATTTAAAGCCATTGCCTGATAATCTTAAATATACTCATATTGATGATAAGAAAATATATCCTGTTATTATTAGTTCTAAGCTTACAGCGTTTGAAGAAGAAAGGCTATTGCAAATATTGAAGAAACACCGAGGATCTATTGGCTACACTCTTGATGATTTGAAGGGTATTTCTCCCTCTATTTGCCAACACGCCATTAATATGGAAGATGATGCGAAGCCTGTTGTTGAACCTCAACGTCGTCTAATTCCTAAGATGAAGGATGTGGTAAGAAATGAGGTATTACGACTCCTTGAAGCTGGTATTATATATCCTATTGCTGATAGTAGATGGGTTAGTCATGTGCATTGTGTTCCTAAGAAAGGAGGAATGACTGTTGTGCCTAATGATAATGATGAGCTCATACCTCAAAGAGTAGTTGTAGGGTATAGAATGTGCATTGATTATCGAAAAGTTAATAAAGTTACTAAGAAAGATCATTACCCTTTGCCTTTTATTGATCAAATGTTAGAAAGGTTATCTAAAAATACCCATTTTTGCTTTCTTGATGGTTATTCTGGATTTTCACAAATTGCTGTTAAAACTAAGGATCAAGAGAAAACTACTTTCACTTGTCCCTATGGAACTTATGCTTATAGACGTATGCCTTTTGGTTTATGTAATGCTCCTGCTACTTTTCAAAGATGCATGTCAGCTATTTTTCATGGTTTTTGCGAAAGTATTGTAGAGGTATTCATGGATGATTTTTCTGTCTATGGGAATTCTTTCGATAATTGCTTGCGGAACCTTGATAAAGTTTTGCAGAGATGTGAAGAAACTAACCTTGTTCTTAATTGGGAGAAATGCCACTTTATGGTTAATGAAGGAATTGTATTGGGACATAAAATTTCCGAGAGAGGTATTGAAGTTGATAGAGCTAAAGTTGAAGCAATTGAGAAGATGCCCTATCCTAGGGATGTTAAAGGTATTCGTAGTGTTCTTGGTCATGCTGGGTTTTATAGGAGGTTTATTAAAGATTTCTCCAAGATTTCAAAGCCTCTTACTAATCTTCTTCAAAAAGATGTACCATTTGTTTTTGATGATGATTGTAAGGAAGCCTTTGAAACTCTAAAGAAAGCCTTAGCAACTGCTCCTATAGTTGAACCTCCTGATTGGAATTTACCATTTGAAATTATGGGTGATGCTAGTGATTTTGCTGTAGGCGCTGTTCTTGGACAGCGAGTAGATAAAAAGTTGAATGTTATTCATTATGCTAGTAAAACTCTTGATGCTGCTCAAAGAAATTATGCTACTACTGAAAAAGAATTGTTAGCTGTAGTCTTTGCTTGTGATAAGTTTAGATCTTATATTGTTGATTCAAAAGTTACTATTCATACTGATCATGCTGCAATCAGATACCTTATGCAAAAGAAAGATGCTAAGCCAAGGCTTATTAGATGGGTACTTCTGTTGCAAGAATTTGATTTACATATTGTAGACAAGAAAGGTGCCGATAATCCTGTTGCTGATAATTTGTCTAGATTGGAAAATATTGCTTATGATCCTGTTCCTGTTAATGATAGTTTTCCAAATGAACAATTGGCTGCAATAAAGGTGAGTTCGCGAGACAGTCCTTGGTATGCTGATTATGCTAACTTTATTGTTTCCAAGTACTTGCCTCCAACCTTTTCAGCTCAGCAAAGGAGGAAATTCTTTTACGACTTGAGGCATTATTTCTGGGATGACCCACACTTATATAAAGAAGGAGTGGATGGTATTCTGCGAAGATGTGTTCCCGAACATGAACAACAAGAGATATTGAGTAAATGTCATGGTAGTGCTTATGGAGGACATCACGCCGGAGAAAGAACTGCACAAAAAGTTCTACAATCAGGTTTTTATTGGCCAACTCTCTTCAAAGATGCAAGGAAGTTTATTTTATCATGTGATGAATGCCAAAGGGTTGGTAATATCTCCAGACGCAATGAAATGCCTATGAATTATACTCTTGTTATTGAACCGTTTGATTGTTGGGGATTTGACTTCATGGGACCTTTTCCCTCTTCAGAAGGTAACACTCATATACTTGTTGCTGTTGATTATGTTACTAAATGGGTGGAAGCCATACCTACAAAAAGTGCTGATGGTGAGACCTCTTTAAGAAATATTATTTTTCCTAGATTCGGAGTTCCTAGATATATTATTACTGATGGAGGTTCTCATTTTATTCATGGTGGTTTTAGAAAAACTCTTGCTAGATATGGTATTAATCATAGAATTGCTTCCGCTTATCATCCTCAAACTAGTGGGCAAGTAGAATTATCAAATAGAGAGATTAAATCTATCTTGCAAAAGACTGTTAATAAAACTAGAAAGAATTGGGCTAGTAAATTGAAGGATGCACTATGGGCTTATAGAACTGCTTATAAAAATCCCATGGGAATGTCACCTTATAAAATGGTTTATGGGAAAGCTTGTCATTTGCCTTTAGAACTAGAGCACAAAGCTTATTGGGCTGTTAGAGAATTAAATAAAGATCCTAAACTTGCCGGTAATAAGAGGTTGTTGCAATTGAGTTCTCTAGATGAATGGAGAAGTGAAGCTTACGAAAATGCTAAACTCTTTAAAGAGAAAGTTAAAAAATGGCATGATAGAAGGATCATCAAAAGAGAATTTAATATTGGGGATAAAGTCCTATTGTATCGGTCTCGTCTCAGATTCTTTGCAGGGAAATTACTCTCGAAATGGGAAGGACCATATGTTGTTGAGGAGGTGTATCGTTCAGGAGCAATCAAAATTAGCTCTCTCCAAGGCAATGCCACACAAGTGGTGAATGGACAAAGACTCAAGCATTATATCTCAGGTGATTCTTATAATGTTGATGTTGATATTATTCGAGTGGAAACACCGGAGGCTTTCATTAAAGGACAAATTGACAGTCCGCCAGAACTCGACTTTGAATAGGTAACAGTACTGGTAATGAAAAGTTCGCAATTTACTTTCCGAACAATATTTTTGCTCTTTTTGGAAAATATGAAAAATTACGAGATCGAAACGGAGTGGAAAAGACGCACGAGGGCTTGCCACCATAGGCCGGCGCGGCCTGGCCTAGGCCCGCGCCGCCCTATGGTGACGCCGCCTCGTCGCCCCTTTCCGACTCTGGTTCGACCTGGTACTTTCCTTTTGTCGTGAAATTTTTTGCTATATAATCCCCCGGACCCCTGGAGGTCCGTATATCATTTTCTCGACGTGTTTCGTTTCGAGCTGTTTCTGCCAGGATCTGTTTTTAGTTTAGAAGCACCATGGCCTCCAACAACAAGGGCAAGGGGCTTCCGGAGGAGGAAGTGAGAAGGTTGTCGTCAAAACAAGAGCAGCAAGCCGTTGGGAGTAAGCAAATCTTGGTGGGATCTGTTGACACTCGACGTTCTTTCTCTCATAACTTGCAGGGATCCTTACCACCTGCCCTTAGCCTCGACTCTTTCCCCGTGTTGGAAGAAGCTCTGCGGACTACCGATGAGTTTTGTGATCGATACCGGGCTCTAAGAATAGAAGTGGAGATACTCCAGGAAGAAAATTACCGTCTCCGTAGGATGCTGGAATATTACCCGATTCCCATCACAAGATCACTATCGACAACTTCAGATAACAATGAACATCTTCGAGTCTTAGTGCAGAATTGCCAAGCGGAGAAACTGAAGCTGAAGGAGATCTGTAAGAAGCGCGGGAGGGGTTCATCACCACCATCGCCGAAGGAGTAATTCATCATCGGTATTGGCATCCCCTTGGTTTGTTCCAAGCTTGGGGGAGTGCCGCGGTATCATATCATCACTACCTTTTACTTTTTACCGTCAAGTAGTGTCATATCATGAGTAGGGAAGTTATCATATAAGATGGGTTGCAGTTTGGAAGTATCTCTCCTTTAGTTGGTTGTCTATGTATCCCTTGGTGTGAGTTATCGTTATGGAATATCAATGAGAAGTCTTATCATTTACATATTGCACATCTTATTTTAGTTTGCAATCTCTATTATATGATTTACCTTGTTGTTAGTATTGGTATCACTTTGGGAGCATTGAATAAATCTATTTGGTTTTGGCAAACTTAGCATTGGTCAATAGCAACAACACTTTGAGGTTTAAATAGAAAGGAGAAATACATGTAGTTGTTTCATTGTCTTTCTTTCTTGTTAGCTCATAGCTTATTATTCTGAAGTTAAAATTGTTTGTGCTTACAAGGAAGATGCATGATTGTTTCTATCGCATGTATATTTGTTTGTTTCCCTCGACTCTTATGCTTGCTAATTAGCCTTGCTAGCCAAAGACCTGTACTGAGAGGGAATACTTCTCGTGCATCCAAACCTGAACCCAAACCTATGTCATTTGTGTCCACCATATCTACCTACTACATGGTATTTTCTGCCATTCCAAGTAAATACTTCGTGTGCTACCTTTAAACAATTCAAAACTTAGTATCTCTTATTTGTGTCAATGTTTTATAGCTCATGAGGAAGTATGTGGTGTTTTATCTTTCAATCTTGTTGGGCAACTTTCACCAATGGACTAGTGGCTTCATCCGCTTATCCAATAATTTTGCAAAAAGAGCTGGCAATGGGATTCCTAGTCCCAAACTAATTAAACTAATTAGACACTCCTCCATGGTATGTGATTGATGGACGACACCCGAAGGATTTGGTTAGCCATGGCTTGTGTAAGCAAAGGTTGGGGGGAGTGTCATCATAATAAAACTAAAATAAAAAGGCACTCCTTCATGGTATGAGATTGTTGGCAGGCACCCGAGGATTCGGTTAGCCATGGTTTGTGAAAGAAAGGCTGGAAGGAGTGCCACCCAAAATGAAATAAAATGGGAGCCGCTCTTTGAAGGTTTGTCTGGCAAGGGGGTTAGAGTACCCGCTACCAGTCGTTGACAACAACAAACACCTCTCAAAATATTACTTTTATTCTCTCTATATGATTTCAAAACTGAAAAAGCTCTAGCACATGATTTAATCCCTGCTTCCCTCTACGAAGGGCATGTCTTTTACTTTATGTTGAGTCAGTAAACCTATTTCCCTCCATCTCAAGCAAGCATTTGAGTAGTTGTGATCAAACCATTATATTGTGATTTACTTCATCATGTTTTTACTTTTCCTTGTTTAGTACAAGTTTTATCTGAATGAATATAGCTTTGCAAGTTATCAATGATCATGAGGAGACTATTATGATTGAGTAAGCAAGTTGTGCAATATAAATTTTAATATGAGAGCATTGCTCGATAGATAAGAATAACCTGTTAATTGTTCTCTGACCAAGAACGAAGTTTGCCATCACCAACTATGATTTCTTATGCACCTTTATTTGTGATTACCTTATACTTGTTTCAAGTTGAGTTATATGAGGAAGTTGTTTACTATAATGTCTTGTGTGAATGAATATGATGCTTCTTGTCCGTATTTTATTTATCGACTCTTCACTCCATAAACATGTGGTCCTGTTTACCGAGTTCAGTTTCGCTTGGGGACAAGCGAAGTCTAAGCTTGGGGGGAGTTGATACGTCCAATTTGCATCACTATTTTATATCATAATTTGCTGTTATTCATTGATATATTTCATATTTGGACACAATACTTATGTTATTTCATCTATTTTGCATGTTTCATCATTATTGGAGGATTGAGCACCGGAGCCAGGATTCTGCTGGAAAAAGCACCGTCAGAACGCAATATTTCGGAAGATCAACTGTGGAAGGAAATTATACCAAAAATCCTATTTTTCCAGATGACGGAGAAAGCCAGAAGGGGGAGCCGAGAAGACCCAAGGTGGGGCCAGACCACAGGCCGGCGCGGCCCATGGCCTGGCCGCGCCACCTGGTGGTGTGGGGGCCCCACAACCCCTTTCGCCTCCTTTTCTTCGCGAAATCCTTCGTCCCGAAGACCTAAGCCACAGAGGGTTCCTCGCGAAGAGTTACAGCCGCCTCTTCGGGGCGGAGAAGACCAGAGAGAAAAGAGCTCTTCGGCGGCTGAAATCCGCCAGGGAAATTCCCTCCCGGAGGGGGAAATCGACGCCATCGTCACCGTCATCGAGCTGGACATCATCTCCATCGCCATCACCATCATCTCCACCATCATCACCGCCATCTCCACCGCTGCACATTGATACGTCTCCGACGTATCGATAATTTCTTATGTTCCATGCCACATTATTGATGATATCTACATGTTTTATGCACACTTTATGTCATATTCGTGCATTTTCTGGAACTAACCTATTAACAAGATGCCGAAGTGCCGATTACGATTTACGCTGTTTTTGGTTTCAGAAATCCTAGTAAGGAAATATTCTCGGAATTGGACGAAATCAACGCCCAGGGTCCTATTTTGCCACGAAGCTTCCAGAAGACCGAAGAGGAGACGAAGTGGGGCCACGAGGCGCCCACACCCTAGGGCGGCGCGGCCTGCCCCTTGGCCGCGCCGACCTGTAGTGTGGGGCCCTCGTGTGGCCCCCTGACCTGCCCTTCCGCCTACTTAAAGCCTCCGTCGCGAAACCCCCAGTACCGAGAGCCACGATACGGAAAACCTTCCAGAGACGCCGCCACCGCCGATCCCATCTCGGGGGATCCAGGAGATCGCCTCCGGCACCCTGCCGGAGAGGGGAATCATCTCCCGGAGGACTCTACGCCACCATGGTCGCCTCCGGAGTGATGAGTGAGTAGTCTACCCCTGGACTATGGGTCCATAGCTGTAGCTAGATGGTTGTCTTCTCCCCATTGTGCTTCATTGTCGGATCTTGTGAGCTGCCTAACATGATCAAGATCATCTATCTGTAATTCTATATGTTGCGTTTGTTGGGATCCGATGAATAGAGAATACTTGTTATGTTGATTATCAAAGTTATGTCTATGTGTTGTTTATGATCTTGCATGCTCTCCGTTACTAGTAGATGCTCTGGCCAAGTAGATGCTTGTAACTCCAAGAGGGAGTATTTATGCTCGATAGTGGGTTCATGCCTCCATTGATATCCGGGACGATGTGAGAAAGTTCTAAGGTTGTGGATGTGCTGTTGCCACTAGGGATAAAACATTGGTGCTATGTTCAAGGATGTAGTTACTGATTACATTACGCGCAATACTTAATGCAATTGTCTGTTGTTAGCAACTTAATACTGGAGGGGGTTCGGATGATAACCTGAAGGTGGACTTTTTAGGCATAGATGCATGCTGGATGGCGGTCTATGTACTTTGTCGTAATGCCCAATTAAATCTCACTATACTCATCATAATATGTATGTGCATGGTCATGCCCTCTTTATTTGTCAATTGCCCAACTGTAATTTGTTCACCCAACATGCTGTTTATCTTATGGGAGAGACACCTCTAGTGAACTGTGGACCCCGGTCCAATTCTCTATACTGAAATACAATCTCTGCAATCTTGTTCTACTGTTTTCTGCAAACAATCATCTTCCACACAATACGGTTAATCCTTTGTTACAGCAAGCCGGTGAGATTGACAACCTCACTGTTTCGTTGGGGCAAAGTACTTTGGTTGTGTTGTGCAGGTTCCACGTTGGCGCCGGAATCCCTGGTGTTGCGCCGCACTACATCCCGCCGCCATCAACCTTCAACGTGCTTCTTGGCTCCTCCTGGTTCGATAAACCTTGGTTTCTTTCTGAGGGAAAACTTGCTGCTGTGCGCATCATACCTTCCTCTTGGGGTTCCCAACGAACGTGTGAGTTACACGCCATCAAGCTCTTTTTCTGGCGCCGTTGCCGGGGACTGAAGAAAAGCTACACCACGGAAATTGCCAACTCCCACGGCAACAGCTCTTTTTCTGGCGCCGTTGCCGGGGAGATCAAGACACGCTGCAAGGGGAGTCTCCACTTCCCAATCTCTTTACTGAAGGAGATATGCCCTAGAGGCAATAATAAAGTGGTTATTATTTATATCTTTTATGTTTATGATAAATGTTTATATATCATGCTAGAATTGTATTAACCGAAACATTAGTACATGTGTGATATGTAGACAAACAAGAAGTCCCTAGTATGCCTCTTAAACTAGCTTGTTGATTAATGGATGATTAGTTTCATAATCATGAACATTGGATGTTATTAATAACAAGGTTATGTCATTGTGTGAATGATATAATGGATACACCTAATTAAGCGTAGCATAAGATCTCGTCATTAAGTTATTTGCTATAAGCTTTCGATACATAGTTACCTAGTCCTTATGACCATGAGATCATGTAAATCACTTATACCGGAAAGGTACTTTGATTACACCAAACACCACTGCGTAAATGGGTGGCTATAAAGGTGGGATTAAGTATCCGGAAAGTATGAGTTGAGGCATATGGATCAACAGTGGGATTTGTCCATCCCGATGACGGATAGATATACTCTGGGCCCTCTCGGTGGAATGTCGTCTAATGTCTTGCAAGCATATGAAAGAGTTCATAAGAGACCACATACCACGGTACGAGTAAAGAGTACTTGTCAGGAGACGAGGTTGAACAAGGTATAGAGTGATACCGAAGATCAAACCTCGGACAAGTAAAATATCGTGAGACAAAGGGAATTGGTAATTTATGTGAATGGTTCATTCGATCACTAAAGTCATCGTTGAATATGTGGGAGCCATTATGGATCTCCAGATCCCGCTATTGGTTATTGGTCGGAGTGAGTACTCAACCATGTCCGCATAGTTCTCGAACCGTAGGGTGACACACTTAAAGTTGGATGTTGAAATGGTAGCACTTGAATTATGGAATGGAGTTCGAATATTTGTTCGGAGTCCCGGATGAGATCCCGGACATCACGAGGAGTTCCGGAATGGTCCGGAGAATAAGATTCATATATAGGATGTCATTTTATGTGAAATAAAATGTCGCGGAAGGTTCTATGGAAGGTTCTAGAAGGTTCTAGAAAAGTCCGGAAGAAACCACCAAGGAAGGTGGAGTCCACAAGGGACTCCACCTCCATGGCCGGCCAGCCCTAGTGGGGGTGGAGTCCCAAGTGGACTCCACCATAGGGGGCCGGCCACCCCCCACATGGGAGGTGGGAATCCCACCTTTGGGTGGGAGTCCTAGTTGGGCTAGGTTTGCCCCCTCCTATGGAAGGTTTTGATTTCGGGTCTTATTCGAAGACTTGGACACCAACACTTGGGATCCGCCTATATAATGAGGGGCCAAGGGAGGGGGCCGGCCACCCCAAGACCATAGATTGGCCGCCCCCCTTGAGTGGCCGGCCACCCCCTCCCAAACCCTAGCTTTGCTCCTCCACTTCATATTTCCCGCGTAGCTTAGCGAAGCTCCGCCGGACTTCTACACTGCCACCGACACCACGCCGTCGTGCTGTCGGATTCAAGAGGAGCTACTACTTCCGCTGCCCGCTGGAACGGGGAGGTGGACGTCGTCTTCATCAACAACCGAACGTGTGACCGAGTACGGTGGTGCTGCCCGTTCGTGGCGCCGGAACCGATCGTGATCAAGATCTTCTACGCGCTTTTGCAAGCGGCAAGTGATCGTCTACCGCAGCAACAAGAGCCTCATCTTGTAGGCTTTGGAATCTCTTCAAGGGTGAGACTCGATACCCCCTCGTTGCTACCGTCTTCTAGATTGCATCTTGGCTTGGATTGCGTGTTCGCGGTAGGAAAATTTTTGTTTTCTATGCAACGTTATCCTACAGTGGTATCAGAGCCGTGTCTATGCATAGATGGTTGCACGAGTAGAACACAATGGTTTGTGGGCGTTGATGCTCTTGTTATCTTTAGTTTGAGTACTTTGCATCTTTATGGCATAGTGGGATGAAGCGGCTCGGACTAACTTTACATGACCGCGTTCATGAGACTTGTTCCTCGTTCGACATGCAACTTGTATTGCATAAGAGGCTTTGCGGGTGTCTGTCTCTCCTACTATAGTAAAGATTCAATTTACTCTTCTATTGAAAACATTAGTATCAACGTTGTGGTTCATGTTCGTAGGTAGATTAGATCTCTCTCGAAAACCCTAAACCACGTAAAATATGCAAACCAAATTAGAGACGTCTAACTTGTTTTTGCAGGGTTTGGTGATGTGATATGGCCATAATGTGATGATGAATATGTATGAGATGATCATTATTGTATTGTGGCAACCGGCAGGAGCCTTATGGTTGTCTTTAAATTTCATGTTGAGTAGTATTTCAAAGTAGTTGTAATAGTTGCTACATGGAGGACAATCATGAAGACGGCGCCATTGACCTTGACGCTACGCCGACGATGATGGAGATCATGCCCGAAGATGATGGAGATCATATCCGTGCTTTGGAGATGAAGATCAAAGGCGCAAGAACAAAAGGGCCATATCATATCACATATGAACTGCATGTGATGTTAATCCTTTTTATGCATCTTATTTTGCTTAGATCGCGACGGTAGCATTATAAGATGATCCCTCACTAAAATCTCAAGATAATAAAGTGTTCATCCTTAGTAGCACCGTTGCCAAGTCTTGTCGTTTCGAAGCACCTCGTGATGATCGGGTGTGATAGATTCAATAAGTACATATGACGGGTGCAAGACAGTTTTGCACATGCGGATACTAAGGTGGCCTTGACGAGCCTAGCATGTACAGACATGGTCTCGGAACACGTGATACCGAAAGGTAGAGCATGAATCATATGGTTGATATGATGAACACTTTGAGTGTTCGCCATTGAAATCACACCTTTTCTCGTGATGATCGGGTTTAGGTGCGGTGGATTTGGTTCGTGTGATCACTAAGACAATGCGAGGGATATTGTTTTGAGTGGGAGTTCACTTAGGTTTTTAATTATGTTGAATTAAAATTTGAACTCAACTTGTCATAAACTTAGTCTAAACTATTGCAAATATATGTTGTAGAGATGGCGTCCCCAATCAATTTTAATCAGTTCCTAGAGAAAGAGAAACTTAAGAGCAACGGTAGCAACTTCACCGACTGGTTCCGTCATGTGAGGATCTTCCTCTCGGGGGGGAATCTGCCATTTGTGCTTGATGGACCGGTAGGTGACCCTCCTGGGTTAGATGAATCCGATGACTGAATAGCGATTTACGCGACTCGTAAAACTCGGTAGTCTCAAGTTCCGTGTGCCATCCCGTGCAGTCTGGAATCCGATCTTCAAAAACGTTTTGAGCACCATGATCCTCATGAGTTGATGAATGAGCTGAAAGCTATATTCGAGACTCATGCGGCAGTGGAATGCTATGAAGCATCGAAACATTTCTTCAGCTGTATGATGGAAGAAGGTAGCTCCGTTAGTGAGCACATGCTCGCCATGACCGGGCATGCGAAGAAACTCAGTGACTTGGGAATAGTGATTCCTAACAGACTGGGGATTAATCGTGTCCTTCAATCACTGCCACCAAGTTACAAGAACTTTGTGATGAACTACAATATGCAGAACATGAACAAGGAGTTACCTGAACTCTTTGGCATGCTAAAAGCTGCTGAGATTGAGATCAAGAAAGAGCACCAAGTGTTGATGGTCAACAAGACCACCCGTTTCAAGAAACAGGGCAAGTCTAAGGGAAAATTCAAGAAGGGTGGCAAGAAAGCTGCCACGCCTCCTATGAAACCTAAGAACGGCCCTAAGCCTGATCTTTGAGTGCTATTACTGCAAGGAGAAGGGACACTGGAAGCGTAATTGCTCCAAGTATCTGGCTGATCTGAAGAGCGGCCTTGTCAAGAAGAAGAAAGAAGGTATATTTGATATACATGTTATAGATGTTCATTTCACTGGTTCTCGTTCTAGTACCTGGGTATTTGATACTGGTTCGGTTGCTCATATTTGTAACTCGAAACAGGAACTAAAGAATAAACGACAACTACTGAAAGATGAAGTGATGATGCGCGTTGGAAACGGATCCAAGGTCAATGTGATCGCAGTCGGCACACTTCCTCTACATCTACCTTCGGGATTAGTTTTAAGCCTAAATAATTGCTATTTTGTACCTGCGTTGAGCATGAACATTATATCTGGATCTTGTTTAATGCAAGACGGTTATTCATTCAAGTCTGAGAATAATGGTTGTTCTATTTTTATGAATAATATCTTTTATGGTCGAGCACCACAAAAGAATGGCTTATTTCTATTAGATCTCGATAGTAGTGATACGCATATACATAACATTGATGCTAAGCGAATTAAACTTAATGATAATTCTACTTATATGTGGCACTGTCGTCTTGGTCATATTGGAGTGAAACGCATGAAGAAACTCCATACTGATGGATTACTTGAATCACTTGACTTTGAGTCACTTGATAGATGCGAAGCATGTCTAATGGGTAAAATGACAAAGACTCCATTTTCTGGTATGATGGAGCGAGCTACTGACTTATTGGAAATCATACATACAGATGTATGTGGACCAATGAGCGTAGCATCGCGCGGTGGTTATCGTTATGTTCTAACCTTCACAGATGATCTGAGTAGATATGGGTATATCTATTTCATGAAACATAAATCCGAAACTTTCGAGAAGTTTAAGGAATTTCAAAGTGAAGTAGAAAATCAACGTAACAAGAAGATCAAATTTCGACGATCTGATCGTGGAGGTGAATATCTGAGTTATGAGTTTGGCATGCATTTAAAGAAATGCGGAATACTTTCACAATTGACACCGCCAGGAACACCTCAACGAAACGGTGTGTCCGAACGTCGTAATCGAACTCTCTTAGATATGGTTCGTAGTATGATGTCTCTTACTGATTTGCCGTTATCATTTTGGAGTTATGCATTAGAGACAGCCGCATTCACTTTAAATAGAGCACCATCAAAATCCGTAGAAACGACACCGTATGAATTATGGTTTAATAAGAAACCTAAGCTATCGTTCTGAAAGTTTGGGGTTGCGAAGCCTATGTAAAGAAGTTACAACCGGACAAGCTAGAACCCAAAGCGGAGAAATGCGTCTTCATAGGATACCCTAAGGAAACTATAGGGTACACTTTCTATCACAGATCCGAAGGCAAAATCTTTGTTGCTAAGAACGGAACCTTTCTTGAGAAAGAATTTCTCACTAAAGAAGTGACTGGAAGAAAAGTAGAACTCGATGAGATTGATGAATCTATACTCGTTGATCGAGTAGCGCGATGCGGAAGTTGTACTGTACCGCCTACACCTGCAACAGAGGAAGCTAATGATAATGATCATGAAACTTCGAACGAGGAAACTACTGAACCTCGCAGATCGACAAGGGAACGTGCCACTCCTGATTGGTATGATCCTTGTCTAAATGTCATGATTGTGGATAACAATGATGAGGACCTGCGACGTATGAAGAAGCGATGATGAGCCCAGATTCCAACAAATGGCAAGAAGCCATGAAATCCGAAATGGGATCCATGTATGATAACAAAGTATGGACTTTGGTAGACTTACCTGATAGCCGTAAGGCTGTCGAGAATAAATGGATCTTCAAGAGAAAAACAGATGCTGATGGTAATATTACTGTCTATAAAGCTCGACTTGTCGCAAAGGGTTTCCGACAAATTCAAGGAGTTGACTACGATGAGACATTCTCACCTGTAGCGAAGCTAAAATCTGTGAGGATTTTGTTAGCAATAGCTGCATTTTTCGATTATGAGATTTGGCAGATGGATGTCAAAATGGCGTTCCTTAATGGAGACATTGAGGAAGAGTTGTATATGGTACAACCCAAAGGTTTTGTCGATCCTAAAAATGCTGACAAAGTATGCAAACTTCAGCGTTCAATCTATGGACTGAAGCAAGCATCAAGAAGTTGGAACCGACGCTTTGATAAGGTGATCAAAGACTTCGGGTTTATACAGTGTCATGGAGAGGCCTGTATTTACAAGAAAGTGAGTGGGAGCTATGAAGCATTCCTGATATTATATGTAGATGACATATTATTGATCGGGAATGATATAGAACTATTAAGCAGTGTTAAAGGTTATTTGAATAATAGTTTTTCAATGAAAGACCTTGGTGAAGCATCATATATATTAGGCATCAAGATTTATAGAGATAGATCAAGACGCCTAATAGGGCTATCACAGAGTACATATCTGGACAAGATTCTAAAGAAGTTTAGAATGGACGAAAGTAAGAAAGGGTTCTTACCTATGTTACCAGGCAAGGTATTGAGTAAAACTCAAGGACCGGCTACAGCAGAAGAAAGAGAAAGGATGAGTAACATCCCCTATGCCTCGGCGATGGGATCTATCATGTATGCCATGCTATGTACTAGACCGGATATAGCACATGCTGTTAGTTTGACTAGCAGATATCAAAGTGATCCAGGAATGGAACACTGGACAGCGGTCAAGAATATCCTAAAGTACTTGAAAAGAACTAAGGATATGTTTCTTTATTATGGAGGTGACCAAGAGCTCGTTGTAAACGGTTACACCGATGCAAGTTGGAACACTGATCCTGATGACTCTAAGTCACAATCTGGGTACGTGTTTATATTGAATGGTGCTGCGATGGTGGGCAAGCTCGAAGCAGTGCACGGTGGCGAAGTCTTCAACAGAATCAGAGTACATAGCGGCTTCAGAGGCTTCATCAGAAGCGGTATGGATGAAGAGGTTCATTGTAGAGCTCGGTGTGGTTCCTAGTGCATTGGACCCATTAATCATTTACTGTGATAACATGGGTGCCATCGCCAATGCACAAGAGAGAAGGTCACACAAGAGGCTGAAGCATATCAAGCTGCGTTACCACTCGATTCGCGAGTACATCGAAGATGGAGAAGTAAAGATTTGCAAAGTACACACTGATCTGAATGTAGCAGATCCGTTGACTAAAGCTCTCCCTAGGGCAAAGCATGACCAACACCAGAATGCCATGGGTGTTAGGTATATTACAATGTAATCTAGATTATTGACTCTAGTGCAAGTGGGAGACTGAAGGAGATATGCCCTAGAGGCAATAATAAAGTGGTTATTATTTATATCTTTTATGTTTATGATAAATGTTTATATATCATGCTAGAATTGTATTAACCGAAACATTAGTACATGTGTGATATGTAGACAAACAAGAAGTCCCTAGTATGCCTCTTAAACTAGCTTGTTGATTAATGGATGATTAGTTTCATAATCATGAACATTGGATGTTATTAATAACAAGGTTATGTCATTGTGTGAATGATATAATGGATACACCTAATTAAGCGTAGCATAAGATCTCGTCATTAAGTTATTTGCTATAAGCTTTCGATACATAGTTACCTAGTCCTTATGACCATGAGATCATGTAAATCACTTATACCGGAAAGGTACTTTGATTACACCAAACACCACTGCGTAAATGGGTGGCTATAAAGGTGGGATTAAGTATCCGGAAAGTATGAGTTGAGGCATATGGATCAACAGTGGGATTTGTCCATCCCGATGACGGATAGATATACTCTGGGCCCTCTCGGTGGAATGTCGTCTAATGTCTTGCAAGCATATGAAAGAGTTCATAAGAGACCACATACCACGGTACGAGTAAAGAGTACTTGTCAGGAGACGAGGTTGAACAAGGTATAGAGTGATACCGAAGATCAAACCTCGGACAAGTAAAATATCGTGAGACAAAGGGAATTGGTAATTTATGTGAATGGTTCATTCGATCACTAAAGTCATCGTTGAATATGTGGGAGCCATTATGGATCTCCAGATCCCGCTATTGGTTATTGGTCGGAGTGAGTACTCAACCATGTCCGCATAGTTCTCGAACCGTAGGGTGACACACTTAAAGTTGGATGTTGAAATGGTAGCACTTGAATTATGGAATGGAGTTCGAATATTTGTTCGGAGTCCCGGATGAGATCCCGGACATCACGAGGAGTTCCGGAATGGTCCGGAGAATAAGATTCATATATAGGATGTCATTTTATGTGAAATAAAATGTCGCGGAAGGTTCTATGGAAGGTTCTAGAAGGTTCTAGAAAAGTCCGGAAGAAACCACCAAGGAAGGTGGAGTCCACAAGGGACTCCACCTCCATGGCCGGCCAGCCCTAGTGGGGGTGGAGTCCCAAGTGGACTCCACCATAGGGGGCCGGCCACCCCCCACATGGGAGGTGGGAATCCCACCTTTGGGTGGGAGTCCTAGTTGGGCTAGGTTTGCCCCCTCCTATGGAAGGTTTTGATTTCGGGTCTTATTCGAAGACTTGGACACCAACACTTGGGATCCACCTATATAATGAGGGGCCAAGGGAGGGGGCCGGCCACCCCAAGACCATAGCTTGGCCGCCCCCCTTGAGTGGCCGGCCACCCCCTCCCAAACCCTAGCTTTGCTCCTCCACTTCATATTTCCCGCGTAGCTTAGCGAAGCTCCGCCGGACTTCTACACCGCCACCGACACCACGCCGTCGTGCTGTCGGATTCAAGAGGAGCTACTACTTCCACTGCCCGCTGGAACGGGGAGGTGGACGTCGTCTTCATCAACAACCGAACGTGTGACCGAGTACGGAGGTGCTGCCCGTTCGTGGCGCCGGAACCGATCGTGATCAAGATCTTCTACGCGCTTTTGCAAGCGGCAAGTGATCGTCTACCGCAGCAACAAGAGCCTCATCTTGTAGGCTTTGGAATCTCTTCAAGGGTGAGACTCGATACCCCCTCGTTGCTACCGTCTTCTAGATTGCATCTTGGCTTGGATTGCGTGTTCGCGGTAGGAAAATTTTTGTTTTCTATGCAACGTTATCCTACATTTACTTTGTTTTTGTCTTGCTTAGTTTTATTTACTACTTTGTTTGCTGCACTAAATCAAAATACAAAAAAATTAGTTGCTAGTTTTACTTTATTTGCTATCTTGTTTGCTATATCAAAAACACAAAAAAATTAGTTACTTGCATTTACTTTATCTAGTTTGCTTTACTTACTGTTGCTAAAATGGCCAACCCTGAAAATACTAAGTTGTGTGACTTCACAACCACAAATAATAATGATTTCTTATGCACACCTATTGCTCCACCTGCTACTACAACAGAATTCTTTGAAATTAAACCTGCTTTACTGAATCTTGTTATGCGAGAGCAATTTTCTGGTGTTAGTTCTGATGATGCTGCTGCCCATCTTAATAATTTTGTTGAATTATGTGAAATGCAAAAGTATAAAGATGTAGATGGTGACATTATAAAATTAAAATTGTTCCCTTTCTCATTAAGAGGAAGAGCTAAAGATTGGTTGCTATCTCTGCCTAAGAATAGTATTGATTCATGGACTAAATGCAAGGATGCTTTTATTGGTAGATATTATCCCCCTGCTAAAATTATATCTTTGAGGAGTAGCATAATGAATTTTAAACAATTAGATACTGAACATGTTGCACAAGCATGGGAAAGAATGAAATCTCTGGTTAAAAATTGCCCAACCCATGGACTGACTACTTGGATGATCATCCAGACCTTCTATGCAGGACTAAATTTTTCTTCGCGGAATTTATTGGATTCAGCTGCTGGAGGTACCTTTATGTCCATCACTCTTGGTGAAGCAACAAAGCTTCTTGATAATATGATGATCAACTACTCTGAATGGCACACGGAAAGAGCTCCACAAGGTAAGAAGGTAAATTCTGTCGAAGAAACCTCTTCCTTGAGTGATAAGATTGATGCTATTATGTCTATGCTTGTGAATGATAGGACTAATGTTGATCCTAATAATGTTCCGTTAGCTTCATTGGTTGCACAAGAAGAACATGTTGATATGAACTTCATTAAAAATAATAATTTCAACAACAATGCTTACCGGAACAATTCTAGTAACAACTATAGGCCATATCCTTATAATAATGACAATGGCTATGGTAATTCTTATGGGAATTCTTACAACAATAATAGGAGTTCACCCCCTGGACTTGAAGCCATGCTTAAAGAATTTATTAGTACACAAACTGCCTTTAACAAATCTGTTGAAGAAAAGCTTGGGAAAATTGATATACTTGCTTCTAAAGTCGATAGTCTTGCTGCTGATGTTGATCTTTTGAAATCGAAAGTTATGCCTAATGAAAATCATCATAATAAAATTGTTACTACAGAAAATGCCATCCAAGTTAGAATTAATGAGAATATAAGATTAATAGCTGAACTGCGTGCTAGGTGGGATAGAGAAGAAAATGAAAAACTAGCTAAAGAAAAGAATGTAGCTAAAGTTTGGACTATTACCACCACTAGTAATGCTAATGCTACACATGTTGCTGCACCTCCTACTATTAATAATAAAAAAATTGGTGTTAGCAATGTTTCCACTTCTAATGCAAAGCGCGAGAAACTGCCCAAAACTGCTAAAACTGCCTGTGATAAAGCTGCTGAATTTTTTTCCAACATTGGGGATGATGATCCCATTGCTTTAGATTATAATGGTTTGAATTTTGATGATTGCCACATCTCTGAAGTTATAAAGTTCTTGCAAAAACTTGCTAAAAGTCCTAATGCTAGTGCTATAAATTTGGCTTTCACGCAACATATTACAAATGCTCTCATAAAAGCTAGAGAAGAGAAACTAAAGCGCGAAGCCTCTATTCCTAAAAAGCTAGAGGATGGTTGGGAGCCCATCATTAAGATGAAGGTTAAAGATTTTGATTGTAATGCTTTATGTGATCTTGGTGCAAGTATTTCTGTTATGCCTAAGAAAATTTATAATATGCTTGACTTGCCACCGCTGAAAAATTGTTATTTGGATGTTAATCTTGCTGATCATTCTACAAAGAAACCTTTGGGGAAAGTTGATAATGTTCGCATTACCGTTAACAATAACCTTGTCCCCGTTGATTTTGTTGTCTTGGATATTGAATGCAATGCATCTTGTCCCATTATATTGGGAAGACCTTTTCTTCGAACTGTTGGTGCTATCATTGATATGAAGGAAGGTAATATAAAATATCAATTTCCTCTCAAGAAAGGTATGGAACACTTCCCTAGAAAGAGAATGAAGTTACCTTTTGATTCTATTATTAGAACAAATTATGATGTTGACACTTCGCCTCTTGATAATACTTGATACACACTTTCTGCGCCTAGCTGAAAGGCGTTAAAGAAAAGCGCTTATGGGAGACAACCCATGGTTTTTACCTACAGTACTTTGTTTTTATTTTGTGTCTTGGAAGTTTTTTACTACTGTAGCAACCTCTCCTTATCTTAGTTTAGTGTTTTGTTGTGCCAAGTAAAGTCGTTGATAGAAAAGTTCATACTAGATTTGGATTACTGCGCAGAAACAGATTTCTTTGCTGTCACGAATCTGGGCTGTTTTCTCTGTAGGTAACTCAGAAAATTATGCGAATTTACGTGAGTGATCCTCAGATATGTACGCAACTTTTATTCAATTTGAGCATTTTCATTTGAGCAAGTCTGGTGCCTCGATAAAATTCGTCAATACAAACTGTTCTGTTTTGACAGATTCTGCCTTTTATTCCGCATTGCCTCTTTTGCTATGTTGGATGAATTTCTTTGATCCATTAATATCCAGTAGCTTTATGCAATGTCCAGAAGTGTTAAGAATGATTGTGTCACCTCTGAACATGTTAATTTTTATTGTCGCTAACCCTCTAATGAGTTGTTCTAAGTTTGGTGTGGAGGACGTTTTCAAGGATCAAGAGAGGAGTATGATGCAACATGATCAAGGAGAGTGAAAGCTCTAAGCTTGGGGATGCCCCGGTGGTTCACCCCTGCATATTCTAAGAAGACCCAAGGCATCTTCTTCTTCATCGACAACATTATCAGGTTCCTCCCCTGAAACTATATTTTTATTCCATCACATCTTATGTGCTTTGCTTGGTGCGTCGGTTTGTTTTTGTTTTTTTGGTTTTGTTTGAATAAAATGGATCCTAGCATTCACTTTGTGGGAGAGAGACACGCTCCGTTGTAGCATATGGACAAGTATGTCCTTAGTTTCTACTCATAGTATTCATGGCGAAGTTTCTTCTTCGTTAAATTGTTATATGGTTGGAATTGGAAAATGATACGTGTAGTAAATTGCTATAATGTCTTGGGTAATGTGATACTTGGCAATTGTTGTGCTCATGTTTAAGCTCTTGAATCATATGCTTTGCACCCATTAATGAAGAAATACATAGAGCATGCTAAAATTTGGTTTGTATATTTGGTTTCTCTAAGGTCTAGATAATTTCTAGTATTGAGTTTGAACAACAAGGAAGACGGTGTAGAGTCTTATAATGTTTTCAATATGTCTTTTATGTGAGTTTTTCTGCACCAGTTCATCCTTGTGTTTGTTTCAAATAAGCCTTGCTAGCCTAAACCTTGTATCGAGAGGGATTACCTCTCATGCATCCAAAATACTTGAGCCAACCACTATGCCATTTGTGTCCACCATACCTACCTACTACATGGTATTTTCCGCCATTCCAAAGTAAAATGCTTGAGTGCTACCTTTAAAATTCCATCATTCACCTTTGCAATATATAGCTCATGGGACAAATAGCTTAAAAACTATTGTGGTATTGAATATGTAATTATGCACTTTATCTCTTATTAAGTTGCTTGTTGTGCGATAACCATGTTCACTGGGGACGCCATCAACTATTCTTTGTTGAATTTCATGTGAGTTGCTATGCATGTTCGTCTTGTCTGAAGTAAGAGCGATCTACCACCTTATGGTTAAGCATGCATATTGTTAGAGAAGAACATTGGGCCGCTAACTAAAGCCATGATCCATGGTGGAAGTTTCAGTTTTGGACATATATCCTCAATCTCATATGAGAAAATTATTAATTGTTGTTACATGCTTATGCATAAAAGAGGAGTCCATTATCTGTTGTCTATGTTGTCCCGGTATGGATGTCTAAGTTGAGAATAATCAATAGCGAGAAATCCAATGCGAGCTTTCTCCTTAGACCTTTGTACAGGCGGCATAGAGGTACCCCTTTGTGACACTTGGTTAAAACATGTGCATTGTGATGATCCGGTAGTCCAAGCTAATTAGGACAAGGTGCGGGCACTATTAGTATACTATGCATGAGGCTTGCAACTTGTAAGATATAATTTACATGATACATATGCTTTATTACTACCGTTGACAAAATTGTTTCATGTTTTCAAAATCAAAGCTCTAGCACAAATATAGCAATCGATGCTTTTCCTCTATGGAGGACCATTCTTTTACTTTCATTGTTGAGTCAGTTCACCTATTTCTCTCCACCTCAAGAAGTAAACACTTGTGTGAACTGTGCATTGATTCCTACATACTTGCATATTGCACTTATTATATTACTCTATGTTGACAAGATCTATGAGATATACATGTTATAAGTTGAAAGCAACCGCTGAAACTTAATCTTCCTTTGTGTTGCTTCAATACCTTTACTTTGAATTATTGCTTTATGAGTTAACTCTTATGCAAGACTTATTGATGCTTGTCTTGAAGTGCTATTCATGAAAAGTCTTTGCTTTATGATTCACTTGTTTACTCATGTCATATACATTGTTTTGATCGCTGCATTCACTACATATGCTTTACAAATAGTATGATCAAGGTTATGATGGCATGTCACTCCAGAAATTATCTGTGTTATCGTTTTACCTGCTCGGGACGAGCAGAACTAAGCTTGGGGATGCTGATACGTCTCCGACGTATCGATAATTTCTTATGTTCCATGCCACATTATTGATGATATCTACATGTTTTATGCACACTTTATGTCATATTCGTGCATTTTCTGGAACTAACATATTAACAAGATGCCGAAGTGCCAGTTGATGTTTTCTGCTGTTTTTGGTTTCAGAAATCCTAGTAAGGAAATATTCTCGGAATTGGACGAAATCAACGCCCAGGGTCCTATTTTGCCACGAAGCTTCCAGAAGACCGAAGAGGAGACGAAGTGGGGCCACGAGGCGCCCACACCCTAGGGCGGCGCGGCCTGCCCCTTAGCCGCGCCGACCTGTAGTGTGGGGCCCTCGTGTGGCCCCCTGACCTGCCCTTCCGCCTACTTAAAGCCTCCGTCGTGAAACCCCCAGTACCGAGAGCCACGATACGGAAAACCTTCCAGAGACGCCGCCGCCGCCGATCCCATCTCGGGGGATCCAGGAGATCGCCTCCGGCACCCTGCCGGAGAGGGGAATCATCTCCCGGAGGACTCTACGCCACCATGGTCGCCTCCGGAGTGATGAGTGAGTAGTCTACCCCTGGACTATGGGTCCATAGCAGTAGCTAGATGGTTGTCTTCTCCCCATTGTGCTTCATTGTCGGATCTTGTGAGCTGCCTAACATGATCAAGATCATCTATCTGTAATTCTATATGTTGCGTTTGTTGGGATCCGATGAATAGAGAATACTTGTTATGTTGATTATCAAAGTTATGTCTATGTGTTGTTTATGATCTTGCATGCTCTCCGTTACTAGTAGATGCTCTGGCCAAGTAGATGCTTGTAACTCCAAGAGGGAGTATTTATGCTCGATAGTGGGTTCATGCCTCCATTGATATCTGGGACAGTGACAGAAAGTTCTAAGGTTGTGGATGTGCTGTTGCCACTAGGGATAAAACATTGGTGCTATGTTCAAGGATGTAGTTACTGATTACATTACGCGCAATACTTAATGCAATTGTCTGTTGTTAGCAACTTAATACTGGAGGGGGTTCGGATGATAACTTTGAAGGTGGACTTTTTAGGCATAGATGCATCTTTGGATGGCGGTCTATGTACTTTGTCGTAATGCCCAATTAAATCTCACTATACTCATCATAATATGTATGTGCATGGTCATGCCCTCTTTATTTGTCAATTGCCCAACTGTAATTTGTTCACCCAACATGTTGTTTATCTTATGGGAGAGACACCTCTAGTGAACTGTGGACCCCGGTCCAATTCTCTATACTGAAATACAATCTCTGCAATCTTGTTCTCGTTTTTACGCAAACAATCATCTTCCACACAATACGGTTAATCCTTTGTTACAGCAAGCCGGTGAGATTGACAACCTCACTGTTTCGTTGGGGCAAAGTACTTTGGTTGTGTTGTGCAGGTTCCACGTTGGCGCCGGAATCCCTGGTGTTGCGCCGCACTACATCCCGCCGCCATCAACCTTCAACGTGCTTCTTGGCTCCTCCTGGTTCGATAAACCTTGGTTTCTTTCTGAGGGAAAACTTGCTGCTGTGCGCATCATACCTTCCTCTTGGGGTTCCCAACGAACGTGTGAGTTACACGCCATCACACATCGTCACCGCCGTAGCAATTTGGGTTTGATCTTGATTGTTTGATAGGGGAAACTCTCCCGGTATTGATTTCTACTTGTTATTGATGCTATTGAGTGAAACCATTGGACCAAGGTTTATGTTCAGATTGTTATTCATCATCATATCACCTCTGATCATGTTCCATATGATGTCTCGTGAGTAGTTCGTTTAGTTCTTGAGGACATGGGTGAAGTCTAAATGCTAGTAGTGAACTATGGTTGAATAATATTCAATGTTGTGATATTTAAGTTGTGGTGTTATTCTTCTAGTGGTGTCATGTGAACGTCGACTACATGACACTTCACCTTTATGGGCCTAGGGGAATGCATCTTGTACTCGTTTGCTAATTGCGGGGTTGCCGGAGTGACAGAAACCTAAACCCCCGTTGGTATATCGATGCAGGAGGGATAGCAGGATCTCAGAGTTTAAGGTTGTGGTTAGATTTATTCTTAATTACTTTCTTGTAGTTGCGGATGCTTGCAAGGGGTATAATCACAAGTATGTATTAGTCCTAGGAAGGGCGGTACATTAGCATAGGTTCACCCACACAACACTTATCATAACAATGAAGATTAATCAGCTGTATGTAGCGAAAGCACTAGACTAAAATCCCGTGTGTCCTCGAGAACGTTTGGTCATTATAAGTAAACAAACCGGCTTGTCCTTTGTGCTAAAAAGGATTGGGCCACTCGCTGCAATTGTTACTCTCGCACTTTACTTACTCGTACTTTATTCAACTGTTACATCAAAACCCCCTGAATACTTGTCTGTGAGCATTTACAGTGAATCCTTCATCGAAACTGCTTGTCAACACCTTCTGCTCCTCGTTGGGATCGACATTCTTACTTATCGAAGATACTACGATACACCCCCTATACTTGTGGGTCATCAGCCACCCCCCACATGGAAGGGGGGGAATCCCACCCCAAGTGGGATTCCCACCTTGGGTAGGTTTCCTATCACATGGAAGGTTTTGGGTTCGGGTCTTATTCGGAGACTTGTAGTCCAACACTTGGGGCTTCCACCTATATAATGAGGGGCCAAGGGGACGGGGCCGGCCACCCCAAGAACCACCAAGGTGGCCGCACCCCTTAGTGGCCGGCGCCCCCCTCTCCCAAACCCTAGCGGCCTCTCTCCTCCACCACATCCTGCACGCTTAGCGAAGCTCCGCCGGATTTCTCCACCACCACCGACACCACGCCGTCGTGCTTTCGGATTCAAGAGGAGCTACTACTTCCGCTGCCCGCTGGAACGGGAGGTGGACGTCGTCTTCATCAACAACCGAACGTGTGACCGAGTACGGAGGTGCTGCCCGTTCGTAGCGCCGTGATCAAGATCTTCTACGCGCTTTTGCAAGCGGCTGATAACCCACAAGTATAGGGGATCGCGGCAGTCTTCGAGGGAATTAAAACCCAAATTTATTGATTCGACACAAGGGGAGGTAAAGAATACTTATAAGCCTTAACAACTGAGTTGTCAATTCAGCTGCACCTGGAAAAGCACTAGCAACAGGGGTGATGTAAAAGTAGCAGTGATATGAGAGCAATAGCAACAGTAACTCAGTAGCAGTAATAGTAACACAGGAGCAATGGCACCAGAAAATAGTTGATACTACTTCCAATGACATGTAGAACGAGTATATGATGATGAGAGATGGACCGGGGTTCCCAGCGATCTACACTAGTGGTAACTCTCCAATAACAAGTGACAAGTGTTGGGTGAACAAATTACAGTTGGGCAATTGATAGGAATCAAAGCATTAAGATAGAATATCCAGATTATTAATTATGTAGGCATTTTTCCATATATAGTCGTACGTGCTCGCAATGAGAAACTTGTACAACATGTTTTGTCCTACCAGCCGGTGGCAGCCGGGCCGCAAGGGAATCTACTGGATATTAAGGTACTCCTTTTAATAGAGTACCGGAGCAAAGCATTAACACTTGGTGAAAACATGTGTCCCTCACATCACCGCCATCCCCTCCGGTTGTCCCGATTCTTGTCACTTCGGGGCCTTTGGTTCCGGACAACGACATGTGCATACAACTTGTAGATACAATCTAAGCAATAAGTATAGAGCTCAAATCTAAGATCATGCCACTCGGGCCCTAGTGACAAGCATTAAGAATAACAAGATTGCAGCAACAATAACTTCACAAACTTTATAGATAGACTAATCATAATGTATCATCCATCGGATCCCAACAAACACAACACCGATTACATCAGATGGATCTCAATCATGTAAGGCAACTCATGAGATCATTGTATTGAAGTACATAGAGGAGAGAATACCAACTAGCTACTGCTAGAACCCGTAGTCCATGGGGGAACTACTCACGGAGCATGATGGAGGCGGTGGCGTCGATGGAGATGGCTTCCGGGGGCACTTCCCCGTCCCGGCAGGGTGCTGGAACAGAGACTTCTGTCCCCCGAATTGGAGTTTCGCGATGGCGGCGGCGCCCCTGGAGTCTTTCTGGAGTTTCGTCAATTGGTACTGTGTTTTTAGGTCGAAAGGGGTTAAATAGGCGAAGAGGCGGCGCAGGAGGGTCGACAGGGTGGCCTCCCCATAGGGGGGCGCGGCCAGGGTGTGGCCCGCTGATGACCCACAAGTATAGGGGATCGCAACAGTCTTCGAGGGAAG
Source organism: Lolium perenne (assembly GCF_019359855.2). Taxonomy (NCBI): domain Eukaryota; kingdom Viridiplantae; phylum Streptophyta; class Magnoliopsida; order Poales; family Poaceae; genus Lolium; species Lolium perenne. The sequence goes on from NC_067248.2 coordinate 194,086,742, forward strand.
TAAAACCCAATTTATTGATTCGACACAAGGGGAGACAAAGAACACTTGGAAGCCTTAACAGCGGAGTTGTCAATTCAGCTGCACCTGGAAACAGACTTGCTCGCAAGAGTTTATCAGTAGTAACAGTTTTATAGCAGTAGCAGTAGTGAAATAACAGCAGCAGAGTAACAAAGATAGCAGTAGTGATTTTAGTAAACAGTAGGATTAAAATACTGTAGGCACGGGGACGGATGACGGGCGTTGCATGGATGAGAGAAACTCATGTAACAATCATAGCAGGGCATTTGCAGATAATAATAAAACGGTGTCCAAGTACAAAGCAATCAATAGGCATGTGTTCCATATATAGTCGTACGTGCTCGCAATGAGAAACTTGCACAACATCTTTTGTCCTACCAGCCGGTGGCAGCCGGGCCTCAAGGGAAACTACTGGATATTAAGGTACTCCTTTTAATAGAGTACCGGAGCAAAGCATTAACACTCCGTGAACATATGTGATCCTCACATCGCTACCATTCCCTCCGGTTGTCCCGATTTCTGTCACTTCGGGGCCATCGGTTCCGGACAGCGACATGTGTATACAACTTATAGGTAAGACCATAAACAATGAATATCTTGATGAAGCAATAACATGTTCAGATCTGAGATCATGGCACTCGGGCCCTAGTGACAAGCATTAAGCATAACAAGTTGCAACAATATCATCAAAGTACCAATTACGGACACTAGGCACTATGCCCTAACAATCTTATGCTATTACATGACCAATCTCATCCAATCCCTACCATCCCCTTCGGCCTACAGCGGGGGAATTACTCACACATGGATGGGGGAAACATGGCTGGTTGATGTAGAGGCGTTGGCGGTGATGGCGGCGATGATCTCCTCCAATTCCCCGTCCCGGCGGAGTGCCAGAACGGAGACTTCTGGCTCCCGCGACGGAGTTTCGCGATGTGGCGGCGTTCTGGAGGGTTTCTGGCGACTTCGACTTCTCTCTGTGCGTTTTTAGGTCGAGGCGAATAAGTAGTCCGAAGGAGGGCGTCGGAGGCCGGCCGAGGGGGCCACACCATAGGGCCGCGCGGCCCCCCCTAGGCCGCGCCGCCTTATGGTGTGGGGCCCTCGGGCCTCCACTTGATTTGTCCTTCTGGCTCCGTCAGTATTCTGGGAAAATAGGGCCTTCCGTCAAAATCCCGAGGTTTTTCCTGAAAGTTGGATTTCTGCACAAAAACGAGACACTGAATCAGTTCTGCTGAAAACAGCGTTAGTCCGTGTTAGTTGCATCCAAAGTGCACAAATTAGAGGCAAAACAATAGCAAAAGTGTTCGGGAAAGTAGATACGTTTTGGACGTATCAACTCCCCCCAAGCTTAGCTTATTGCTTGTCCTCAAGCAATTCAGTTAACAACTGAGCGATAAAAGAACTTTCACGAACACATTTTCTCATATGATGTATATATTCTCATGCTATGGCTAATACTTAAGCAGTTCATAATGAAATACATGCAAATAAGATCATCTAACAGCTATGCCAAACATGGAGAGGTACCAACAATTAATAATAAGCATCATGAATCATGTATATAAGCAGGATTGCAATGTTCATAAGAGAGTATGATAAAGTGGTATCTCGCTTGCCTGTATTTGATTGGCAAAACATAAATGCCCGGGCACCTCTGGAGTTCATAGAAAGACTAGAAGTAGTGATTGTCAAAAGATAAATGCATCAAAGTTATACCACAATCAATCATATTTTGAGACAAGCATATTATACTAAGAATGACAGTTGTGCTCTCAAGATAGTGCTCAAAGAAATAATGGAGACACAACATAAAAGTAAAAGATTGACCCTTCGCAGAGGGAAGCAGGGATTAACATGCGCTAGAGCTTTTCATTTTTATAAATCACGAGTAAAATTATTTTGAGAGGTGTTTGTTGTTGTCAACGAATGGTAATGGGTACAATAACTACCTCGCCAACCGGACTTTTAAGAGCGGCTCCCATGAATTATTGCATATTTATGTGGCACTCCTTCCAACCTTTCTTGCACAAACCATGGCTAACCGAATCCTCGGGTGCCTGCCAACAATCTCATACCATGAAGGAGTGCCTTTTTATTTTATTTTTATTATGATGATGACACTCCCCCCAACCTTTGCTTACACAAGCCATGGCTAACCGAATCCTTCGGGTGCCGTCCAACAATCACAAACCATGGAGGAGTGTCTATTAAGTTAATTAATTCGGGACTGGGAATCCCATTGCCAGCTCTTTTTGCAAAGTTATTGGATAAGCGGATGTGCCACTAGTCCATATGAAAGTCCGTCAAAAGTAAATGACAAGGTTGAAAGCTAAACACCACATACTTCCTCATGAGCTATGAAACATAAACACAAATTGAGAAGCATTTTGAAGGTTTTTAAAGGTAGCGCATGAGAATTTACTTGGAATGGTTTGAAATGCCATGCATAGGTATTTATGGTGGACACTTTTGGAACAACTTGGTTTTCAGGTGTTTGGAAGCACGAGCAGCGTTCCCGCTCAGTACAAGTGAAGGCTAGCAATAGACTAGGGAGCGACAAATCAAGAGAGCAGTAACTGTCATAATCATGCTTGCGGCAAAATAAATTAACGGAGGCATAAAAGTGATACAAGAACTCTGAAGCAATATAGATCATCGAGGCTTAATTGACTTTTTGTTCAGTCATAGCATGCGTGAGCATGTGCCAAGTCGATATAAATGAATTATTCAGAGGAGGATACCACAATGCCATACTTACTTATGAATAAAACAATGCAAGCAAACATCCATGACATGCTACTCATATTAATAAATTGGTGCTAAACATGAGAGATCATGAACTACTAGACTTTCTCAAATAACATATACCTCACATGAACCAACTAAGCATGCTCACATGGATGAGTATATGTACAAAAATGAAAACAAATAGAGTTCATACCAGCCTCTCACCACAATCAGATTGCCGTAGATCGTCATTATTGCCTTTTCACTTGTGTAGCTTGGATAATATGAAAGGAAAACCACGCTCCAGCCACCGAAGACCATTGAACTCATAAAGAACTTTACAAACCAAAGAAGAACAGCAAATATTTTTGGTGTTTTCGAATTAGAAACAAGAACAAGAGGAAACAAACAAATAAAGCAAAATCTTTTTGGGTTTTCTTATAGCAAACTAGCAATAGCAAATAAAGTGAAACAAATGCAAGAAACCAAAGCAAACAAATGGTGAAGAGAAACAACAGAAATATTTTTGGTCTTTTTGTGTTTTGGGAAGGAAACAAAGCAAAAACAAGAAATAGCAAACTAAAAGAAATACAGAAAAGCGAGATGGCAGAAATCTGCCAAAACCTGATAGCAGTACAGAAATCGATTTTTACAAAAATCTTACGTTGCTCAGATCGAAAAGTGTTCAACTAATGAAAGTTAGATAACAACCTGGGGAACCTGCACAAAAATTGGCAGCTCAAAATAACGCTCTGGCTGTGCGTACGAATTTTTCTAGTAACAGTCCAGAATCTGTTTTCAGGCAGCACTTCCCCAAATATCATCTTCCTCTCATTAGAAAACCACTCAAACGAACAAAACAAGTATGTACAAGTATCCAGCAACCATAGTATGCAAAGAATGAGTGATGCCGGTATACCTCCCCCCAAGCTTAGGCTTTTGGCCTAAGTGGAGATCAACCCCATCGAGGGTCTGGGTTCCATGCCGATGAATCATACATGGAGTAGTCATAATAAGGTACCGATGCGGAAGAAAAGCGTGGAGGCTCCATATGCCCAACATGTTGATGCGAGGAACTTGCTGCATCGGATGATGAGTCGAGGTGTTCCTCGACCTCCGTGTCGTCTCTTGCATGATGGCCTCCTCCCTTTATGTGTGCATTCAGCGCACTTTCTGCGACCGACCAATCCTCCCTCCAATCACTATCCCCTGAGAAACTCCTTCCATCGCAAATCATCTTGTAGAGATCCGAGAGTTCTTGCGGCGATCCCCTTATCTTCTCGCATGACCCCCATTGCGGTACTCTAATTGCTGCACAAAAAGCACTAAATGGCAAGTTGACAGCTTTATTGTAAATTTTATACTGGACCATGGGGTTAGATCGCGACCAATTAAACTTGAAGTCCTGCACAAAAGACATAGTTAATTTTACATATTGTCTTGGCTCTCCTTCAACAAAGTCACTCAGCCCTGCACGAGAGATTAGAGTTTGAACATCTTGTAAAATCCCCGCACTTCTCATAAAGTCCACGCATGGGTAGTAAGAGGGGTATACTCCCTCTTCACGATTGACTCGCATAACTTGTTGGACTTCCAATTCTTGTTGGTTCAAGTGATATCTATTCCACTCCATTTTCTGAAATTTCAACAAACAATATAAAAATTTGATTTGGTGACATATAATTGAGGGAAACTACCATAGGAACTTGCTAGAGTACTAATCATGCATCAAAACTAGTTTCTACCACTTAGAACAAGCATGCAAGCTCACTAAACATGTTACCTACAGCAGCAAAATATTCAAGATATACTCAACCAAACAAAATTCTACTTGGATGGGTGGAGGAGTCACATACCGAAGAGCAAATGTGCCAAATTTCAGACAGAAATCTGAGCTGAGCAAAGAGATCGAGAAATCTGAAGCTCTGGAGCAAAAACGCGAGAGAGAGGAACTTGGTACGAGTTTTTTCGGGAGAGAGAAGGTGCTGGGAGAAAGAGATGACAAAGTGGGGCAAAGGGGGGCCCACACCACATGGTGGCGCGGCCACCTCCTTGGCTGCGCCGGCCTGTGGTTTGGCGCCCTCTGGTGCCCCACAGGTCATCCTCTGATACTCCCAGGTGCCTCGTCGAAAAATAGGACCAACGGTATAATTTTTGTGAATTTTTGAAAACTTTGAAAAATGCACATTTCTGGGTATTTAGTTTATTATTGCTGGCCAGGAAATTTTTTGAAATCTTCAAATAACTAAGGAACTTTGCAAATTAAAAGTGCTACAGCAACTAGAGCAAGTGGAGGAAGAAAGAGATGTTGTTTACCTCCTCTATGCATATAAAAGGTATTTGTTAACAAGGTTGATCAAGTCTTGCCACCAAATAAATTTTACATAGCATAAGAAGAAATAAACCTCAAATCAATCATGTTACCTTGAATTGTATTGATATGGATCCAATCACGAGAGTTTGATATTCTTCATTAGGCTCATATATAGGACAATCAATAGTTCCCACTTTGATACTTCTCACATTAGTAATAGTATTGACTCCACATACTCTATCAATCTTCTTGGGGAAATAGACGGTATGCTCCTTATCATCAACATTAAAAGTAACCTTTCCTTTATTGCAATCAATAACAGCCCCTGCGGTGTTAAGAAAAGGTCTCCCAAGAATAATAGACATATTATCATCTTCAGGCATTTCCAACACAACTAAATCAGTTAATATCAAGCAGTTAGTAGTAACTTGAACAGGAACATTCTCACATATACCAACAGGAATAGCAGTAGATTTATCAGCCATTTGCAAAGATATATCAGTAGGTATCAACTTATCTAAGTAAAGTCTCTTATAAAGAGAAAAAGGCATAACACTAACACCGGCTCCCAAGTCACATAGAGCAGTTTTAACATAATTATTCTTGATAGAACAAGGAATAGTAGGTATACCTGGGTCGCCCAACTTCTTTGGAATTTTGCCATTGAAAGAGTAATTAGCAAGCATAGTGGAAATTTCCTCATTGGGGATTTTCCTTTTGTTAGTAACAATATCTTTCATATACTTTGAATAAGGAGGCAATTTAATAGCATCAGTCAAAGGGATTTGTAAGAATAAAGGTTTCATCCAATCACAAAATTTATTATAGTGTTCTTCTTCCTTTGATTTTAGTTTCTTAGCAGGAAAAGGCATTTGCTTTTGCACCCAAGGTTCTCTTTCATTACCATGTTTCTCAGCATTAAAATCTTCTTTAGTATACTTTTTATTTTTAGCATGCTTTTCAGGTTCTTCTTCAACCTCTTCTTTATCAGGAGTATCATTCTTATCATTATCTTTATCATGTTCATTACCACTTTCAGTTTCAGCATCAGAAATAGAAATACTATTAGGATCATTAACAGGTTCAGAGGATTCTACAACATTTTTATGTTTCTTCTTCTTTTTCTTCTTAGAATGAGCACTAGGTTCAATGCGTTGAGAATCTTGTTCAATTCTTTTGGGGTGCCCTTCAGGATATAGAGGATCCTGGGTAGAGACACCACCTCTAGTTGTTACTTCATAAGCATGTTTCTCTTTAGAATTATTCCCTAACAAGTCATTTTGCACTTTAGTGAGTTGATCAATTTGAGTTTGAATCATATGAAAATGTTTAACAAGCATCTTAACATCATTGGAGGTTCTCTCCACAATACCATGCAATTCATTAATAGCTCGAGAATTTTCCATTAAATGATTCTCTACTCTCATATTAAAATTTTCTTGCTTAACAATATAATTATCAAACTCATCTAAGCATTGTGCAGGAGGCTTCGAATACGGAATATCCTCCCTAGTAAAGCGCTGAAGGGAGTTTACCTCAATCATGGATGAAGGGGGAATTATCTCACATATATCTTCTATAGGAGGTAGATTCTTCACATCTTCAGATTTAATACCTTTCTCCTTGAGAGACTTCTTGGCTTCCCTCATATCTTCATCATTCAATTTAATTAAACCCCTCTTCTTCAATATTGGTGTTGGAGTTGGTTCAGGCGTAGTCCAATCATCATGATTCCGGCTTATTTTAGCCAATAATTCTTCAACGTCATCCGGAGTTCTTTTCCTGAAAACACAACCAGCACAACTATCCAGGTATGCCCTAGACTCAATGGTTAGTCCACTATAAAATATATCAAGTAAATCATGCTTTTCCAGATCATGCTCAGGCCGAGCTCTAATAAGAGAGCAAAATCTCGACCAAGCCTCAGGCAATTTCTCTTCATCTCCCTGGTCAAAATTATAGATTCTCTGCAAAGCAATATGTTGAGCACTAGCAGGAAAGTATTTGCGGAAGAAAACATCAAGCAGTTCTTTTGGACTTTTAATACAATTAGGTGGCAAATTATTATACCAAGTTTTAGCGTCATCCTTTAATGAGAATGGAAATATTTTAGCAACAAAGTAAGTACGCATCTTGACATCATCAGAAAACAAGCTACTTAGAGTAGATAACTCAGTCATGTGTTCAACAACACTTTCTTTTTCAGTACCACAAAAGGGTGTTTTCTCAACAATAGCTATATGAGATAGATCAAGAGAAAAATCATAATCTTTATCCTTAATGTTTATAGGAGATGTGGCAAACTTAGGATCAGGAGACAGTTTATATCTAACAGCATGTTCTGCAAGCAACTTTTTAATTTTTCTTGCATCAGTAGTAGCTTTGCATTTTTCAATAAAATCATCATTAAGCTCCACATAATCTTCATCAGGATCATCACTAAAATAATCAAGTTCAGGTGAACTAACAGGTGTAGTAGCATTAGGAGTTTCAGTATTTTCAATTTGTCTAGACCTAGCAATTGTAGCATCTAGAAAGGATCCCAATGAACCACTATCATCAAGCACAGCAGAAACATTATCAATATTATGAGAGTTTTCAGATTCAGCAGAAGTACCCGCATTTGAAGCATGCGGCGGTGAAACAAGTTTATCAATCACAGATGGCGAATCAAGAGCAGCAGAGGTATTCAGAATTGTACCTTTTCTTGTAGTGGATGGTAATATGGCAATCTTAGTATCGCGAGGTTTACCCATGATGGAGAATTTGCAGCGAACAATATTAATCCAAGTGAACTTCCAAATAAAGCTATGCTCCCCGGCAACGGCGCCAGAAAATAGTCTTGATGACCCACAAGTATAGGGGATCGCAACAGTCTTCGAGGGAAGTAAAACCCAATTTATTGATTCGACACAAGGGGAGACAAAGAACACTTGGAAGCCTTAACAGCGGAGTTGTCAATTCAGCTGCACCTGGAAACAGACTTGCTCGCAAGAGTTTATCAGCAGTAACAGTTTTATAGCGAGTAGATAGTGAAATAACAGCAGCAGAGTAACAAAGACAGCAGTAGTGATTTTAGTAAACAGCAGGATTAAAATACTGTAGGCACGGGGACGGATGACGGGCGTTGCATGGATGAGAGAAACTCATGTAACAATCATAGCAGGGCATTTGCAGATAATAATAAAACGGTGTCCAAGTACAAAGCAATCAATAGGCATGTGTTCCATATATAGTCGTACGTGCTCGCAATGAGAAACTTGCACAACATCTTTTGTCCTACCAGCCGGTGGCAGCCGGGCCTCAAGGGAAACTACTGGATATTAAGGTACTCCTTTTAATAGAGTACCGGAGCAAAGCATTAACACTCCGTGAACACATGTGATCCTCACATCGCTACCATTCCCTCCGGTTGTCCCGATTTCTGTCACTTCGGGGCCATCGGTTCCGGACAGCGACATGTGTATACAACTTATAGGTAAGACCATAAACAATGAATATCTTGATGAAGCAATAACATGTTCAGATCTGAGATCATGGCACTCGGGCCCTAGTGACAAGCATTAAGCATAACAAGTTGCAACAATATCATCAAAGTACCAATTACGGACACTAGGCACTATGCCCTAACAATCTTATGCTATTACATGACCAATCTCATCCAATCCCTACCATCCCCTTCGGCCTACAGCGGGGGAATTACTCACACATGGATGGGGGAAACATGGCTGGTTGATGTAGAGGCGTTGGCGGTGATGGCGGCGATGATCTCCTCCAATTCCCCGTCCCGGCGGAGTGCCAGAACGGAGACTTCTGGCTCCCGCGACGGAGTTTCGCGATGTGGCGGCGTTCTGGAGGGTTTCTGGCGACTTCGACTTCTCTCTGTGCGTTTTTAGGTCGAGGCGAATAAGTAGTCCGAAGGAGGGCGTCGGAGGCCGGCCGAGGGGGCCACACCATAGGGCCGCGCGGGCCCCCCCTAGGCCGCGCCGCCTTATGGTGTGGGGCCCTCGGGCCTCCACTTGATTTGTCCTTCTGGCTCCGTCAGTATTCTGGGAAAATAGGGCCTTCCGTCAAAATCCCGAGGTTTTTCCTGAAAGTTGGATTTCTGCACAAAAACGAGACACCAGAACAGTTCTGCTGAAAACAGCGTTAGTCCGTGTTAGTTGCATCCAAAGTGCACAAATTAGAGGCAAAACAATAGCAAAAGTGTTCGGGAAAGTAGATACGTTTTGGACGTATCACCCGCGCGGCCCACCCGTGTGGTGGCCCCCTGGCTCTCCTCCGACTCTCCTTCGGTGTTCTGGATGCTTCCGGGAAAAATAGGATGTTTGGCGTTGATTTCGTCCAATTCCGAGAATATTGCCCGAACAGCCTTTCTGGAACCAAAAACAGCAGAAAACAGGAACTGGCACTGTGGCATCTTGTTAATAGGTTAGTTCCGGAAAATGCATAAAAACATTATAAAGTGCAAGCAAAACATGTAAGTATTGTCATAAAACAAGCATGGAACGTCAGAAATTATGGATACGTTGGAGACGTATCAGCATCCCCAAGCTTAGTTCCTGCTCGTCCCGAGCAGGTAAACGATAAAAAGAATAATTTCTGTAGTGACATGCTACTTACATAACCTTGATCATACTATTATAAGGCACATGAAATGAATGAAGTGACTCAAAGCAATGATCTATAGTTGCTAACAAATAGATAACATATAGAAAACTTTTCATGAAGAGTACTTTCAAGGCAAGCATCAAAAGTCTTGCACAAGAGTTAACTCATAAAGCAATAAATTCAAAGTAAAGGCATCGAAGCAACACAAAGGAAGATATAAGTTTCAGCGGTTGCTTTCAACTTTCAACATGCATATCTCATGGATAATTGTCAACATAAAGTAATATGATGAATGCAAATAAACAAGTATGTAAGAATCAATGCACAGTTAACACAAGTGTTTGCTTCTAAGATGGAAGGAAGTAGGTAAACTGACTCAACATAAATTAAAAGAAAGGCCCTTCGCAGAGGGAAGCATTGATTGCTATATTTGTGCTAGAGCTTTGGTTTTGAAAACATAAAGAGAGCATAAAAGTAGAATTTTGAGAGGTGTTTGTTGTTGTCAACGAATGGTAGTGGGCACTCTAACCCCCTCGTCAGACAAACCTTCAAAGAGCGGCTCCCATGAATTATTTTTATTTTTGGGTGGCACTCCTTCCAACCTTTCTTTCACAAACCATGGCTAACCGAATCCTCGGGTGCCTGCCAACAATCTCATACCATGAAGGAGTGCCTTTTTATTTTAGTTTTATTATGATGACACTCCTCCCCACCTTTGCTTTCTCAAGCCATGGCTAACCGAATCCTTCGGGTGCCGTCCAACAATCACATACCATGGAGGAGTGTCTATTTAGTTTAATTAATTTGGGACTGGGAATCCCATTGCCAGCTCTTTTTGCAAAATTATTGGATAAGCGGATAAAGCCACTAGTCCATTGGTGAAAGTTGCCCAACAAGATTGAAAGATAAACACCACATACTTCCTCATAAGCTATAAAACATTGACACAAATTGAGAAGCATTTTGAATTGTTTAAAGGTAGCACTCAAGCAATTTACTTTGGAATGGCAGGAAATACCACATAGTAGGTAGGTATGGTGGACACACATGGCATAGGTTTTGGCTCAAGGATTTGGATGCACGAGAAGCATTCCCTCTCAGTACAAGGCTTAGGCTAGCAAGGTTGTTTGAAGCAAACACAAGTATGAACCGGTACAGCAAAACTTACATAAGAACATATTGCAAGCATTATAATACTCTACATTGTCTTCCTTGTTGCTCAAACACTTTTACCAGAAAATATCTAGACTTTAAGAGAGACCAATCATGCAAACCAATTTCAACAAGCTCTACGGTAGTTCTCCACTAATAGGTTTAAACTACATGAAAAAACTTAATCATGATCTACTTGAGAGCTCAAAACAATTGCCAAGTGTCAAATTATTCAAGACATTATGAGGCATTTTCTGTTTCCAACCAAATAACAATAAGGGATGTAGCTTCCAACTTTTATCATTGAACATTAAAAGTAAAACGAAGAACAAGTGTTCATATGAAAAAGCGGAGCGTGTCTCTCTCCCAAACAAGGATTGCTAGGATCCGAATTTATTCAAACACAAACAAAAATAAAAGCACACAGACGCTCCAAGCAAAGCACATGTGATGTGACCGAATAAAAATATAGTTTCAATAGAAGTGACCTGATAAGTTGATGAAGAAGGGGATGCCTTGGGCATCCCCAAGCTTAGACGCTTGAGTCTTCTTGAAATATGCAGGGATGAACCATGGGGGCATCCCCAAGCTTAGACTTTTCACTCTTCTTGATCATATATCATCCTCCTCTCTTGACCCTTGAAAACTTCCTTCACACCAAACTTCTCATAAACTTCATTAGAGGGGTTAGTACTCAAAAAATTTGAATCCACCTTGGTCCTGTAGTGACACATTGCAAGAACTCAATAAAACATTAGCTACAGCTCTCCACGTGTAGAAAGCCTTGCTTAAAGTCCACAAGAGACAATGCAAAAAAACAGAGACAGAATCTGCCAAAACAGAACAGCCAGTAAAGACAAATTTTAAAGAAATACTTCCGTTGCTCAAATCAGAAAACTCAAATCTAATGAAAGTTGCGTTCATATCTGAGGAACACGCACGTAAATTGGCATATTTTTCTGAGTTTCCTACAGAGAAAACAGCCCAGATTCGTGACAGATAGAAATCTGTTTCTGCGCAGAAATCCAAATCTAGTATCAACCTTCGATTAGAGGCTTCACTTGGCACAACATTGCAATAAAATAAAGATAAGGCGAGGTTGCTACAGTAGTAACAACTTCCAAAACACAACAAAACAGTAGCAAAATAAACACATGGGTTATCTCCCAAGAAGTTCTTTCTTTATAGCCATTAAGATGAGCTCAGCAGTTTTAATGATGCACTCGCAAGAAATAAGAGTTGAAGCAAAAGAGAGCATCAAAAAGCAAATCCATAACACATTTAAGTCTAACCCACTTCCTATGCATAGGAATCTTGTACACAAATAAATTCATGAAGAACAAAGTGACAAGCATAAGAAGATAAAACAAGAGTAACTTCAAAATTTTAAACATATAGAGAGGTGTTTTAGTACCATGCAATGTTCTACAACCATATTTTCCTCTCTCATAACAATTTCCAGTAGCTTCATGAATAAACTCAACAATATAACTATCACATGCAGCATACTTTTCATGATCCACAAACATATAATTTTTATCAATCTCAAAAATAGTGGAATTAAAACTTTCGAAACCACTTTTATCAATAATATAACAAGGTGATTGATCAATCTCAAGAGATATGTGACTCATAGATAAAGTCAAGAACTCTCCAATCCCATTTTCACTAGTAGTATAATTAATATTATCAAGTAACATAGGACCATCATCTAAAGCTTTATCATAAACATTTGCTAAGCAAAATTCTTTAGTACCATGCATTTCGACATCAGGCACAAACAAAGCATTATCATAAGATTTATCAAAGTAGCATGGATTATCATAAATAACAGTAGCATAATTATTCTCACAAGTTTTACTCATATGTACTATTTCAAGAGAATCCACAGGAACATAACATTCAACCTCTTTCAGTAAGCATGGAGGACAATCAAATAGTGTAAGAGATAAAGAGTTACTCTCATTAGAAGGTTGGCATGGGTAGCTAATCCATTCTTCCTCCTTTTGTTCGTCGCTCTCCTCTTCTTTTTCATCCAATGAGCTTTCAGGTTCATCAATTTCTTCCTCTTTTTCATCCAATGAGCTTTCAGGTTCGTCAATTTCTTCTTCCACAGGTTCCTGCAAATTGTGAGTGCATTCTTGTGCATTAATGAGTCTCTCTTTATAATCAATGATATAAGGATTATCACTGTAACTTTCATTGCAAAAATTAAGGATAGAAGAGACATAATCTTTAAGGTCCTTACAAACAACACAAGTTTCATAATTTTTAACCATGAAGGATTCTATCTCAGAGGCTCCCATAAATATGACAAATTGTTCTACCTCTTCGAACCCAAAATGAATATAGCTATTCCGATTATAGTTCTTAATTAAAAATTCCTCACTAAAGCCACATTGAAATTTAAGATGTTTAGTATCCTGTTGAGAGCAACAGTTTATATCATGGCGTTTAAGCAAGATTTTAGCAATTGTATTCAATTTTTCTATAACAGCACTCATCACTTCACCCGCTCTTGATTTTCTATAATTATTATATAATTCTATGAGCTCCAAATAAGTTGTGGGTTCTCCCATAACAGCAGTTTTTAATTTTTCGATTTTTCAATTTTTTATGGATTTTTGGGTATATGGGAAAAGTAAAACAAGACAAAAAGAAACTAGGCAAAAGTAAACTAAGAAAAATAGTACTAGACAGAAATAAACTAAGCACAAATAAACTAGACAACATTAAACTAAGCAAAACAAAATAAAAGAAAATAAAAACAGAGAGAGATGTTGAGTGTACTCCCCAGGTGAACTTATGAGTAGAGCTATGCCTCCCCGGCAACGGCGCCAGAAAACAGTCTTGATAACCCACAAGTATAGGGGATCGCGGCAGTCTTCGAGGGAAGTAAAACCCAAATTTATTGATTCGACACAAGGGGAGGTAAAGAATACTTATAAGCCTTAACAACTGAGTTGTCAATTCAGCTGCACCTGGAAAAGCACTAGCAACAGGGGTGATGTAAAAGTAGCAGTGATATGAGAGCAATAGCAATAGTAACTCAGTAGCAGTAATAGTAACACATGAGCAATGGCACCATAAAATAGTTGATACTACTTCCAGTGACATGTAGAACGAGTATATGATGATGAGAGATGGACCGGGGTTCCCAGCGATCTACACTAGTGGTAACTCTCCAATAAAAAGTGACACGTGTTGGGTGAACAAATTACAGTTGGGCAATTGATAGGAATCAAAGCATTAAGATAGAATATCCAGATTATTAATTATGTAGGCATGTTTTCCATATATAGTCGTGCGTGCTCGCAATGAGAAACTTGTACAACATCTTTTGTCCTACCAGCCGGTGGCAGCCGGGCCTCAAGGGAATCTACTGGATATTAAGGTACTCCTTTTAATAGAGTACCGGAGCAAAGCATTAACACTTGGTGAAAACATGTGTCCCTCACATCACCGCCATCCCCTCCGGTTGTCCTGATTCTTGTCACTTCGGGGCCTTTGGTTCCGGACAGCGACATGTGCATACAACTTGTAGATACAATCTAAGCAATAAGTATAGAGCTCAAATCTAAGATCATGCCACTCGGGCCCTAGTGACAAGCATTAAGAATAACAAGATTGCAGCAACAATAACTTCACAAACTTTATAGATAGACTAATCATAATGTATCATCCATCGGATCCCAACAAACACAACACCGATTACATCAGATGGATCTCAATCATGTAAGGCAGCTCATGATATCATTGTATTGAAGTACATAGAGGAGAGAATACCAACTAGCTACTGCTAGAACCCGTAGTCCATGGGGGAACTACTCACGGAGCATGATGGAGGCGGTGGCATCGATGGAGATGGATTCCGGGGGCACTTCCCCGTCCCGGCAGGGTGCCGGAACAGAGACTTCTGTCCCCCGAATTGGAGTTTCGCGATGGCGGCGGCGCCCCTGGAGTTTTTCTGGAGTTTCGTCAATTGGTACTGTGTTTTTAGGTCGAAAGGGGTTAAATAGGCGAAGAGGCGACGCCGGAGGGTCGACAGGGTGGCCTCCCCGTAGGGGGGCGCGGCCAGGGTGTGGCCCGCGTGGCCCACCCGTGTGGTGGCCCCCTGGCTCTCCTCCGACTCTCCTTCGGTGTTCTGGATGCTTCCGGGAAAAATAAGATGTTTGGCGTTGATTTCGTCCAATTCCGAGAATATTGCCCGAACAGCCTTTCTGGAACCAAAAACAGCAGAAAACAGGAACTGGCACTGTGGCATCTTGTTAATAGGTTAGTTCCGGAAAATGCATAAAAACATTATAAAGTGCAAGCAAAACATGTAAGTATTGTCATAAAACAAGCATGGAACGTCAGAAATTATGGATACGTTGGAGACGTATCACCGGCAAGTGAACGTCTACCGCAGCAACAAGAGCCTCATCTTGTAGGCTTTGGAATCTCTTCAAGGGTGAGACTCGATAATCCCCTCGACCATCTTCTAGATTGCATCTTGGCTTGGATTGCGTGTTCGCGGTAGGAAAATTTTGTTTTCTATGCAACGTTATCCTAAACTCATGCGGCCGTGGAATGCTATGAAGCATCAAAACATTTCTTCAGCTGTATGATGGAAGAAGGCAGCTCCGTTAGTGAGCACATGCTCGCCATGACCGGGCATGCGAAGAAACTTAGTGACTTGGGAATAGTGATTCCTAACAGACTGGGGATTAATCGTGTCCTTCAATCACTGTCACCAAGTTACAAGAACTTTGTGATGAACTACAATATGCAGAACATGAACAAGGAGTTACCTGTACTCTTTGGCATGGTAAAAGCTACTGAGATTGAGATCAAGAAAGAGCACCAAGTGTTGATGGTCAACAAGACCACCAGTTTCAAGAAACATGGCAAGTCTAAGGGGAAATTCAAGAAGGGTGGCAAGAAAGCTGCCACGCCTCCTATGAAACCTAAGAACGGCCCTAAGCCTGATGCTGAGTGCTATTACTGCAAGGAGAAGGGACACTAGAAGCGTAATTGCTCCAAGTATCTGGCTGATCTAAAGAGCGGCCTTGTCAAGAAGAAGAAAGAAGGTATATATGATATACATGTTATAGATGTTTATCTCACTGGTTCTCGTTCTAGTACCTGGGTATTTGATACTGGTTCGGTTGCTCATATTTGTAACTCGAAACAGGAACTAAAGAATAAACGAAGACTACTGAAAGATGAAGTGACGATGCGCGTTGGAAACAGATCCAAAGTCGATATGATCGCTGTCGGCACACTTCCTCTACATCTACCTTCGGGAGTAGTTTTAAGCCTAAATAATTGTTATTTTGTACCCGCGTTGAGCATGAACATTATATCTGGATCTTGTTTAATGCAAGACGGTTATTCATTCAAGTCTGAGAATAATGGTTGTTCTATTTTTATGAATAATATCTTTTATGGTCGAGTACCTGAAAAGAATGGCTTATTTCTGTTAGATCTCGATAGTAGTGATACGCATATACATAACATTAATGCTAAGCGGATTAAATTGAATGATAATTCTACTTATATGTGGCACTGTCGTCTTGGTCATATTGGAGTGAAACGTATGAAGAAACTCCATAATGATGAATTACTTGAATCACTTGACTTTGAGTCACTTGATAGATGCGAATCATGTCTAATGGGTAAAATGACTAAGACTCCATTTTCTGGTATGATGGAGCGAGCTACTGACTTATTGGAAATCATACATACCGATGTGTGCGGACCAATGAGCGTAGCATCGCGCGGTGGTTATCATTATGTTCTAACCTTCACAGATGATCTGAGTAGATATGGGTATATCTATTTCATGAAACATAAATCCGAAACTTTCGAGAAGTTTAAGGAATTCCAAAGTGAAGTAGAAAATCAACGTAACAAGAAGATTAAATTTCTACGATCTGATCGTGGAGGTGAATATCTGAGTTATGAGTTTGGCATGCATTTAAAGAAATGCGGAATACTTTCACAATTGACACCGCCGGGAACACCTCAACGAAACGGTGTGTCCGAACGTCGTAATCGAACTCTCTTAGATATGGTTCGTTCTGTGATGTCTCTTACTGATTTGCCGTTATCATTTTGGAGTTATGCATTAGAGACAGCCGCATTCACTTTAAATAGAGCACCATCAAAATCCGTAGAAACGACACCGTATGAATTATGGTTTAATAAGAAACCTAAGCTGTCGTTCCTGAAAGTTTGGGGTTGCGAAGCCTATGTAAAGAAGTTACAACCGGACAAGCTAGAACCCAAAGCGGAGAAATGCGTCTTCATAGGATACCCTAAGGAAACTATAGGGTACACTTTCTATCACAAATCCGAAGGCAAAATCTTTGTTGCTAAGAACGGAACCTTTCTTGAGAAAGAATTTCTCACTAAAGAAGTGACTGGAAGAAAAGTAGAACTCGATGAGATTGATGAATCTATACTCGTTGATCAGAGTAGCGCAGTACCGGAAGTTGTACCTGTACCGCCTACACCTGCAATAGAGAAAGCTAATGATAATGATCATGAAACTTCGAACGAGGAAACTACTGAACCTCGCAGATCGACAAGGGAACGTGCCACTCCTGATTGGTATGATCCTTGTCTAAATGTCATGATTGTGGATAACAATGATGAGGACCCTGCGACGTATGAAGAAGCGATGATGAGCCCAGATTCCAACAAATGGCAAGAAGCCATGAAATCCGAAATTGGATCCGTGTATGATAACAAAGTATGGACTTTGGTAGACTTACCTGATAGCCGAAAGGCTGTCGAGAATAAATGGATCTTCAAGAGAAAAACAGATGCTGATGGTAATATTACTGTCTATAAAGCTCGACTTGTCGCAAAGGGTTTCCGACAAATTCAAGGAGTTGACTACGATGAGACTTTCTCACCTGTAGCGAAGCTAAAATCTGTGAGGATTTTGTTAGCAATAGCTGCATTTTTCGATTATGAGATTTGGCAGATGGATGTCAAAACAGCGTTCCTTAATGGAGACATTGAGGAAGAGTTGTATATGGTACAACCCAAAGGTTTTATCGATCCTAAAAATGCTGACAAAGTATGCACACTTCAGCGTTCAATCTATGGACTGAAGCAAGCAAGAAGTTGGAACCGACGCTTTGATAAGGTGATCGAAGACTTCGAGTTTATACAGTGTCATGGAGAGGCCTGTATTTACAAGAAAGTGAGTGGGAGCTCTGTAGCATTCCTGATATTATATGTAGATGCCATATTATTGATCGGGAATGATATAGAACTATTAAGCAGTGTAAAAGGTTATTTGAATAATAGTTTTTCAATGAAAGACCTTGGTGAAGCATCGTATATATTAGGCATCAAGATTTATAGAGATAGATCAAGACGCCTAATAGGGCTATCACAGAGTACATACCTGGACAAGATTCTAAAGAAGTTTAGAATGGACGAAAGTAAGAAAGGATTCTTACCTATGTTACCAGGCAAGGTCTTGAGTAAGACTCAAGGATCGGCTACGGCAGAAGAAAGAGAAAGGATGAGTAATATCCCCTATGCCTCGGCAGTAGGATCTATCATGTATGCCATGCTATGTACTAGACCGGATATAGCACATGTTGTTAGTTTGACTAGCAGATATCAAAGTGATCCAGGAATGGAACACTGGACAGCGGTCAAGAATATCCTGAAGTACTTGAAAAGAACTAAGGATATGTTTCTTTGTTATGGAGGTGACCAAGAGCTCGTTGTAAACGGTTACACCGATGCAAGTTGGAACACTGATCCTGATGACTCTAAGTCACAGTCTGGGTACGTGCTTATATTGAATGGTGCTGCAGTAAGCTGGGCAAGCTCGAAGCAGTGCACGGTGGTGAAGTCTTCAACAGAATCAGAGTACATAGCGGCTTCAGAGGCTTCATCAGAAGCGGTATGGATGAAGAGGTTCATTGTAGAGCTCGGTGTGGTTCCTAGTGCATTGGACCCATTAATCATCTACTGTGATAACATGGGTGCCATCGCCAATGCACAAGAGCCAATGTCACATAAGAGGCTGAAGCATATCAAGCTGCGTTACCACTCGATTCGCGAGTACATCGAAGATGGAGAAGTAAAGATTTGCAAAGTACACACTGATCTGAATGTAGCAGATCCGTTGACTAAAGCTCTCCCTAGGGCAAAGCATGACCAACACCAGAATGCCATGGGTATTAGGTATATTACAATGTAATCTAGATTATTGACTCTAGTGCAAGTGGGAGACTGAAGGAGATATGCCCTAGAGGCAATAATAAAGTGGTTATTATTATATATCTTTATGCTTATGATAAATGTTTATATACCATGCTATAATTGTATTAACCGAAACATTGATACATGTGTGATATGTAAACAACAAAGAAGTCCCTAGTATGCCTCTTAACTAGCTTGTTGATTAATGGATGATTAGTTTCATAATCATGAACATTGGATGTTATTAATAACAAGGTTATGTCATTGTATGAATGATGTAATGGACACACCCAATTAAGCGTAGCATAAGATCACGTCATTAAGTTATTTGCTATAAGCTTTCGATACATAGTTACCTAGTCCTTATGACCATGAGATCATGTAAATCACTTATACCGGAAAGGTACTTTGATTACACCAAATGCCACTGCGTAAATGGGTGGTTATAAAAGTGGGATTAAGTATCCGGAAAGTATGAGTTGAGGCATATGGATCAACAGTGGGATTTGTCCATCCCGATGACGGATAGATATACTCTGGGCCCTCTCGGTGGAATGTCGTCTAATGTGTTGCAAGCATATGAATAAGTTCATAAGAGACCACATACCACGGTACGAGTAAAGAGTACTTGTCAGGAGACGAGGTTGAACAAGGTATAGAGTGATACCGATGATCAAACCTCGGACAAGTAAAATATCGCGTGACAAAGGGAATTGGTATCGTATGTGAATGGTTCATTCGATCACTAAAGTCATCGTTGAATATGTGGGAGCCATTATGGATCTCCAGATCCCGCTATTGGTTATTGGTCGGAGTGAGTACTCAACCATGTCCGCATAGTTCGCGAACCGTAGGGTGACACACTTAAAGTTGGATGTTGAAATGGTAGAACTTGAATATGGAATGGAGTTCGAATATTTGTTCGGAGTCCCGGATGAGATCCCGGACATCACGAGGAGTTCCGGAATGGTCCGGAGAATAAGATTCATATATAGGAAGTCATTTTATGAGATTTAAAATGATCCGGAAGTTTCTATGGAAGGTTCTAGAAGGTTCTAGAAAAGTCCGGAAGAAATCACCAAGGAAGGTGGAGTCCCGGAGGGACTCCACCTCCATGGCCGGCCAACCCTAGAGGGGGAGGAGTCCCAAGTGGACTCCCCCTATGGGGGCCGGCCACCCCCCCACATGGAAGGGGGGAATCCCACCCCAAGTGGGATTCCCACCTTGGGTAGGTTTCCTATCACATGGAAGGTTTTGGGTTCGGGTCTTATTCGGAGACTTGTAGTCCAACACTTGGGGCTTCCACCTATATAATGAGGGGCCAAGGGGAGGGGCCCGGCCACCCCAAGAACCACCAAGGTGGCCGCACCCCTTAGTGGCCGGCGCCCCCCTCTCCCAAACCCTAGCGGCCTCTCTCCTCCACCACATCCCGCACGCTTAGCGAAGCTCCACCGGATTTCTCCACCACCACCGACACCACGCCGTCGTGCTGTAGGATTCAAGGGGAGCTACTACTTCCGCTGCCCGCTGGAACGGGAGGTGGATGTCGTCTTCATCAACAACCGAACGTGTGATCGAGTACGGAGGTGCTGCCCGTTCGTGGCGCCGTGATCAAGATCTTCTACGCGCTTTTGCAAGCGGCAAGTGAACGTCTACCGCAGCAACAAGAGCCTCATCTTGTAGGCTTTGGAATCTCTTCAAGGGTGAGACTCGATTATCCCCTCGTTGGTACCATCTTCTAGATTGCATCTTGGCTTGGATTGCGTGTTCGCGGTAGGAAAATTTTGTTTTCTATGCAACGTTATCCTACATTTCCTTTGTAGGATTTCTGAAACCAAAAACAGCAGAAAACACCAACTGGCTCTTCGGCATCTCGTCAATAGGTTAGTGCCGGAAAATACACAATAATGACATAAAGTGTGTATAAAACATGTGAGTATCATCATAAAAGTAGCATGGAACATAAGAAATTATAGATACGTTGGAGACGTATCAAGCATCCCCAAGCTTAGTTCCTACTCGCCCTCGAGTAGGTAAACGATAGCAAGGATAATTTCTGAAGTGACATGCTATCATAATCTTGATCAATACTATTGTAAAGCATATGAGATGAATGAAGTGATTCGAAGCAATGGTAAAGACAATGATTTAAACAACTGAATCATATAGCAAAGATTTTTCATGAATAGTACTTTCAAGACAAGCATCAATAAGACTTGCATAGGAGTTAACTCATAAAGCAATAGATTCTTAGTAGAAAGTTTTGAAGCAACACAAAGGAAGATATAAGTTTCAGCAGTTGCTTTCAACTTCAATATGTATATATCATGGATAATTGTCAACACAAAGTAATATGATGAATGCAAATAAGAAAATATGTAGGAATCAATGCACACAGTTGACACAAGTGTTTGCTTCTAAGGTGGAAGGAAGTAGGTAACTGACTCAACATAAAAGTAAAAGAATGGCCCTTCGCAGAGGGAAGCATGGATTGCTATATTTGTGCTAGAGCTCTTATTTTGAAAACATAGAAACAATTTTGTCAACGGTAGTAATAAAGCATATGTGTTATGTATGAGATATCCTATAAGTTGCAACCCTCATGCATAGTATACCAATAGTGCCCGCACCTTGTCCTAATTAGCTTGGATTTACATGGATTATCATTGCATGGAATATGTTTCAACCAAGTGTCACAAAGGGGTACCTCTATGCCGCCTGTACAAAGGTCTAAGGAGAAAGCTCGCATTGGATTTCTCGCTTTTGATTATTCTCAACTTAGACATCCATACCGGGATAACATAGACAACAGATAATGGACTCCTCTTTAATGCATAAGCATTCAACAACAGATAATATTCTCATAAGAGATTGAGGATTGTTGTCCAAACTGAAACTTCCACCATGGATCATGGCTTTAGTTAGCGGCCCAATGTTCTTCTCTAACAATATGCATACTCAAACCATTTGATCATGATAAATCACCCTTACTTCAGACAAGACGAACATGCATAGAAACTCACATGATATTCAACAAAGGTAAAATAGTTGATGGTGTCCCCAGGAACATGGTTATCGCTCAACAAGCAACTTATTAAGAAATAAGATACATAAGTACATATTCAATACCATAATAGTTTTTAAGCTATTTTCCCATGAGCTATATATTGCAAAGAAAAAGGAATGAAATTTTAAAGGTAGCGCTCAAGCAATTTACTTGGAATGGCAGAAAAATACCATGTAGTAGGTAGGTATGGTGGACACAAATGGCATAGGTTTTGGCTTAAGGATTTTGGATGCACGAGAAGTAATCCCTCTCAATACAAGGCTTAGGCTAGCAAGGTTGTTTGAAGCAAATACAAGTATGAACCGGTACAGCAAAACTTACGTAAGAACATATTGCAAGCATTATAAGACTCTACACTGTCTTCCTTGTTGTTCAAACCCTCACCAGAAAATATCTAGACTTTAGAGAGACCAATCATGCAAACCAAATTTCAACAAGCTCTACAGCATTTCTTCATTAATAGGCGCAAAGTACATGATGCAAGAGCTTAAACATGATCTATTTGAGCACAACAATTGCCAAGTATCAAACTATTCAAGACATTATACCAATTACCACATGCAACATTTTCTGTTTCCAACCATATAACAATGAACGAAGCAGTTTCAACCTTCGCCATGAACATTAAGAGTAAAGCTAAGAACACATGTGTTCATATGCAACAGCGGAGCGTGTCTCTCTCCCACACAAAGAATGGTAGGATCCGATTTTATTCAAACAAAAAAATAAAAACATATAGACGCTCCAAGTAAAACACATAATATGTGACGGAATAAAAATATAGTTTCACTAGAGGTGACCTGATAAGTTGTCGATGAAGAAGGGGATGCCTTGGGCATCCCCAAGCTTAGATGCTTGAGTCTTCTTGAAATATGCAGGGATGAACCACGGGGGCATCCCCAAGCTTAGAGTTTTCACTCTTCTTGATCATATTGTATCATCCTCCTCTCTTGATCCTTGAAAACTTCCTCCACATCAAACTCAAAACAAACTCATTAGAGGGTTAGTGCATAATCAAAAATTCACATGTTCAGAGGTGACATAATCATTCTTAACACTTCTGGACATTGCACAAAGCTACTGAAAGTTAATGGAACAAAGAAATCCATCAAACATAGCAAAACAGGCAATGCGAAATAAAAGGCAGAATATGTCAAAACAGAACAGTCCGTAAAGACGAATTTTTCTGGGGCACTTAACTTGCTCAGATGAAAATGCTCAAATTGAATGAAAGTTGAGTACATATCTGAGGATCACGCACGTAAATTGGCAGATTTTTCTGAGTTACCTACAGAGAATCCTACTCAAATTCGTGACAGCAAGAAATCTGTTTCTGTGCAGTAATCCAAATCTAGTATCAACCTTACTATCAAAGACTTTACTTGGCACAACAATGCAATAAAATAAAGATAAGAAGAGGTTGCTACAGTAGTAACAACTTCCAAGACTCAAATATAAAACAAAAATTGTTGTAGTAAAATTAACACATGGGTTATCTCCCAAGAAGTGCTTTCTTTATAGTCATTAAGATGGGCTCAGTAATTTCAATGATGCACTCGCAAGAAATAAGAGTTGAAGCAAAAGAGAGCATCAAAAAGCAAATTCAAAACAAATTTAAGCCTAACCCACTTCCTATGAAAAGGAATCTTGTAAATAAACAAGTCAATGAAGAACAAAGTGACAAGCATAGGAAGATAAAACACGAGTAACTTCAAAATTCTCAACATAAAGAGGGGAAACTTAATATTATTAAGATGCATATAACCATGTTTCCCTCATCATAATAACTTTCAGTAGCATCATGAACAAACTCAACAATATAACTATCACATAAAGCATTCTTATCATGAGTCTCATGCATAAAATAATTACTACTCCCAACATAAGCATAGTCATTCTTATTAATTGTAGTGGGAGCAAATTCAACAAAGTAGTTATCATTATTATTCTCATCACCATAATCATCAAATGTAGGAGGCATGGTATAATCATAATAAACTTTATCCTCTATAGTAGGTGGCACCAAAATACCACTATCATTATAATCATCATAAATGGGAGGCAAAGTATCATCAAAGTAAATTTTCTCCTCAAAACTTGGGGGACTAAAAATATCACAACCAGCTTCCCCAAGGTTAAATTCTTCCATAGCATTAGCAATAATAGTGTTCAAAGAGTTCATGCTAATAACATTGCTACAACTAATTTGCAAACAAAGTTCCATGGGTTTTTTAATTCTCTTCAAACACATCATGTCCTAATTCAATATAAAGTTCATAAAGATCTCTAATTTTTTTGTTGTTTTCCATTAAGCCTAACTAGTGAAAATAAAAACAAGAAACAAAAAGATGCGATTGCAGGATCTAAAGGAAATAGCTTCGAGCACTCACACACCGGCAACAATGCTAGGAAATAGCTTAGTAGTCAGAGGATGTGAATAACTTTTACCTTACCTCCCCGGCAACGGCGCCAGAAAATAGCTTTGCTGGCGTGCAGTTGACGTGGGAGTTAGAAATCTTTGTGGTGTAACTTTCCTTCAGTTCCCCAGCAACGGCGCCAGAAAATAGCTTGATGTCTACGCACGCTTCTTTTCCTGTAGACAGTGTTGGGCCTCGAAGAGCAGAGGTTTGTAGAACAGCAACAAGTTTCCCTTAAGTGAATCACCCAAGGTTCATCGAACTCAGGGAGGTAGAGGTCAAAGATATCCCTCTCAAGGAACCCTGCAATTACGATACAAGAAGTCTCTTGCGTCCCCAACACACCCAATACACTTGTCAGATGTATAGGTGCACTAGTTCGGCGAAGAGATAGTGAAATGCAAGTGATATGGATGGATATGAGTGGTAATAACAATCTGAAATAAATATTGCAGCAAGTAAACATGTAGCAGACCAGTAAATAAACGGAGATTCGATGCTTAGAAATAAGGCTTAGGGATCCTACTTTCACTAGTGGACACTGATACGTCCAAAACGTATCTACTTTCCTGAACACTTTTGCTATTGTTTTGCCTCTAATTTGTGTATTTTGGATGCAACTAACACAGACTAACGCTGTTTTCAGCAGAACTGCTCTGGTGTCTCGTTTTTGTGCAGAAATCCAACTTTCGGGAAAATCCTCGGAATTTATGCAGAAGGCCCTATTTTCCAAGAATACTGACGGAGCCAGAAGGACAACTCAGGTGGAGGCCCGAGGGCCCCACACCATAGGGCGGCGCGGCCCAGGGGGGCCCGCGCGGCCGTGTGGTGTGGCCCCCTCGGCCGGCCTCCGACGCCCTCCTTCGGACTACTTATTGGCCTCGACCTAAAAACGCACGGAGAGAAGTCGAAGTCGCCAGAAACCCTCCAGAATGCCGCCACATCGCGAAACTCCGTCGCGGGAGTCAGAAGTCTTCGTTCTGGCACTCCGCCGGGACGGGGAATTGGAGGAGATCATCGCCGCCATCACCGCCAACGCCTCTACATCAACCAGCCATGTTTCCCCCATCCATGTGTGAGTAATTCCCCCACTGTAGGCCGAAGGGGATGGTAGGGATTGGATGAGATTGGTCATGTAATAGCATAAGATTGTTAGGGCATAGTGCCTAGTGTCCGTAATTGGTACTTTGATGATATTGTTGCAACTTGTTATGCTTAATGCTTGTCACTAGGGCCCGAGTGCCATGATCTTAGATCTGAACACGTTATTGTTTCATCATGATATTCATTGTTTATTGATCTTACCTGCAAGTTGTATACACATGTCGCTGTCCGGAACCGATGGCCCCGAAGTGACAGAAATCGGGACAACCGGAGGGAATGGTAGCGATGTGAGGATCACATGTGTTCACGGAGTGTTAATGTTTTGCTCCGGTACTCTATTAAAAGGAGTACCTTAATATCCAGTAGTTTCCCTTGAGGCCCGGCTGCCACCGGCTGGTAGGACAAAAGATGTTGTGCAAGTTTCTCATTGCGAGCACGTACGACTATAATTGGAACACATGCCTATTGATTGCTTTGTACTTGGACACCGTTTTATTATTATCTGCAAATGCCCTGCTATGATTGTTACATGAGTTTCTCTCATCCATGCAACGCCCGTTCATCCGTCCCCGTGCCTACAGTATTTTAATCCTTTGTTTACTAAAATCACTACCGCTGTCTCTCGTTACTCGCTGTTATTTCACTATCTGCTATGCTATAAAACTGTTACTACTGATAAACTCTTGCGAGCAAGTCTGTTTCCAGGTGCAGCTGAATTGACAACTCCGCTGTTAAGGCTTCCAAGTGTTCTTTGTCTCCCCTTGTGTCGAATCAATAAATTGGGTTTTACTTCCCTCGAAGACTGTTGCGATCCCCTATACTTGTGGGTCATCAAGACTATTTTCTGGCGCCGTTGCCAGGGAACATAGCTTTATTTGGAAGTTCACTTGGATTAATATTGTTCGCTGCAAATTCTCCATCATGGGTAAACCTCGCGATACTAAGGTCGCCATATTACCATCCACTACAAGAAAAGGTACAATTCTGAATACCTCCGCTACACTTGATTCACCATCTGTGATTGATAAACTTGTTTCACCGCCACATGCTTCACATGCGGGTACTTCTGCTGAATCTGAAAACTCTCATAATATTGATAATATTTCTGCTGTGCTTGATGATAGTGGTTCATTGGGATCTTTTCTAGATGCTACAATTGCTAGGTCTAGACAAATTGAAAATACTGAAACTCCTAATGCTACTACACCTGTTAATTCACCTGAACTTGATTATTTTAGTGATGATCCTGATGAAGATTATGTGGAGCTTAATGATGATTTTATTGAAAAATGCAATGCTACTACTGATGCAAGAAAAATTAAAAAGTTGCTTGCAGAACATGCTGTTAGATATAAACTATCTCCTGATCCTAAGTTTGCCACATCTCCTATAAACATTAAGGATAAAGATTATGATTTTTCTCTTGATCTATCTCATATAGCTATTGTTGAGAAAACACCCTTTTGTGGTACTGAAAAAGAGAGTGCTGTTGAACACATGATTGAGTTATCTACTCTAAGTAGCTTGTTTTCTGATGATGTCAAGATGCGTACTTACTTTGTTGCTAAAATCTTTCCATTCTCATTAAAGGATGACGCTAAAACTTGGTATAATAGTTTGCCACCTAATTCTATTAAAAGTCCAAAAGAATTGCTTGATGTTTTCTTCCGTAAATACTTTCCTGCTAGTGCTCAACATATTGCTTTGCAGAGAATTTATAATTTTAACCAGGAAGATGGAGAGAAATTGCCTGAGGCTTGGGCGAGATTTTGCTCTCTTATTAGAGCTCGGCCTGATCATGATTTGGAAAAGCATGATTTACTTGATATATTTTATAGTGGACTAACCATTGAGTCTAGGGCATACCTGGATAGTTGTGCTGGTTGTGTTTTCAGGAAAAGAACTCCAGGGCAATATTTGAAGAATTATTGGCTAAAATAAGCCGGAATCATGATGATTGGACTACGCCTGAACCAACTCCAACGCCAATATTAAAGAAGAGGGGTTTAATTAAATTGAATGATGAAGATATGAGGGAAGCCAAGAAGTCTCTCAAGGAGAAAGGTATTAAATCTGAAGATGTGAAGAATCTTCCTCCCATAGAAGATATATGTGAGATAATTCCCCCTTCATCCATGATTGAGGTAAATTCCCTTCAACGCTTTACTATGGAAGATATTTCGTATTCAAAACCTCCCGCACAATGCTTAGATGAGTTTGATAATTATATTGTTAAGCAAGAAAATTTTAAAATGAGAGTAGAGAATCATTTAATGGAAAATTCTCGAGCTATTAGTGAATTGCATGATATTGTAGAAAGAACCTCCAATGATGTTAAGATGCTTGTTAAACATTTTCATATGGTTCAAACTCAAATTGATCAACTCACTAAAGTGCAAAATGACTTGTTGGGGAATAATTCTAAAGAGAAACATGCTTATGAAGTAACAACTAGAGGTGGTGTTTCTACCCAGGATCCTCTATATCCTGAAGGGCATCCCAAAAGAATTGAACAAGATTCTCAACGCATTGAACCTAGTGCTCCTTCTAAGAAGAAAAAGAAGAAGAAACATAAAAATGTTGTAGAATCCTATGAACCTGCTAATGATCCTAATAGTATTTCTATTTCTGATGCTGAAACTGAAAGTGGTAATGAACATGATAAAGATAATGATAAGAAGGATGCTTCTGATAAAGAAGAGGTTGAAGAAGAACCTGAAAAGCATGCTAAAAATAAAAAGTACACTAAAGAAGATTTTATTGCTGAGAAACATGGTAATGAAAGAGAACCTTGGGTGCAAAAGCAAATGCCTTTTCCTGCTAAGAAACTAAAATCAAAGGAAGAAGAACACTATAATAAATTTTGTGATTGGATGAAACCTTTATTCTTGCAAATCCCTTTGACTGATGCTATTAAATTGCCTCCTTATTCAAAGTATATGAAAGATATTGTTACTAACAAAAGGAAAATCCCCAATGAGGAAATTTCCACTATGCTTGCTAATTACTCTTTCAATGGCAAAGTGCCAAAGAAGTTGGGCGACCCAGGTATACCTACTATTCCTTGTTCTATCAAGAATAATTATGTTAAAACTGCTCTATGTGACTTGGGAGCCGGTGTTAGTGTTATGCCTTTTTCTCTTTATAAGAGACTTTATTTAGATAAGTTGATACCTACTGATATATCTTTGCAAATGGCTGATAAATCTACTGCTATTCCTGTTGGTATATGTGAGGATGTTCCTATTCAAGTTACTACTAACTGCTTGATATTAACTGATTTTGTTGTGTTGGAAATGCCTGAAGATGATAATATGTCTATTATTCTTGGGAGATCTTTTCTTAACACCGCAGGGGCTGTTATTGATTGCAATAAAGGAAAGGTTACTTTCAATGTTGATGATAGGGAGCATACCGTTTATTTCCCCAAGAAGATTGATAAAGTATGCGGAGTCAATACTATTTTTAATGTGAGAACTATCAAAGTGGGAACTATTGATTGTCCTATATATGAGCCTAAGGAAGAATATCAAACTCTCGTGATTGGATCCATATCAATACAGTTCAAGGTAACATGATTGATTTGATGTTTATTTCTTCTTATGCTATGTAAAATTTATTTGGTGGCAAGACTTGATCAACCTTGTTAACAAATACTTTTTATATGCATAGAGGCGGTAAACAACATCTCTTTCTCACCCCACTTGTCTTACTTGCTGTAGCACTTTTGATTTGCAAAGTTCCTTAGTTAATTGAAGATTTCAAAAATTTTCCTGGCCAGTAATAATAAACTTAATACCCAGAAATGTGCATTTTTCAAAGTTTTCAAAAATTCACAAAAATTATACCGTTGGTCCTATTTTTTCGACGAGGCACCTGGGAGCACCAGAGGATGACCTGTGGGGCACCAGAGGGTGCCACACCATAGGTCGGCGCGGCCAAGGAGGGGGGCGCGCCACCCTGTGGTGTGGGCCCCTCCTTGCCCCACTACTTCATCTCTTTCTCCCAGCATCTTCTCTCTCCCGAAAAAACTCGCACCAGGTTCCTCTCACTCGCGTTTTTGCTCAAGAGCTCCAGATTTCTCGATCTCTTTGCTCAGCCCAGATTTCTGTCTGAAATTTGGCACATTTGCTCTTCGGTATGTGACTCCTCCGCCTATCCAAGTAGAATTTTGTTTGGTTGAGTATATCTTGAATATTTTGCTGCTGTAGGTAACATGTTTAGTGAGCTTGCATGCTTATTCTAAGTTGTATAAACTAGTTTTGATGCATGATTAGTACTCTAGCAAGTTCCTATAGTAGTTCCCCTTGATTATATGTCACCAAATCAAATTTTTATATTGTTTGTTGAAATTTCAGAAAATGGAGTGGAATAGATATCAATTGAACCAACAAGAATTGGAGGTCCAACAAGTTATGAGAGTGAACCGTGAAGAGGGAGTATACCCCTCCTACTACCCATGTGCAGATTTCATGAGAAGCGCGGGAATATTTGAAGATGTTCAAAGTCTAATTTCTCGTGCAGGGCTGAGTGACTTTGTTGAAGGAGAGCCAAGACAATATGCAAAATTAACTATGTCTTTTGTGCAGGACTTTAAGTTCAATTGGTCGCGATCTAACCCCACGGTCCAGTATAAAATTTACAATAAAGCTGTCAACTTGCCATTCAGTGATTTTTGTGCAGCAATTAGAGTACCGCAATGGGGATCATGCGAGAAGATAAGGGGATCGCCGCAAGAACTCTTAAACCTCTTCAAGATGATTTGCTATGGAAGGAGTTTCTCAGAGGATAGTGGTAAAATCACTAGCATTCAGCTCCCGGCTATCCGCTACTTTGCCTATTTTATTACGAAATGCGTTCTTGCTAAAAAGATTGGTGGTAAACTTTCTATCCCGGATTTAGCTTTTCTAGCTGCGGCACTGCAAGGTAGTAGGACTTATAATTTGGGGGCATTGATAGCTTATAGACTTGCTACTAACCGTGAGAAAGGTGGAATTTGTGGAGGTCTCATCGCCTCTTGTTTACTAGCTTTTCATAATGTAGAACCTCATCATTTTGATATTCCATTCCCCATAGAAAAACTTGATATAGCCTCTATGATTAAACATGAATTTGTTTCTGATTCCTCCAACTTGGGTAACCTGTTTTACAAGATGACATTTTATAAGAAAGTCTGGAGAATAACTAAGAAAACTGAGAAACTAGTAAGATTGCTGCACTTGTCTGTCTAACCTTGATTCCAGGGGAGATTGGTCGGTCACAGAAGGTGCACTGGATGCACACATAGAGAGAGGAGGTCAACATGCAAGAGACGACACGGAGGTCGAGGAGCACCTCGACTCATCATCTGATGCAGCAAGTTCCTCGCATCAACATGTTGGACATGTGGAGCCTCCACGCTTTTCTTCTGCACAGGAACTTTACTATGACTACGCCATGAATTATCCACCGGGGAGGAACAGCGACCCTCGTTGGGGTTGAACTCCACTTAGGCCAAAAGCCTAAGCTTGGGGGGAGGTATACCGGCATCACTCATTCTTTGCATATTATGATTGCTGGATACTTGTACGAACTTGTTTAGTCTCTTTGAGTGGTTTTCTAATGAGAGGGAGATGATATTTGGGGAAGTGCTGCCTGAAAACAGATTCTGGACTGTTACTAGAAAAATTCGTGCGCGCAGCCAGAACGTTATTTTGAGCTGCCAATTTTTGTGCAGGTTCCCCAGGTTGTTATCTAACTTTCATTAGTTGAACACTTTTCGAGCTGAGCAACGTAAGATTTTTGTAAAAATCGATTTCTGTACTGCTGTCAGGTTTTGGCAGATTTCTGCCATCTCGCTTTTCTGTGTTTCTTTTAGTTTGCTATTTCTTGTTTTTGCTTTGTTCCTTTCCCAAAACACAAAAAGACCAAAAATATTTCTGTTGTTTCTCTTCACCATTTGTTTGCTTTGGTTTCTTGCATTTGTTTCGCTTTATTTGCTATTGCTAGTTTGCTATAAGAAAACCCAAAAAGATTTTGCTTTGTTTGTTTGTTCCCTTTTGATCTTGTTTCTAATTCGAAAACACCAAAAATATTTGCTGTTCTTCTTTGATTTTGTAAAGTTCTTTATGAGTTCAATGGTCTTCGGTGGCTGGAGCGTGGTTTTCATTTCATATTATCCAAGCTACACAAGTGAAAAGGCAATAATGACGATCTACGACAATCTGATTATGGTGAGAGGCTGGTATGAACTCTATTTGTTTTCATTTTTGTACATATACTCATCCATGTGAGCATGCTTAGTTGGTTCATGTGAGGTATATGTTATTTGAGAAAGTCTAGTAGTTTATGATCTCTCATGTTTAGCTCCAATCTATTAATATGAGTAGCATGTCATGGATGTTTGTTTGCATTGTTTTATTCATAAGTAAGTATGGCATTGTGGTATCCTCCTCTGAATAATTCATTTATATCGACTTGGCACATGCTCACGCATGCATATGACTGAACCAAAGTCAATTAAGCCTCGATGATTTATATTGCTTCAGAGTTCTTGTATCACTTTTATGCCTCCGTTAATTTATTTTGCCGCAAGCATGATTATGACAGTTACTGCTCTCTTGATTTGTCGCTCCCTAGTCTATTGCTAGCCTTCACTTGTACTGAGCGGGAACGCTGCTCGTGCCTCCAAACACATGAAAACCAAGTTATTCCAGAGTGTCCACCATAAATACCTATGCATGGCATTTCAAACCATTCCAAGTAAATTCTCATGCGCTACCTTTAAAACCTTCAAAATGCTTCTCAATTTGTGTTTATGTTTCATAGCTCATGAGGAAGTATGTGGTGTTTAGCTTTCAACCTTGTCATTTACTTTTGACGGACTCTCATATGGACTAGTGGCACATCCGCTTATCCAATAATTTTGCAAAAAGAGCTGGCAATGGGATTCCCAGTCCCGAATTAATTAACTTAAATAGACACTCCTCCATGGTTTGTGATTGTTGGACGACACCCGAAGGATTCGGTTAGCCATGGCTTGTGTAAGCAAAGGTTGGGGGAGTGTCATCATCATAATAAAACTAAAATAAAAAGGCACTCCTTCATGGTATGAGATTGTTGGCAGGCACCCGAGGATTCGGTTAGCCATGGTTTGTGTAAGAAAGGTTGGAAGGAGTGCCAAATAAATATGCAATAATTCATGGGAGCCGGTTGGCGAGGTAGTTGGTGTACCCATTACCATTCGTTGACAACAACAAACACCTCTCAAAATAATTTTACTCCTGATTTCAAAAATGAAAAGCTCTAGCGCATGTTAATCCCTGCTTCCCTCTGCGAAGGGTCAATCTTTTACTTTTATGTTGTGTCTCCATTATTTCTTTGAGCACTATCTTGAGAGCACAACTGTCATTCTTAGTATAATATGCTTGTCTCAAAATATGATTGATTGTGGTATAACTTTGATGCTTTTATCTTTGACAATCACTACTTCTAGTCTTTCTATGAACTCCAGAGGTGCCCGGGCATTTATGTTTTGCCAATCAAATACAGGCAAGCGAGATACCACTTATCATACTCTCTTATGAACATTGCAATCCTGCTTACATACATGATTCATGATGCTTATTATTAATTGTTGGTACCTCTCCATGATTGACATAGCTGTTAGATGATCTTATTTGCATGTATCTCATTATGAACTGCTTAAGTATTAGCCATAGCATGAGAATATATACATCATATGAGCAAATGTGTTCGTGAAAGTTCTTTTATCGCTCGATTGTTAATCGAATTGCTTGAGGACAAGCAATAAGCTAAGCTTGGGGGGAGTTGATACGTCCAAAACGTATCTACTTTCCCGAACACTTTTGCTATTGTTTTGCCTCTAATTTGTGTATTTTGGATGCAACTAACACGGACTAACGCTGTTTTCAGCAGAACCGCTTTGGTGTCTCGTTTTTGTGCAGAAATCCAACTTTCGGGAAAATCCTCGGAATTTATGCAGAAGGCCCTATTTTCCAAGAATACTGACAGAGCCAGAAGGACAACTCAGGTGGAGGCCCGAGGGCCCCACACCATAGGGCGGCGCGGCCCAGGGGGGCCCGCGCGGCCGTGTGGTGTGGCCCCCTCGGCCGGCCTCCGACGCCCTCCTTCGGACTACTTATTGGCCTCGACCTAAAAATGCACGGAGAGAAGTCGAAGTCGCCAGAAACCCTCCAGAACGCCGCCACATCACGAAACTCCGTCGCGGGAGTCAGAAGTCTCCGTTCAGGCACTCCGCCGGGACGGGGAATTGGAGGAGATCATCGCCGCCATCACCGCCAACGCCTCTACATCAACCAGCCATGTTTCCCCCATCCATGTGTGAGTAATTCCCCCGCTGTAGGCCGAAGGGGATGGTAGGGATTGGATGAGATTGGTCATGTAATAGCATAAGATTGTTAGGGCATAGTGCCTAGTGTCCGTAATTGGTACTTTGATCATATTGTTGCAACTTGTTATGCTTAATGCTTGTCACTAGGGCCCGAGTGCCATGATCTCAGATCTGAACATGTTATTGTTTCATCATGATATTCATTGTTTATTGATCTTACCTGCAAGTTGTATACACATGTCATTTGTCCGGAACCGATGGCCCCGAAGTGACAGAAATCGGGACAACCGGAGGGAATGGTAGCGATGTGAGGATCACATGTGTTCACGGAGTGTTAATGCTTTGCTCCGGTACTCTATTAAAAGGAGTACCTTAATATCCAGTAGTTTCCCTTGAGGCCCGGCTGCCACCGGCTGGTAGGACAAAAGATGTTGTGCAAGTTTCTCATTGCGAGCACGTACGACTATAATTGGAACACATGCCTATTGATTCCTTTGTACTTGGACACCGTTTTATTATTATCTGCAAATGCCCTGCTATGATTGTTACATGAGTTTCTCTCATCCATGCAACGCCCGTTCATCCGTCCCCGTGCCTACAGTATTTTAATCCTGCTGTTTACTAAAATCACTACTGCTGTCTCGTTACTCATCTGTTATTTCACTACTGCTACTGCTATAAAACTGTTACTACTGATAAACTCTTGCGAGCAAGTCTGTTTCCAGGTGCAGCTGAATTGATAACTCCGCTGTTAAGGCTTCCAAGTGTTCTTTGTCTCCCCTTGTGTCGAATCAATAAATTGGGTTTTACTTCCCTCGAAGACTGTTGCGATCCCCTATACTTGTGGGTCATCACACACCCTCAACAATGATCACATAATAAAACTACTCTACACTCTCTTGTTGGATAACAAACACCATTCATTGTGTAGGGCTACAAGAGCTCCCTCAAGCCGGAGTTAACAAGCTCCACAACATTCGGAGTTCATATTTAAGTAACCTCTAGAGTGCATAATAGACCGTTGCAATTTAGACCGAGTACTAACATAGCATACACACTGTCAACAGTAGCTATGAAAGGGGGAATAGATCGCATCAATACTATCATAGTAATATTTAACTTCATAATCTACAAGAGATTACAATCATAACATATGCCAAGTACTACATGATGCACACACTGTCAACATTACATCATGGAGGAGGAATAGACTACTTTAATAACATCACTAGAGTAGCACATAGATTAATAGTGATACAAAGCTCATGATCACATAAAGATCACATGGGAGAGAGAGATGAACCACATAGCTACCGGTAGAGCCCTCAGCCTCGGGGGAGAACTACTCCCTCCTCATCATGGGAAGCAGCGATGGCGATGAAGATGGTGGTGGTGTCGATGGAGATGCCTTCCGGGGGCACTTCCCCGTCCCGGCGGCGTGCCGGAACAGAGACTTTTGTCCCTCGAATCTTGGCTTCGCGATGGCGGCAGCTCTGCAAGGTTTTCCGTATCGTGGCTTATTGACATCGAAGTTTTAGGTCACCAGGGCTTAAATAGGCGAAGAGGCGGAGTCGGAAGGGTCTTGGGGGACCCACACACTAGGGGGGGTGCCCCCCTTGGCCGCGCCGCCCTGTGGGGTGGGCCCCGGGCTCCCCTCTGGCCCCTCTTCGGTGCTCTGGAAGCTTCCGGGAAAAATAAGATATTGGGCGTTGATTTCGTCCGATTCCGAGAATATTTCCTTTGTAGGATTTCTGAAACCAAAAACAACAGAAAACAACAACTGGCTCTTCGGCATCTTGTCAATAGGTTAGTGTCGGAAAATGCATAATAATGACATAAAGTGTGTATAAAACATGTGAGTATCATCATAAAAGTAGCATGGAACATAAGAAATTATAGATACGTTGGAGACGTATCAGCCGGCACGGCGACGATCGGCGGCGGCGGCGCATCTGGGAACCGAGGGATGCGAGAGAGAGGTAGGCGCGGCCGTGCGGGAGAGAGACGAGAGAACGAGAGTTGAGGGCATCTCCAGCGGCGCGACGCAAACGGACGCTCAGCGACCGTTTTCGTCCGCCGTGACCGGAAATGCGTCTGGGGCCTGTTCCAGCGGGGCGGCGCAAAGTGACCGGGCCGTCCGCGGAGACGCAAACCTGGCCCAAATATGCGCCTCGGATGCGTCTCTACGGACTGATACGTCCATTTTGCATCACTATTTTATATCATAATTTACTGTTATCCATTGATATATTTCATATTTAGAGATGATACTTATGTTATTTCATCTATTTTGCATGTTTCATGATTATTGGAGAATCGCGCACCGGAGTCAGGGTTCTGCTGGAAAAAGCACCGTCAGAATGCAATATTTCAGAAGATCAACAATTGACGGAAATTACACGGAAAATCCTATTTTTCCAGAAGACGGAGATAGCCAAAAGGAGGAGCCGAGGAGGGCCGCCATGGGCCCCACCCATAGTCCGGCGCGGGCCCAGGCCTAGCCGCGCCGCCTTGTGAGGAGGGGGCCCACAGCCCCCTCTGGCCTCCTCTCCTTCGCGTATTTCTTTGTCCCGAAAACCTAAGCTCCGTGGGATAGTCGCGAAGAGTCACAGCCGCCTCTGCGGGGCGGAAAACACCAGAGAGAAAAGAGCTCTCCGGCAGGCTGAAATCTGCTGGGGAAATTCCCTCCCAGAGGGGGAAATCGACGCCATCGTCACCGCCATCGAGCTGGACATCATTGGGATCATCATCACCATCATCTCCATCATCATCACCGCCATCTCCACCTCTGCACATCGTCACCGCTGTAACATCTAGGGTTGAATCTTGATTGTTTGATAGGGGAAACTCTCTCGGTATTGATTTCTACTTGTTATTGATGCTATTGAGTGAAACCATTGAACCAAGGTTTATATTCAGATTGTTATTCATCATCATATCACCTCTGATCATGTTCCATATGATGTCTCGTGAGTAGTTCGTTTAGTTCTTGAGGACATGGGTGAAGTCTAAATGTTAGTAGTGAATTATGTTGGGTAATATTCAATGGTTTGATATTTAAGTTGTGGTGTTATTCTTCTAGTGGTGTCATGTGAACGTCGACTACATGATACTTCACCTTTATGGGCCTAGGGGAATACATCTTGTATTTGTTTGCCAATTGCGGGGTTGCCGGAGTGACAGAAACCTAAACCCCCGTTGGTATATCGATGCATGAGGGATAGCAGGATCTCAGAGTTTAAGACTGTGGTTAGATTTATCTTAATTACTTTCTTGTAGTTGCGGATGCTTGCAAGGGGTATAATCACAAGTATGTATTAGTCCTAGAAAGGGCGGTGCATTAGCATAGGTTCACCCACACAATACTTATCAAAACAATGAAGATTAATCAGCTATATGAAGCGAAAGCACTAGACTAAATTCTCGTGTGTCCTCAAGAACGTTTGATCATTATAAGTAAACAAACCAGCTTGTCCTTTGTGCTAAAAAGGATTGGGCCACTCGATGCAATTATTTCTCTCGCATTTTACTTACTCGTACTTTATTTATCTGCTATATCAAAACCCCCTGAATACTTGTCCGTGAGTATTTACAGTGAATCCTTCATCGAAACTGCTTGTCAACACCTTCTGCTCCTCGTTGGGTTTGACACTCTTATTTATCGAAAATACTACGATACACCCCCTATACTTGTGGGTCATCACGAACGTCCGGAAACGTCCGCTCGTGTCTGGCGGACGTTTCGGCTGGCCCGCCTGGCAGCGATCCTGCGTCGATGCGTCTTCTCAAACGTGCCAGCGACTGCAAAGCTGCGTCGCTTCGGCACTCTGCGCCACGTTAATGGCGACGATGCCTCGGCTGCCGAGCGGCTGCCCACCTGCGCCAACCACGTTAATGGTGACACGCGTCCCGCGGCCACCGCATGCCGCCGGCCTATATAAAGGGGCCGCGCGTTCTTCTTCCTCATCCACTCCTCCAAAGAAACCCTAGTCGCCACAAAGCTCGAGCGTAGCGCCGCCTAGGTGTTCCTGCGACGCAGCCAAGCCCGCGAGGAAGTCCATGGCCGGTCCTGGTGGCCGACGAGGCGGTCGAGGCCGTGGCCCTGGGCGCCCCCGCCGTGGTGGAGCAGCTACGGCCCCACGCTCGCCGTCGCCTGCGCCCTCCACATACGGAAATCAACACAACTGGCTTCTTTAAAAAAAAAATATTTGTGTCAACCATGGTTCAAACTATGTGTTAGTTTGTGTAAACCATGTTCCAAACTATGTGTTAGTTTGTGTAAAATCATGTTTCAAAATGTTATATTTGAAACTATGTTTAAATGGAGAAGAGGGAAAAAAAGCAAAAAAAAAATGTGTCGCCCGCTGGAGCAGACCCCAGACGCAAACGGACGCGCGGACACAAACGGTCATTTTTGCGTCCACGGCGCGATGCAAACGGACGCTCGCGGACATAAAAATACGTCGCGCCGCCGGAGATGCCCTAGGGGGGCAGTTCGATATTTGCACTTAGAACCTTCATTTTTTAGAAATTAAGCATGCTCCCCTTCGGTCTCTTAAGCGAATCCCTTTCTCAACGCTCCTTCGTAATCTTTACTATTAAATTGCAATCCGTCGGTCTGTAGGTGTACGTCGTCCGCGATAGATTGACTCGGCTTCCTTCTTTCATCTCGCGACCGCGCGTGGGCCAACTGCGAGGCCCAACAATATCACACGAAACGACAGGCACCTCCAGAGTTTCAACTACATTAGGGACGCATCGAGACGACGCACGAGCTCGCCCATGGCGGCATCGCGTAGTGCAGACATCGGAGGCCGCTTGTTGAGGCGTGCTTCGTGAAGCGGGTAACGGCCGAGACGCCGCCGGTGCATCTTGAACAGAGCCAAGGAGAGACAGATCACTGCGCCTGGCTGCGGCTGCGGCGGCGTCTCCGGCGCTCAAGTCTATACGTGGTGTCCTTAGATCGGAACCTGCCCAAGTTGTCGATATAAGGTCTCGATCGAAATCCCCTCGAATGGCATACAAGACTTCTGCAGGCTCCTCGAGGTTCCCCCGAATTGATTCGAACAAAAATTCTGGAATTCAGGACAACCCCCTCGGTCGCACTGCAATGGGCCTGATGCTGGCACGCAGCATCAACGTCAACACACCGTCGGCTACAGGAAGCAATACCCGGCCTTCAGGTGGAGCAACACATCCTGGAGCAACCTCGACGGGACTACAGCTGATCGGTGAATCGACGTTGGGCGGGTTCAGGTCCTTCATGTTTGACACCGACGACTTGCTGCTGATTTCTAGGAACGGTGCCATAGGTTCCTGGCCACACAAGAGAATGAAGACAAGAGCGAGGAGTGGTTATGCAGCATGCACCCTGAGGTGCAGCCCGACGGCTCTGACAACACGGTTAACACGACGGTTTACCATTTATCGGGAGTCATATTCCAATTTGGAGACTGGTTGCCATTCATGCCAATGGAGCACTAGCTGACTAGCGTCAGTACTGGACAGCAGCCCCGGTGGTTCTGGCGACAGGGTTTCTCTAAGAATTACCCACAAATCAATATGTTTCCTTCTTCTCTACATTCGTACACATGAGCACTAGCGTCAGTACTGGACATATGTAGTCGTTAGTTTGGTGTTGGGTAAACAAGAAGAGGGTCAAACGTGACTACCTTTGAGTCTTTGGCGGTGTGAGTTGGAAAATCCAACAGCTTAACCTCGACTTGCGCTTTTTCATCCAACAGATTTATCGCTATGGTCTGAATGGAAGATTGGGATTGATTTTCGTCCATGCAAGTTAATTATTGCACTTTTCGTCATACATTATAATTAAAAAATATAATCTTATTGTTTTTGAGGTATTATATGTGCCTATTTTGTTTATATGCATGTGAATTATGTTTACTCAAGGGTAAAATGCTTAAATTTCGTTTATTTTATTTAAGGTGGTTGTAGCGATGCACGGGTTTTGTCCTAGTAACTTAAGTATGTACATTAGACTGTTTTGTAAAGCACATATTTAAATTAATCTGTTGACAGCCAGCGACTGATCAAGTGCTTCTAGCTGTGAACGATCAGTGCTTGCATGTCCACGGTGCCAAACCGGAAAACCAACCCAGACCACACCGGTATATGAATTTGTGTGTGAGCAGTTTAAACCAAACCGATCCAGCTAGCACCGTGGCCAATGAATTTGAGGCTAAAATGGCCCAACTATTTTCAGAGGCATATTGACAAATGCTTCTAAAGATACCTATTTTCAGAGGCATAAAGTGAAATGCATTTAAAGAGGCCTATTTTTAGAGGCATTTTTACTAAATGCCCCTAAATATGATTTTTTTAGAGGAACCTCAATGAAAATGCCCCAATAATTTTCAGAGGCATATCCACAAGTGCCTTTAAAAATACCTCTTTTTAGAGGCACAAAGTGAAGTGCCTCTAAAGATACCTAGTTTTAGAGACACTTCTATAAATGCTCCTAAATATTATACACTATATAATGGCTGATCAAGTTACCGATCCCACATCAATTTAAGAACTGTAGATTGCCTAATTTTTACCTTGTCTCATTAACCTGTTGGTTGACACGTACCCTCCTGCTTTTACTGTTGGGCTGTTTTGCTCGTGAGGTTTGTTTTCGATTTTTTTTTATGTGGATAGGCAACCGACAACCGGTTGATGCATGCTTTCCTTCCTACCGACGCGGGTTCTTCCGGTGATCGCGGTAGAAATTAGTGCCGTGTGTATTTTTACCATGTTTAGCTTCATCTAGAAATACCTAACGGTGGGATCCACTTACCATGGTTAACACCGCTTATCTCATCCGGGTGTGCCGCTTTGACCGAATAATCCAGGAGCGTCCAGAAATCCCACCGGCCGTGTTCTTGCCGCACGAGACACACCCTTCCTTCCCCCACCCTCTGAATGCTCTCATGCCCCGTTGCTGCCATGTATGACTCGCGCCTGTGCTTCCTTCCGTCGACTCGCGAGGTGCCGTGGCTCACCGCTTGGAAACCCCGGCTCGGGTGGTACTCTGCACCTTAGATTAGAACGGCCAGCGCCCAGTTAGCCGCCGCCGCCCAGAGAACGGCCATTGTCGGCGCATCGGGACGGATGCTCTTGAATGGGCGGCGCGAGCGGCTGCTGCCGCCCAGAGAACCGCCATGACCGACACATCGGGATGGAGGCTCTCTGATGGAGCGGTTGCTGGCGCCGAGAGAACCACCCTGGCTGGCGCGTCAGGATGGAACTCTCGGATGGAGCGCCTGCCTCCTATGAACCCGATGTAAGTGTATGTGGCCGGAGGTGAAAGGGACGAAGGTTCATCTCCAGGTGAGTAGCTCTCTCTTTCCAATAAATCTTGATTGAGGCTGACCTTTTTTTTGCATATGCCCTCTCCTATCCATCAAGGCCAAGAGGATGGATGGTGGAGGCATGGAGGGGCTCTTCTCCTTGATTCTGATGTGTATCCGCCGGATCTTGCGTTCCTCAATCTAGCACCACCGTTTATCAGGGCCTATGTCTGAGTTTCGCAGATGGGTTCTCCGGAGGCCTTCGTGCTGGTCCACGCACATGGTTGCCACTAGCAGTGTCGACGCCGTCGCGGTGGGAGGTGAGCATCAAAGACGCTTTCACCGTTTTCTCCGGCTTCCATGGATTTGCCAGCTGTACCCGCAACCTTGATGGCATCCCGTTTTATGGATGACGCTGCATTATTTGTTATGCTTGGCAATACCTACCCCAACATCGATGTATCAATCCATGCCTTGGTCTGCATACAGAATTCATTTGGGCATTAGACATGATTTATGGTATGAATAGTTTGATTCTATAATAGTAGATGACATGATCATCCCTTTTTAGGTATGTCATTGTATTACTATCTCTTGGATGGAGACACCATTTGTACAACCCATTAGTTCCATTTTCTGTCCAATCTTTAATGATTGCTCATTTGTCATCATCAACCAGTGAGGATGCATGAGATTCATTGATGTTCTATTTGATTGTGCAAAGAAAGCTGCGTGCCATCAGTATTATGGGATTCTATACTCCAACATATGTTTGCCTGCGAGAGCATTCCCACTTCAGATTTATCCAGATTTATCAGAATTATGGAACTGCGAGGGTACAATATTATGGGATTTATATGGTTATAGGTTTGACTGATGGTAACTAATACATCTACTGTGTTGCGGGTCTGCAAGTGATGTTGCCGTGCCATCCCATCATTCATATGGCGTATCTCAGTTGAGAGTAACAATCAGGTTATGTTCTATGTGCATATGCGATATTGTTAGGCAAAAAGGGAATGAGTTTTTCACAAAGTATTGATTGTAGTGCCCCTTTTTTGTGATTTCAAATATATAAAGAAATACATGGAAGAAGTTATGTGTAAACATGCTCATATTAGTTACCATAGAGTTAACATAAACGCACTGGCTGATGCATCTCACTAGGGCTTGGTCATAGGGAACAACTTCTTTCCAGATCAGTTATTAGTGTGCACTGAAGGAGTGCTGTCTATCTTCACCAGTATTTGCCATCTTTTCTTATTTGTGGTTCTTTCCTATAGCAGTTCCATAACAAAACTATTTAGACTAAAATTAAGGATCAATATTCAGGCTTGCTATTA
Organism: Lolium perenne; assembly: GCF_019359855.2. Classification (NCBI taxonomy): domain Eukaryota; kingdom Viridiplantae; phylum Streptophyta; class Magnoliopsida; order Poales; family Poaceae; genus Lolium; species Lolium perenne. The sequence goes on from NC_067248.2 coordinate 194,129,357, forward strand.
ATTTCCTATATTATAAGAAAATAATTTTCTAAATACAAATAGCGGGTCAGGTGGTAAGTTTCGAGAATATGCAACATTCCAATTATTGCACCCAACTTTTGTCTTTGAACCATACTACTTTTTGAGTTACTGTTATTTTGCATGGATATTTTTTCATTTACTTATGAGTGCAAATATCAGACATAGCACTGAACATTTTTCTTTGAATCATACTGTTTTACAGTTAGTAACAAAGCAATGTTATTATTGCTAATTCATGGTTGTTGTTTTTCTATATCTGCAGTAATATTTGTGCCCATTTGAGCTTCCATTAGTTCATTATATTTTTTTTCCATTACACTTCAGTATATGATGTTTTTTGAGTATCAATATTATTTTTCTATATCTAAGAGTCCAGTGTCCATTTGCGCATGCTTTCATGTTCTCTTAACAAAATTACTTTGTACACTCTTCCTGGATTTGTTTTGAACACAATTACAGTATGAGTTTTGCATGCTTTGGCTGAAGATATTCCGATTAGCTCTTGAAAGGTCTGTCTGAGAAAGACTTGAACATTGATTGCTAAAGTTTTTTCAATCCTATTTACTGGTCTCGATCTGTTTTAGGATTTTGACATTTCAGGAACATAAAGTCAAGACAGGATATATGTGCCGAAGGAGGGCCACTTATCTAATTTCAGTACTTCAAGACAAGCCCAGTGGTGAAACAATACAGGCTGGACTACTTACAAAAGTTGTGAGCTTCCTTTCGCAGCATGGACGGGGTGATGGAAGCAGATATTCAAGAACGATTTGTAGAAAAATTGTTACTTAAGACATGAAGAACAATGCTGGCAGATTTGTTCTTGCCCTTCCGGTGCAAAAGAGGGAAGAACAATCATCAACCTCTCTTCTGACGGTGAGGACATTGATGCAACGCACTGACCGGTTGGAGAGGTATAGAGTAGCTATATCAGCTACCTTATGTTAATCTTAGTGCAGATAAAAATTCTTAGATAATTTTTGTACTCCTCCGTCTTTAATATACATCAATCTACCTTATGATCCAGTGCACAAGCGTCTTCTAGCTTAGCTCAGTAAGAATACGCATCTGCTCCATCTCGCTTTGCCATCATTGTAAATATTTGCGGTTGCAATGAGCTAATGTGTCCCCTATATATGCACCAGTTTTTTAATACTTCTACTTATATTACCTGCTTATCTTACCTTATGAAATATGTATATTAAAAAAAGGTAGTGCCACAGGCGCGGCGAGCGTGTCGCCGCGCCAATGCTTCCTACTAGTATCTTTAGAGGCACTTCACTTAAAATGCCCCTAAAATAGCATTAATAGGGGCACATTTCCCTAAATGCCTAAGTGCCTCGATAAAAAATGCCTCAAAAATCTAATCTCCCATAGTGGTGGTCACCGGGCAGGGATGACCTCAGGACTGCCAGCGGCACCTCGGCGACCGGATACCGTCTTGATGAGCAGAGCGTTGCCGCTCCTCCCGCTCGCGTGCAGCACTCCCTCTCCTATTCGTGCGCCTTTTCCACTTGGATGCCGCCTCGCTCTCGCGCAGCCTCCGCTGACGGAGGAAAACATGGATGGCACCAATCTGAAGGGAAGAAAATCGGGAAGAGTGAGGCACCAAAACCATTTACAAGAGGCGCCGACCAAAGAAGGTTAAGGAAGAATAATACCTCACAAACTACGGGCGAATGAAGTAGGGACCAGTAATCCAGCTCGGCACGACGAACGGCTACCTGTGAAGAAGACACAAATCAGGACATAAAGAACAGGAGAACAAATCCGTAAAAAAAACCAGCACAACTCAACCAAATCGGCGGCTTGTTCTGGGTCTCGAACAGAAGGGGGGGGGGGGGGGGGGGGGGAAAGGCATAAAAGCCTCCGTACACGCGAAGAACAACACTCCTCTACCTCTACTGGACATCTTTTTTTTTTTCGCTAGCACACCAAAGTGTGCCTTATCTTTATAGAAGGCAGAATTATGAATACAAGAAGACTGCAACTCGCTGCGAACAACGAGCGCAGACAGACTCCACTCCGACTAGTCCTAAGACAGCCACCACCAACACCACAAAAACAAAGCAAAAAAGCATGTCCTAGACTAAACACCAACGCCGCGTCTCGACCAACGCCGGTCACCTCCGAAGAACAACAACTCCCACTGGCTTCCCTTGTCGACGCACCATTCACCCTTGATGCCGAAAAGGAGGTGGCAAGTGAATGGCGGGACTTGCTAGACCCGAGGAAGGCACTGTCTTGGACTCACCGGCGACGACGTACATTGCGCCGCTGAGGAAAAGCCATGAACAGCAGCGATCGCCGGAGGAGCGCAACAAAAGACCTCCAAGCCGTGTCTCCAAACACGAAGCTCCCAAGAGAGGAACGGCGTCGATGACGCCGCCGTCGTGCCGATCCAACTCCGAATCTAGGCTTTCGCCCGGAGACAACTACCAATACCACGAGGTAGCAAGGGACACTACTCGGCGACGCCTCCAAGGAGGAAAAAACGACACCCGCAGGCGCTATCGTCGCCGGCCCGACAAAGTCGAGCAGGACTTTCGCCCGTAGTGTCACCGTCGCAGTGCCATCGAGTATTGGGACACTGTCCATGTAGCCTCGCACCGCCGTCGCTACAGCTCCTTGTCTTCGTAGACGCCAGGTTGTGGTCTCCAACGACGTGCTTGGACTCCCCACCTCCGTCTTCCACCTACTGCATAGCCGAGAAGCTGCATCCTGGACCTTCTCCCACCTCCAACTCAGTCGAAGGGCACGCCGAACCGTCACTGTCGCGCCAGCTCCAGGCGGACAGCCCTCCACGGTCGCGGCCCCGTGACCTAGATCGGGCCCAGATGGACCCAGATCCGGCCCGCCACGCCACATCCAGGGCCAGCCACGCCGGCACCTCCGCAGCCTCACGCCGCCTCCAGGAGAACAGCGCGGACCGACACCTCGTGGCGCCTCCAGCTCCTCCTCCGTGGCCCAGGTCAGCCCGCGCCGCCGCCGAGATCTCGCGCCGCCGCCGCAGGCGCCGACCTCCAGACCCCACGTCGCACGCGAGCCCTCCGCAGCACCCCCGGCCGAGCTCGGCCGCTCCGGCCTCTCTCGCCCGCCGTGCGCTGCCGCCCTCCCTCCACCTCCATGCGCAGCCCCAGATGACGCCACTCCCGCGCGCGCAGGAGGCCCGTCGGGGCGCAGCGCCCTCCTCGCCTGCCGCCTTTGACGGCCAGGCGCCGCCACCACCGCCGGCGTCGGCAGCGGCGGCGGCCAGCGGGAGCGCCCGGGGTGTGGCCTGTGTGCGCTAGGGTTTTCTCCTCCGGAGTCGCACGCGCGTGCGACCTGGGACTGGACATCCTTTTCATTAAACCAGATCCTCTGACATAGAGAAGAAAAGTCAGGCGAGCACATTAGAGCACCTCCAGCCGTATGAACCCCACGGCGAATTCCATCCGTAACTACAGCTGGATTCGATGAAAATAGGGCCTAGAGACACCAGTTTTCTAGTTGCTCCCCCAATATTTGTTCAACTACTGCGTTAATTTTAAATAATGGTCTTCCTGCTACATAAAAGCATCACCCACTAGTTCGTCAATCGGATCAGTCACATATCGACGATCTAAAAGAAACTAGAGGATAACAAGAACATCGGCAGTCCCTTGCTGCAGCTTATCTACAACGAAGTCGGGCAGCAATGCATCATTGGCCGTCGGAGTCGCAGTGGCGGGAGTGGACGTCGGAGAAGAGGAGGAAGCACTCGCAGGAACGCCAGGTCGGTGTTCCTCTTCTTCGTTGCGGAGGTTGCCTTCAGCAAGACGATCCGGACGCCCTGGTTGGCGAGCATCTCCTTCCACCTGACGTCGTACTTGTCGTCTCTCCCGGCGGCGTGCGCCCTCTCGTTGGCCCAACACTTGTCGAAGGAGGCCTGCAACCTTTCGGCGCGATTGTCCGCCTTCTTCAGTTCTTTCAGATTCTTCTAGCCGAGCTCGGGGCGGCCCGCCGACGCGGCAGGGGCTGGAGCATCAGGGTTATACTGCTCGTCCTTGTTCTTCGCGAGGTTTTGGCGTATGTCTGCCCACTTCTCGTACTTCTCGATGCGGGAAAAGATGTTGAGGTACTTGAACGTCAGGCCGGTGTCGTCGCGGTACATGTCGAAAGCACGGCGCATCTGCAAGACAGGCCAGTGAAATAAGATTAAACCTCGGCGATCCATGATCGAGGGATGGCACATCGAATCAGCTCACCTTTTGCTCGAAGTCGGTGCCGCTCTCCGGGCGAGATTCGATCTCCTCCTGTATGTCGTGCCACTTGATGCACGTCGTCTGTTTGATCCCTCAATGGGTTCCCATGGCCTTGTCGTCGCGCACCATCACCGTCTTGTTGAAGTAGGGATCGACGACCTTGCGTTCGTCGAATGCCAACTTTACCCGCTGCCAATATGTCTCATAGTTCTGATTGGCGCCGGTAATGTCGTTCATGGAGACGGTCTTCCAAGCTTCGGCAAGGCACTCAGCTTCTTTACCCGTCCAATTGATCCGCGACTCGGCAGGCGGCAAGTTCTTTTTCCTTTTCTTCTTCCTTTTCTTCTTTCCCTTCCTTGTCGCCATAGGATCAGGCACGTTCTCCTCCTCGCCGTCGGCATGTTCTTCTTCTTCATCAATGTTTGGTTGCCGTCTCTGAACTCCCCGTTTTTATCATCGGCGGAACCCCGTGACGCGATCGTTGTCGTCGCTCTAGTCTCCTCTTGAGTTAAGAAACGCGGGCTCGACGCGGCGGCCATGGAGCCCGACGTGATCTTCTCGTGCATCACACCGTCGTTCAGCGGCAGCATCCCGACCAACGACACGCCCGCGTCGTTCCCGGGGTTGGTGAAGGAGAGTGGCCCTCGGCGTAGGGCAGGCGAGTTGCCTTCATACGCGCCCAAGTGGTCGCCGTCATAGTCCGGCGGCGAAGACGTAAGCTGTTGGAGATATGCCCAAGATGCAATAATAAAATGGTTATTATTATATCTTTGTGTTTATCATAAATGTTTGCATCTCATGCTATAATTGTATTAACCAAAAACATTAATACTTGTGTGTTTTGTAAACATAAAAGAGTCCCTAGTAAGCCTCTTGTTAAACTAGCTTGTTGATTAATGGATGATCATAGTTCATGATCATGCACATTGGATGTTATTAATAACAAGATCATATCATTAGGTGAATGATGTGATGAACATACACCCATCTAAGCGTAGCATATGATCAAGTCATTAAGTTCGTTTTGCTTCAAGCTTTAAGATAGATAGTTACCTAATCCTTCGACCATGAGATCATGTTAATCACCTGCGCCGGATGGATGCTTTGATGACACCAAACACTACTTCGTAAATGAGTTATTATAAAGGTGGCATTAAGTGTTCGGAAAGTATATAGGTTGAAGCGCGTGGATCAATCGTGGGATTTTTCCATCCAAATGACGGATAGATATACTCTGGGCCCTCTCGGTGGAATGTCATCCAATTAGCTTGCAAGCATGTGACTGGATCACAAGAGATATCCTCACGGTACGAGTAAAGAGTACTTATCGGTAATGAGGTTGAACTAGGTATAGAGATACCGATGATCGAACCTCGGATAAGTAAAGTATCGCGCGACAAAGGGGATCGGAATCGTATGCTAGCTAATGGTTCTTTCGATCATGAAGTCGTCGTTGAATATGTGGGAGCCATTATGGATCTCCAGGTCCAGGTATTGGTTATTGATCGGAGAAGTGTCTCAACCATGTCTGCATAGTTCACGAACCGTAGGGTGACACACTTAAGGTTCGGTGTCGTTTTAAGTAGATATGGAATATGGAATGGAGTTCGAATATTGTTCAGAGTCTCGGATGGGATCCAGCACATCACGAGGAGTTCCGTAATGGTCCGGAGAATAAGATTCATATATGGAAAGTCACATTCCAAGTTTGGGAATGGTCCGGTGAATTTATGGAAGGTTCCGGAAGGTTCTAGAATCATCCAGAACAATTCACTATGGCAGGTGGGGACTCCACCAGCCCTAGCTGACCCACCAAGTGGGAAGGTGGAGAGTTATTATCTAACTTTCGTTAGTTGAAGCATGTTCCGAGCTGAGCAACAGAAGATTTTCGAAAAAATTGATCTTTACCTGTTGTTCTGTTTTGACAGATTTCTATCACTATTTGCATTTGCCTCTTGATCTTTTTCTTATTTTTGAGTTCTTTTGAGAGAAAGAGTTTTTCAAAGAAATTTCTACAGTAGCTAAATGTTTTAATAGATGTTTTACTTATGTTAGAACTGAACCAAGTGGATTTGTTATTTTTATTACACTAATGCTGCTAATAAGAATTGTGTGAAGTTTTGTATGAAGGAAGTTTTCAAGTGTAGGGAGAGAAGAATGATGTAATGAGATGAAGAATGGAAAAAATCTCAAGATTGGGATGCCCATATCACCCCAAGAAATAACCAAGAGGTATAAGCTTCAAAGCTTGAGGATGCCCAAGGCATCCCCTTCTTCATCAACAAAAATATCAGGCCATCTTTCAAGACGCTATATTTTTATTGCTTCATATGTTATGTGTTGTTCTTGGAGCGTATTTGTTTGTGTTTTTAGTTTTCTTTTGTTTTGTTTGCTGTAGCATATGGTTGAACCCCAACATATTTGTCTTGGAGAGAGACACGCTCCATTTTAATTAAATAGAACACTCTAGTTTTCAGTGTTATTGTTCTACGGGTGCTCTAGTTTGGTAGTACTGCGTTTAGCTCTTGTTCTTTCACTTGAATTATGTTCAGAGATCTTTAGTATTCTTTATTTATGTATGATTATCTCTCTGATTCATATTGATTTTCATCTTGAGAGCTATTTCAAATAAGTTGATTGGTGTTGGAGATGAGTAAAAAGTTTCATGCCTATAGTGATGCAAAAGGAAGCTTGTTTAGACCGTGGCATAGACATTAGCATGTCATGTTAGATGTTATTTTAATCATATACTTAGTAATTATTTTTGTAGCATGACTTGTGTCAAATATCTGAGAGTGTTTAATATGTCATAGAAAGAATCATGTGTTGTTTCCATCATACAAAATCATAGTATTGTGGTATTCTCCTTTAATGCTCGACTTGGCACATGCTTACACCATGTTATGACTATAAACAACTCACCTAAAACCTCTTTGATCATTTAGTTTTTAACTTGTAATACCACTTTATGCTTTGATTAATAATGTTTTGTCGCTATGCATGATTATGACCATTATTGCTCTCTTAGTTGGTCGCTCCCAGTTTTTTGCTAGCCTCCACATGTTGTCGTCGTGGAGAACGAGCAGATGCCATGGGATGGCTTAAGTTGGGGCCGGATGGACGCTAGAGGATTCGGGTGAGGGTTTTGGATTAGATTGGACGAACTTCTGGATGCTTTCCTCAAGAACTAGAGGTAGAAGAAGAAAGACACCAGGAAGAACTCTGCTCTAGATCCTTGTATTCATTGATCTCATTAGGTTACAAGTTTCTGGCTACAAGCTACTCATCACTCTCATTCCCGCGATGGGGTGTGCCCCCTCTCCTTATATAGGGGAGAGGGTGGCTTGCAGGGGAAGAAATCCTAGCAAACCCTAATGGCATCTTTGACCAGACAAACTACTTTACAAAGTAACTTTAATCATAGGTGACGCCGGTATCTTATTTAATCAGGGAGGCTGACGTCCTCCGGTTGCTTTTGGCGTCACCTTCCTCTTTGGCACCAGGGCTTCGTTTAAAGCTACTTTGCTTAGCTCATCTTTGTCTTCTAGCTCTGGAGAGAATCTTTGACCAGTCTTGCCGACGTGCAACAATGCACTTCTTACCAGACCTCCGGTGTCTTCCTAGCTCTTACCGGTATGCCTCTCTTGGGTATACCGGTATAGTCTGCCAATGCTTAACTTCGTGTTCTGGAATGAACATTAAACCGGTATCTTGATAGTTCAAACCATCCGGTTTGGCATGCCTGTGGCATACCGGGGGTCATCCCCCCAACATTAGTCCCCGAAGCTGGTATAGTCCGGTGGATTTTATCCGACGGACCATGCCAGGTTCCCATATTATAAGGTACTGGTTTAATCTTTCCGGTTGTCAATTACCTCTTCCGTCATCTTCACCGGACTTACATCTTTCTCTCTTTGCAAAGCACTTCCGGTGTCTTTGTCATTAAACTCTTCCTCGGTGAAGTCGAGCATTTCTTGGGTACAGTGCCTGTCAGAGACATGCGCACTGTTTCTGACGCGCCTGTGCCAGGGGTCACTTCCCTTCGGCTTCTGCGCCCGCATTTACTGCGACACACCGGATCCAGGCTGCCGTTCCGGATCCGTGCGGCCTTCCTGTGGCCTTTTGTTTTCGCGCGTGTATTATTGCGCCGCGTGGCGGCCCACGAACCGAACCGCCGTGGGCCATCGGTTACCAGCCCATTAACTCCTTCTCCTATAAAGAGGGAGTGCGGTTCCACTTCGTCTCTTTCCCCGCATTCGCCTACTTCCCAGTGCTTCGAGTTCTTCGCCTCGTGCAATCTCGTCGCCGCCGGACGCCGCCTAAGCTCCGCTCCGACGAACTTGCGCCGCTCTTCTCGCTGCGCCGAAGGTCTTCGCTGCGGAGAGATTCACCGGCGCTTCTTCGCCACCGCTGCTTCAAGCTTTCTCCGGCGATTTTCCTCCCTTCTCCGTCGCCAGCCTCCGTCGGCGGTCACAAGCTTGGCGCTGCTCCAGCGAACCTCTCCCTCAGCACCTCCGCCGCTTCAGGTTAGGCTCAATGTGCATTTGCCTCCTTTTTCCTTGGCTTTCAGATCTTGGGCCGGTAGGGTATTTATTTCTTCTTTTTGTTGCTTTTTTCTCTTACTCGTAGATCTTCGCGCAAGAGTATATCTTGGGAAACCTGTTTTTCGGTAGGATCCGGCATCGTTCAATCCTTATGTCTAGTGAGGGCTATTCCTCCGAATCCTCCTCCGTTAGCCGCCAGAGTGAGACATCCGACAGCCTTTCTGCCGAAATCTTCCGGATGGACTCCGATACCGGGAGAGGCCAAGAGACCGGCGGCTCCGGCCAGGGTTCCGGGGTAGATCTTTCCGGCATCACCCGCGGAGCCTGGAAAGGTTCCGACGTCACGCAGCACGAGATAGATTGGCGCTGCCGCTCCCGTAGGATACCGGCAGGCGTTTCCTGCTGGCTTCCGCGCGACGAGATCGAACCGGTGCTCGAACCCGGTGAGTCCGTCGTCTTCCTTGCTCACTTTGAGCGTGGCTTCGGCCTTCCTGCTTCCGACTTTTTTCGCGAGTTCTTAGATTTCTATGGACTCCAGCCTCACCACCTTCCCGGCAATGCCGTTTTTTTTATCTTTCTTGCTATGTCTCCTTCATGGAGGGCTACATCGGCCTCCGTCCCACGAAGGAGACTTTTGCTCGTTTCTTTAGCCTTCGGATCAACTCGGTCCAAGGCAAAGGTATTCCTAAGCCCCAACCCCCCATTCAATGCGGGTCTTGTATCATCGGCTCCCGCCAAGGGAGCCCCTTTTTTAAGTTTTCCGGTCTCGAGTCATGCCGGGCATGGCAAGAGACCTTCTTCTACGTGAAGAACACCGGCGAGGCTGATCTTATCAACCTGCCGGCTTTGAATCCGGCGGTGCCCACGAAGGCCAACTGGACCTTTAATCCGAAGACTACCCATATCGAAACCAACCGGATTATCCGCTTCATGGCAGACCTGAAGAAGGATACGGATATTTGCTCTGACGACATCGTCCGCACCTTCATCTCACGCCGGGTGCTTCCCCTCCAGCGCCGGGCGCATAAGATAAGTGAGATGTATGGCCCTCGAGATCCCACCAAGATCACCGGCCTCGCTCTGACCAAGGAGGACATAGTGCTTAAAGCTAAGCAGATCTGTCAAACTGATATGCCAATGGACTGGGAGTGGGGCTTCACGCCTCTCAGCTCCACCAACCCTCCAACTGCTGAAGTATGAAATTGTGCAATCCGGGTTGTTGCACCGGTAACTTTTACATTGTGGCTAACTGCCTTTCCATTCTTTTTCAGGCCAGAGAGCGCTTTCCTCGCATCGCCGCGGAGAAACGAGGCTCGAAGCAGAAGCGGGATCTTGACGAGGTCGACCCTGACCCTTACATCCACTGGACCGACCTCAAGATGGGTGATACGCGTACAACACGCGACCGTTGGGAACCCCAAGAGGAAGGTGTGATGCGTATAGCGGCAAGTTTTCCCTCAGTAAGAAACCAAGGTTTATCGAACCAGTAGGAGCCAAGAAGCACATTGAAGGTTGATGGCGGCGGAGTGTAGTGCGGCGCAACACCAGGGATTCCGGCGCCAATGTGGAACCTGCACAACACAACCAAAGTACTTTGTCCCAACGTAACAGTGAGGTTGTCAATCTCACCGGCTTGCTGTAACAAAGGATTAGAAGTATAGTGTGGATGATGATTGTTTGCAGAAAACAGTAGAACGAGTATTGCAGTAGATTGTATTCGATGTAAAGAATGGACCGGGGTCCACAGTTCACTAGAGGTGTCTCTCCCATAAGAATAAGCATGTTGGGTGAACAAATTACAGTTGGGCAATTGACAAATAAAGAGGGCATGACCATGCACATACATGTTATGATGAGTATTGTGAGATTTAATTGGGCATTACGACAAAGTACATAGACCGCTATCCAGCATGCATCTATGCCTAAAAAGTCCACCTTCAGGTTATCATCCGAACCCCCTCCAGTATTAAGTTGCAAACAACAGACAATTGCATTAAGTATGGTGCGTAATGTAATCAACAAATACATCCTTAGACATAGCATTGATGTTTTATCCCTAGTGGCAACAACACATCCACAACCTTAGAGGTTTCTGTCACTCCCCCAGATTTAATGGAGACATGAACCCACTATCGAGCATAAATACTCCCTCTTGGAGTTACAAGCAAAAACTTGGCCAGAGCCTCTACTAGTAACGGAGAGCATGCAAGATCATAAACAACACATAGATAATAGATTGATAATCAACATAGCATAGTATTCTCTATTCATCGGATCCCAACAAACACAACATGTAGCATTACAGATAGATGATCTTGATCATGTTAGGCAGCTCACAAGATCCAACAATGATAGCACAATTAGGAGAAGACGACCATCTAGCTACTGCTATGGACCCATAGTCCAGGGGTAGACTACTCACACATCACTCCGGAGGCGACCATGGCGGTGTAGAGTCCTCCGGGAGATGATTCCCCTCTCCGGCAGGGTGCCGGAGGCGATCTCCTGAATCCCCCGAGATGGGATTGGCGGCGGCGGCGTCTCTGGAATGTTTTTCCGTATCGTGGCTCTCGATACTGGAGTTATTATCGACGAAGGCTTAAGTAGGCGGAGGAGGTAGGTTTAGGGGCGACGCGAGGGGCCCACACAACAGGGCCGCGCGGCCAGGGGGTGGGCCGCGCCGCCCTGGCGTGTCGCCGCCTCGTCGCCCCACTTCGTTTCCTCTCCGGACTTCTGGAAGCTTCGTGGAAAAATAAGATCCTGGGCGTTGATTTCGTCCAATTCCGAGAATATTTCCTTAATAGGATTTCTGAAACCAAACACAGCAGAAAACAGCAACTGGCTCTTCGGCATCTCGTTAATAGGTTAGTGCCGGAAAATGCATAAATATGACATAAAGTATGTATAAAACATGTAGGTATCATCAATAAAGTGGCATGGAACATAAGAAATTATCGATACGTTGGAGACGTATCAGCATCCCCAAGCTTAGTTCCTGCTCGTCCCGAGTAGGTAAACGATAACAAAGATAATTTCTGAAGTGACATGCCATCATAATCTTGATCATACTATTGTAAGCACATGTAATGAATGCATCGATTCGAAACAATGTTAATGTAATGAGTAAACAATTGAATCATATAGCAAAGACTTTTCATGAATAGTACTTTCAAGACAAGCATCAATAAGTCTTGCATAAGAGTTAACTCATAATGCAATAATTTCATAGTAGAGGCATTGAAGCAACACAAAGGAAGATTAAGTTTCAGCGGTTGCTTTCAACTTGTATCATGTATATCTCATGGATATTGTCAATGTAAAGTAATATAACAAGTGCAATATGCAAGTATGTAGGAATCAATGCACAGTTCACACAAGTGTTTGCTTCTTGAGATGGAGAGAAATAGGTGAACTGACTCAACATAAAAGTAAAAGAAAGGCCCTTCACAGAGGGAAGCATCGATTGCTATATTTGTGCTAGAGCTTTGGTTTTGAAAACAAGAAACAATTTTGTCAACGGTAGTAATAAAGCATATGTGTTATGTAAATTATATCCTACAAGTTGCAAACCTCATGCATAGTATACTAATAGTGCCCGCACCTTGTCCTAATTAGCTCGGATTACCTGGATTATCACCGCAATACATATGTTTTAACCAAGTGTCACAAAGGGGTACCTCTATGCCGCATGTACAAAGGTCTAAGGAGAAAGCTCGCATTGGATTTCTCGCTTTTGATTATTCTCAACTTAGACATCCATACCGGGACAACATAGACAACAGATAATGGACTCCTCTTTAATGCATATGCATTCAACAACAATTAATTTTCTCATATGAGATGAGGATATTTGTCCAAAACTGAAACTTCCACCATGGATCATGGCTTTAGTTAGTGGCCCAATGTTCTTCTCTAACAGTATGCATGCTCAAACCATTCAACTCATGGTAAATCGCCCTTACTTCAGACAAGACGGACATGCATAGCAACTCACATGATATTCAACAAAGAGTAGTTGATGGCGTCCCCAGGAACATGGTTATCACACAACAAGCAACTTATAAGAAATAAAATGCATAAGTACATATTCAATACCACAATAGTTTTTAGGCTATTTGTCCCATGAGCTATATATTGCAAAGGTAAAGGGTAGAAATTTTGAAGGTAGCACTCAAGCAATTTACTTTGGAATGGCGGAGAAATACCATGTAGTAGGTAGGTATGGTGGACACAAATGGCATAGTGTTTGGCTCAAGGATTTTGGATGCATGAGAAGTATTCCCTCTCGATACAAGGCTTAGGCTAGCAAGGCTATTTGAAAAAAACACAAGTATGAACCGGTACAGCAAAACTCACATAAAATACATATTGTAAGCATTATAATACTCTATACCGTCTTCCTTGTTGTTCGACCCTTACTAGAAATTATCTAGACCTTAGAGAGACCAATTATGCAAACCAAATTTTAGTAAGCTCTATGTATTTCTTCATTAATAGGTGCAAAGTATATGATGCAAGAGCTTAAACATGAGCACAACAATTGCCAAGTATCAAATTATTCAAGACATTCTACGAATTACTACATGTAGCATTTCCCGTTTCCAACCATATAACAATTTAACGAAGAAGATTCAACCTTCGCCATGAACACTATGAGTAAGGCCTAAGGACATATTTGTCCATATGCAACAGCGGAGCATGTCTCTCTCCCACACAATGAATGCTAGGATCCAACTTTATTCAAAAAAAACAAAAACAAAAACAAGCAGACGCTCCAAGCAAAGTACATAAGATGTGATGGAATAAAAATATAGTTTCACTAGAGGAACCTGATAATGTTGTCGATGAAGAAGGGGATGCCTTGGGCATCCCCAAGCTTAGACGCTTGAGTCTTCTTGAAATATGCAGGGGTGAACCACTGGGGCATCCCCAAGCTTAGAGCTTTCACTCTCCTTGATCATATTGTATCATCCTCCTCTCTTGATCCTTGAAAACTTCCTCCACACCAAACTCAAAACAACTCATTAGAGGGTTAGTGAATAATCAAAATTCACATGTTCAGAGGTGACATAATCATTCTTAAAACTTCTGAACATTTCACAAAGCTACTGAAAATTAATGGAATAGAAAAATCCATCAAGCATAGCAAAACAGGCAATGCGAAATAAAAGGCAGAATCTGTCAAAACAGAACAGTCCGTAAAGACGAATTTCTAAGAGGCACCATACTTGCTCAAATGAAAATGATCAAATTGAATGAAAGTTGCGTACATATCTGAGGATCACTCACGTAAATTGGCATAATTTTCTGAGTTACCTATAGAGAATTAGGCCCAGATTCGTGACAGCAAGAAATCTGTTTCTGCGTAGTAATCCAAATCTAGTATGAACCTTACTATCAAAGACTTTACTTGGCACAACAATGCAACAAAACTAAGATAAGGAGAGGTTGCTACAGTAGTAACAACTTCCAAGACTCAAATATAAAACAAAAGTGCAGTAGTAAAATCATGGGTTGTCTCCCATAAGCGCTTTTTTTAACGCCTTTCAGCTAGGCGCAGAAAGTGTGTATCAAGTATTATCAAGAGACGAAGCATCAACATTATAATTTCTTCTAATGATAGAATCAAAAGGTAACTTCATTCTCTTTCTAGGGAAGTGTTCCATACCTTTCTTGAGAGGAAATTGATATTTAATATTACCTTCCTTCATATCAATGATAGCACCAACAGTTCGAAGAAAAGGTCTTCCCAATATAATGGGACAAGATGCATTGCATTCAATATCCAAGACAACAAAATCAACGGGGACAAGGTTATTGTTAATCATAATACAGATATTATCAACTCTCCCCAAAGGTTTCTTTGTAGAGTTATCAACAAGATTAACATCCAAATAACAGTTTTTCAATGGTGGCAAGTCAAGCATATTATAGATTTTCTTAGGCATAACGGAAATACTTGCACCAAGATCACATAAAGCATTACAATCAAAGTCATTGACCTTCATCTTAATAATGGGCTCCCAACCATCCTCTAACTTCCTAGGAATAGAAGCTTCGCGATTTAATTTCTCTTCTCTAGCTTTTATGAGAGCATTTGTAATATGTTTTGTAAATGCCAAATTTATAGCACTAGCATTAGGACTCTTAGCAAGTTTTTGTAAGAACTTTATAACTTCAGAGATGTGACAATCATCAAAGTCTAAACCATTATAATCTAAAGCAATGGGATCATTGTCCCCAATGTTGGAAAAAATTTCAGCAGTTTTATCACAGGCAGTTTCAGCAGTTTTAGCGGTTTCCGGCAGTTTTGCAGGTTTTGCATTAGAAGTGGAAACATTGCCAACACCAATTATTTTACCATTAATAGTAGGAGGTGCAGCAACATGTGAAGCATTAGTATTACTAGTGGTCGTAATAGTCCAAACTTTAGCTATTTTATCTTCTTTAGCATTTTCTTCTTTTTCCCACCTAGCACGCAATTCGGCCATCAATCTTATATTCTCATTAATTCTAACTTGGATGGAGTTTGCTGTAGAAAATGACTTAATATCATTATTTTCATTAGGCATAACTTTCGATTTCAAAAGATCAACATCAACAGCAAGACTATCGACTTTAGAAGCAAGTATATCAATTTTCCCAAGCTTTTCTTCAACAGATTTGTTAAAAGCAGTTTGTGTACTAATAAATTCTTTAAGCATGGCTTCAAGTCCAGGGGGTGTATTCCTATTATTGTTGTAAGAATTCCCATAAGAATTACCATAGCCGTTGCCATTATTATAAGGATATGGCCTATAATTGTTACTAGAATTGTTCCGATAAGCATTGTTGTTGAAATTATTATTTTTAATGAAGTTCACATCAACATGTTCTTCTTGGGAAACCAATGAAGCTAACGGAACATTATTAGGATCAACATTTTTCCTACCATTCACAAGCATAGACATAATAGCATCAATCTTATCACTCAAGGAAGAGGTTTCTTCGACAGAATTTACCTTCTTACCTTGTGGAGCTCTTTCCGTGTGCCATTCAGAGTAATTAATCATCATATTATCAAGAAGCCTTGTTGCGACGCCTAGAGTGATGGACATAAAGGTACCTCCAGCAGCTGAATCCAATAGGTTCCGCGAAGAAAAATTCAGTCCTGCATAAAAGGTTTGGATGATCATCTAAGTAGTCAGTCCATGGGTTGGGCAATTTTTAACCAAAGATTTCATTCTTTCCCATGCTTGGGCAAAATGCTCATTATCCAATTGTTTAAAATTCATTATGCTACTTCTCAAAGATATAATTTTAGCAGGAGGATAATATCTACCAATGAAAGCATCCTTGCATTTAGTCCATGAATCAATACTATTCTTAGGCAGAGATAGCAACCAATCTTTAGCTCTTCCTCTTAGTGAGAAAGGAAACAATTTTAATTTTATAATGTCACCATCTACATCCTTATACTTGTGCATTTCACATAGTTCAACAAAATTATTGAGATGGGCAGCAGCATCATCAGAACTAACACCAAAAAATTGCTCTCTCATAACAAGATTTAGTAAAGCAGGTTTAATTTCAAAGAATTCCGCTGTAGTAGCAGGTGGAGCAATAGGTGTGCATAAGAAATCATTATTATTTGTGGTTGTGAAGTGATACGTCTCCGACGTATCGATAATTTCTTATGTTCCATGCCACATTATTGATGTTATCTACATGTTTTATGCACACTTTATGTCATATTCGTGCATTTTCTGGAACTAACCTATTAACAAGATGCCGAAGTGCCAGTTGCTGTTTTCTGCTGTTTTTGGTTTCAGAAATCCTAGTAAGGAAATATTCTCGGAATTGGACGAAATCAAAGCCCAGGGGCCTATTTTCTCACGAAGCTTCCCGAAGTCCGAAGGAGAGACGAAGAGGGGCCACGGAGGGGCCACACCCTAGGGCGGCGCGGCCCCCCCCTTGGCCGCGCGGCCCTGTGGTGTGGGGCCCCCGTGCCGCCTCTTGACCTGCCCTTTCGCCTATAAAAAGTCTCCGTGACGAAAACCCCAGTACCGAGAACCACGATACGGAAAACCTTCCAGAGACGCCGCCGCCGCCGATCCCATCTCGGGGGATCCAGGAGATCGCCTCCGGCACCCTGCCGGAGAGGGGAATCATCTCCCGGAGGACTCTACGCCGCCATGGTCGCCTCCGGTGTGATGTGTGAGTAGTCTACCCCTGGACTATGGGTCCATAGCAGTAGCTAGATGGTTGTCTTCTCCCCATTGTGCTATCATTGTCGGATCTTGTGAGCTGCCTAACATGATCAAGATCATCTATCTGTAATTCTATATGTTGCGTTTGTTGGGATCCGATGAATAGAGAATACTTGTTATGTTGATTATCAAAGCTATGCTTATGTGTTGTTTATGATCTTGCATGCTCTCCGTTATTAGTAGATGCTCTGGCCAAGTTGATGCTAGTAACTCCAAGAGGGAGTATTTATGCTCGATAGTGGGTTCATGCCTACTGTGAATACGGAGGAGTGACAAGAACCACTAAGGTTATGGATGTGCTGTTGCCACTAGGGATAAAACATTAGTGCTATGTTCAAGGATGTAGTCACTAGTTACATTACGCGCAATACTTAATGCAATTGTCTGTTGTTAGCAACTTAATACTGGAGGGGGTTCGGATGATAACCTGAAGGTGGACTTTTTAGGCATAGATGCAGTTGGATGACGGTCTATGTACTTTGTCGTAATGCCCAATTAAATCTCACTATACTCATCATGATATGTATGTGCATGGTCATGCTCTCTTTATTTGTCAATTGCCCAACTGTAATTTGTTCACCCAACATGCTGTTCGTCTTATGGGAGAGACACCTCTAGTGAACTGTGGACCCCGGTCCAATTCTCTTTACTGAAATACAATCTACTGCAATACTGTTTCTACTGTTTTCTGCAAACAATCATCTTCCACACAATACGGTTAATCCTTTGTTACAGCAAGCCGGTGAGATTGACAACCTCACTGTTTCGTTGGGGCAAAGTACTTTGGTTGTGTTGTGCAGGTTCCACGTTGGCGCCGGAATCTCTGGTGTTGCGCCGCACTACATCCCGCCGCCATCAACCTTCAACGTGCTTCTTGGCTCCTCCTGGTTCGATAAACCTTGGTTTCTTTCTGAGGGAAAACTTGCTGCTGTGCGCATCATACCTTCCTCTTGGGGTTGCCCAACGAACGTGTGAAATACACACCATCAAGCATATTTTCTGGCGCCGTTGCCGGGGAGATCAAGACACGCTGCAAGGGGAGTCTCCACTTCTCAATCTCTTTACTTTGTTTTTGTCTTGCTTAGTTTTATTTACTACTTTGTTTGCTGCACTAAATCAAAATACAAAAAAATTAGTTGCTAGTTTTACTTTACTTGCTATCTTGTTTGCTATATCAAAAACACAAAAAAATTAGTTTACTTGCATTTACTTTATCTAGTTTGCTTTATTTACTGTTGCTAAAATGGCCAACGCTGAAAACACTAAGTTGTGTGACTTCACAACCACAAATAATAATGATTTCTTATGCACACCTATTGCTCCACCTGCTACTACAGCAGAATTCTTTGAAATTAAACCTGCTTTCTTGAATCTTGTTATGCGAGAGCAATTTTCAGTGTTAGTTACGATGATGCTGCTGCCCATCTTAATAATTTTGTTGAATTATGTGAAATGCAAAAATATAAAGATGTAGATGGTGATATTATTAAACTAAAATTGTTCCCTTTCTCATTAAGAGGAAGAGCTAAAGATTGGTTGCTATCTCTGCCTAAGAACAGTATCGATTCATGGACTAAATGCAAGGATGCTTTTATTGGTAGATATTATCCCCCTGCTAAAATTATATCTTTGAGGAGTAGCATAATGAATTTTAAACAATTAGATACTGAACATGTTGCTCAAGCTTGGGAAAGAATGAAATCTCTGGTTAAAAATTGCCCAACCCATGGACTGACTACTTGGATGATCATCCAAACCTTCTATGCAGGACTAAATTTTTCTTCACGGAATTTATTGGATTCAGCTGCTGGAGGTACCTTTATGTCCATCACTCTTGGTGAAGCAACAAAGCTTCTTGATAATATGATGATCAACTACTCTGAATGGCACACGGAAAGAGCTCCACAAGGTAAGAAGGTAAATTCTGTCGAAGAAACCTCTTCCTTGAGTGATAAGATCGATGCTATTATGTCTATGCTTGTGAATGATAGGACTAATATTGATCCTAATAATGTTCCATTAGCTTCATTGGTTGCACAAGAAGAACATGTTGATGTAAACTTTATTAAAAATAATAATTTCAACAACAATGCTTACCGGAACAATTCTAGTAACAACTATAGGCCATATCCTTATAATAATGGCAACGGCTATGGTAATTCTTATGGGAATTCTTACAACAATAATAGGAGTTCACCCCCTGGACTTGAAGTCATGCTTAAGGAATTTATTAGTACACAAACTGCTTTTAACAAGTCTGTTGAAGAAAAGCTTGGGAAAATTGATATACTTGCTTCTAAAGTCGATAGTCTTGCTGCTGATGTTGATCTTTTGAAATCGAAAGTTATGACTAATGAGAATCATCATAATAAAATTACTACTACAGCAAATGCCATTCAAGTTAGAATTAATGAGAATATAAGATTAATGGCTGAAGCTGCGTGCTAGGTGGGATAGAGAAGAAAATGAAAAACTAGCTAAAGAGAAGAATATAGCTAAAGTTTGGACTATTACCACCACTAGTAATGCTAATGCTACACATGTTGCTGCACCTCCTACTCATACTAATAAAAGAATTGGTGTTAGCAATGTTTCCACTTCGAATGCAAAGCGCGAAAAACTGCCTGAAACTGCTAAAACTGCTGAAACTGCCTGTGATAAAGCTGCTGAAATTTTTTCCAACATTGGGGATGATGATCCCATTGCTTTAGATTATAATGGTTTGAATTTTGATGATTGCCACATCTCTGAAGTTATAAAGTTCTTGCAAAAACTTGCTAAAAGTCCTAATGCTAGTGCTATAAATTTGGCTTTCACGCATCATATTACAAATGCTCTCATAAAAGCTAGAGAAGAGAAACTAGAGCGTGAAGCCTCTATTCCTAAAAAGTTAGAGGATGGTTGGGAGCCCATCATTAAGATGAAGATTAAAGATTTTGATTGTACTGCTTTATGTGATCTTGGTGCAAGTATCTCTGTTATGCCTAAGAAAATTTATAATATGCTTGACTTGCCACCGCTGAAAAATTGTTATTTGGATGTTAATCTTGCTGATCATTCTACAAAGAAACCTTTGGGTAAAGTTGATAATGTTCGCATTACCATTAACAATAACCTGGTTCCCGTTGATTTTGTTGTCTTGGATATTGAATACAATGCATCTTGCCCCATTATATTGGGAAGACCTTTTCTTCGAACTGTTGGTGCTATCATTGATATGAAGGAAGGTAATATAAAATATCAATTTCCTCTCAAGAAAGGTATGGAACACTTCCCTATAAAGAGAACGAAGGTACCTTTTGATTCTATTATGAGAACAAATTATGATGTTGACACTTCATCTCTTGATAATACTTGATACACACTTTCTGCGCCTAGCTGAAAGGCGTTAAAGAAAAGCGCTTATGGGAGACAACCCATGTTTTTACCTACAGTACTTTGTTTTTATTTTGTGTCTTGGAAGTTGTTTACTACTGTAGCAACCTCTCCTTATCTTAGTTTTGTGTTTTGTTGTGCCAAGTTAAGCCGTTGATAGAAAAGTAAGTACTAGATTTGGATTACTGCACAGTTCCAGATTTCTTTGCTGTCACGAATCTGGGTCCACCTCCCTGTAGGTAACTCAGAAAATTAAGCCAATTTACGTGCATGATCCTCAGATATGTGCGCAACTTTCATTCAATTTGAGCATTTTCATTTGAGCAAGTCTGGTGCCATTTTAAAATTCGTCAATACGAACTGTTCTGTTTTGACAGATTCTGCCTTTTATTTCGCATTGCCTCTTTCGCTATGTTGGATGAATTTCTTTGATCCACTAATGTCCAGTAGCATTATGCAATGTCCAGAAGTGTTAAGAATGATTGTGTCACCTCTGAATATGTCAATTTATAATGTGCACTAACCCTCTAATGAGTTGTTTCGAGTTTGGTGTGGAGGAAGTTTTCAAGGATCAAGAGAGGAGTATGATGCAACATGATCAAGGAGAGTGAAAGCTCTAAGCTTGGGGATGCACCCGGTGGTTCACCCCTGCATATATCAAGAAGACTCAAGCGTCTAAGCTTGGGGATGCCCAAGGCATCCCCTTCTTCATCGACAACATTATCAGGTTCCTCCCTGAAACTATATTTTTATTCCATCACATCTTATGTGCTTTTTCTTGGAGCGTCGGTTTGTTTTTGTTTTTGTTTTGTTTGAATAAAATGGATCCTAGCATTCACTTTATGGGAGAGAGACACGCTCCGCTGTAGCATATGGACAAGTATGTCCTTGGTTTCTACTCATAGTATTCATGGCGAAGTTTCTCCTTCGTTAAATTGTTATATGGTTGGAATTGGAAAATGATACATGTAGTAATTGCTATAAATGTCTTGGGTAATGTGATACTTGGCAATTGTTGTGCTCATGATTAAGCTCTTGCATCATATGCTTTGCACCCATTAATGAAGAAATACATAGAGCATGCTAAAATTTGGTTTGCATATTTGGTTTCTCTAAGGTCTAGATAATTTCTAGTATTGAGTTTGAACAACAAGGAAGACGGTGTAGAGTCTTATAATGTTTTCAATATGTCTTTTATGTGAGTTTTGCTGCACCGGTTCATCCTTGTGTTTGTTTCAAATAAGCCTTGCTAGCCTAAACCTTGTATCGAGAGGGAATACTTCTCATGCATCCAAAATACTTGAGCCAACCACTATGCCATTTGTGTCCACCATACCTACCTACTACATGGTATTTTCCGCCATTCCAAAGTAAATTGCTTGAGTGCTACCTTTAAAATTCCATCATTCACCTTTGCAATATATAGCTCATGGGACAAATAGCTTTAAACTATTGTGGTATTGAATATGTAATTATGCACTTTATCTCTTATTAAGTTGCTTGTTGTGCGATAACCATGTTTACTGGGGACGCCATCAACTACTCTTTGTTGAATTTCATGTGAGTTGCTATGCATGTTCGTCTTGTCTGAAGTAAGAGAGATCTACCACCATAGGGTTAAGCATGCATATGTTAGAGAAGAACATTGGGCCGCTAACTAAAGCCATGTTCCATGGTGGAAGTTTCAGTTTTGGACAACAATCCTCAAATCTCAAATGAGAAAATTATTAATTGTTGTTATATGCTTATGCATAAAAGAGGAGTCCATTATCTGTTGTCTATGTTGTCCCGGTATGGATGTCTAAGTTGAAGAATAATCAATAGCGAGAAATCCAATGCGAGCTTTCTCCTTAGACCTTTGTACAGGCGGCATAGAGGTACCCCTTTGTGACACTTGGTAAAAACAATGCATTGTGATGATCCGGTAGTCCAAGCTAATTAGGACAAGGTGCAGGCACTATTAGTATACTATGCATGAGGCTTGCAACTTGTAAGATATAATTTACATGATACATATGCTTTATTACTACCGTTGACAAAATTGTTTCATGTTTTCAAAATCAAAAGCTCTAGCACAAATATAGCAATCGATGCTTTTCCTCTATGGAGGACCATTCTTTTACTTTCAATGTTGAGTCAGTTCACCTATTTCTCTCCACCTCAAGAAGCAAACACTTGTGTGAACTATGCATTGATTCCTACATACTTGCTTATTGCACTTATTATATTACTCTATGTTGACAATATCCATGAGATATACATGTTACAAGTTGAAAGCAACCGCTGAAACTTAATCTTCTTTTGTGTTGCTTCAATACCTTTACTTTGAATTATTGCTTTATGAGTTAACTCTTATGCAAGACTTATTGATGCTTGTCTTGAAGTGCTATTCATGAAAAGTCTTTGCTATATGATTCACTTGTTTACTCATGTCATATACATTGTTTTGATCGCTGCATTCACTACATATGCTTTACAAATAGTATGATCAAGATTATGATGGCATGTCACTCCAGAAATTATCTGTGTTATCGTTTTATCTGCTCGGGACGAGCAGAACTAAGCTTGGGGATGCTGATACGTCTCCGACGTATCGATAATTTCTTATGTTCCATGCCACATTATTGATGTTATCTACATGTTTTATGCACACTTTATGTCATATTCGTGCATTTTTCGGAACTAACCTATTAACAAGATGCCGAAGTACCGATTCTTTGTTTTCTGCTGTTTTTGGTTTCAGAAATCCTAGTAAGGAAATATTCTCGGAATTGGACGAAATCAAAGCCCGGGGGCCTATTTTCTCACGAAGCTTCCGAGAAGTCCGAAGGAGAGACGAAGAGGGGCCACGGAGGGGCCACACCCTAGGCGGCGCGGCCCCCCTTGGCCGCGCGGCCCTGTGGTGTGGGGCCCCCGTGCCGCCTCTTGACCTGCCCTTTCGCCTATAAAAAGTCTCCGTGACGAAAACCCCAGATCGAGAACCACGATACGGAAAACCTTCCAGAGACGCCGCCGCCGCCGATCCCATCTCGGGGGATCCAGAGATCGCCTCCGGCACCCTGCCGGAGAGGGGAATCATCTCCCGGAGGACTCTACGCCGCCATGGTCGCCTCCGGTGTGATGTGTGAGTAGTCTACCCCTGGACTATGGGTCCATAGCAGTAGCTAGATGGTTGTCTTCTCCCCATTGTGCTATCATTGTCGGATCTTGTGAGCTGCCTAACATGATCAAGATCATCTATCTGTAATTCTATATGTTGCGTTTGTTGGGATCCGATGAATAGAGAATACTTGTTATGTTGATTATCAAAGCTATGCTTATGTGTTGTTTATGATCTTGCATGCTCTCCGTTATTAGTAGATGCTCTGGCCAAGTTGATGCTAGTAACTCCAAGAGGGAGTATTTATGCTCGATAGTGGGTTCATGCCTCTGTGAATCTGGAGGAGTGACAAGAACCACTAAGGTTATGGATGTGCTGTTGCCACTAGGGATAAAACATTAGTGCTATGTTCAAGGATGTAGTCACTAGTTACATTACGCGCAATACTTAATGCAATTGTCTATTGTTAGCAACTTAATACTGGAGGGGGTTCGGATGATAACCTGAAGGTGGACTTTTTAGGCATAGATGCAGTTGGATGACGGTCTATGTACTTTGTCGTAATGCCCAATTAAATCTCACTAGACTCATCATGATATGTATGTGCATGGTCATGCTCTCTTTATTTGTCAATTGCCCAACTGTAATTTGTTCACCCAACATGTTGTTCGTCTTATGGGAGAGACACCTCTAGTGAACTGTGGACCCCGGTCCAATTCTCTTTACTGAAATACAATCTCTTGCAATATCGTTCTACTGTTTTC
The DNA here is from genome assembly GCF_019359855.2 of Lolium perenne. Taxonomy (NCBI): domain Eukaryota; kingdom Viridiplantae; phylum Streptophyta; class Magnoliopsida; order Poales; family Poaceae; genus Lolium; species Lolium perenne. Next base: position 194,153,633 of record NC_067248.2, read on the forward strand.
TGCAAACAATCATCTTCCACACAATACGGTTAATCCTTTGTTACAGCAAGCCGGTGAGATTGACAACCTCACTGTTTCGTTGGGGCAAAGTACTTTGGTTGTGTTGTGCAGGTTCCACGTTGGCGCCGGAATCTCTGGTGTTGCGCCGCACTACATCCCGCCGCCATCAACCTTCAACGTGCTTCTTGGCTCCTCCTGGTTCGATAAACCTTGGTTTCTTTCTGAGGGAAAACTTGCTGCTGTGCGCATCATACCTTCCTCTTGGGGTTGCCCAACGAACGTGTGAAATACACGCCATCATGAAGTCACACAACTTAGTATTTTCAGGAGTACCCATTTTAGCAATAGTAAATAAAGCAAACTAGATAAAGTAAATGCAAGTAACTAATTTTTTTGTGTTTTTAGTATAGCAAACAAGATTGCAAATAAAGTAAAACTAGCAACTAATTTTTTTGTGTTTTGATTTAGTGCAGCAAACAAAGTACTAAATAAAATAAAGCAAGACAAAAACAAAGTAAAGAGATTGGAGGTGGAGACTCCCCTTGCAGCGTGTCTTGATCTCCCCGGCAACGGCGCCAGAAAACAGTCTTGATACGCGTACATCACGCGACCATTGGGAACCCCAAGAGGAAGGTGTGATGCGTACAGCGGCAAGTTTTCCCTCAGTAAGAAACCAAGGTTTATCGAACCAGTAGGAGCCAAGAAACACGTTGAAGGTTGATGGCGGCGGAGTGTAGTGCGGCGCAACACCAGGGATTCCGGCGCCAACGTGGAACCTGCACAACACAACCAAAGTACTTTGTCCCAACGTAACAGTGAGGTTGTCAATCTCACCAGCTTGCTTTAACAAATGATTAGATGTATAGTGTGGATGATGATTGTTTGCAGAAAACAGTAGAACTAGTATTGCAGTAGATTGTATTCGATGTAACGAATGGACCGGGGTCCACAGTTCACTAGAGGTGTCTCTCCCATAAGAATAAGCATGTTGGGTGAACAAATTACAGTTGGGCAATTGACAAATAAAGAGGGCATGACCATGCACATACATGTTATGATGAGTATTGTGAGATTTAGTTGGGCATTACGACAAAGTACATAGACCGCTATCCAGCATGCATCTATGCCTAAAAAGTCCACCTTCAGGTTATCATCCGAACCCCCTCCAGTATTAAGTTGCAAACAACAGACAATTGCATTAAGTATGGTGCGTAATGTAATCAACAAATACATCCTTAGACATAGCATTGATGTTTTATCCCTAGTGGCAACAGCACATCCACAACCTTAGAGGTTTCTGTCACTCCCAGCATTTAATGGAGACATGAACCCACTATCGAGCATAAATACTCCCTCTTGGAGTTACAAGCAAAAACTTGGCCAGAGCCTCTACTAGTAACGGAGAGCATGCAAGATCATAAACAACACATAGATAATAGATTGATAATCAACATAGCATAGTATTCTCTATTCATCGGATCCCGACAAACACAACATGTAGCATTACAGATAGATGATCTTGATCATGTTAGGCAGCTCACAAGATCCAACAATGATAGCACAATTAGGAGAAGACGACCATCTAGCTACTGCTATGGACCCATAGTCCAGGGGTAGACTACTCACACATCACTCCGGAGGCGACCATGGCGGTGTAGAGTCCTCCGGGAGATGATTCCCCTCTCCGGCAGGGTGCCGGAGGCGATCTCCTGAATCCCCCGAGATGGGATTGGCGGCGGCAGCGTCTCTGGAAGGTTTTCCCGTATCGTGGCTCTCGGTACTGGAGTTATTATCGACGAAGGCTTAAGTAGGCGGAGGAGGTAGGTTTAGGGGCGACGCGAGGGGCCCACACAACAGGGCCGCGCGGCCAGGGGGTGGGCCGCGCCGCCCTGGCGTGTCGCCGTCTCGTCGCCCCACTTCGTTTCCTCTCCGGACTTCTGGAAGCTTCGTGGAAAAATAAGATCCTGGGCGTTGATTTCGTCCAATTCCGAGAATATTTCCTTACTAGGATTTCTGAAACCAAAAACAGCAGAAAACAGCAACTGGCTCTTCGGCATCTCGTTAATAGGTTAGTGCCGGAAAATGCATATATATGACATAAAGTATGTATTAAACATGTAGGTATCATCAATAAAGTGGCATGGAACATAAGAAATTATCGATACGTTGGAGACGTATCAATGGGCCGCACCCACACCCCGCGCCCCGGTAACTTTTCATCTGAAGCTTCCGGTTCGGACGATGAGGTCGTTATCCTCGAGGTAGCTTTCTCTTCCGGTTGCTCATGCCTTATTGTTATTTTCCTTCTGTAGATGCTCCCTCAGCTAGCACCCAACCACAGGTTCATGAGCACGTGGCTCCTCTGCAGGCCGAAGTTGGCCGCGAGTACATGGAGAAGCTCACCTCCCAGGGCAAGAAGCACAAGGCCCCGGCAACTGAAGCCGGTTCAAGCCAAGGCCCTCCTGCCAAACGCTCCCGGACCGAAGTTGTCGGAGGGAAGGAGGTAGGCCGGAAGCGCTACCAGAAGAAGCAGATGCCGGTCGCATCCGGGTAAGTCTTTGTTTCTTTTTATGCTTTGTTTCTCAAACTTTTTCTTTCGGTTGCTTTTTTCGACCCTCTCTCTTATTCTTGCTCAGCCCTGCGCTTAAGCTTTCCAAGAGCGCCGGCGGCCCAAGGCCTGAGAGCTCTGAGGGAACCGCAAGGACCTCATCTCCTCTTCACTCAAGCCCGGCACCATCTGGTGCTGGCAACGCTTCTGCCTCTCCTTTGGGAGGCACTCCAAGTGCGGGGCGCGCGGCCCCTACACCTCCAGATCACCGCGCGGAGGAGGAGCACGCCTCCCCTCCTGAGACACAAGACACCGGCGCCGACTCTGAAGCTGCAGGGAGGGCGGAACCTCTGGTTCCTCCCGTCCCTAAAAGAAAGAAGAAGACCACAGACTCTTCCCCCTCCAAGTCCGTGCCGGACTCTTCCGCGCCGGCAAGTTCCATACCGGGCCAGGACGCTCCTGACGCCCGCTCGCCGCGCAGGACTTCATCCGCACCTCCACCAGAAGCTCCCACCGCCGAACCAACCGGGGCCACGCCGACGCCGCCGTCCAACCAAGAGCCTTCTGCACCCGAGCCTGCGCCAACATCAAGCCAAGGGCCCGCTGCGGCCAAGCCACCGCCGCCGCCAGAGGGCACCAAATCCCTCAAGCCGGAACCTTTCAAGGGGAAGGCCACAGCTTCCGGCGCTGCTGCACCTAGCTCGCAGCAGTTGGCGCTGCACGCCGGCCGCGCCGCTGTCGCAGCCGGTGAGATGACCACCGGCCTGCTTGGCCGGATAACCGAGTTGAAGCGCGACGGACGCGAGCTGGGCCATCTGCTTGAATATGCTGAAAAGTGGAATCAAGCAGATGTGTCCGCGGCCACACGCGGCTTGGGGAAGGACAGGCTTCCGGCGGTTGACCCCGCTGGTCCCCGGTGCACGGAGGAGCACTTCATCCGGCTGCGGCGCGCGGTGAGGGAGCTCGACAACGCGTGGCACGATGCCACGAACAACGTTCTGGTAAGTTACACCAAACTTTTTGTAATTTCTTCAATTCTTGCTGGTTTCATCTTTTTCCGGATTATGTATATCTCCTCAGTCCCCGAGTTTCGTGTTGAGAGCGTAGCTCTTAGCGCGAAACTTAGTCAAAAACTTAAAGAAACCGGCATCTTTTCATAGCCATTTTTACTTGAATAGAGCATGGCGGACGCCCGGAAGCGCCTCTTTGAGGAGCTTCTGTGGGAGCACCGGGACCTTTCTGAGGCCCACAGCCACTGCCAAGGTAAGCTCTCTTACCCCCGGCTTCTTTTTACCGGTTGGTTTTCCCTTTTCATTTCTAACAAACTTTTCGCATAACAGCTATCCCGGAAGCCTCCATTGAGGCCCTCAAGGCCCAGCTCAGCACCCTCCAAGGTATTGATTCTTTTCCGGTTAACTCGCCTTTCTGCGTTTTATCCATTATAACGTTGCTAATATTTCCTTCCGGATACTAGACAAAAAGGAGCAGCTTATCAAGGAGCACCACAAGGCTCTGGACGCCCAGAAGACCACCACTAGAGAGCTGAAGAACGAGCTCATCCAAATCAGGCTCCGGCATGAGCAGGAGTTGAAGGACGCCAAAGTTGCGGCTGAGGCGCAGCTAAAGGAGGCCCTGGATGACTCTGTTAACTCCACCACGGTGCTGCGGGCTGAGCTTGAGGAGGGGGGCAAAGCGCGCAAAGCAGCCGAAGATCGGGCTGCCCTCCTGGAGGCGGAGCAGAAAGAGTATGACCTTCTGGTCATGCAAACCGACGGGCTCGCCCTCCGGAAGTTTTTCTTCTTTTCTCTTTCCGGCTTTTGCTTATAAGCTTATACCCTCCGGTAACATGTCCTTATCTTTTCCCTTTGTCTTGCAGGGCTCTTTCCGGACTCGCAGGCATACGCGCAGAAGAAAGTGGCAGAGCGCCGGATCGCGCAAGCGTTCAAGAACCTGGATGCGCCCTGGGACCCTTATGACCATCTGGTCGCGCTCTCTGCCCGGGTTTCTCATATGCGCGCGGTGGACCGGAACCTTGCCGACATCCCCAAGGTGGCGATCCAGCTCTTCAAGGTGCTGTGGCCTGAGGAGGAGGTGCCGGCCAACCCGACGCTCACCTCCGACCGCCTGAAAGGTGCCGGCCGGAGGATCCGGGAGTGGCAGTGGTCAGCGGCCCGTGCCGGAGCAGACGAGGCACTACGCACCGCCTGTTCTTGGTATGAGGATCTGGACCTAGACGCCTTCGTCTCCGCGCGCCAAGACGCTCCTACCGATACGGATCCGGCCCTCACCGCCAAGCGGAAGGATCGCGCCTACCGGATAGCTGAGTGTGCGGCAATCCGCACCTTCATCCCTCCTCCTCCTGGCGTCACTGATTATCTCAGCGACAATGAAGAAGAGGAAGATGAGGATGAGGACGCCGGAGAAGATGCGCTTCCGGAAGGTCCAGATGCCGGCAACGTTCCTCCTGAAGCTCCCGCTGCCTGAATGTGCTTGCTATGTCTTGTGATTGTTGTGTCATGTGTGACTTAAAACAATGTCTGTTAAATTCCACCCCGGTATGCCGGGGTTTATGATGTAATATAACACTTAGCCGTTCTTTTGGCTATGCTACCATGCTGCCTGCCGGTAGGTTTTACCGGTAGGTTATTAAGTTGTGTTTGTCTATTTAACTTAGCACTTTGCTTATTGTTTGCTTTGATCCTGTACCGCAAAGATTCCGGAATTGTTTTCACATCCAATCCGATGCACACTTGGCTCTTTTACTTTGGCTTTGCCTACCTCTCTTGGGTGTTTTGGCGTATGAGGCACAAAGTTCTTTTGCCAAGTAAGCACTTTCTTGAACTTAGAAACAACTCGAAATTTTCACAAAAAAACGGTTTAACCGGGGTTAGTTAAACTTTTCCCGATTGTTCGTTCCCACTATCTCTTTTCGTAGTTCACGTGCCTAATTCCTACCGGTTTATCTTGCTTGCCATGAAGCCGGGTTGCGGATAGCAGCAGAGTCGAAGACTCCGGTAGGTTTTAGCACGTTACTAAACCGGAAAGAAAAAATGTTCAACAAGCAACCGGTAAACTGAAAAAAAAACATATTGCATGTAATTTTAGTAGGAGTAGTCCCCGAGATTCATTCGAGGTTCCGACATCTTTTATTCATAGCAAATAAGGTACAAAAAGGAACTTCTTACACCACAACTTCATGAGTAGAAAGGACGCAACAGAGCTATGTTCCACGGATGCTTGGTCTCATCTCCGGATCTGTCCGCCTTGCCTTCTTTCCATTCCTGTGCATCGATCAAGTAATAGGCATCATTGTTGAGAGCTTTGCTCACAATGAAGGGTCCCTCCCATGGGGGTGATAACTTATGCCCTTCAGTGCACTGCACTAGGCGTAGCACCAGATCTCCTTCCCGGAATACCCTCGGATTAACCTTCCGGCTGTGATAGCGTCTGAGGTTTTGCTGGTAAATGGCTGTTCTTGCCAATGCCAATTCTCTTGCTTCTTCTAGCAAGTCTACATCGTTTTCTCGGGTTTCTTTTACCTCTTGTTCGGTATAGAGTTGCACCCTTGGTGAATCATGGAGAATGTCAGTTGGTATGACCGCTTCTGCTCCGTAAACCATGAAGAATGGAGTGTATCCGGTAGACCGGTTTGGAGTCATTCTTATGCTCCACAGCACTGATGGCAGCTCATCAAGCCAACACCCCGGTGCCTTTTCGATTGACTCGATGATCCTTGGTTTTATACCGGAAAGCACCAGTGCATTTGTTCTTTCCACTTGGCCATTGCCTTGCGGGTGTGCCACTGAGCACAAATCCAACCGGATATTGTTATCCTCACAGAACCGGTTGAACTCCCCTTGGGCAAAGTTTGAGCCATTGCCAGTTATGATACTATGTGGGTACCCATACCGCAGGATGACATCCTTTAAGAACTTCACCGCTGTGTGTCCATCGCATTTTGCAATAGGCTTTACTTCTAGCCACTTGGTGAACTTGTCCACCATAACCAAGATGTGGGTCATGCTGCTCCTTGCAGTTTTGAATGGACCAACCATGTCAAGGCACCAAACAGCAAACGGCCAAGTTAGCGGTATGGTTTTTAAACCGGATGCCGGGGTATGATTTTGCTTGGCGTACCTCTGGCACCCATTGCATTTTCGTACCAGATCCTCAGCATTCTCCAAAGCAGTGGGCCAATAGAACCCATGCTGGAATACTTTTGCTACCAACGCCCTTGACGAAGCGTGGTGCCCACATTCCCCTTGGTGAATCTCCACAAGCATTTCTTTTCCCTCTTCCGGTTCCACACATCTTTGAAGGACACCGGTAACACTTCTCTTGTAAACCTCACCATTGATGATGGTGTATGCTTTGGACCTTCTCTGGATTCTTCTGGATTCATTTTTGTCAACCGGCAAGGTGCCGTTGATCAGGAATTCCTTAATAGGTTTAACCCAAGATGGTGCTTCTCGAACTAGAAACACTGGTACGTCTATCTCCATGTTATCCACCAGCATTGCTTCCTCCGGTATGGACGCGGCAGTCCCCGAGTTTATCGGAACAGTCCCCGAGCTTGCCGGAACAGTCCCCGGGTTTCCTTCATCGATATCCATTGGCACAACATGCGACTCCGGTACAAAAATTGATTCCGATTCTGGGCTCGGTTTAATCGATGGCACTCTTAAGTGTGCCAAGGCTATTCCAGGAGGAATTTCTTGCCTAGATGAGCCCAGTTTGGACAAAGCATCCGCGGCTTCATTTTCCGCTCGTGGCACATGGTGAAACTCACAGCCCTCAAAGAAGCCGGCAATCTTTTGCACGTGAAACCGGTACGAGGCCATGTTAGCATCTTTTGCGTCCCAATCTCCGGAACATTGTTGCACCACTAGATCTGAATCTCCATAGCAAATGATCCAGTGCGCACCGATTTCTTTTGCGACCTTGAGCCCATGGATCAAAGCCTCGTATTCAGCAACATTGTTGGATGCCCTGAAATGCACTTGCAAAACATACCGGAGGTGATCGCCCTTTGGTGAAGTAAGTACTACACCGGCACCTAGACCCTCTTTGAGTTTGGATCCGTCAAAGTGCATCTTCCACTATTCTATTTTTTGGTCCGGCGGCTTGTATTGCATTTCGGCCCAGTCAACTAGGAAATCAGCCAAAGCTTGCGATTTTATGGCATCCCTTCTTTCATATACCGGTACGTATGGTGATATCGGAGATAGGTGCTTCACTCACCACTTTCATGGGGTGCTCCTCAAAGTAATGCTTAAGCTTTGTGGCGGCCATGAACACGCCATAGGTAATTTTCTGGAAGTGCTGGTAGTTTTGTTTTGAGAGGGAGAGCACCTCGCTCAGGTAGTATACCGGCCTCTGCACGGTTTTTCCTTCCTCTTCTCTTTCAACTACAACCACCACACTCACAACCCGATTTGTTGCTGCTATGTATAATAGCATGGGCTCTCTTTCTAGAGGTGAAGCCAATATAGGCGCTGTGGCCAGCATTGTTTTTAGCTCTTTGAACGCTGCATCTGCCTGAGGGGCCCAGACGAATTTATCGGATTTTTTCATCAAAGCATAGAGCAGCAAAGCCTTTTCTCCCAACCTGGTTATGAACCGGCTTAGCGATGCCAAGCTTCCGGTAAACTTTTGCATGTCCTTGAGATCGCGCGGTATAGTCATTCTTTCGATTGCCCCAATTTTTACCGGATTAACCTCAATGCCCCGGCTTGATATGAGAAAACCAAGCAATTTGCCAGCAGGAACACCGAAGGTGCATTTTGCCGGATTGAGTTTCATACGGAACCTTCTCAAGTTATCAAATGTTTGCCGGAGGTCATCGATTAAGGTTTCTTTTACCTTAGTTTTTACTACGACATCGTCCACATACACTTGCACATTTTTTCCAATTTGATCAAACAAGCATTTTTGCATACAGCGCTGGTACGTTGCACCAGCGTTGCGCAAACCGAAAGGAATAACGACATAGCAATAAGCCCCGTGTGGGGTAATGAACGCAGTTTTTATTTGATCTTCCTTTTTCAAGGGAATTTGGTGGAAACCGGAATAAGCATCCAGGAAAGACAACAGTTCACAGCCAGCAGTGGAATCAATCACTTGATCGATCCGGGGTAAAGGGAAAGGGTCTTTCGGGCAAGCCTTGTTCAGGTTGGTGTAGTCGATGCACATGCGCCACACCTTTGGAGCTTTTGCGTCAAGGTTTTCTTCTTTCTTCTTTTCGACTAGCACCGGATTGGCTAGCCATTCGGTATGCAGCACTTCCACGATGAAGCCGGCAACCAGCAACTTCGTCACCTCTTCTCCAATGATCTTTCTCCTGTCTTCAGCAAACCGGCGTAGTGGCTGCCTTACCGGCTTACCATCCTTTCGGACATTTAAAGAGTGCTCAGCCAGCTCCCTCGGAACACCTACCAAGTCATCAGTAGACCAGGCAAAGATATTCCGATTCTCACGGAGGAAGCTGACGAGCGCGCTTTCCTATGCCTCATTCATGCCTGCACCGATACGAACGGTGCGCTCAGGGTAAGCCGGGTCCAGCACAATGTCCTTTGTTTCTTTTGTCGGCTTGAATGCCGGTGTGCCCAAGTTTGCACTCATTGCAGCTAAGCTCAGCTGTGAGGACTGAGCCAGCGTAACCGCAGTTTGCATCCTCCTTTTTTCCTTTGCAATCACCAGCGACTCTGCCAGGTTTGATCCGGCTGAGGCGGTTTCCAGTGAGACCTTGTAGTTTCCCACCACAGTTAAGGGTCCACGAGGTGCCGACATCTTCATCTTGAGATAGGCCGTGTGTGTTGAGGCCATGAAAGATGCCAATGTCGGTCTCCCCAGCAATGCATGGTAGGGACTGTCTAGGTCCACCACCTCAAACTCAACGTTTTCCACCCGGCAATTGTCACGCCCTCCAAATGATACATCCACCCGGACTTTTCCCACTGGCGTGCAGGACAAGCCCGGAACGATCCCGTGGAACGTTGTGCGCGTTGGCTGCAACATGTTTTATGTTATGCCTAGCGTATGCATGGTGTTCCGGTACATGATGTTTATACTGCTCCCATTGTCTATGAGGACTTTGCTGAACTTGACTCGAGCGTTTGGCCCATGCATGATTGGGTCTACCACAAGAGCGTAACCACCCGGATTAGGCATTATCTTGGGGCGATCCTTGAACGACCAGGAGATTTCCTGTTCCGACCACAACATGTATTTTGGTATTGCCGGCATCACAGCGTTCACTTCCATGGAACGGCGATGCAGGCTTTGTCTGTCGGTTGGCTCAGTGACGAACACAACACAGCACATGTCTAGATCATGGTACACATTCCGGCCCAAAGGTGCCGGTGGAGGTGGTTGGCCATTGCCTTCTCCCACCTGGTTAACTTGCTGATGTTGTTGCCGGTTTGGCTGAGGCTGTACCGGTAGAGCATTTGCTCCGGTAAGCGGTGGTGGTGGTGGTAATGGGTGTTGATGTAACATGTCATGCGAGGGAGGTAGTATTGTGGAGCACCCCTGTGCTTGCGCATCTTTTGCCGCTGAGAGAACATCTCTCATATTATGTTTTGTGTGTTTGATGTCAATGTATGTGATACACTAATGTTTGTTTAAGTGGTACAGGGATTATATAGATACATTTGTATGTGTGTTGGATGTGGTCAGTTCTGCCAAAAAGAAGCAGCAAAAGGATCATCAGGCCGGATAATCCGGGCCGGATATTTTCAAAATATCCGGCCCCAGTTTTTCGGCTAAGGACTTGAGGAAGTGCGGCTCAGTATAGGGGCCGGACATTTGCCCGGAAATTTGCCCAGATTTGTCTCAGGGCCGGATTATCCGGGCCGGATATTTTCAAAATATCCGGGCCCCTCGAAATCGGCTAAGGACCAGAAGAAAAGCAGCTCAGTATAGGGGCCGGACATTTGCCCGGATATTTGCCCGGATTATCCGGGCCGGATATTTCCAAAATATCCGGCCCCCTCGAAATCGGCTAAGGACCAGAAGAAAAGCAGCTCTGGACAGGGGCCGGACATTTGGCCGGATATTTACCCGGTTTTGTCCCTAAGGCCGGATTTTCCGGGGGGGGGGGGGGCGATTATCCGGCCCTTACTAAGACCGGATTATCCGGCCCCCAGAAGGCTCAACGGCTGGATTTGGAGAGGGGTATTTATACCCCCCTTCTTCTACCTTGCTCCTTGCTCAATCATTGCACAAGAAATCTGCCAAGCCTCACCTCCATTAGAGCCACCTCAGGAACACAAGATTTGCAAGATCTCCTTCCTCCCCCAACCAAATCTCTTGATCTTTGGAGATTCGAAGGAGAAGACACCGATCTACATCCTCACCGAAGCGTTTCTCATTTCCCCCTCTCTTGTTTGAGGGATCTCATGCTAGTGTTCCTATTTGGTTCCCTAGTTGATTTGTGTTGATGTGTTGTTGTTGATTGTTGTATTGTTACAGATTTGGGAGCCTCCAATTCAGTTGTGGATGTGTGCCCCAAGAACCTTGTAAAGGCTCGGTTTCCGCCTCGAGGAAATCCCTTAGTGGAAGTGGGCTAGGCCTTCGTGGCGTTGCTCACCGGAGATCTGAGTGAAGCCTTCGTGGCTGTTGGTTTGGCTTTCGTAGCAACCACACTCCTCCAAACGTAGACGTACCTTCTTGCAAAGGAAGGGAACTACGGGAATCATCTCCGTGTCATCGCGTGCTCCACTCTCGGTTACCTCTATCCTATTCTATCTCTTATATTGCTTAGCTATATCTTGCTTAGTCGTTTGCCTAGTCATATAGGTAAATTCACTTAGTTGCATATCTAGAGAATTTACCTTTGTGTCAAGCCTAAGTTGAAAAAGAACTAAAAATTGGTTAGCACCTATTCACCCCCCCCCCCCTCTAGGTGCGGCATACGATCCTTTCAGCCGCACCTCTCAGCATCAAGTGCTTGATCCAAGAACAATCTTTTGTCAAATTGTTTGCCGGCTTCGTCGGATTCGGAGTGTGAAACCAGCATGGTTGCTCCATAGCTGCTTCCATAGTGTTTCTTATATGTTCCTGCCAATCTTTTTTCTGGCCCCAGGGTTCCTTTTTAACCCACTGTTTTTTAGGACCCGCCCACGGCTGCGATCCGGTTTTTTGCCTATGGCTCCCGCTGGGACCGGAGTTATCCTGTACCGCAGCTACTTGCTGTGGACTATATCTTCGATCCGGAAAATCTTCCCTTCTCTTGTTGTGCCGGTTGTCCCGGTATTGCTCTTGGCGCTGTTGAGGCTGGTTTGTTTGTTCCGGCTCAGCTTGCACTGCCGGTTGCATTGGGTCTCCCAATGCGTAGTTATCCGCCACACATATCATTTCTGCCAGAGTTGCCGGCATGTTCCTCTGCAGCTTTTGCCACAGCGGTGATCCTCTTCTGCACCCATTGCAAAACCAAGCAATGGCTTGTGCCTCGATTACTCCTTCACAAGAGTTTCTTTTGGAGTTCCACCGGGTCAAGTAATCCCGGTCTGTTTCACTCGGGCGCTGCACGCACAAAGCGAGCTGCTGCGGCCTATTGGGCCTCCGGTATGTGCTGCTGAAGTTACTCACAAAGGCCTCCTCAAAGTCCAACCAACCGTTTATGCTTCCTGCCGGCAAGTTGTTTAGCCAGATTCGTGCCGGTCCCACCAAGAATGATGGTACAATTCTCACGGCCCAACGCCGGTTTCCTCCACCAGTCACAGTTCCTCCGCCACCAGCGACATATACCGCGGTTACATAATCCGCAAGCCAGTCTTCCGGCTTTGTGGTGCCATCGTACGTTTTTGTATCCCGAGGCAACTGGAAGTTGCGAACTGGTGGTTCCTCTTTCATGATCCTTGGACCAAAACATTTTGGGCCGGGAGGACCTTCTACCTCGATCATTTCAGACAGCTACACTCTATCCAGACGGTGCCTCGCATCCCGTTCTGGTAGGTGCCTTTCTCCCACGCGTTCTCCCAACGGATTTCGGTATGCCGTGAGTCTTTCAGCTGTTGAATCAGCTTCATCATAAGGTTCCGGTACCGCGGCCCTTGCCTGCCGGTACCTTGGGGGAAGCATTTCCTCTTCTTCATACGCTGCCCTTGCAGCTCGATAATTTTTCCCGGTTTCGTGTCTACCGGCATGATTGTTTCCGGCATAGCCTCTTCTGGCGTAGCCTCGATCTGCCCCTTGGCTTTTTCTACCGGTATCGTGTTGCCCGGCTTGTTGTTTTCCGGCAAGGACCGGATCATACACAGTCATTTCCTGCGCATTCATCTCTTTTTCTTTTCTCCTGTCCGGATGGGGGGACAATGCCTGCCCGTGGGACTTGCTACCGGCATTCTTTGTTGAACGCATGGATTTCGAAGCCGCAGCTTTGTTCAGCTTAGCAAGCTGCTCAGCATTATGCTGCTCAATGGTATCAAGCAACTCTGTGACACGCTCTTGCTGTTTTGCGAGAGCGTCCCCGGAAAGCGATTCACACAGCTCTACTGCAGCCTTAGCAGCTTTTATGGTTTTATCCGGGCTACTGTACTTAGGTTTCTCTACAATGCTCAACGATGCAGAAGTGCTTTTTCCGGCAAGAATCTCCTTACGCAAATCCTGATCTAGATTGCGAGCTCTAAGCCGGTTTTCCGGTATCCTGGTGGCCTGAGCGCTAACAGAAGCAAAGCCATGGGCTGCGTTATACTCACGTAGGGTTAGGTTCAGCTCGCGCTGCGCCCGGATGATGTCCTTGCCGTTCTCGAGCAGCTTCTGGCGCTGCGCCTCCAGCTCCGCCTAAGCCGCTGCCGGGTCGATGTTCTGCGCGATGGGCGTGGCGAGGACGCTCATCGCCGCTTGAAGTGGTGTCTCCGGTAGTGCGGAAGATGTTCCCGCAGCGTCGGCCTCGCGCTCCAGCGGTGGCTTGGCTGCACGGGTCGATGCCGCATGCCCATTACCTTCGTCCACAGCTTCCTTGCCTGCACCGACCGCGCCGGCCATCATCACCTCCACGCTGCCGGCGGCGCGGCCAGCACATAGCCACCTTGGCGGATCCAGCGCCACCAGCATCGGCGGAAGGTGCTGGCGCACAGGGACGATGCCGAAGTAGACGCGGTGGCTGCCGAACTCGATGATGCGGCCGTTCTTGGGGAAGATGCCTCCGTTGGCGAAGCAGCCCGCGTTGTCGTTGATGAAGTCCATGGAGTAGATGCGCTGCACCAACGCAGACACCGTGCGCTGGCCGGCGACGTCGAGGATGCCCGCCCGAATGTGAACTCCGTCAAGCGCCGCTTCTTGCCCCACGGTGGGCGCCAACTGTCGTCGTGGCGAACGAGCAGATGCCATCGGATGGCTTAAGTTGGGGCCGGATGGACGCTAGAGGATTCGGGTGAGGGTTTTGGATTAGATTGGACGAACTTCCGGATGCTTTCCTCAAGAACTAGAGGTAGAAGAAGAAAGACACCAGGAAGAACTCTGCTCTAGATCCTTGTATTCATTGATCTCATTTGGTTACAAGTTTCTGGCTACAAGCTGCTCATCACTCTCATTCCCGCGATGGGTTGTGCCCCCTCTCCTTATATAGGGGAGAGGGTGGCTTGCAGGGGAAGAAATCCTAGCAAACCCTAATGGCATCTTTGACCAGACAAACTACTTTACAAAGGAACTTTAATCATAGGTGACGCCAGTATCTTCTTTAATCGGGGAGGCTGACGTCCTCCGGTTGCTTTTGGCGTCACCTTCCTCTTTGGCGCCAGGGCTTCGTTTAAAGCTACTTTGCTTAGCTCATCTTTGTCTTCTAGCTCTGGAGAGAATCTTTGACCAGTCTTGCCGACGTGCTACAGTGCACTTCATACCGGACCTCCGGTGTCTTCCTAGCTCTTACCGGTATGCCTCTCTTGGGGATACCGGTATAGACTGCCAATGCTTAACTTCGTGTTCCGGAATGAACATTAAACCGGTATCTTGATAGTTCAAACCATCCGGTTTGGCATGCCTTTGGCATACCGGGGGCCTTCCCCCCAACACATGTACTGAGTATGAGCTCTACTCGTGCATCCAACCACCAAAAACCAAAGTTTTTCAATTGTGTCCACCATACCTATATGTGGTATTTCACCGCCACTCCAACGTAAATTGCTTGTGTGCTACCTTTAAGCCTCCAAAATTATTACATGTTTTGTGTTTTGTTTTAGCTCATGAGGAAATATTGAATGGTTTATTGTCTTTTCATGACTTCACTCCTTAACTAAGCATGAATAATGTGCTAAGTCTTTAATATTGCAAAAAGAGGAAGGCAACTGGATGCCCATCCCAAATAAAATAAATAAACAAATAAACAAATAATGCTCCGCACATTCTGTATTGGAGAGATCCTAAATAATGGTGTGCAATGGAGAACTACATGGGAGCTGCTCTTGAGGTCACTATATGAAAGGATGATAGATTGTTTGATGACATTCATTGACATAGACATGCATATGATGACCCACAAGTATAGGGGATCGCAACAGTCTTCGCGGGAAGTAAAACCCAAATTTATTGATTCGACACAAGGGGTGGTAATGAATACTTATAAGCCTTAACAACTGAGTTGTCAATTCAGCTGCACCTGGAAAAGCACTAGTAACAGGGGTGATGTGAAAGCAGCAGTAATATGAGAGCAATAGTAATAAAGAATACAAAGCAGCAAAGTAGCAATAACACAGAGGCGATGGCACCAGAAAATAGTTGATACTACTTCCAATGACATATAGAACGAGTATATGATGATGAGAGATGGACCGGGGTTCCCAGCGATCTACACTAGTGGTAACTCTCCAATAACAAGTGACAAGTGTTGGGTGAACAAATTACAGTTGGGCAATTGATAGGATTGAAAGCATTAAGACAGAACATCAAGATTATTAATCATGTAGGCATGTTTTCCATATATAGTCATACGTGCTCGCAATGAGAAACTTGCATGACATCTTTTGTCCTACCAGCCGGTGGCAGCCGGGCCTCAAGGGAATCATGCGGCTATTAAGGTACTCCTTTTAATAGAGCACCGGAGCAAAGCATTAACACTTGGTGAAAACATGTGATCCTCATATCACAGCCTTCCCCTCCGGTTGTCCCAATTTCTATCACTTTGGGGCCTCGGGTTCCGGACAGCAATATGTGCAAACAACTTGTAGATACAATCTAAGCAATAATTATAGAGCTTAAATCTAAGATCATGCCACTCGGGCCCTAGTGACAAGCATTAAGCATAACAAGATTGCAGCAACAATAACTTCACAAACTTAATAGATAGACTAATCATAATGTATCATCCATCGGATCCCAACAAACACAACACCGATTACATCAGATGAATCTCAATTATGTAAGGGAGCTCATGAGATCATTGTATTGAAGTACATGGGAGAGAGAGTACCAACTAGATAATGCTAGAACCCGTAGTCCATGGGGGAACTACTCACGGAGCATGATGGAGGCGGTGGCGTCGATGGAGATGGCTTCTGGGGGGACTTCCCCGTCCCGGCGGCGTGCCGGAACAGAGATTCTATCCCCCGAATTGGAGTTTCGCGATGGCGGCGGCGCCCCTAGAGTCTTTCTGGAGTTTCGTCAATCTGTATCACGTTTTTAGGTCGAAAGGGGTCTTATAGGCGAAGAGGCGGCGCAGGGAGGTGCCCGGGGCCTCCTCACCATAGGCTGGCGCGGCCAGGCCTGGAGCCACGCCGCCTTATGGTGTGGTGGCCCTCTGGCCTGCCTCCGACTCTCCTTCGGTGTTCTGGGGTCTTCCGAGAAAAATAAGATACTGGGTCTTTGTTTCGTCGAATTCCGAGAATATTGCCCGAACAGCCTTTCTGGAACCAAAAACAACAGAAAACAGGAACTGGCACTGTGGCATCTTGTTAATAGGTTAGTTCTGGAAAACACATAAAAACATTATAACGTGTGAGCAAAACATGTAGGTATTGTCATAAAACAAGCATGGAACATCAGAAATTATAGATACGTTGGAGACGTATCAGCATCCCCAAGCTTAGTTCCTACTTACCCTCGAGTAGGTAAACGATAAAAAGAATAATTTCTGTAGTGACATGCTTCTTACATAATCTTGATCATACTATTGTAAAGCATATGAGATGAATGCAGTGACTCAAGGCAATGATCTATAGTTGCTAACAAATAGATAACATATAGCAAAACTTTTCATGAATAGTACTTTCAAGACAAGCATCAAAAGTCTTGCATAAGAGTTAACTCATAAAGCAATAAATTCAAAGTAAAGGCATCGAAGCAACACAAAGGAAAATATAAGTTTCAGCAGTTGCTTTCAACTTTCAACATGTATATCTCATGGATAATGGTCAACACAGAGTAAAGTAATAAGTGCAAATAAGCAAGTATGTAAGAATCAATGCACAGTTGACACAAGTGTTTGCTTCTAAGATGGAACGAAGTAGGTAAACTGACTCAACATAAAGTAGAAGAAAGGCCCTTCGCAGAGGGAAGCAGGGATTAAATCATGTGCTAGAGCTTTTCAAGTTTTGAAATCATATAGAGAGCATAAAAGTAAAGTTTTGAGAGGTGTTTGTTGTTGTCAACGAATGGTAGTGGGCACTCTAACCCCCTTGCCAAACAGACTTTCAAAGAGCGGCTCCCATGATGTAGTTTATTTTTATTTTTGAGTGACACTCCTTCCAACCTTTGGTTTCACAAGCCATGGCTAACCGAATCCTCGGGTGCCTTCCAACAATCACATATCATGAAGGAGTGTCTTTTTATTTTAATTTTATTTAGATGACACTCCTCCCCACCTTTGCTTTCTCAAGCCATGGCTAACCGAATCCTCGGGTGCCTTCCAACATTTCACATACCATGGAGGAGTGTCTATTTGTGATTAATTGGGGCTGGGAACCCCATTGCCAGCTCTTTTTGCAAAATTATTGGATAAACGGATGAAGCCACTAGTCCATTGGTGAAAGCTGCCCAACAAGATTGAAATATAAAACACCACATACTTCCTCATGAGCTATAAAACATTGACACAAATAAGAGATGATAAATTTTGAATTGTTTAAAGGTAGCACATGAAGTATTTACTTGGAATGGCAGAGAAATACCACATAGTAGGTAGGTATGGTGGACACACATGGCATAGGTTCTGGCTCAAGGTTTCGGATGCACGAGAAGTATTCCCTCTCAATACAAGGTTTAGGCTAGCAAGGTTGTTTGAAGCAAACACAAGTATGAACCGGTACATCAAAACTTATATAAGAACATATTGCAAGCATTATAAGACTCTACACTGTCTTCCTTGTTGCTCAAACACTTTTACCAGAAAATATCTAGACCTTAGAGAGACCAATCATGCAAACCAATTTCAACAAGCTCTACGGTAGTTCTCCACTAATAGGTTCAAACTACATGATGCAAGAGCTTAAACTTGATCTACTTGAGAGCTCAAAACAGTTGCCAAGTATCAAATTATGCAAGACAATATGAAGCATTTTCTGTTCCCAACCAAATAGCAATAAATGCAACAACTTCCAATTTTTACCATTGAACATTAAAAGTAAAACGAAGAACACAAGTGTTCATATGAAAAAGCGGAGCGTGTATCTCTCCCACATAAGGATTGCTAGGATCCGAATTTATTCAAACAAAAACAAAAATAAAAACACACAGACGCTCCAAGTAAAGCACATAAGATGTGACCGAATAAAAATATAGTTTCAATAGAAGAAACCTGATAAATTGTTGATGAAGAAGGGGATGCCTTGGGCATCCCCAAGCTTAGACGCTTGAGTCTTCTTGAAATATGCAGGGATGAACCACGGGGGCATCCCAAGTTTTGACTTTTCACTCTTCTTGATCATATATCATCCTCCTCTCTTGACCCTTGAAAACTTCCTTCACACCAAACTTCTCATAAACTTCATTAGAGGGGTTAGTACTCAAAAAACTCCTGTAGTGACACATTGCAAAAACTCAATAAAACATTAGCTACAGCTCTCCACGTCTAGAAAGCCTCACTTAAAGTCCACAAGGGACAATGCAAAAAACAGAGACATAATCTGCCAAAACAGAACAGCCAGTAAATACGAATTTTTAATAGGTACTTCCGTTGCTCAAATCAGAAAACTCAAAACTAAGGAAAGTTGCGTACATATCTGAGGAACACGCACAAAAATTGGCAGATTTTTCTGAGTTACCTACAGAGAACCCTGCCCAAATTCGTGACAGATAGAAATTTGTTTCTGCGCAGAAATCTAAATCTAGTATCAACCTTCTATTAGAGACTTCACTTGGCACAACATTGCAATGAAGTAAAGATTAGAAGAGGTTGCTACAGTTGTAACAACTTCCAAGACACAACAAAACAGTAGCAAAATAAAGACATGAGTTATCTCCCAAGAAGTGCTTTCTTTATAGCCATTAAGATGGGCTCAGTAATTTTAATGATGCACTCGCAAGAAATAAGAGTTGAAGCAAAAGAGAGCATCAAAAAGCAAATTCAAAACACATTTAAGTCTAACCCACTTCCTATGCATAGGAATCTTGTACACAAATAAATTCATGAAGATCAAAGTGACAAGCATTGGAAGATAAAACAAGAGTAACTTCAAAAGTTTCAGCGTATAGAGAGGCATTTTAGTACCATGCAAATTTCTACAACCATATTTTCCTCTCTCATAATAATTTCAGTAGCTTCATGAACAAACTCAACAACATAACTATCACATAAAACATGTTTTTCATGATCCATAAACACATGATTTTTATCAAGCTCAAAAATAATGGGATTAAAACTTCCAAATCCACTTTTATCAATAATATAATAAGATGATTGATCATTCTCAAGAGATATGGGACTCATAGATAAAGTCAAGATCTCTCCAATCCTATTTTCATTAGTAGTACAATTAATATTATCAAGTAACATAGGACCATCATCTAGAGCTTTATCATAAACATTTGCTAAGCAAAATTATTTAGTACCATGCATTTCGACATCAGGCACAAACAAAGCATTATCATAAGATTTATCAAAATAGCATGGATTATCATAGATAACAATAGCATAATTATTCTCACAAGTTTTACTCATAGAAAATATTTCAAGAGAATCCACAGAAACATAACATTCAACCTCCTTTGGTAAGCATGGAGGACAATCAAATAGTGTAAGAGATAAAGAGTTACTCTCATTAGAAGGTTGGCATGGGTAGCTAATACATTATTCCTCCTTTTGTTCATCACTCTTCTTTTTCATCCAATGAGCTTTCAGGTTCATCAATTTCCTCCTCTTTCACAGGTTCCTGCAAATTGTGAGTGCATTCTTGTGCATTAATGAGTCTCTCTTAATAATCAATGATATAAGGATTATCACTGTAACTTTCTATGCAAAAATTAAGGATAGAAGAGACATAATCTTTAAGGTCCTTACAAACAACACAAGTTTCAAAAAATTTAACCATGAAGGATTCTATCTTAGAAGCTCCCATAAATATGACAAATTATTCTACCTCTTCGAACCCAAGACGAATATAGTTATTCCAATTGTAGTTCATAATTAAAACTTCTTCACTAAAGCCACATTGAAATTTAAGATGTTTAGTATCCTGTTGAGAGCAACAATTTATATCATGGCGTTTAAGCAAGATTTTAGCAATTGTATTCAATTTTTCTATCACAGCACTCATGACTTTACCCGCTCTTGATTCTCTATAATTATTATAATATTCTATAAGCTCCAACATGGTTATGCGTTCTTCCATAACAACAATTTTTAATTTTTCGATTTTTGAAATTTTTATGGATTTTAGGGTATATGAGAAAAATAAAACAAAACAAAAAGAAACTAAGCAAAATAATACTAGACAGAAATAAACTAAGCACAAATAAACTAGACAAAATTAAACTAAGCAAAACAAAACAAAATAAAATAAAAACAGAGAGAGAGGTAGAGTGTACTCCCCAGATGAACTTATGAGTAGAGCTATGCCTCCCCGGCAACGGCGCCAGAAAATAGTCTTGATGACCCACAAGTATAGGGGATCGCAACAGTTTTCGCGGGAAGTAAAACCCAAATTTATTGATTCGACACAAGGGTAGGTAAAGAATACTTATAAGCCTTCACAACTGAGTTGTCAATTCAGCTGCACCTGGAAAGCACTAGTAACAGGGGTGATGTGAAAGCAGCAGTAATATGAGAGCAATAGTAACAGTAACACAACAGCAGTAGCAATAACACAGAGGCGATGGCACCAGAAAATAGTTGATACTACTTCCAATGACATATAGAACGAGTATATGATGATGAGAGATGGACCGGGGTTCCCAGCGATCTACACTAGTGGTAACTCTCCAATAACAAGTGACAAGTGTTGGGTGAACAAATTACAGTTGGGCAATTGATATGATTGAAAGCATTAAGACAGAACATCAAGATTATTAATCATGTAGGCATGTTTTCCATATATAGTCATACGTGCTCGCAATGAGAAACTTGCATGACATCTTTTGTCCTACCAGCCGGTGGCAGCCAGGCCTCAAGGGAATTTACTGGCTATTAAGGTACTCCTTTTAATAGAGCACCGGAGCAAAGCATTAACACTTGGTGAAAACATGTGATCCTCATATCACAGCCTTCCCCTCCGGTTGTCCCAATTTCTGTCACTTTGGGGCCTCGGGTTCCGGACATCAATATGTGCAAACAACTTGTAGATACAATCTAAGCAATAATTATAGAGCTTAAATCTAAGATCATGCCACTCGGGCCCTAGTGACAAGCATTAAGCATAACAAGATTGCAGCAACAATAACTACACAAACTTTATAGATAGACTAATCATAATGTATCATCCATCGGATCCCAACAAACACAACACCGATTACATCAGATGAATCTCAATCATGTAAGGCAGCTCATGAGATCATTGTATTGAAGTACATGGGAGAGAGAGTACCAACTAGCTACTGCTAGAACCCGTAATCCATGGGGGAACTACTCACGGAGCATGATGGAGGCGGTGGTGTCGATGGAGATGGCTTCCGGGGGCACTTCCCCATCCCGGCGGCGTGCCGGAACAGAGATTCTGTCCCCCGAATTGGAGTTTCGCGATGGCGGCGGCGCCCCTGGAGTCTTTCTGGAGTTTCGTCAATCTGTAACGCATTTTTAGGTCGAAAGGGGTCTTATAGGCGAAGAGGCGGCGCAGGGAGGTGCCTGAGGCCTCCTCACCATAGGCTGGTGCGGCCAGGCCTAGGGCCGCGCCGCCTTATGGTGTGGTGGCCCTCTGGCCCGCCTCCGGCTCTCTTTCGGTGTTCTGGGGTCTTCCGGGAAAAATAAGATACTGGGTCTTTGTTTCGTCGAATTCCGAGAATATTGCCCGAACAGTCTTTCTGGAACCAAAAACAACAGAAAACAGGAACTGATACTGGCACTGTGGCATCTTGTAAATAGGTTAGTTCCGAAAAACGCATAAAAATATTATAAAGTGTGAGCAAAACATGTAGGTATTGTCATAAAACAAGAATGGAACATCAGAAATTATAGATACGTTGGAGACGTATCAGCATACCTCTCAAAATACATTTTCAACACCTCTGTTTTATGCGAAATAAAAAGCTCTAGCACATGAGTGATCCCTGCTTCCCTCTGCACGGTCGTTTTTTTTTACTTTTATGTTGAGTCTTCATTTTCTCGCTTTATGCACCACTAAGAGAGCATAGTTGTCATTGTTAGTATAATATGCACAATCCCAAAATTTATTATTGATTCATTCATGATTATGATTATTGCTTCTTCTCAAACTAGTTGTATCTAGTCACCTTCTAAACTTTAAAAGTGTCCTGGCATTTATGCTTTGCTACTTCATAAAAGACATGTTGAATACCACTTTGCTATGTTTTCGTTATGCCCATAAACAAACAGTTGCTTTCAGCGCATTATTATTCATGATCTTTTGTTTGAGTTACTTCTCATGTTATAATATAGTTGCTAAATTCTATTATTAGAATTAAATCTATCATGTCTATGTTTAGAGTACTTTGATTCCAGCTCACAATGCTTTTACAATAACTAGATCAAGATTGTGTTGGCCTTATTTCACTTTAAAAATTATTTTTGTTATCACTTACATACTCGAGGATGAGCAGGAGTTAAGCTTGGGATGCTTGATACGTCGTAAATGTTTCTATAATTTTTGATGCTCCATGCTTGTTTTACACCAATTTCAATATGGTTAGTTTACACTTCGTGGCACTTTTATGCATTTTCCGGAACTAACCTATTGACAAGATGCCACAGTGTCAGTCTCTGTTTTCTACTGTTTTGTATTTCAGAAAAGCTATACATGAAATATTCTCGAAATTGAAGGAAACAAAAGCCAAAATTGCTATTTTACCGAAAAGAAGACGGAGTCCAGAGGAGAAAGAGAGTGGGGGTCGTCCACACTACTAGATAGAGG
Source organism: Lolium perenne (assembly GCF_019359855.2). Classification (NCBI taxonomy): domain Eukaryota; kingdom Viridiplantae; phylum Streptophyta; class Magnoliopsida; order Poales; family Poaceae; genus Lolium; species Lolium perenne. The sequence goes on from NC_067248.2 coordinate 194,176,634, forward strand.
TGGTTAAGGGTTACTTGTAAACGCAGACGCTCACATACACGCGCATACACTCACCCTACCTCTATGAGCACCTTCGAAAGACTGAGTTGGCGGATTAAATCTTGAAATTGACGAAGTCACCGCAGGTGCCTCGCTGTCGAAAGTAACGTCGCGTCCCACTGAATGAATATTATGTCTTTATGAGACACACAGATGTCAAACCTAGAATTTGAACTTTGATAGAGTAGGGCTACAACCACCCAACCTCAGGTTAGTTTGGTTTATTCGGAATATGCGGCAATATTGGGTAGTCATGACTAAGTAGGGAGAGGGGTGCAACAAGAACGAAAATTGGGTAATTTAAGTTCAATAATCCTAGAGTTTCGGAAGGATTTTTACGGGAATGACTTACCAGATTCGGAAATGTTTTGGGTACGATTGAATCTCTGTGACTTCTGTACGACCAGACACATGATGAGCTTCCCATCATCTGGATCACGTAACTGACCGACGCTCCTATGAGTCTGATCGTACCAACTATCGTACAAGTTCTGTCGTATGTGAGATTAGGTGCAAATCTGCTTGTCTCACGAGAACTATTTTGGGATGGCTCTCCCCCCGCGTCGCCCTCCTCTGGCGACAAGGGGGGAACCCTAGCCGCCGCCGCCTCTAGCCCCTCCACCCCTCTCCCTTGCTTCGCCGGCGCCGGAGGGGGGCAGGCAAAGCCGCGCGCGCCCCCGGGGAAGGTGGCGGCGGGGCATTCTCTCCCCCTCCCGCGTCCCCTGGCGAGAAGGAGCTCGCCCGGGCGTGGCGATGTGCGGCGGGCGCGGTGGGCCGGCGGCTGGGTGTCGGCGGGGCTGCGGGCGGCCGTGGTGGTGCGTGGCCAGGTCGAGGTCGGGGGCGGAGGTGGTGCAGCGGGGCGCGGCGGGGCTTGGCGGCGCGCGCACAGGGCCCAGATGGGCTCCTGCGGGCCTGCTCGGGCTTGCTCCGGGTCGCTGGCTCGGCCTGGTCGGCCGGCGGCCTGGCTCGGCGCCCACACGACGCCCCCATCTGCACCCCTGGTGGTTTGAAGCAGCGCGGCGGCGGGTGGAGCTCCGGCTCCTCCCAGATGTGGCGGCGTCGACGGCGGCTCACAGCTGCTGTCCGGCGAGGGTGAGCGGGGTGGCGGCCCCTCTCCCCTGCTTCTTCCTCTGCGGGTGGTGTTCAGCCGGTTGCTGTCGGTTGCTCGTCGCGACGGGCGTCGGCTCTTGCCGGCGGTGAGGTTGGCGGTCCTTCGTGGTGTGGCGTCATCGCCGCGTGGGAGGTGCTTGTGCCAGTGGTTCGCAGGCCGGCGGCGTTGTGGGTCTCCCTCATCTCCGTTCGGCAACGTGGGAGTGCGGAGGTTCGGCTGCTCCGAGCGAAAGCTGATGGTGCGGCAGCTGCGGATGTCGCTATCCTCTTGGGGGCCTTCATGGAGCCTTCGACCTCCTCCGCTCCCGGAGCATAGTTCTTCGGGTGAAAGCCTAGGCCGTGGCAGGGCCGGACGACGGCTATCGTTGCCTAATCGACGGTACCCCGGAGCAGGGATCCTCACGAGGGGGAGAAGAAGTAGGGGCCATAGGGCGGAGTGCACACGGGACGGTGGTACGCGATTTACCCAGCTTCGGAACACCTGCACGACGACAGGGCCTACTGCTGCTTGTCTGGTATTATCTGGGCGCTTTCGCGTTGTTACAATGAGTTGTTGTTCTGCCTCTAGGGCTCCCAGGATCCGGCTTATAAAGGCGCACGGATCTAGGGTTTACATGGAGAGTCCTAGCCGGATTACAGACAGCCTAGCTACGGTACAATATCTTGCCGTGCACGTCACGGATCCGCCTTCCATATACGTCGTACTGGATCCGGGTTCCTCATGGGCCTCCGTGGATCCGGGTTACTCCTGATGTCGGTACGGATCCGGCTTACTGATCCTGGGCCGGACTTCTTCCTTCATGATCAACAGCAACTGGACCGCCCGATGGGCCACATGCCTCATCACCATCTGTGGGCCACCCGGGCTTGCCGGATCTAGGCACCGTCGATGGTACACCCATGAAGTATACCCACAACAGTAGCCCCCAGAGTTCTCCGAGTTTCACCTGCTGTTTCCGTCTTGCTAATCCATCATGACCTCCGGCAAATGTTGGTAACGCGGAGAAACATGAAGAACTCCAACTTCGCATTTTCTTCTTTTTCCAACTTAGAGCCGGAAAATGCCCCCATCCTGCGGGACTTCATCCATCGACGTTCCAAAGAACATTTCCGGGTTACTCCCTGCTTACAAATGAGAGCCAACTTATCCTCACGCAATTACCCGGAATCTTAAAAGACTCAAACGGTTCCGCCAATTCTGGCGCCATTTTCGCGCGATTTGTGCGGTAACTTATCTCTAGCCATTTTTACTGTTAGGGTTTTGGACACGTGTCACACATCCAACGGTGCGACGCTTGCGTTCCGACCACAGGATGCGGAGCACGAATCTCGTCCCCCCGGCCTATAAATATCCGCCGCCGACGTCTTAACCCTCATTCACCCCCCTTCTCACCTCTCTGCCGAGCGCCGCCGCGAGCTTCCTCTCCGCTGTGCCGGAATCTCACCGGAACATCGCCGGAGTTGCTTCGCCACCGCGTCGAGTTCATCCTGTTCTTAACATCAGCGAGCCACCGCGCGGAAAACTCGTCGCCGGTGACTCCGACCGCCGCAAACGCCATTACAGTAAGTTCTTTGAGCTTTAGTTTCGCGCCGTAGTTGGTAGGGGTGAACTTTGGGGAAGATGACGTGGGATCCGACTAAAGAAAGTTTCCGCCAAACTCTTTTTTCTTCAGATGTCTTCAACAACTCCGCCTCCGACCTCGGAACCAATCATGGCGACCCCAATCTCCTCCGCCCCACCTCCCTTTGTTCCAGTCAGACTGGAACCTTCAAAGGATTCCGGCAAGGAGGCTGAGGGGACCTCTGCTCACCCGGAGATAGCCTCCGGGGCGGGTCAAACGGAGCACCAGGCGGAAGAAGTTGCCAAGAAGTCGAAAGCTCGCAAGCGAGACTCCGAAGCTAAGGGAAAATGGTGGCCATGCACCACCACCGAGATGGAGCTGAAGAACCTCGAGGCAGAGGGCTTCCTGCAACCCGGAAGCTGGAGGTCAGTTCCGGATGAACTAGCTCCAGCTCCGAGGGACGACGAAATGGTGCTGACGAAGGCACTGGTGGAGCGCGGTTTTTCCTTTCCGCCTTCGGACTTCTTCCTGGAGATTCTGAAGACGTATGGGCTCCAGCCCCACAACATATCTCCGAATAGCGTGCTTGCCATCAGCAACCATGTCACCCTCTGCGAAGGCCATCTCCGGGTAACCCCCGAGCTCTCTCTGTTCCAATATTTCTTTACTGTCAAGAAGGAGAAGATCCGCCAGACTTCCGAGTTGGCCACTTGCGGATCCATCACCTTCATACTCCGCCCGGGTCGCGTCTACCCCCCCACCGACCGTCACGAATCCGCGAGGTACTGGTCCGGGGGTTTCTTCTACTTGAAGGACGTCTCTGACCCCGCGAGCGAAAAGAAGCTGCCGCCTTTCAAGAACTGCCCCGCCACCGAGACTCCGGCATGGTCGCACTGCCCCCACCTTTCCGAATCGCCCCAGCTCACACGCGCCGTCAGGCGGATCTGTAAGCTGACGGAAGAGGGGCTGACGGGGAAGGACTTAACCCTTTCCTGGTTCACCAAGCGGATCCAACCGCTCCAACAGAGGAACCGCCTGATGTTCCAATACACAGGGCGTGATGACGCAATGCGCGCTACAAAAGATAATCTTTCCGTCGACGCCATCGACAAGAGGATCCGGCTCCTTATCAAAATCCCACGTGAACTCCACGTTCACGTGTGCAATAAAGACATTCATATGAATGATTCCGGAACCGCGGTACGTCGTCTCGACTAATCTTTTGTTTCTCTTCGTATCTACTCTTTTGTCTAAGTGTTTAACTTTGCATTAGCTTGAGGCGCTTGAAGAAAGCAAACTCAGAATTCTCCTCCGGGTTCCTTCCACCGGTAACACGGATCCGGATGTCGCATCGGAGGCGGAAGCTCCTGAAGCCCCACGCCCTGCTAAGAGGAAGAAGTCGGCTCCTTCCAGCCCCCATGCGAAACGCCCCCGCGAAGTGCTTAGCACTGCGGCTACCCGGAAAGCGGAGGCGGAAAAGAAGCGCCTTTCGCTGATCAACACCAGCAACAAGGGGCAGCCTGCCATCCAGCATTTCTTCAAACCTTCCGGGTAAGCTTCTATTTCCAAGATCCAAGCTCTGGTTTCACGCTCAAACTTACTTTTATGTTTTTTCTGAAGCTCCGGAAGCCAGCCCCCCAAGGCCCCAAGGGTCCCAAAGAAGAGAGCCAGGCCATCTCCGGCCTCCTTTCCAATTACTCCTGAGGTTGAAGTTCCGCCCAAGGCTTCGTCTGCCAGCAAGACGGATCCGAAAGATGTCATCGACCTTGATGACCTTCCTGAGGATCCCGCCCACCATGGCGACTCCGCCAAGGGGACCTCCTCACCCGTTCCTCCGCCAGAGCAGCCAAGCTCCGCTTTCGCGGGGCCCACTAGAGAGGAGCAGGAGCAAAAAGTTAAGCTCCTCCAAGTTACCAACGCGACTCGAGTCAACCTCCAACCAACTCCGTCCCTCCAAAAACTTACCCTTGCACAACGTCACGCGGAGGTTTCCGCCATGCTGAACGAGGTGTGGGGAAAACCGGACGAGGAGATGCGAGAGCTCGCAAACCTGGAGGACAGCCTGAAGGATTTTTTCGCCAAGCACAAGGAAGTGCGGCAGGTAATACTAGCCCCCAAGCATTGGGTGATATATTTCTGTGTAACATGTATTAGCCGATGCTTTCCCAGAGTGTACTTTTTGGCGGAATTAAATTTTTTTATCCCAAGACTTTGAATTCTTCGCTAGCCCCCAAGATTTTAATATCCGACTAACTCCTTGCCGCTTCACAGACCACGCGGAAATTACATGAAGATCTGCGCGTGCACGTGCTAGAGCAAATTACGGAGATCGAGGGGCTGCGCCAGAACGCGGAAAATAGCCAAAAGGCTATCCAGCTGCTTGAGACCCGCCTTCAAGGTATGAGATCCAGGTCTTTACTCTTTGTGCTGACATAACTGCCCAGGATGCATAATATGTGCAACTTTCTGCCTTCAAAAGAAACTGCCAAGCACTCCTTGCTTGATGAGCTATCCGCCAAGGTCAAGGTGCTTGAGGCGGAGAACGAATCCCTCAAAACCTTCATCCAAGAATCCTCCAGTAAGGAGACTGAGGCGAGAAAAGAGCTCTCCGAGAAGCATACCCGCGACCTTGCGGAGCTGAATGAAAAACTGGAGAAGAGCCAAGGCCGCGTGATTTCCGTGATAGCCAAGAACAAAGTTCTAGAAGCGGAGGCAGAGGCCATTGACAAACTTATCTTCCGTAAGTGTTGTTTCCGCGTCGTGCTCCGACCATCTTGTATGCTTTTCTCTAACGGAACTCAACCTCTTTCTTCCACAGCAAGCCTCGGCTTTGAGTGGTCAAAAGAGTCAAACCTGAAGAGGACGGAGGCATACGATGAAGCGCGGATTTCAATCGATGCGTTATTCCAAGCCTGTCGCAGAACTGCCAAGACTCTGTCTCTGAAGAAAGCCAAAACCACGATCATTGACACGATGACCAAACTTATGCAACAGGTGCCGGATTTCATCAGGGACTGGCAAAAATCTTCAGCACGCGGAGCCGCCTCCCTAGTCCTGGCCACCTGCAAGGCTCACTTCCCCTCACTCAATTTGGCGGATGTTGCACGCGGAGCCCCCAAGGATTCCGATATGGGCGCCCTCCTCGTGGAAACCGAAGGCTACGAGCAGTTGTCTGTCAGGCGAGTGGATCACTCGTTCTGGTATAACAAGCACGATCTGCCCGGAGGATTTTCCGATGCAGAGGAGGAAGCAGGTGAGCCGGAGTATTATGGGGAAGGATCCGGGTCAAGCGGCGAGCATTTCGGAGGAAACTCTGATGACGACTCCGGAGCCGGATCTGGTGACAGCGACGACGGCTCCACCTACCAGCAATCTGAAGGGGAGGACTCCGAGTAGAGTTCCTGTTTTAAACAATGAAACAAGTTGCATCATTTTGGCCCTGGAGTGGGTTTGTAATAATACTTTAAATTCTTAAGTAGCTAGGAACGAAACGATTATGCATGGGGCGGAAACACTTATCCTGCTATCCGTTAATGTTATGTGCATGTTTCGTTTTTATGTCGGAAAGCAAGTGCTGATTTCGTTGTTTTCCGGCTTGCCCGCTTGACCTTCCGCGAGCCGGAAAACCTTAACCGGAAACGCTCGCCAGCGGCGACGAAGCCCAATGGCAATCCGTCAATAACCGCGGAAACAAGCCCCCAGGCGTAGGTGCCGGAAATCGCTACTAGGAATCCACGAGTTTGCAACAGACAACAACTTAATCAGAAAACTTAAGCTTACGTCCTAAAGAACGATTTTGAAAATCACAACTTTCATACACGCCTAGGCGGAAAAATCCAGCTCTGCGGTTTTAGTCGGAAAACATACACGATCTAAAAATGAACAATTAAAGGAGGTAAAAGACTCAGGGAGTGAACCATAAGCTTTATTTCATTGATCATGTATAACTATTACAGAGTTTGTAACTCGGAAAATATATGCTAAGTGTAGAAAGGACGTAGCTGTGCGATATTCCAAGGGCGATCTGTTTCATCGTAGATGTCATCCGGATCCTCACGCTTGCATTTCCGGTGCCAGTTAGCAGGTCTATCCCTCAGCTCGTGGAAATCAACAAGGTAGTACGACCCGTTATGAAGCACTTTGCTAACGACGAAGGGTCCTTCCCATGGAGATTGCAGCCTATGGTCTTTCACCTGTCGAAGGCGGAGGACCAGGTCTCCTGCCATGAAGGAGCGTTTTCGAACTCGACGACTGTGATAACATCGGAGCTTCTGCTGGTAGATGGCAGAACGCTCGTCAGCTAAGTTCCGAGCTTCCTCGATCAGGTCCACAGATAGCTGTCTGGCCTCGTCAGCTGCTTCTTCATTGTAGGCGGAAACTCGCGGTGAGTCGTGGATGATGTCGGAGGGAAGCACGGCTTCGGATCCGTATACCAGGAAAAAAGGGGTAAACCCTGTTGATCTGTTGGGGGTAGTTCGTAAACTCCACAGGACAGCTTCCAACTCATCGGCCCAAGCTCCTGCTGCTCGTCGCAGCGGTTCTTCCAGGCGTGGTTTAATTCCTGATAGTATTAGGCCGTTAGCCCTTTCAACCTGACCATTGGATTGTGGATGAGCCACAGATGCAAGGTCTAGCCGTATCCCCATCGTTTCACAATAATCCCTCAACTCTCCTTGAGCGAAGTTTGTGCCATTATCTGTGATTATGCTGTGTGGGATGCCGAATCTCATCACGAGGCTGCAGACGAATTTTAGTGCCATAGCACCATCGGCTTTTCTCACTGGCTTAGCCTCGATCCATTTGCTGAACTTGTCAACAGCGACCAGGAGGTATTCAAAACCGCCAGGAGATGATCTTTTTAACTTACCAACCATATCGAGCCCCCAGACCGCAAATGGCCAGGTGATAGGTATGGTCTTCAGCTCTTGGGCTGGAGCGTTTGGTTGAGTAGCGTAGTACTGACAACCTCGGCAGGTCTTGACTATTTTGTCAGCGTCTTCTTTAGCTGTGAGCCAGTAGAAACCTAACCGAAAAGCTTTTGCAACGAGCGATCTGGGGGCGGCATGATGCCCGCAGTCCCCTGCGTGGATCTCTCTGAGGATTTCAATGCCATCTTGATTGGAGACGCATTTGAGAAATACCCCTGCTGCACTTCGTTTGTAGAGCTGTCCATCAACAATTGTGTAGGATCTTGCTTGTCTGACGATCTGTCTTGCGAGGACCTCGTCCCCTGGCAACTTCTGATCAATGAGGTAATCCAGGAAAGGCTGTGTCCAAGCCGGGATGATAGCCATCACTTCCCTAGCCGGAGATACTGCCACTTCTGGGTTTTCCGGGTTAGCGCCCTTCACCGAGGGTATCCGGAGATGCTCCAAGAAAATGCCAGGCGGAATTTGCTTCCTGCCGGATCCGAGCTTGGATAGCATGTCTGCCGCTGTGTTATCGTCTCTCCTGACGTACTTGACTTCGTATCCGAGGAAGCACTTAGCGATCTCATCAACTTCGTCTCTGTAGGCCGCCATGACGGAGTTTCTGGCGTTCCAGGTTCCGGCTACTTGTTGTGCCACCAGGTCGGAATCTCCACAGCATATGATGTGCTTGATCCCAATTTCCTTAGCGATGCGCAGACCGTGTAGTAGAGCCTCATATTCCGCCATGTTGTTTGTAGCTTCGAAGTGGATCTGCGTAACGCATCTGCAGTTCTTCTCCGGTGGGGGACTTCAGGGTGACTCCGGCTCCTGAGCCTTGATGCTGCTTGGATCCATCGAAGTGCATGACCCATGTCTCTGGTTCCGGCTCCAGACTTGCATCCGGAGCTTCTGTCCAATCTGCGACGAAATCTGCCAAGACTTGGGATTTAACCGCAGTCCTAGGCTTGTAAGCGATGTCGAAGGCAGATAATTCGATGCCCCATTTAGCCGTACGTCCTGTTGCGTCAGCGTTGTTAAGAATTGTTGACAGCGGAGCCTTGCTCACAACTGTTACTGGGTGCTCTTGGAAGTAGTGCCTCAGCTTCTGGCTGCCCAGGAACACTCCATAGGCTAGCTTCTGAAAGTGAGGGTATCTTTGTTTTGACTCTGTCAGCACCTCGCTAATGTAGTAGACAGGTCTTTGGACGTCATATTCATGACCTTCTTCCTTTCGCTCCACCACGATGACGAGGCTGATGACTTTGTTGGTAGCTGCCAGATAAAGGAGCATTGGCTCGACTCTGTGGAGCTGCCAAGATGGGTGGGGAGGTGAGTATTTCCTTCAACCCTCGAAGAGCTACGTCAGCTGCGTCGTTCCAGACGAATTTGTCTGTTTTCTTCAGCAGCTTGTACAGAGGTAGCGCCTTCTCGCCAAGACGGCTAACAAACCTACTGATTGCTGCGACGCAACCAGTTAGTCGTTGCACATCTTTGAGACAAGTTGGCCGTTTGATGCACAGGATTGCCTTGATCTTTTCCGGGTTAACCTCAATGCCTCTGTGAGAGACTATGAAGCCAAGGAGTTTTCCGGCTGGCACGCCAAAAACGCACTTCAGCGGATTCAACATCATCTTGTACCTGCGGAGGTTGTCGAAGGTTTCTGTGAGGTCGCTGATCAAGTCGGATCCTTTCCGGGTCATGACCGCGATGTCGTCGACGTAAGCGTGCACGTTCCGGCCAATTTGGTCCTTCAGGCACCGCTGCATCGTACGTTGGTAGGTGGCACCTGCATTTTTCAAACCGAAAGGCATGGTAACATAGCAGTAAGTGCCAAACGGGGTAATGAATGAAGTCGCCTTTTGGTCGGATTCCTTCATCCGGATCTGATGATACCCGGAATACGCATCAAGAAAACACAGAAGTTCCGCCCCCGCCGTCGAATCAATGACTTGGTCAATGCGCGGCAAGGGGAACGGATCCTTCGGGCAATGTTTGTTCAAGCCAGAGTAATCGATGCACATTCTTAGTATTTCAGTGTCTTTTTTGGGTACAAGGACGGGATTCGCGACCCAATCGGTGTGGATAACTTCTATTACAAAACCTGCTTCTAGTAACTTTGCTAGTTCCATTCCTATGGCGCGGCGCTTCTTATCTCCAAAGCGTCGCATAGCTTGCTTCACCGGTTTGGCCCCCGGATTTATGTTGAGGTAGTGCTCGGCGAGTTCCCTAGGTACTCCGGACATGTCAGAAGGTTGCCATGCGAAGATATCCATGTTAGCGCGGAGGAACTCGACGAGCGCGTCTTCCTATTTGGGGTCCATGTTGGCTCCGACCGAAACCTGCTTGGAAGAGTCGCCTGGGATGAGGTCGTGCTTCTTGGTTTCTATCGCGGCCTTGAAGGAGGTTTTCTGCTCGGAGATCTGCTTCTTGGTGGTCTGCATCTCAGTCGGATCCACCGCGGCTCTGTAGCCTTTCAGCTCTTCTCCAGATATCACAGACTCTGCGAAGGCGGCTTCGCCTAACTCGCACTCATGAGCCTTTTTGTAGTCTCCGGATACGGTAATCATACCCTTGGGACCCGGAATCTTGAGCTTGTTGTAGATGTAGCACGCTCTTGCGTGGAACTTGTGGTAGGTGGGCCTGCCGAAGATGACGTGGTAGGAGCTTTTGAAGGGCACAACTTCAAACGTGATCTTTTCTTGGCGGAAATTATGAACATCACCAAAAGCCACGGGAAGTGTTATGCTGCCGAGGGAATTCGCCTTCTTACCCGGAACCACGCCATGAAACTCAGTGTTGCTGTGTTTGAGCTGTTCCTTGGTGAGGTTCATCCGCTCTAGAGTCTCCAGGTACATGATGTTCAGACTGGCCCCACCATCCATGAGGCACTTGGAGAAGTCATACCCGTCTATGCGGGGACTTACAACCAAGGCGTAGCATTCTTTTGGCACAACGGCAGGGTGATCCTCCCTGTCAAATGTGCACGGGACTTCCGACCACGACATATCATGCACAGCCGGAACTGTGGCGTTCAGGATCCGGGTAGCTGACTTGGTAGCGCGGACTGTTGGGGTTCCGAGGAAAGTGTGGTAAGCCCCCACGCTCTTTTTATCGAATGAGTTGGATTTTCCTGCGGGTCCTGCCTTGGGATCCGGCGAGTTATCATCCTCATCCATCGCCTCGGAACTATCATCTTCTTTGTCCTTGTTCTTTCCCTTGCCACCTTTGCCGCGTGGGCGGTGCTTCTGGGCGCGCTTGTAACCTGCCTCCGGGTCGTTCTTTAGATCATTGACCCACTTGCAGTTGCGGTTGGTGTGAGTGGACTTCCCTGTAGCCGGATCCAGATGGGCCAGGCAGGGCATGTCTCTGTACTCCTCATAGGTTTGCGGGGCGCGGGATCCGCCAGCTGTGACCTCGGAGGTATGCTGCTGACCCCTGCCGGCTCCGCCTCCCCGTCCGCGTCCTCTGCCGCCTCCTGAACCTCCGCGTTGAAACGCCATGGCGATCATCTCGGATCCGCCACTCTTCTGGTCATCAGGGTTCTTGCGCTTATGGCTGCTGCTGCTACCGTTGTCCCGGTTCTTCTTTTGCTGATGCAGGGGGATTGCTGTAGCTGCGAGATCACCGCCTGCGTCGTCATCGGCGGCAGTGTGATCGCTGGCGATGGTGATCATGTCGTCCAACGTGAGTTTATTTGCATTGACCAAGCAAGTTAGTTTGTGTCGCAGCAATCCTCCTCGCTGCAAGCCCCCAATGAAGGCGTGCATTGCTGTGCGGTTGTCAACGTTCTCGCACTCGTTTCTGCATGCCAACCATCGGGTGAGGAAATTCCTCGATGTTTCGCCCTTCTTCTGGATACATGCCTGCAGGTCGCTTGTTGTGGCAGGTCTCTTGTATGTGCCCCTGAAGTGTTTCTCGAAAGCGTTCTTCAGGTCAAACCAGCAAAGATGGAATTCTTCTCGAGGTCGCTGAGCCAGATCCGGGCTGGACCTACAAGGTACAACTGAAGCATGCGGCAGGCGATGTTAGGGGTTCCTCCGGCAAAGGTTACAGCATTATAGTAATCCTCAATCCAGGTATCCGGCCTTTCGGTGCCATCATAATGCTTCAGGTTTCCGGGTAGCTTGAGGTTCATCCTTGGCTTTGGTTCCTCTCGAATCATCCTGCCAAAGCATTTCGGACCAATGTAGTCGGTTCTGTATTCGTTGAGGCGATCCCGTGCGTCGCGCGAGCCGTGGCGAGGAGATTTTGAGCGAGAGCAAGATCTTCGACCGTTGCCTCCGCCTCCACCTCCGCCGCCACCGCTAGGTGGTGGTGAGGGAGACCTGCGAGGTGGGCGGTTCGATTTCTTGCTTCCGCCATCTGATTCTCCTCGGCCTTCCTGGTGCTGGCTCCGGCTTCTGTGGCTGCCTTCGCCGTGGCGCTGGCTGCCTTGGTCATTCCGGCGAGGCTCCGGGTCGCGGCTCCGGCGAGGCTCTGGGTCTTGCTCCTCATTCCGACTCCTCCTGGGCTCGGTCTCACGAACATTGTTCTGGTTCCGGCGAGGTTCCGGCGAGCGCTCCCTGTTTCTGTTTCTTGGCAGCACGTTGTCGCGGATAACAATCCCACCATGCCCTGAGGGCCTGGTGTTTCCGGCTGGACTACGGCGGCGAGGGGGTCGCGGGTAACCGTTGAGCGGAGGAGAGGGGTTGCGGTACTTGTCCCGTCCAGAGTACATTGCATCCTTTCCCTTTCTTGGATCTGACGGTGGCGTCTTTGATGGTACGGGGATCGGATTTGGGTGTTCCCTGGCTTTCCTTCTGCGCTCCGAGGATCCGGTGTGTGATTCATCATCGGGTCGCCGATCAGCGCGGGCGTCCTTCTGCGCGGTAGATATACAGTTATCCGGATTGGATTCCAACCTGCGCAAAGTATCCGCTTTGCTTTGCTGCTGCATTGCTGAAGCGACGAGTGTGCGAAGATAGTTGATATCAACCTCTTCGTCCTTCTTCTTTAATAGTTCCGCAGCTTTTAGCATGTTGTCCTTTGGGGTTTCCAGCGGCCGGTGCTCGGCGGGCGTGGCGAAGTTGATCCTGCGAGGCGGAATTGCTTCTCTAACAATTCGATCGGCCTCCGCCTGCGCATAGGTCATCTTTACTTCCCACTCTTTCGCCATGCTCTTGACCTGCTCGAGTGTAGCAGCAATTTCGCGATCCTGTCTGTCGAAAGTTTCCGCCAGACCTGCAGCTTGCTCCCTTTCTTCCCTTAATGCGGCTTCGGTATCAGCGAGCTTCTTGGCTGTGGCCAGCATTTCCTGTCTGGTGGCCTCTAGAGCCTCCAGATCTGCGGCGTCGCCAGGGCTTATAGGTTTGTTAAGAACTGCTCGCGCCACCATCTCCTCAGCTGACAGGATTTCCTCCGAGGAAGAATCCCTGTGGGGTCGCACCCGAGACATTGGAGATCCTTGGTGGGATGGTTGGGGGTCAGACTGGTTGGTTGGTTCTTCAGATCCAGTTTGTCCCTGCGCTGCTATTGTTGCGAGAACCTGCTTAGGCTGGGCAGAGTCGACTTCAGGCTGATCACCGAGGCCGTACTCCCCTAGCTTGCGGTAAAACTCGTCAGTGTCCATGGAGGGGGTATCTCCGGAAATTGGGCTCAGATTGCCCAAAATCGACTCTTCAACCGGAGTTCCGCTTTCTCCGACAGGCTCAGCCTGATCCGGATCCGCGTCGTTTTCCGGTGCCTCTACCTGCTCAGGACCAGCTCCGTCTTCTTGAGGGGCGGTTCCGGCGGTGTGGGCCAAGAAGTGTACGAAGTGGCACCTCTGCTTTTCTAACACCTGGGAGACCCAGGTGGATCTGCATTGGTCTTCCACCGTTGTTTCCTGCTCAGGGGCGGATTGGGTGGGCTTTGAAATTTCCAGATCCGAGGCGGAATCTTCCTTGGGAAGCTCCTGCATCTCAGATCGGATCTTCGCGACAACGTCCAGCTCTGCGGCGGTCGCGTCCGCGTTACTTACCAATGGGTTTCCGTCGGAATCGACGGTTTCCCCGATGAAGATGTGTATGCCGCCAATTGGGAAGATGTGTATGCCGCCAATTGGGACGATGGAGAGCTTGACGGGGTTTGCCTTAGCCGGAATCCAACACTCATCCGGAGGGACGATCGGCAGATTTCCGGCGTAGAGGACGCGCCCCACAGCGATGGTGTCGTCGTAGCTTCCTATGGCGGAACCCTCCCGGTTCCGGCCTCCAGGCGCCACAGGCCCCACGGTGGGCGCCAACTGTCGTTGCCTAATCGACGGTACCCCGGAGGAGGGATCCTCACGAGGGGGAGAAGAAGTAGGGGCCATAGGGCGGAGTGCACACGGGACGGTGGTACGCGATTTACCCATCTTCGGAACACCTGCACGACGACAGGGCCTACTGCTGCTTGTCTGGTATTATCTGGGCGCTTTCGCGTTGTTACAATGAGTTGTTGTTCTGCCTCTAGGGCTCCCAGGATCCGGCTTATAAAGGCGCACGGATCTAGGGTTTACATGGAGAGTCCTAGCCGGATTACAGACAGCCTAGCTACGGTACAATATCTTGCCGTGCACGTCACGGATCCGCCTTCCATATACGTCGTACTGGATCCGGGTTCCTCATGGGCCTCCGTGGATCCGGGTTACTCCTGATGTCGGTACGGATCCGGCTTACTGATCCTGGGACGGACTTCTTCCTTCATGATCAACAGCAACTGGGCCGCCCGATGGGCCACATGCCTCATCACCATCTGTGGGCCACCCGGGCTTGCCGGATCTAGGCACTGTCGATGGTACACCCATGAAGTATACCCACAACAACGGCGTTGATCCACGTCGCTTCCCTCTTGGGGGCGTCGTCTTGAAGACTTTGTTCCCCAGCGTGCTTTCCTGAGGCTGGACTTGTACGGCATCTCGGCGGGTGGCCGGTGATGTGTGAGGTCCGTGTGGTGGCTTGTGTGGCAGCGATGGCGGTGGTGAGCGATGATCTGGTAGCGTCAAGACCTTGGCTTCAGCGAGCGTCCGAGCTTCTTCGTCTTGTGTTTCGCTTGCGGTGGAGTCGGAGCTGCTATGGTTTGTCGAGTTTCTTCATTTGAGCAGCGTACGATGACCTGCAGGGTGGCCCTCTGGCGATGATCTTCCTCGGCGCATGTCTTGCGCTTATCCTCTTCGGAGCTCGTCATCAGAGTCGGAGCTGCCTGTTGCTTCACGAGGAGTCGCTTGTTTGGCGGTGGCCGGCTTGAGCTTCACGGTGCCGCTTCGGTGGGGTCTTGGTGGTTGGTTCTTCGGTGAAGTCGGAGTCGCTGAAGAGTGATGACGATGACGTTGAAGGTCAACCGCGACGACTTCTCGCTTCGGAGGCTTGTGTATCTTGTGTGGGTTGCCGCCAGGGTGGCTCTGTGCCCCCGCGGCGGTCGTGCTCCATGATGAGCGTCGGGGCACTTGTTTCGGTTTTCGGCCGATTTTCAGTTAATAAACTGGCCAAATTCTGTACTTCTTCTTTATTAATGAAAATGGCAAGTCTTTTGCCTCGTTTCAAAAAAAAAAAATCTGCTTGTCTCCCGTGAATTTAGGGGTTGTAGTTCCTATGCAACCTCGACGTAATCCCGATGTAGCATTGCTCATTTAAGTTTGTAGGACGGAAATGAGGAGGGTGGAATTTTTTATGTAAATAGTTCAAAATGTGACATCATCTTCACATTAATAGTAAAGATATAACCCTAAGGTGTTATAATTTGCTAACTCGCTTTTGCAGTGACACATGAACCCAAAATCACGGCGCAGTAGGAAAAAGAGGCAGATAGAAGACTATTTTAGATGTTTGCAAAATTTAGAAGTTAAATACAGTATTTAGTGTCGGTGTCTCGTGCCCCATCAGATATAGTCAATCAACTTGCGTATGAAATAATTCAGTAGTTATATAGCTTAAACAATAACAGTAACAACAAAGTTAAGAAAAAGTAACAGTAACAGCAGATAGGCAATCGTCACACCGCGGCAGACCCACGCCACTTGGTGAAGAGAACATCACAAATACTCCTTCCATCTCATCAAACTTGTCTTAACTTCGTCGAAATTTGGATGTATCTAGATGCATCCAAATTTTGTCAAAAATAAGACAAGTTCAATAGGATGAAAGGGAGTAGCACGGCCAAAAAAAAACTTTCAGTTAATCCTGCTCAAACAAGTTCGCCCAAGCTCAAACCTATTCCAGGCTCTGATACTGAAGAGATCGAATAATGGTCAGCAAAATTGATGCACGCAAACATCTTTGTGTCAGTATCCAAAACAGTTGGCCGGCAAAACGAGTTCTCCGCGTAGTAGCTGTTCACCTTCTTCACAAAATCTGCATCCTTCTCGCTATTAAAATAGACAAAATCTGTGTCTGTAATGTCATCCACATTACCGACTCCACGTGCAGTAACATCGCACATAAAGTACTTTACCGAATCTGGATACACAATCTTCCTTGCAGAATTCTTACTATAGAAGCAGCGGCCTGTTGACAGCAAAACCATTGATCATTACGAATCAATAGAAAAAAAGCTAAATGGAATCAAAATCACTGCAGCTGGCTGCAATTATTGAAATAAGTGGAATCATTTGTTCACAAGGATCAACAAATCCATATGCAATTTACTATTCATACACAGGCAAGTTTACGATTTGTTCACAGCAAGAAATAGCAAGAATACAGACGGTATGTAGTAGCAAAAGAACATAAAACATGGACGTACTACCAGGACTACATACAGTAGTACTTATTTAGCACATTTTGCAAAACAAAAGAGATGTACAGTACATGAGTACATGTATATTGATCAGGCCAATTTTTCTCCTTTGCATAATCTGATCTTTCAAGCTGGGAAGCAAAGTAAAAGAATACGTACAGATCAACATGGATGTACTACGCCCAAATTCCCAAAAGGGAGACAAAGTACAATTTCAACTAAGCAGAATTGCAGGACACCTAGGTCACATGTTGGTTATTAGATTGATCTGTTGGATCTTCCACGTCCAGGGCATGTTTTGCAACAGGTGGCCGTGTCAAGGTCGTAAACAACGCGACATTGCCAGGTTTGGTAAATATAGATCGGAGGTGGAGAACTGCAGTATGAAAGAATCAGAGGCAGGGCAAAAGAATGGCATGCCAGTGGTGGCGAAATTCCTAGGCGGGAGGGCAGATCAGGGGAGAGAAAGGGGCTGGCTGGACAGTGCAGCGAGAAAACAAATGGAGAGGGGAGGCAGGTATTTAGACTGCAGTAAGGACCAGAGGATGTTTATTCATTTTTTGAAAGTGCACGGTTTTCTTTGCTAACATGTCATCCGAGTTTGATCAAGGCCCTCCATTTGGACATGTAGCACCGGATATGTTCTCGGAAATGCACACCAGGTTCGATGGAACTAAGTTATATCACATTTATTTCATACGCATCATAGAGTAGATTAACAGACCTACTTGAATTTGGATAAACATAATCGACCAAATAAGAGGCACTTTTAAAAAGCATAGTTCAAATGTTTTTCTTTGCACCAAGCTGCAACTAAAATATTTAAACCTCACAGTACCAGAAAAAATGTAAGAACAGAATTAAGGTGTACAGATATAAACATTGATCAGATTAACGGAATTAAGAATTGTATATCTAGTCACAAGAGTAATTAAGTGAGGCACATTATAAGTTCAGTTTGACACCAGCATTGTTTGTTGTACTAGTTGGAAGGAATGAAGACTTACCAGTATATGGAGGGTCTAGAGGGCAACATATATCTGGTTTTGACTCATCTGGTTTGTGTGACACCCAGAACTCAGCAAAAAAAAGTGTGTTCCTGCCGTTGGTGCCCTCAGCCATAAAATTAACGAAGAAGCCTTCTGTGGATAAATATCCACATTTCTCCACAGCACAGATAACTCCTAGTGTATACTTTCCTTTCTGAAACAACAAATAAGGTGACATGCATTAACCGGAGATATCAAACCAAAAGAAATAATCTACATTCTATCTCTAAAATTTGTTGTGAAATATTGTACATTCTAGCTCTAAAATTTGTCTACATTCTGAAATAGTCTACATTCTAGCTCTAAAATTTGTTGTGAAATATTCCACATTCTAGCTTTTAGTCAACAACAACACTGAAAATGAAGTGAGTTTGTGCTCTTTATTGGATGTTGTTGTTATTTCCAATGTAGCTTGGATTGGTTGTTCACATATGTAAGCAGTACTAATAAATGCAACATTAGTTTGTCTCATTTTTTTCTAGAATGTAGACTAAATAGGGAGTATGTAGCAACCAATGGTGAAAACAAGACATTTTGAACATACCCATGGATGCTGAGCGGAATATTTGTCTAGCATTTCTCCAACCTTTGACCGGAAGTACTTGCTCTGGCACTCATATTCTGACCGCTTTCTTAACATTGTGCTATAGGCGTCCTTGTGCATTTGGGGAACCTGAGATTGCAAACTAGGTTGCAATTCTGGAGTGATTTTGATTATCTCGTCCACAAGGTCAGCTATAGGCGTCCTTGTGCATTTGGGGAACCTGAGATTGCAAACTAGGTTGCAATTCTGGAGTGATTTTGATTATCTCGTCCACAAGGTCAGCTATACGATCGATATCACCAACAGACAACACACTAGTGGTGTTGAACACGGACCTCAGCTCCTCCATCTTGTCAAAGTCTTTTGACAGCTGTTTGTGAAACAATTCCAGGGCAGCAGGCAGAGGGTGTTGGGCAGACACAGCCGCTCTAAACAAGGGGTCAGCTTTTCCAGTATATCTTCCAATAAAAAACCTCTCGTACGCCCAACGGGTGTCACACCGACTCCTATACAGGTTAATCTCCATGTCCCTCATTGAGATTTGAGTGGCCATGGCACGAATAAATTCCACAGTGCCCTCTAGGGAACGGACTTCTGTGCGGAGTAAAGAGAGCGGGTCAAGGATGTCATACTGGGCATTGCAATCAGCCACTGGGAGCGGGCACAATCTGTTGTGCCAGATGGAATTGACAATGATGTTGCCGACCGGATTCAAAAGACCATAGCAGTGACCAGCAACCAGGATGTCACGGATAAGCCAGTTAGCACCTTTGCCGGGCAGCAGGGCGATCGCATCAAGGTACAAGCTATGAATAATGTCCAGGATGCGCATCCTGAGTGTCTCGAGGCGCTCGCAAGATACTTCGTGGTCCTTAAAGCTTCTTTGCCGAGCATATCCTTTGGTCCAACAGAGTTCTTTCTTGTGATCCATGTCTTCACTAGACCGCAAGGATGAGATGTAGTCTCCAACTGGCTTGATTGTGGTGGTTTTGTAGCCATCTCCAAGGTAAGAGGTCTCTTCGGCAACCGCTCCTTCATGAACAGCTTGCTCTAGAACGCGGGTAATGAGGCCTCCCTGTGGCAGCAAGGTGATATGGACGTTGGAGGTGGCGCCGCTTTGTTGGATGAGGCGGTGAAGCAGATAGAGGTCGTCTACAGTGAGGTTGGTGCCTCCTGCCAGAAGGGACTTGATAGCCTCCAGCCGCTGCGGGGAACACGGACGAGGTGAGCTGCACGAGCCTGTCGGGCGCAGGGTGGCCTGCTCTGCGCACTGCGAGCTCGAGGCTTGCTTGCGTTCTTCCGGATCCAGGGTTGGGGAGTAGCTCAGTCAGAGCAGAAGCAGAGAAGAGATCGTACTCGATGAGCAGGACAGCCAGGGCGAGATCGGCGTCGGCCCAGCGGAGGTAGTGGCCGGCCTGCTCCTCGATGAGGCATCCGAAGTAGTCCAGCAAGAAACCGATGAGAGCAAGGTAGGATCTCGATGCAATATCGTAAAACATACTCTTGTTGGCCAGACTCGTGGACTTCCTTGGGCCAGCATCTTGGAAGCCGGGCGGGAGGAGAGAGACCGTGTTCAGGATGATGTTGGAGACGGGGTCGAGGAGGCCGACGCAGAGGCCGCCCGTGCTCATCAGTTGGGCGAGCTCGGGCAAGTCCTCCCAGGGAAGCCGGTTAAGAGCATCAGTATAGAAATTGACGATGCGGTCGTAGAGGATCTCCTTGGTCCCATTGGTGTCAAAAGAGGAGAAAGCGGAGGCGAGTAGGCTCGAGGCGGGAATACGAAAGCTCAAACCCGACGGAGTAATCTCGTTGTCCTCCGACTCCGAGTCCGATGATCCTCCTTGCTGGTCCGCCATGGTTGGTACGGCGGAGGGATCTGGGGGCGGGGATGAGATGCTAGGGCTGGAGACGATGGTAGGTTGGTGAACATGAATAGAAGATAAGAACGGAGCAGTCGGGCCGGGCCGGGCCGGGCCGGGCCGGTAGTTAAAGGAGGCCTCCCAATAATGCTTGGTCTACGGACAATTTGTTACGGACATGCATATGTTTCTCTTGGGCTGAATACTTGGACCCACCATAATTTGTGCGCCCAATTGGCTGATGCCACGCTGCGTCCGTAAGTTAAATCTTTTCCGTATGTGCAGAGCTGCGAGCCACGTCCGCCTTGTTATAGCAATTCCCACAAGATTTTGATGCGAGCCAGGTATTTTGCACTCATGATCGTATCATCTTTTGATAATAGTCTAACAAAAAATGAAAAATTAGCATTTATGCAAATCAATGATAAAACGCTATTTTCGAATCCTCATATTGATTCTTGGTTAGCTAGTTTTTTGCGGGTAAAAGAGGATATATTAAGCAGCAGGGATTACATCTTGGTCAGCTAGTTAATGGGACTACCAAGCAGTCGCATGGCATCTATCTAAAGGTATAATAGATACCCCCATAGGAGGTCTCACATCGATTTGAGCTTCTCACCCACAGGATGCTGTCAGCTGGTGAAAGGACACGGATGTCGCCTAGAGGGGGGGGGGTGAATAGGCGATTTAAAACTTTTACGAGATGGGCTTAACAAATGCGGAATAAAACTAGCGTTTACTTTGTCAAGCCCAAAGCATATATACTATGGTTCACCTATGTGCACCAACAACTTATTCTAAGCAAGAGTTCACCTATGTGCACCAACAACTTATGCTAAGCAATACAAGCAAGTATGTGATAGCAAGATATATATAACTTCAAGCACGATGGCTATCACAAGGTAAGGTGCATAAGTAAAGAGCTCGGGTATAGAGATAACCGAGGCACGCGGGAGACGATGATTTATCCCGGAGTTCACACTCTTGCGAGTGCTAATCTCCGGTGGAGAGGTGCGGTTGCTTAGTGCTCCCGAACGCCACAAGAGGCTCACCTTGAGGTGTGGTTGCTCGATGCACACCAACGCCACAAAGGCCTCACCCCAAGATGCGGTACTCACACCACACACCGAACGCCACGAAGGCGCCTCACCTAAATCTCCGGTGACCCTCGCCACAAAGGCCTAGGTCACGGTTCCACTAAGGGATTTCCTTCGAGGCGGAAACCGGGCCTTACACAAAGATTGGGGCACACATCCACAACTTAATTGGAGGCTCCCAACAAATCGCCACAAAGGCCTAGAATCCGTCTAGGGTTCCAAGAACCCAAGAGTAACAACTTCCTTGCTTTCACCTCCACGAATCACCGTGGAGAACTCAAACCGATGCACCAAATGCAATGGCAAGAACACCACAAAGATGCTCAAGTCCTTCTCTCTCAAATTCCAACAAAGCTACAAAAGCTATTGGGGGAATAAGAGAGGAAGAACAAAGGAATTCACAAAGAACACCAAGATCAAGATCTAGAGGATTCCACTCACAAAGAGATGGATTTGATTGGTAGAAAAGTAGATCTAGATCTCCTCTCTTTTCCCTCAAATGGGGGCAAGAATCATGGAGGGATTGAGAGATAGTGCAAGCTTCTCTAGTTCAACAATGGAGGAGAGAGAGAGTGAGAGAAGCACAGCCCAAGGAGGAAGAAGGGGGTATTTATACCCCCAAGAAAATCAAGCCGTTTGGGCAAAAAGCAGGCCGGATATTCCGGCCCAAGTTGGGGCCGGATTATCCGGGGGCCGGATAATCCGGCCTCAGTGGACAAAACTCGGACAAAATCCGGCCAAAAATCCGGCCCCTATCCAGAGCTGCTTTTCTTCCGGTCCTTAGACGATTTTGGGGGCCGGATATTTCCGAAATATCCGGCCCGGATAATCCGGCCCGGATATTTCCAAAATATCCGGCCTAAGAAAACTGCAGAAACACCAAAACTAAAACGGGCATAACTTTTGCATCCGGACTCCGATTTCGATGATCTTGGGCTCGTTGAAATCACAACAACGAGCTCTACAACAATATGCATAGAAACATCATAGTCCAAAGCAAAGGAGGATAGAAACAAATGAAGAAAGGTTTGACCTATCTCAAAAAGACATACCGGTAAAACCTCCAATCTTGAAAATGCAACAAGTTGCCCATGGAAAAACCATTCTCAATGAACTAGAGCTTGTCATGAGAATAAGCACAAGCTCTAAAACATCACATGGATAAGATCCAAATAAAACCAAGAAAGATGATGAACCAAACTCGAAAACGCAACAAGTGATCTATGCGAAATCCGTTTTCGATGAACTAGAGCTTGTCATGAGAATAAGCACAAGCTCTAAAACATCACATGGATAAGGTCCAAATAACAACCAAGAAAGATGATGCCCCAAACGCGAAAACGCAACAAGGGATCTATGCGAAATCCGTTTCGATGAACTAGAGCTTGTCATGAGAATAAGCACAAGCTCTAAAACATCACATGGATAAGGTCCAAATAACAACCAAGAAAGATGATGCAAGGATGCAAAGGTTTGAGCTCTCTCCGAACGATACGATCGAGTTACTCACTCGAGAGCCCTCTTGATAGTACGGCAACTAAACTATAAACCGGTCTCCAACTACACTATGAGACCGGTGAGAAACTAACCCTATCAAGAGCAAACCTTATACTTGCGCATTCCACTTGAGCTCGATGACGACGATCTTGACCTCAACAAGATGGAACGCCTTTCTTGCTTGTGCTTGCTTGACGAAGTCTTGTGGATTGCTCCCCATAATCCACCATGGGAGAGCTTCTTCTTCGAGCGCATCTTCACATATCCATGATCACCATATGGATGGCAAGACTCAAGCAAAGGATCTCTTCGAGATGGCTCATCTTGAACTTGCACTTCATTTCTTCATTCTTCATCATGTTGATGTCTTGAAGTAGCTTGAGGGCTCACTTCATCTTCATCTTCAAGACATACTTGACACTTGATATCCTTCATCAATTTCTTCTTATTGCAACCTTGAAGCCAACATATGGTTCAAGAATTGCCTATGGACAACTCCTACAAATATAACTCAATGCAAACATTAGTCCATAGGGATTGTCATTAATTACCAAAACCACACATGGGGGCTCCATGCACTTTCAATCTCCCCCATTTTGGTAATTGATGACAATCTCTTTGAGAGGGTTTATATAAGGAATTTAAGTAACAAATAAGTTGAATATATAGAGCAAACTCCCCCATAATATATGCATGTGTGAATGATCTTGACTTTCATTGCATATATTGGCATTCAAAGCCTAGTGGAGTTTCCTCTAAATATTCAACTATGCAAAGCAACAAGATGCAATGCAATAAAGGCACATGCTTAAGCACAAAGCAAAGACATAACCAAATTCCCTTAAACCCTCCAAACTTCTCCCCATTGGCACCAATTGCCGAAATGGGTGAAAAATTTAAAAGGCTAATATAGTGAGAGTTCCTCCATAGCGTGTGCATTTCTCATAATTTGAGTGGAATCAAATGCACATATCCAATGGCGAATATTCGGAAGGAATCACACTATAGATAGGATCAAAGATTGCAAAAAGATAACAAAGTCAAGAAGCTTCAACAAATGAAGCAAGCAACCAAATGAATCACAAAGAGGATACCAAAAGAAAGATAGATATTATGATAAGATCAAGAAGATTGCTCTAAATAATATGAGGAAGTTTCCCAAGGTTTGTGCACAAAACTAGACAATTTGCATTGGAGTATAAAGTGCACAAACATGGAATCATCACTCCCATAATATCATTCAAAAACAAAAGATACCAAGTGAATCAAACTCTAATGATCACCACAAGATAGTGCTCTAAATCAAATGAGGAAGCTCCCCAAGGTACATGCATAAATTAAAATGTTGTATTTGAATACAATATGCATAACATGGAATCCTCACTCCCTCATTACCATTTAAAACACAAACATTTGGAATAGATCATAGATAGAGAAATAAGCTTAACACTTGCAACAAACAAATAGTTGAGCAAAAAGTAAGAGGCACCATAATAAAAGGCTCAACCAAGAAGATATGTGAAAGGCATGATAAAGCATATTATAAGACTATTATATGGATGAGCAAAAAGCATCATCATAGTCTTCAATGAATTATATTTCTTAGCATGACCAATCAACATGCAACAAATAAATAAGATATCAAATGGAGATGTATCATCTCTTATGTGTATAAGTTTCTCTAAGTGGACAATATCACAAAGATATTTATCCACAAAGAAACATGCACACACCAAATAGATACACAAGAAAAATAGCATGATATCCAAGACGAAGTCATGCAATATACCAATAAGATTTTTGCTTAATAGCATGGCCAAAGGCTCAATATTATCTTATTGTACATTCATGAACTTCAACCACAAACAACTAAAATACATCACAAATATCAACAAGGGATAGAAGATAGTTGGGATGCATTTGAGAAAGGCAACAAGTATCACAAACGGGGATACCAAAAGAAGTAACTAAATTTGCACTTTCATCTATATTGCACATGTGAGAGCCTTGAGGAATTGATATGCAACAAAATTGCTAGATAGGCATAGTTGGGATGGATGAATCATGAGCATGATTTAAAATACTTCCCAACAAATGCACTCATCTCAAATTACTCACATTCACAATAAAGAGGTTTCATTAAGACTTTTGCAAGAAGCACAACATTTGCAAATCAAGAGATTCATGCCAAGATGCAACCATAAGGTTGGATACAAGAAAAGTATGCATGAGAAGATACTTGTTACCAAGATAGCATTGGTGTGGATGTAGTAGATATGTGTTCGTTGATCATCCTAGCTTGCCTCACGTTACCATTGAGTCACCACTTCTTTCCAAGAGTGAGACAAGCATTCAATGCATATCCATTGTACCTAACACAAAGGTAAGTACAAAATGGTCCCCAAACTAATTGGGTCCGAAGTAGTTAGACACACTACAACATATAGGACAAACTCCACAATTCTATGTGCATATAGATATGAAATTGAATTTCATGCACATCTTAGCCAAATTAGGATTTGATGGAGTTTACCCTATATATTGGATCAAAGAAAGTGACACATGCCAT
Organism: Lolium perenne; assembly: GCF_019359855.2. Taxonomy (NCBI): domain Eukaryota; kingdom Viridiplantae; phylum Streptophyta; class Magnoliopsida; order Poales; family Poaceae; genus Lolium; species Lolium perenne. The sequence continues at coordinate 194,201,603 of NC_067248.2, forward strand.
AAGATATACATATATTAAATATGCATGCACAATACTTTCAAGAACCAAAGGAAGATACAATTTGGACAAAACACCAAATAAACCAAGAGACAATGGTTGTCCAAATTATATCAAAGAATCAAATCAACACAAGATTGACTCCAAAGACTTATCTCATTATAAGAAGCTAATTAAACCTAAGCACAAAGGAATGAGATAACCAACTCCCAAGAGAGCAAGGTTCCAACAAATAAACCAAACCCTCGACACTTTTTATGATGGCACACAGTACCAAAAAGAAAATTTATGACTCCCAAAACCAAATTTTTGATAAAGATCAAGAGAAGTTTATATAACAAATATAGGAGAGCTCCCCCAAGACTAGTGCATTATCTAGGATTTAGAATATGGATACAAAATGCACACAACTAGGATCATCACACTACCTATATCTACTAAAAAAAGCTAAGAAAGTTTGAATAGGAAAAAGAACACATGGGAGTCAAAGCACAACAAATTCATGGCAATAAATAAGGCAATTTAAACACAAGATCCATAAGATGCAAGGAAGACACATGGGAGTCAAAGCACAACAAATTCATGGCAATAAATAAGGCAATTTAAACACAAGAGCCAATGTAGATATGATCAATAAATATCTACCTCATAATTGATTACCAATTGTCCTAGGACAAGAGGTATTAGGAAATATTTCGGTGGTAGTTTGTAAGTATACATAAGATCATATTTACAATCTAACAAAGCATGTGGTAAAAGATAAGAGTTAACCATCATGCAAAGATAGTTTCTTGATAGCTTCATTTAGTCATACCAACATGCAAGGCAATTAATAGTATTCATACCAACATGCGAAGCAATTAATAGTATTCATACCAACATGCAAAGCAATTAATAGTATTCATACCAACATGCAAAGCAATTAATAGTATTCATACCAACATGCAAAGCAATTAATAGTATGACTTGAAGCACATGGTTTTCCAAAAATGTATTGAGGGACACGTTGTGAAAAACCATGCCAAGAAAAACTTACACAAATAAGATCCACAAAGATATTAGCAATGAAGCCATTTAAGCAAATTGGAGCTTGTTTGAGCAAACATGCCACATAGGAGAGAGATAAATTACGGTATCAATTCTATGTGACACAACCTCAAATGTTCACATTTTCTAGGCTTGTAATATGCACAAAGCTTATTACTCCCCCATAATGTGATAAGGAATTTATTTTCACAAGAGGCAAATAAGATCCAAGTAGAGATATTAATGGACATTAGAATTTGAATTTCTCATGAAGATGACATACCACATAGAGACTAGATAATCTTGCAATATCAATTCTAAGTGGTATTCCTCATGTACACACATTGTTAGGATCATGAAATTCCCAAAGGAATGTCACTCCCCCAAAATGGGATTGTCCATTAATCGCTCATAAGAGCCATATAGGATACAACAAGATGCAAAGAGGCTCCAACACACACACAAATACATGGTGTGCAACCTAACATACATAGACTTGATTTCTCAAGAAAAACTAGTAGGATGCACAACATATACAAACATATGTTAGGAACAAAACTAACACATGCAAAGGGGCGAGTAACTTTCAATATAAAAGAGTTGAGCACATGTTACCGCAAGGAGGAACATTGGGTGTATGATAGAAGTAAGATAACCAAAAGACTTGGCTTGAGATAAGATAAGTGATGAAGATCCCTTAATTCTTCATGATGTAACCAAGTCTCCAATGCCCTCCAAAAAGCACCTATTGATCAAGTTTTGGATTGTTGGTCCCCAACTAAGTTGGGTCCTAAGAGGTTAGTCACAATAGGCTTGGCAACCCAAATGGTTCTTTTCTTGACACCACTTTGAGCACCAACATATTTGGCAAACACATTGCCACCCTCATCCTTACAAAGAGAATAAACATCATCAATGGAGATAGAGTTGGATGAGGTACCAATAGTGCAAAAAGAGGAGATGTGGCCCTTCTCACGGCATATGTAGCAAGTTCTTTTCTTCTCCTTCTTCTCACTAGATTTCTCCACAATGGGAGCATTGGCTTGATTCTTCTTGGGAAGTGGAATTTCTTCAACTTGAGGTTGAATATGAGTTTGAGCTTGAGGCCGCTTCCCTTTTTGCTTCTTCTTCAAAGGGCAAGATCTAACATGGTGCCCTTCAATTTTGCACTTGAAGCAAACAATCTTGGCCGGTCTTTGACTTGTACTTGGCCCTTCTTGTTGTTGTTGTTCTTGGACTTGTTCTTGTTGTTGGATTTGAATCCAAGTCCACTCTTGTCATTGGGGGATTGTTGCACACTTAACATCGTGTCAAGTTTGCATTTCCCTTCATGACTCTTTACCAAGTCGGTCTTCAAAGAAGTGACTTGGGCCTTGAGCTCTTTGATTTCCTCTACATGGTTAGTAACAACACAAGTACTAGAGGAAGTAGAACCTTCATTGTTAGAGCAACAAGGCAAGGAAGATAATTCATCACAAGATTTAGCAATACTATGAGTGGATGAATTACTAGGACTAGCACATGGCAATATAGCATTTTGGGTAGTAGTGCTAGTATCCACATGAGGCTCACAAGGTGTTGCCTTCGATATGATAGTCTCATGAGCTAACTTTAGCCTATCATGGGAGGCTAGAAGATCCTCATGGGAGCTAGAAAGCTTTCCATGATTTTCTTCCAATTTCCCATAATTGCTAGTTAGCAATTCAAGTTGAGCCCTTAGCTCAACATTCTCCTTCAAGATAGATGCTTCACAAGAAGTAGAGTTAGTAGCACAAGCATCATCACAAGACATATTAAGAAGAGAAGGTAACATAGCATGCTCTTTTAAATATGAAGCTTGTAGTTGCTCATATGACTTGGTGAGGATAGAGTGTTCGCCTCTCCACGGCCTTGTGGGCCTTGTCTAGATCATCTAGATCCTTAACAAGTTTATCATGGCCAACACCAACTTTGAACTTTTCATTTTTAAGCAATTTTAATTTAGCTTTAGCATGGTCTCTTTCTTTAGTGAGTTTAGCAAATATTTCATTTTGAGACACCTCAAGGGTTTGAAGTTGCTCCTCAAGAGAGGCTACGGTCTCTTGTTCTTCTTCAAGATCATTCTTTAAAGATGCTACATCATCGGCATACTCTCGTTCAAGAGCACCCTTTTTATCAATGGTGTTCTCATGCATCCAAATAAGTTTTTGGCTCTCAATAGCGGTAGTCAAGATTTCAAAGAAGTGAGAGCTAGCAATTTTATCTTTGTAAAGAACCTTGAATACACTCTCACCTTTATCGCGTAGAGAGACAACCCAATCCTCTTCTTCATATTCATCCTCATTCTTATCACCACGAGACATATTAGGTTCCATGGTAGGAGGTACCGTGGAACCCTTGGCCATAAGGCATATATGAGGACCGTGAAATAAAGATGAGGAGTTACTTGAGGCTCCTTTCAAGATCTTGTCTTGACCAATAGAATCTTTGGTTTCCTCTACATTGTTAGACACACAACAACTAGAGGAAATAGAATCATTTTTATCATGGCCACAAGACAATGCAAGCATATCATCATTAGATTTTTCAAGCAACTTACACATGATATGCAAGGACTATCAACACAAGCATGTAAATCATTTCTAGTGCTAGATGTGTTTAAGTCCAAAGATGAACCATTGCAATGAGATATAGATGAAGGATCATCAATAGTAAGCTCAATACCAACATTGCAATTTCCATCACCACTCACCATATCATTACCTTGTGTCTTGAAACACTTTGGTGAAGTGGATGAAGATGAGAACTCATCACGGCCGGAAGTGGAAGCAATACAATCATCCTCAATGATATTGGACACATCATATTTATCTCGAAGCTTTGTCCATAATTCATGAGCGCTCCCAAAAGGCATGATTGAAGAAGTAACTACATTGCTCACAACAATGGAAAACACATGAGAAGCAAGAGCATCGAGACAAGAGTTTTTCTTCTCCTCATAAGATAAATTTTGGGGATCCTTAGGAGAAGAAAAACCCATGTCAAGAAATCGCTCCATGTTCGGGGAAATACCCGCAAAATATTAAGCACATAAATTTTCCATAGATCATAATTTGTGCCATCAAATATAAACAAGTTATTGTGATCTAATCCCCTAACCGACATCTTTACTCTCAAGGCGGTGAAGCCTAAGAATGAGAGACCTTGCTCGATACCAATTGAAAGGACACTGATGTCGACTTTAGGGTGGGTGTTAATAGGCGATTTAAAACTTTTACGAGATGGGCTTAACAAATGCGGAATAAAACTAGCGTTTACTTTGTCAAGCCCAAAGCATATATACTATGGTTCACCTATGTGCACCAACAACTTATTCTAAGCAAGAGTTCACCTATGTGCACCAACAACTTATGCTAAGCAATACAAGCAAGTATGTGATAGCAAGATATATATAACTTCAAGCACGATGGCTATCACAAGGTAAGGTGCATAAGTAAAGAGCTCGGGTATAGAGATAACCGAGGCACGCGGAGAAGATGATTTATCCCGGAGTTCACACTCTTGCGAGTGCTAATCTCCGGTGGAGAGGTGCGGTTGCTTAGTGCTCCCGAACGCCACAAGAGGCTCACCTTGAGGTGTGGTTGCTCGATGCACACCAACGCCACAAAGGCCTCACCCCAAGATGCGGTACTCACACCACACACCGAACGCCACGAAGGCGCCTCACCTAAATCTCCGGTGACCCTCGCCACAAAGGCCTAGGTCACGGTTCCACTAAGGGATTTCCTTCGAGGCGGAAACCGGGCCTTACACAAAGATTGGGGCACACATCCACAACTTAATTGGAGGCTCCCAACAAATCGCCACAAAGGCCTAGAATCCGTCTAGGGTTCCAAGAACCCAAGAGTAACAACTTCCTTGCTTTCACCTCCACGAATCACCGTGGAGAACTCAAACCGATGCACCAAATGCAATGGCAAGAACACCACAAAGATGCTCAAGTCCTTCTCTCTCAAATTCCAACAAAGCTACAAAAGCTATTGGGGGAATAAGAGAGGAAGAACAAAGGAATTCACAAAGAACACCAAGATCAAGATCTAGAGGATTCCACTCACAAAGAGATGGATTTGATTGGTAGAAAAGTAGATCTAGATCTCCTCTCTCTTTTCCCTCAAATGGGGGCAAGAATCATGGAGGGATTGAGAGATAGTGCAAGCTTCTCTAGTTCAACAATGGAGGAGAGAGAGAGTGAGAGAAGCACAGCCCAAGGAGGAAGAAGGGGGGTATTTATACCCCCCAAGAAAATCAAGCCGTTTGGGCAAAAGCAGGCCGGATATTCCGGCCCAAGTTGGGGCCGGATTATCCGGGGCCGGATAATCCGGCCTCAGTGGACAAAACCTGGACAAAATCCGGCCAAAAATCCGGCCCTATCCAGAGCTGCTTTTCTTCCGGTCCTTAGACGATTTGGAGGCCGGATATTTCCGAAATATCCGGCCCGGATAATCCGGCCCGGATATTTCCAAAATATCCGGCCTAAGAAAACTGCAGAAACACCAAAACTAAACGGGCATAACTTTTGCATCCGGACTCCGATTTCGATGATCTTGGGCTCGTTGAAATCACAACAACGAGCTCTACAACAATATGCATAGAAACATCATAGTCCAGCAAAGGAGGATAGAAACAAATGAAGAAAGGTTTGACCTATCTCAAAAAGACATACCGGTAAAACCTCCAATCTTGAAAATGCAACAAGTTGCCCATGGAAAAACCATTCTCAATGAACTAGAGCTTGTCATGAGAATAAGCACAAGCTCTAAAACATCACATGGATAAGATCCAAATAAAACCAAGAAAGATGATGAACCAAACTCGAAAACGCAACAAGTGATCTATGCGAAATCCGTTTTCGATGAACTAGAGCTTGTCATGAGAATAAGCACAAGCTCTAAAACATCACATGGATAAGGTCCAAATAACAACCAAGAAAGATGATGAACCAAACTCGAAAACGCAACAAGTGATCTATGCGAAATCCGTTTTCGATGAACTAGAGCTTGTCATGAGAATAAGCACAAGCTCTAAAACATCACATGGATAAGGTCCAAATAACAACCAAGAAAGATGATGCAAGGATGCAAAGGTTTGAGCTCTCTCCGAACGATACGATCGAGTTACTCACTCGAGAGCCCTCTTGATAGTACGGCAACTAAACTATAAACCGGTCTCCAACTACACTATGAGACCGGTGAGAAACTAACCCTATCAAGAGCAAACCTTATACTTGCGCATTCCACTTGAGCTCGATGACGACGATCTTGACCTCAACAAGATGGAACGCCTTTCTTGCTTGTGCTTGCTTGACGAAGTCTTGTGGATTGCTCCCCCATAATCCACCATGGGAGAGCTTCTTCTTCGGCGCATCTTCACATATCCATGATCACCATATGGATGGCAAGACTCAAGCAAAGGATCTCTTCGAGATGGCTCATCTTGAACTTGCACTTCATTTCTTCATTCTTCATCATGTTGATGTCTTGAAGTAGCTTGAGGGCTCACTTCATCTTCATCTTCAAGACATACTTGACACTTGATATCCTTCATCAATTTCTTCTTATTGCAACCTTGAAGCCAACATATGGTTCAAGAATTGCCTATGGACAACTCCTACAAATATAACTCAATGCAAACATTAGTCCATAGGGATTGTCATTAATTACCAAAACCACACATGGGGGCTCCATGCACTTTCAGCTGGAACATCTCAACCGTCCATGCCAGGTAAGATTCCTTTACTGCCTACTAGATCAAGACATGGAACGGCAAAGTTCTACTCGCTTGCTTCTGCGCGCGGGCCATTCTTCTGGCTGATCTACGCTGTTAGTTGCTTGGGTGGTTTTCGTGCGGGTCGCGCAGCCAATCCCGCGAGACAAGAGGTCGCACAGACAATCCCACGAGAGGAGAGAACCTTATCTCCACGCTGCTGCCCACCCAATCAATGCACAGCATCAAGCCTCCAATCCCCTCCCATCCCCGTTTCTCTCCTCCCCAAGACACTCCCGCTCAGCCGCCGCCACTCGCGTTGTCGCCTCCTCTTCCCACACCCAGTTTCTCCGCTTCCCATCCTCTCCCAACCATGGCGCCATCGCCATGGACCTCTTCGTTGCCACCATAATCCTTGGCAGGGGAGGAGCGTGGGGCACCAGAGTCCCTCCAAGGCGCTATCGCCGCCATCCTTCGCGTCGTCTCGCGTGTTGCCTCTTCGGCTACCTACCCTGTCGAGCTCGTATCATTCTCTTATTGTTGGAAGGAGCTCACCATCACTAGAGAAGGGAAAGCTCAGGCCGCATCATCCCTCTCCCTCTTGCAGATGAGTTGTTGCTTGCTCCTCTCTCTCATGGCAGTGCTGCTGCTCTTTTTGTCTCTAATTTATGACAAGCCGCTCTTCATTTTTGTGTGTATGTGTGTATTCTGATGTAGGGATATTGTTGCAGGTAAACTGTTCGATGGTATGCTTATGAGGCATGGAACTGGTCATCCTCTTGGATCTTCGGCCACATCAGTGAGGTGAGCCCTTTTCCATTAACATCTTTGCAGCAGGAAGTGATTGTTCATAGTTTTATCCTCTTGCAAAGTTTGGTTAGTTGTGATTTTGTCAAATTTGTTGATATTTTTCTTATTCTGCAGAGAGGAAGTTGTGACAAAAATAGGTTTTATTGTCTACATGTCACTATCTATAGAAGATAGGCATAGCTTTTCATATAAATTTTCTTTGTGATGGATAACTAGGATTTGGTTCAGTCTAATATATGGCATTACCGTGTGTTAGTGCGATTCAACTGATAGCCATCATAAGCCTTCATTGTCTGATCCTTTGTTTCCTATAAACAATTGATTATTTGTACAGATATTGACATGCATCAGCCGCACCATGGGATGGGCATGTGTGCCAAGAAAAATTGTTTGGCTAGATGCTAGTGGAAATAAGTCGTTAACAAGAAAGAGAAGAATTAGATTACAGGCCCACGGTCTGTCTATTTCATATGTGTATCTAGATGTAGCCTCCCAGTTTGCAATAGAAGTGATGGTATCCGGTTTTGCCAGCCAAAGTGACAGATTGGTGAACGGCAACGTTACTGATCAACAACATTTAGCACCTATCAATTGGTTCCCTCCAACCCCATGTGTTTTTATACTACACAACACGAATACATTTTATTTTGGAATTGTACTACATCACATTATCATTAAAATGGTGTGTTTGATGACATATATATGCACTTCTTCTTTTCAGGTTCAGTTTAGAGCCATTGATCTATCATAAAGCATGATGATAAAGCGGATTAGTGTTATTTGGACCATGGCATCACCGGTTGCGGGCTCTGACCTTGCCGCCCATTGATGGTCAGGTGTTCGAGGTAAACCTTATTTGCATTTTCTACTTTTTCTACCTAAATATGCATATTACAAGGAAGTATCTGTATTTTTTGTCCTCTGTACTCGTGTGTAGGGTTTGTATTTACTCCCAGCTTATTACAAACAGAATTGATCTTCTGTATTTGTGTAAGTACATACAAAATTGTTGCTTTATAGTATTGAATTATGTATTGATATAACTACTATACTATTTGGGAACCAACATCATTTTTCTCCTAATTTTGGATTTTTTTTGGGATTAACCTGCAGATGACACATATGCATTTGGATAGTTTGGTTACCACTGGATTTTCCCGTGTGCAGTTCCGGTGCCCTCCAAGAAATTTTACCACTAGATTTTTCCATGTGCAGTTTTTCTTTGGTGCTACATCGTGTGGCTTTTGCTTTTTATGGTGGGCCGGCTCAATTCTTGGACGGTGCACTTGGTCCTGTGGCACCGCTTTGACCTGCCGCTTTGTCTCTCTCCTCTCCATGATTCTATTTTCTCAGGAGGCTCCAGTTGAGCGAGTCCCCTCCTTCATCTTCCTGTGTGTTGCCTCGCCGTGCTCCACCTCTACCATATTGCCCTGCCTTGGATTCTTCCCGTGGCCGCGCTCTCCGCCGCCTCCAATTCCGTCGCCCAGATCCTTCACTAGGGCCAGCGACCTTTCCTCTCCGATCGCTGTGTGGCGTCTGCCAATGCAATTATTGGCACGACCTACCCACCCCTCTCTCTCTCTCCCGAGGCTGCTGATGATGCGAAGGAAGAACTTGGGTCTATCCTCTCCTTCCGACGGCGGCTGGCGGCGTGGCCGATTTGAGCACGTCCTGGTCCATCAGTATGATATTTCTAGCGTGATTTGTCTTGCTTGAATGATTTTCTTTCTTTGATTGCATTCTGATTGCTCCTTTTTTCAGATGTTTCTGTGAGTGCGCCGTCCGCGTGATGTTACGGGCCGCCGGCTAGGTAGGCCACTTTCTGTCTCGCCTCCTCTGGTCCTGCATCGGTGTTTTGCTCACGACGATATTACTGCATCGGCTTCTGTCCGTGGCAAGTTTGGGGATGGTGTGGATCTTTCCATCGATGATTTCGCGGAGCTGCCAGAGGCCATTAGGGTAGTCGTCATCATCGGGGATATCTCTGCAGTGGAGGAGCTCTCTCTCTAGAGCCGATCCGCGGGAGGTACGAGAAGATGGAGCTGAGGGGCGGAGCGTGGGAGAAGATGGCGTCAATGGTGCTGGGCCGCCTGAAGAGTTCAGGAGGGAGGACGGGAGGTGGAGTGAGGATAGGGGAATTTGGGGAGAAGAAGGCACGGACGCGGATTGCATCCAGGCCGGCCTTGTGCTGCTGCTCGATGTAGACATCAGTTCGAGTGCGTTCAGGTATTTTCCTTGCTGTCTTTCCTTTCCTACGCGCACAAATCATGCACAATCACTGTCCAGTACTTGATGGATTGTCTCGCATGATGCTTAATGGTTTAGGTTGGTCCCCTTATATCAGCTAAGGATATGGATTCAAAGCCTGTATTTTCCCTTGACATCGTCGATAACAATAGTCGCTCTTATGTACAAAAAAAATACATATGTGTTCCTCTGTTTGTTTTCTCTAAATCTGTGAAGATCCCTTTCGGAATGCACGTAACATCAAAAGTACATCAGAGTGGAATATAATGTATTTTTGCATTTTTAGATGGTCAAGTGAGGAATTAATACTTAACGAAATTGTTGCTGAAGCTGGAATCGAAGTGCCGGCCTGATAATATTTGCAGTGTTGGCTTGAACAGGTGTGTTTGCAGTGTTTCTCCCTTACTGGGTTCATCTGGAACAGGGATGGTAACAGTCATATTAATTAAGTGGATCTCTGTTACGTAACAGTCATATCACCTAAACTGAGTCCTACTTTGCTACTTCACGATCTCTGTTAAATTTTAGTCATCAGAAATATGTTCTCTTATGTAAAGTAATCTTATGAACTCTGTATTCATGTCCAATATAAAGCACCATTAGCCAATCCTAATTTTATAGATGAATTTGCCTACGCACCCCTATTTCTTTTCTTTTGTTGCTTCTTATCGTCTTTTTGAGCAGCAGGGATTGGTCACAGCTAAGGACCAAACCACTATGTGAGCAGCTGATCTTATGTAAAGTAATCGTATAAACTCTGTAAATTAGCACCATGTCCAAAAAAATAATATAAATTAGCACCACTTGCTGATCCTAATTTCATAGATGAATTTGTGTAGGCACCCCTGTTTCTTTTCTTCTGTTGCTTCTTATTATCTTTTGGTGCAGCAGGGATTGGTCACAGCGAAGTAGCAGACCACTATGCGAGCAACACCGACGTTGTGGAGCATCCGTCCAGTGAGAGGAAGGAAAGCATGCGATGTCTGTTCGGCAGCCAGTCCGACCAGCAGCGACCACCGTCCACGAGAACAAGGAGGTAGCTATCCACAGGCGCCATGCTGCTGCGTGTTTGCTTAACAGGTGAGTTTATTTTGCTGGTGAGGAACCCATTTGACTGACATGCCTATGCCATTTGCAGATATTTATTTTGTAACACGTGTCTGTAGAAAATCCAGTAATTCATGCTGATTTGATCTCTTTTGCAATGCAATTGCTGAACAGAAATATTCAGGTTCATCTAGAAATGCTATTTTTGTTTTCAATCATCTGTCCCGAACTTCTAATGTAATATGAAGATGTTTGCATGAACTGATGCAAAACGTCTTCCATTAAAGCAAGCTTTCTAAGCAAGCTTCTCAGAAGGTTCTTGAATGGGGGAAGTTAACTTCATCATTCTTTCCCTTAAGTAGTTTTCGCGAACAAGCTGATACTCGATAAAAGTGAATATGTTGATTGTTTGACATACGGATGAAGACTGCGCTGTCATTCATGCAAACATTTTCTGTTTCACGGATTTCTGTTCACTTTGCTTCGATTTAATTTATAAGAAATTCAGTTGTGTTCAATGAGGATGTGAGTTGTTCTTAGCTTTAGTGTAATATAAGAAGTAGCTCAACTACGTTACGTTAATTATTTATTTGGTAAAGATATCTACTCATAGCCACTAATTTTTTTGTTCATATGTGTCTATACTTTTATGCTATTTTCCTCTTTGCACAAATATCTGTTCAGTTGTTAGTGCAAAGCGGGTCAATTATTTCTTGCTTGCTCGAAACCTTCGATATGAATCTGATCCGAGGAATCATTTAGCTGATAGCCTTGTGCATTTATTTACTTGATAGCCTAATGTATTACTTGGTCACAAAATCCCATTTCCCATCCTTTTGTATGACCAGTTTCAGACAAAATCTCGCAGATTATGTGTATGCAACTGATCTTGAGGATCAAGTAAATAAACTGGCATTTATATGAACCAGTTTCATACTAAGTTTTTTCTTAAAAAAAATAACGAGTCACACACAAAGCATAGCAATTATATTAAATGATTTATCAATTTTCATTAAATCTTATAGAAAGAGGTAGAATTTCCTCTTTTTTCAGGGATTTTCTTAAACTGTTTTGTAAGATTTGAGTAGTAAGTTACCTCATGATTCCTTTTTAGTATTGCTTCCTGTATTTCATTTCTTTTATTCTTAGGGTAGGTAGATATATTATTTACATAGAACCACCAGTTTATGATCATATGGATCAAAGAAATAATACTCTTATTGTCTGCAGGTACAACTTTCCGTTAGCGCAAAGTATATCAAACCAAACAAGGAAAGCAAAGAGATGATCAGCTAATTCATATTCCTTGGCGATCATGGTGTCACACTTACGGGCCATGACGCAATCCTGCCTGATGCAACAACCAGAGGGAAAACAGATTATGTGCCGCCGGCCATATGAGGTGTAGTTGAAAAAAATGTATAGTCATCGCAGAGGTCATGCAGGAAGCTCTTGGCGCTGGCAACATATCATGGATATCCCAGGCTAAGTAAAGACTACACATTATTTATTACTTGCAGTTCGAAAAAAGTTATCTATTACTTCCATTTCCCATAGGATTCTTTCACAAAGCATATTTTTCCTTTTTTGCGAAATTCACAAGGCATATCTAATAGACAACAATTTTGTCCACACAAGGATGTCAGCTCCATGTGCGAAAAAGAGGACGAAGGGAGGCCAAAGCATCAACTACTACACCAACCAAGAAACAGAACAACAAATAGCTCTTCCCACGCAAATAAAGATGTTTCCACCTTCAGTTAAACACCAGGTTTAGAACTTTAGATACAAGTTGAGTTGCCCCTGTACCATTGCCAAAAAAGGTAATTTTACACTCTTCTTTTCACAGCAGGAGCCAGGTTCCGCTTGCAGAAACGAATCAACTTAGCTTAAGAATCCAAGACAAAAAGGGGGTGGAGCTGTTGAAACAATGATTGAGCACACTGTTGTCAATAAGATATCTCTAATAGCATGAACCTACATAACATTCTAGCCAACAGGTACCAAAAAATTGGCACACTGCTGCCAACCAGTTATGTATAATATCATAGACCTTCTTATCATTCTAGCTAGCAAGTACTATCGACAAGTTGTAATAGACCCCCACTTCGAATATTACGTGCAATATGGACCAAACCACTATTCCAGCCAGCAAAAATCTTCGGCATGTCCAAGACACCTGCCGGCCAACCATATATAATCATCTTATTGTCCTCCCCTAATTGCAATGCTTCTCGACATAATCTGCCCTACACACGACTAGAACACCATTCTTCAAATACACCACTCTGCAGACTATCAAAAGCAAACTCCAAAGTAGTTAACACCAATTATTCATGAAAAAATTATATCTCGACCCACTTAAAATCCCCAAATCATTCTGTAAGTACAACTGGGAATTGCCCTCGGAAAATTGTGCTTGGGAACGTGGTTGGTATTTGTGCCAAGTTCGTCTGGTGGAGCAGAGGAACCACATCTTCATAGAGCATGGGTGGGATGATTTCGTGGAAGCCAATGACATTTTATAAGGTCATACCCTTATCTTTGACTGACTACACTGTACATTCAACACTGAAAGTGGCCATCTTCGGATACAATGGATGGAAGAAGATCCACGGTACTTACAGACCAGTCTGAAATAACCTTTTGTTCATCGGTATAGCAATTTATGTTGCCGCTTTAAGTTCAACATATGTAATATTTCTTCTGCAGTTTCCTATGAAACTACCAACTGATCATCCATGATCAATATGAAGTACCAGTTATTATTACCAGACTGAGTTTCGATGCCTCTCTAATGCCCGTTTATTTACTTGATCCTCAAGATCAGTTTCATACACATAAGCTGCGATATTTTGTTACCAACTATCTTAAAGCACACTATCCAAACAATAAAATAGGCCATACTTCTACCAAGTCAAATGTTTTTCTAAGATCGTATCACAAGTCGGCGCGGCGTGCCGCCGCGCCCATCTATTGCTAGTTAATACTTATGTATTATTACATTTGTCTTGCCTAGGGAAACTACCAGGTTGCAGGATTCAATGCGTGTTGGGTGCCTATACAAAGTGCAGATTTCTGTTGGATTAATTATTCTCTTCCATATTCTTGGTAAGCTTTAAGCTCTAATTTAATTTTATATTCTGCTGAGCGTCCAATTTGCTCATAATCCAGGACACAGAAGATTAAGCTCTTCTATTGATATTTCAGGCACCTCTCACCGTTCATTGTAATTATAATAAATATAAGTTTCCATACACATTCTCTCTTCTGTTAAAGCACCCCTCAACGTCTCATAGCTCAAATGTGATATCAATAAACCTATCACTTAGATAATTGTGTTGTCTTATTCTCGAGCAAGCTTATGTTGATTACATATCTATATTGTGTTGGCCATGTATGATGGTAATTTTATCCTTTTGTTCATAGGTTCAGAACTAAATTAGACATAAACTGAAATTATTATACTTGTCATGGGCTCCTAACATTTGACCAATTGTCCGCCTACTTCCTTGTTCTCATATTTCGTTATTTCATGTGTATCCCGGTGAGTAATATGGTCCCCTTCCCTAGATACATATTTATTACTTGATTGGGTTGCAGTGAAAGAATTATTGTGTTGCTCTTAGACACTAAAGATATTATTTAAATTTGTAAGGGTATATTGCCCCTATGTGTGGTTTTGGTAATTAATGACAACCCCTATGGACTAATGTTTTCATTGAGTTTATATGAAGGAATATTCCATAGGTACTACTTGTACTCCATGTGTTGGATTCAAGTATGGATGCCATGAAGATAAAGGTATTCCTTGTGTATTGGCATCAAGATCATCGGCATGAAGATATATATATGTGATATGATCAAGAAGAAGAAATGAAGATGGAGTTCTTATGTGGAACTCAATATTAGCCATGCTCTATCTTAAGTGAGTATGTGAAGATACAAGGTTGAGTTGGGCAAGTTCAAGATGAGCATCTCAAGTGAATTACATGCTTGAAGCTTGTCGTCCATTTAGTGATAATGGACTTGTGAAGATGTGCATCAATGGAGCTTTCCCATCATAGTGTATGGGGGAGCATTTGTGAGTCTTCACGAAGCAACATTGGTCAAGTGAGGCATTCCGGCTTGAGTGAAGCTTGAAGAGTTATCATCAAGATCAAGCGGGATGCGCAAGGCAAAGGTATGGCCTTGCTAGGTTTTCCTTTTACCGGTCTCAAGGTGGATGTTGGGAGACCGGATTATAGGATAGATAGCCACACTATTAAGAGGGGCTTTCGGTTGAGTAACTTGATCACATCGTCTTAGAGAGCTCAATCCTTTGCATACTTTGCATATTCTTATTGCTTCTTGATGTTTCTCTGTGTGAGGTTCTTGAGCTTGTTGCTAGCTTTACAACAAGCCCAAGTTCATCGAAAACGGAGTTCGCATGCATCTTCTATTGCGTTTTCGAGGTTGGGCAATTTTACCGGTTATTCATGATATAAGGTTCTACCTTTTATATTCATGATAAAATTCCCTTCTACAGATTCTTGAGTTTGCACTTTCTATAGGATAGCATTTGTTGTTATCTTCCAAACGAAATTAGTTTCATTCGAATCGGAGTTCGGGAGCATTAGTTATTAAAGATTAAAGAAAAAGGGAAAAGAATAAAAAAAGGAAAAAGGAAAACAGGAGGAGGGGCTGCCGGCCGGCGCCCGGCCTGCTGTGCCATGCGCCGGCCCATCCGGCCAGGTCCGGGCTCCAACCAGGCCAGGCGCCGGCCCACATCTCCCCGCCCGGCTCCCTCCCCGGCCCGACCGGGCGCCCCACCGGGGCTGGGCCTCACCGCCCCGCGGCCCACCGCAGCGCAGCTCACGTGCCCGCGCGCTCCTCACCTATCCGCCGCCCGGTGCGCGCGCTGCTGCCGCCCGATTGCTGGGCCGGCCCGACCAGGCTGCCGACCGGGCTCCTCAGCGCCCAGGCCGGTCGGCCGGCCTGGCAGCCGGCTGGGCTGTCTTTTTTGCCCGTTTTCCTGCGATTTTCTTTGTCTTTTTCCCCCCAACGATTTTATTTGCTCCTAGCTATAAATAGACCTTTCTCCCACCTTGAGACTACTACTTCTTCCCTTTCTCTCACCTCCATTGTTGCATTTGAAGAAGTTGCTCTCTCTCTTGTTCCCCCCCCCATGATTCTTGCTCATTCTTGAGGGATCTAAGAGAGGAGATCTAGATCTACACTTCCACCAAACCATTTCTTCTCTAAGTGAGGGAATCTCTTGAGACCTAGATCTTGGAGTCTTATGTTGACTTTCCCCTTTGTTCTTCCTCTAAAATCTCATCCTAGCATTCGTTGCTTTGGTGGGATTTGAGTGTGAAGGACTTGAACACCTCTAGTGTTCTTGCTTTGCATCATTGCATAGTGTTGAGCTCTCCACCACGATTAGTTCGAGTGAGAGACCGTGAGCTTGTTACTCTTGGAGGGAGACCTCCTAGTTGGCTTGGTGATTGGTGCTCCGGTGATCTCTTCAAGAAGATTGTGAAGAGGCACGGGCTTCTCCTTCGTGGAGCTTGTGAAGTGGTTGTGGAGCTTGCCATCTCCGGAGCGGAGGAAAAGCTAACCATAAGGAAAGGGCCATTATCCTTCGTGGGTGTGGTTCGGAGAATAGGGTGAGCCTTCGTGGCGCGGGGAATCCTTCGTGGGACCTCCACTCCTCCAAACGTGACGTACCTTCTTGCAAAGAAAGGGAACACGGGAATACATCCTCGTCTCCGCGTGCCTCGGTTATTTCTATACCCGAGCTCTCTTTCATTGTGATAGCCATCGTGCTTGAAGTACATATATCTTGCCATCACTTGTGCTACATATATCTTGTGCCTATCTTGCTTAGCTCTAGTTGCTATTGTTACACTTAGTTGAGCTTAGCATATTTAGGGTTTGTGCTTGTAAACTAAACGATAGTTTAATTCCGCATTCTTACAAGACAAATCCACAAGAGTTTCTAATTGCCTATTCACCCCCCCCCCCTCTAGGCGACATCTCGATCTTTCAATTGGTATCAGAGCAAGGTCTCTCCTTGTTTAAGGCTTCACCGCCTTGAGAGTAAAGATGTCGGCTAGTATAGTGCACAATGACACAATTGTCTTTAATGGCACAAATTATCTTTTGTGGCGAAATTGGTTGCTTTGTAATCTTTGGACCTTGTGTCCACATATAGAGCAATTTCTAGATGTCGGTTTTTCTCCTCCGATGGATTCTCAAAATCTATCTTTAGAGGATGAGAAAAACTTACATCTTGAAGCTCAAGTATCTAATGAGCTTTTATTCTCCTTGAGACCCGATTTTCGTAGGTTCTTGATATATATATAAAGCGAAAATCGTCTCATGAGATGTGGATCAAGCTTAAGGAAATGTTTGGTGGATCCACTTCTCAATTGGTCGGTGGTGACTCCGAGGAGCTTTCTTCCCCTTCACATCATGAAGAGCTCCAAGTTGCTTCCACCTCCGGTCGTGAGGAGTTATCATCTTCTTCTACTTCACCAACGTGTAGCAAGACACGAGGTATTGATATGGTGAGTGGTGAGGAAAATTGCAATGTTGATATTGTGCTCAATAGTGATGATTCTTCATCTCTATCCCATTGCAATGCTTCCTCTTTGGACTTAAGCACATCTAGCATTGAAAATAATCTACATGCTTGTGTTGATAGTCCTTGCATATCATGTGTAAATTGCTTACATAGATCTCATGATGATATGCTTACCTTTTCTTGTTCCCATAATCAAAATGCTTCTATTCCCTCTAGTTGGTTGTTGACTAACAATGTAGAGGAAACCGAACACTCTATAGATCAAGACACGATTTCAAATGAGGATTCAAGAATATCTTCATCTTCATTCTCCAGTTTGCACATGTGCCTTATGGCAAAAGGATCAAAGGTATATCCTACTTTGACTCCTAACACATCCTCTAATGATGAGAATGATGATGATGATAATGATGAAGAATATAATACCTTGGTGCATAATATGGCAATAGTATATGCTTCTCTTCATGGTAATAATGAAGCTCGTGCTAATCTCGAACACTCTATGGATACCTTGAATAAATATAGGGAAACCATAGTGGAGTTGGAGTCCCATGTTGAAAATGAGGAAATGCGATTCACTCTCCTCAAGCATGAGCTAAAAGATGAGAAGCATACTAATTTTATGCTTACACAAAAAATTGAATCCTATATGCATGAAAATGAGAAAACTATTGTTGATGCTTGTGCTACTAACTCTAATTCTTGTGAAGCATCTACCTTAGAGGAGAATGTTGAGCTAAGGGCTCAACTTGAGTTGCTAACTAGCAGTTATAGGGAATTGGAAGAAAGTCATAAAAATCTCTCAAGCTCTCATGATGATCTTCTAATTTCCTATGATGGGCTAAAATTAGCTCATGAGGCAAGTATCACTAAGGTAACATCTTGTGAGCCGCATATGGATGTTAGCACAATCTCTACTACAAATGCTATATTGCCATGTGCTAGTCCTTGTAATCCATCTAGTCAAACTAGTGATACACCTTGTGTTGGATTACTCACTTTGCCTTGTTGCTCTAACAATGAAGCTTCTACTTCCTCTAGTACTTGTATTTCTACTAACCATGTAGAGGAAATAAAAGAGCTCGAGGCCCAAGTCCTTTCTTTGAAGAAAGACTTAGAAAAGCGTCATGAAGGGAAATCCACACTTGACAAGATGCTAAGTGTGCAACAATCCTCCAATGACAAGAGTGGACTTGGATTCAACTCCAATAACAAGAACAAGTCCAAGAGCAAGAGCAACAAGAAGAAGGGCCAAGATAAAGTCGATGATCCTGCCAAGTTGGTTTGCTTCAAGTGCAAGGTTGAAGGGCATCATGTTAGATCATGCCCATTCAAGAAGAAGAAGCACTTGAGTGAGAAACAACAAGGGAAACGGCCACAAGGTCAAGGTCAAGCTCATGCTCGACCTCAAGTTGAAGATAGGCCACTTCCCAAGAAGAATCAAGATATTATTCCCCAAGAGAAGAAATCAATAAAGAAGAAAAAGGGGAACACTTGCTACTTATGTCGTGAGAAGGGGCACTTTGCTTCTTCTTGCTTAGGTGGTACCTTATCTAACCCTATAATTGTTGATAATGATTATTCTCTAGGGAAGGATAAGGATGACAATGTGTTTGCCAAGTTTGTTGGAACTCAAAGTGGTTTCAAGAAAAAACCATTTGGGTTTCCAAGCCTATTGTGACTAACCTCTTAGGACTCAACTTGGTTGGGGACCAACAATCTCAAACTTGATCAATAGGTACAAGTGGAGGGCATTGGAGACTTGGCTACTTCATGAAGAATTAAGGGATCTTCATATATTATATTTTTACCAAGCCAAGTCGTACGGATTATCATCTATATCCTATATCCAATGTTCCTCTTTGTTGTAACTTATACTTCAACTCTTCATGTTTATTGTAAGTTACTTGCCCCTTTGCATGTTTGGTTTTGTACCAAATATGTGTATGTATGTGTTGTGTCTTACTTGCCTATCTTGTGTATTCAAGTATGTTTATTTGACTCATCATATACTTGTGTATTGTTTTGAGCCTAATGCATCTTGATGATATCTTATTTGGCTCTCTTTGAAGTGATTAATGGAACATCCCATTTTGGGGGAGTGATATGCTTTGTGCATCTCTCTTTCTTTAAAATGTGTGTACATTGGTACCACCACTTAGTTTTGATATTGCAAGATTATCTAGTCACTATGTGGTGTGTCATACTCATGAGAAATTCAAATTCTAAATATTCATTAATCATCTCTAGTCGAATTTTAGTTGCCTCTTGTTTAGAAGAAATGTTTTATCACATTATGGGGGAGTAATATGTTTTGTACATATCACAAGTCTAGAAAATGTGAACATATGAGGTTATGCCACTTAGAGTTTATGCTCTTAATTATCTTGTTCCTAGGTGGCATGTTTGCTCAAACAAGCTCCATCCCAAATAAAAATCTTTTATTACTTATCTTGTGGGTTCTTGTTTGAGTAAGAAATTCTTGGTACGGTTTTCCTCAAATACATATCTCTATATCTTATTTGGGACACCGCTTACTTCAAGTTATTCTAATCATTGCCGTGCGTGATTGTTTGACTAAGTTGAAGCTATCAAGAATCTTCATCCATGCATAGTGCTTAATTCTATATACTTATCCTATGCCTTTTATTGTGAAGTTGATCCTTACTATCTTTGTCTATTCACCACCGGAAATTATTTCCAATATACTCATTGTCTTTGACAATTGATAACCTTATATGTGGTTGAATTTATGGATCACCTTCACCTTGGATTGCTTCTTATTGCCTTATTTTATTTCCAAGAAATCGTTGTTGCTCCCATGTGTCTTCCTTGTTCCTTTGAAAAATCCTTTGATAAATTCTCTTAATTGATATCAAGTGTTTGTTTTTGAAAGACAAATCTTTTCCTTACGGTACATTGTGCCATTGCGAAAAGTGTAGTGGGTTTGGTTTATTTGATCGAACCTTGCTCCTTTGGGAGTTTTGCTATCTCATTCCTTCTTCCATGCGTTATTTGGTAAATGAGATAAATCTTTGAGCATGTTTATTTTATTTCATCCTTTATGCTGAATGGTTTCTTCTTAGTTCATTTGTTGAACTTTGTTGAACAAATATTTTGAGATTTGCTTCTTAGATATAATTTGGACAACAAATTTGTTTTGTGACACCTCTATGCCTTATT
This sequence comes from Lolium perenne, assembly GCF_019359855.2. NCBI lineage: Eukaryota > Viridiplantae > Streptophyta > Magnoliopsida > Poales > Poaceae > Lolium > Lolium perenne. The sequence goes on from NC_067248.2 coordinate 194,222,223, forward strand.
TAATTCTTTTGGTGTTTTATCCAAAGTATATCTTTCTTGGATCCTTAAAAGTTTTGGTGCATGCTTATATGTAATTTGTTTTATACTTGTAGCATGCTTGCTTTCTTTTGATCCATTATGTAGGATATACTCCATCAAATCCTAAATGGCTAAGATGTGCATGAAATTAAAATTTCATCTAAATATGCACATGTTTATATGGAGTGTGTCCTATATATTGTGGTTAGTTGTAACATCCCAAAAGTTCAAAACAAAACAAATGAATTTCCCTATTTCCAAATTTTGGAACTAACAAAAACTTTTATTCAATTAAGTTTGATACATAGTGATCTTTCTTAATTCTTGTGCTATTGCCATGATTGCTTGTTAAAGTAGTTTGAAATGATCTTAAACCATAAACCTCACCCCTCTTTTCACCATCCTAGTTAAAATAAAATAAAAGGAAATTAAATAAGAAAAAGGCATATGTGCCTATGGCTAGTTCTATAAATCTTTACCCTAAGCTTTTCTACTTTGCTTAGAGGTTTGGAAAACCTTCATACACCTTACCTAGTACTTATCAAACCCAATCCAAGTTGATTCCAAAGAAAATAAAAAGAAACTAAAAATGCCATAGAGGCATATGAGAGTAAAATAGCAAATATGTGAATTTGAGAATCTTGACCCTAAGCCTTGTGGTGAATGGTGGGATCACTCCTATATACCATTTCAACACTCAACAACACCATTTGGGTCAAGCCAAGTCAAATTACAAATCAAATGCAACATATGCATAGAGGCATATGTGGCACATAGCCATTTCACCAAACTTTGACCTATGACTTTAAACCTTGACCAAATGATGTGAAACCATCTCTCAACCTAATATAACACTAAATTGACCCTAACCCTTGTCCAAGTAAAGCAAGATGAACCATTTACAAGAATAATGAAATTTGACATATCACCTCTCATGTGTTATGGCCCTTTTTGCAAATTCTTGAACAAGACCATTTGAAATGGTTTCAATGGTTTGAAAATGTTTCTAAACTAATAAGAATCACATTAGAGTCAAGAAAAGTCAAATCAAATGAAGAGAAATCAAATAGTGAGATAATTCCATTTTCACTCACATACACATAAGGCCAATTTTGCAAATCTTCATCAAAGACCACCATTGCTTGATCTATTTCTTGGAGAATACTTATATATGATAAATAAACACAAATGCATCAAATAAACAAGAATCAAATCAAAGGAAATCTCAAAATCAACTTACATGTGATAATGGTCAAAAGTGACTTTTATAAAATGTTCCCCACTCTACCCCCTGGTTTTGTCTTTTCTTCAAACCAACCTTGGTCAACTCTTGCCATGTCATCCAAGACCATGTCAAGGTGAGCAACTTTCATGTTGACCACCCATGCTAACTTTGACCAGGTTGACCAGAATAGTTTTGACAAGTGGAGACTTTGAAACTATGTGAAGATGACCACATTTTGAAATCTTTGCAAAACAGCTCCAAATTGAATACCACCACCACCAATCTTTCACATTAATTATATGTTTGAGCTCCACCAAAAAGAATTGCAAAATTCCACCAAAAGTTTCATGCGGCCATTAACACAAACACATGGCAGGCATCAATTGCAAAGTGGCACACACCCTATTATCCTCTGGATTTTTGCCTAAACCCCTTTCCATCTTGATCATTGTTGTTCCTGCACCCTCTCTGCATCAAGCCAAGCCCTTTTGCCTTGTTTAAAGTGGAACTATGATCAACATTTCTTCCAGGCCGTACCCATGCCGACCCTCATGCCATCACCATGCCACCTCTCCTCATCTGCTCCCTCTGGTCACCCTCACTATGTCATCTAGCTTCTCTGCACTCCCCTAAGCACGCTCGTACCAGCCCTAAGCAAGGAGACGCACGCTAGTGGCCAGAACGCGCGCGCCCAGTACCTCGCCACGGCGTGCCAGACACGCGGTGAGTGCGCCCAGACGATGCCCTGGACGCGCCAGTACGCAACTCGCCTGGACGCCCTCGTCCTTCTCTCCCTCTCCCACTTGGCACGAACGCTCATCACGCCTACAGCTACCCACTGGACATGCTCGCTAGCTCGCAGAAGCCTTGTCGCCGTCGCCATGATCGACGTTCTGCCGCGCCCGTACTGAGAACACTCGAGCGTTGCCAGCACGCTCCCGTCCTCCCTCTGCGGTCCCTTCACGCGCGTTAGCTCCGCCTAGTCGTCGCCTACACGACGCGCATCATAGCTTGCCCCTTCGCTCCCTGGAACGACCTCATCGTCGTCGACCCCTTCACAGAACCCCGCGGCCTCCTCATCCCCCTATAAATAGAGCTCCCCCGCCCCTTCTTCCTTCACACAATCTGCTCCCCTCCTCCTCCTTGATCTCCTCGAACACCTCCCTCGTCCCAATTCCACCGGAGCTGCTCCAATTTGAAGCCGACGATCGCCGGAGCCCGCAGATCACCGTCGCCGATTCACGCCGCCCCACGCCTCGCCACTGCTACCAGGAGCTTCAGCACCGTCGACAACGTCGCCTCGCACCCAGCAGAGCCCCGCGGGAACCTCCGTCACGCCGCCGACCCCCTACCTCGCCGGCGCAGCAAGCTCCCCTCCCCCGTCGACAACGATGACCCTCAGCCGTGCGATCATCGTCTGATCCAACGGCCGACGCTGCGTACCGTTTCGGTAAGGAAACAAGTCGCTGACGTGTGGGACCCCATGTCAGCAGGCCCGAACCGTTACTGGGACACTTTCTCTGTTTTCAAACGTTTCGGCCCAATTGCTCTCCCGCCTAGCCCATCTAGCTTAATTCAAATAATTTGATTCAGCAAATTTCAAATACTGATGCCCCATTCAAATTTGAATAACTTTCAAACTACTGCACAAAATTTAGCAAACTACATATCTCTAGAAAGCCCATGGAATTATCTACATTTTGCCGCTGGTTTCAACCCCATATCTTGTGTAGAATTTGAATAAAAAAATAACAAAACAGAGACTTTTCAGTATTCAAATAAATCTTAAAAATCAACCAATTTGAATTTTGAAGTGAATCCAATTGCAATAATTCACATTTAACAAACTCAAATTTACTATGTAAAAATATGATATAGGTTCTGTACATTATCATGGGCTAGAAGCAAAATATTGGATATGTAGTCAATACTAGTCCATTTAAACTATTTCAAATTTTAGAAATTTAAATCTATGAGGTGTAGCACCTCATTTAAATCATTTCTCAAGTTTTATGAAGTAATGTGATGACCTCTACTGCTTAGGCTCATACTTGCTCACTTGTAGAATTTAAATCAATATAGTATTTAATATTGCAATAGTTATTAAAATCACATGAGATGATGAATCTCATTTAAATCACTTTTCTCAAATAATCAGTGTGAAGTGTTGACCTTGGTCAACATGTGATCATCCCTGGTTAATTAATGGAGATTAAATCTTAAGAAGATTCAATGAGAGGAAATTATTTCTCCAAACTAAAAGAGAAACCCTAATTTCAACTTTCAATGAGAGGAAATTATTTTCCTAATGTTAAATAAAGAAACCCTAGCATAATTTGTGAATAAATGTAAGTAGTGATGCTAGATCAATTGTGTGAGCCAATAAGGCTAATTAAGATTACTGAAGTGTTGTTTGGTGATTGTATCCTCGTATTCGTTTATAGACGCTAGTACCAGAGACTATCAAGAGGAAAAGGTCTTCTACCAAGAGGAAGAGCAATAGAACTTTGATCACATCACCAATCAAGGCAAGCTATTACCAATGCAAGCTAGACTAATGTAAACTATTTTGGTTGCAAGTTTCTATTCTTGCAAAGTGCAAAGCTCTACCAGAGCAAGGCACCATTACATTTTACTTTATGAACCTATCCCAAGTTTTTACTTTACAAGCTTTACTTGATTTTTATTTATCAAAGTTACTTCTTGATTTATGATTCACTTGGTTTAGCTATAGAGTAGTACAAGAGCATCACACTTAGATTAGCAAGCTCTAAGATACTTAGCACCCCTCATAACTAGTTGCTAGTGCTCAATATTAATGTGACTACTCTAGTTGGGAACTTGTGAATTAAACTGACTTTGAAAACCTTGGAATGATGAGTCATTCTATTGAAAGATTTTGAAGGTGAATATGACTGGTGAATGACTTGGTGAATTTTACAAAAACACTGATGGTTGGGTTCGGATGCGATACCATTCCAATTTTACAAGTACCCCCACAATACCTGAATCTGGGTAAGGCTTAGCTGGAAACTTATGTATTTTAGTATGCGTTCCCTCTGAACAAGCGTCATAGGGGTTATGCCGAGGCTGCCTCTGTTACTGGTGAAGTGATGTGAAATGACGTAAAATGAGGTGAATGTCCGGCCCAAGCCCTGTGCAGTTCCCAGGCTGACGGTGCGTCTTCACTGGGAGGCCAAGCTCATGGGGAGAGGTGCCTATACTAGAGTATGTAAATGAAAGGTTAGGATTGGTAGTTCGCGTACTGCGTACAATAAATCAGGGCCAGTTACCCCTGACGAACTATTGCAATTGTTGTGGCACAAGTGTACAACCTCTGCAGAGTTAAACCTATTCGAATAGCCGCGTCCACGGTCATGGACAGTTGGAAAGGCCATACTGTTCTGTCATAAGAACTTTTCTAAAAATATGAATGGTGACTTGTGACTTGAATTGAAAGGTGACTTTGACTTCGAATCACCACTGTGTGGTGGGAATGACACTAATGTTCCCACTTGAGTTAGTTAATTGAAGAGGCTTTGATTATTAAAAGTGCTTATGAAATAAAACTAGCTTTATGCAAATGAAACTAGAGCTTAGAACCCCTTACTATAGTTGATAGTACTTACCCTAGTATTAGTTTGCGAGTACTTTAAAGTACTCATGGCTGTGTCCCTGGCTATTCAAATGGCCAGACTATGAAAACGAGTACCAGAACCCGGAAGAAGGACAGCAGGACGTCTACGACAACTAGGATCACTCCTGACGTCAACAGTTGCCTGTGGAATAGATGGACTACTACTACGCTATTTCGCTTCCGCTATGTGTTATGTAATGGATCAATAGAACTTCTATTATTGTAATAAGACTGGATCATGTGATCCTTTATTTGTAAGACGATTATGTGTTGTAATGAATGATGTGTTGTGATATCAATCTATTATGTCTCGCAAAAACAATATTCCTGGGATTGCGAGGAATGGCATAATAGGCATCTGGACTTAAAAATCCGGGTGTTGACATTAGTCTAACCATGTTGGACCCAATAAGTTTGGGGACCAAGATGTACTTGAATGATGTTTTAGGTACATTGGAGATGCAATGGAGGCTTGTCTCATCTATAAGGAAGGTGTTGTCACCATATGAGAATTGGAGTCAAGCTAGGATGATCGATGAAATCTTATCTACTACATCATGCCATTGCTATCTCGGTAACAAGTATCTTATTCATGCACTCTCATATAGCATCCAACCTCTTGTAGGTTGTATCTTGGCATGAAATTATTTATTTTGAAAATATTGCGGTTCTTGAAAAACCTTTTTAAAGTAAAACTTCTTATTGAACATTTGAGTAATTTGAGAAGATGCATATGATAGGTTATATATATATATATCATATTTTATGATTCACCTATCATAAATATGCCCTCTAGCAATTTATTGCATATCAATTCCTCAAAGAGCTCTTGCGTGCAATATTGATGAATTTGTGAAATAAATCCGTTTTTGTGATACTTGTTGCCTTTCTCAAAACACTCCAGCTATCTCTACTTTCCTTATTGTTAGTTGTGATGTTTTTGAGATTTAACTTGGTTGAAGTTCATTCATATACCATAAGTGAATATTGGAGCCATAGGCTATATATGCTTCTTAAGCAAACATCCTTTGGTATATGTTATTACTTATTCTTGGATATCATATCTTATCTATTTTGTTAACCTCTTGTGTGTGCATGTTTCTTTATGGATCATTTGTCCACTTTAGAAACTTATATACATAAGAGCGTTAATCCATCACCTTGATATCTTTGTTCTTTGCCGACCATCTTTTATCCTTTTGTTTCTTAGTGGTGTTGGTAAAGAAGATTTATGAGTGCTTGGTTTATTTGTTTTCCTTCTTGCACTCATATCTCGTAATTGTTGGACTTAAGTTATTCTTGATAAGCATATTATCTTTATCTTGGTTGTGTTCTAAATGATATTGAGGGAGTAAGGATTCCATGTTTTTGCATATTGTATTCAAATGCAAACACTATAAATTATGCACGAACCTTGGGGAGCTTCCTTATTTTATTTAGAGCAATATATCTCTCTTATCATGATATCTTTGTTTGTCCAATTGGATCTTTGATTGCTTTCTTTATTTGTGAAAACTTTCTCCATCATGTTATTCTTATGCAATCTTTGATCCTCAATATAGTTAGACTTCCTTCAAGTATTCATCATTGGATATGTGCATTTGATTCCACTCAAATTATGAGAAGTGCACACTTTGGGGAGGAACTCACATTATATTGGCCTTCTAAATTTTTCACCCATTTTGACAATCGATGCCAATGGGGGAGAAGTTTAGAGGGTTTAAGGGAACGGTTTTACACTTAAGTTTGGTTTGTGCTTAAGTGTTTTGCCTCTCATGCATTCCATATTTATATGGAATGCATGGTTGTATATATATAGTGGAAACTACCCCAAAGGTTAATCTTGACAATGTATGCAATGAATTCATGTTCATCACACGTGCATACATTGTGGGGGAGTTTCCTCTATATATATTGGTTCTACTCACATCCCGTGCATTTGTTGTAGTTGTGTGAGTAGAGCCGGTTTTGATATGGGCTAATAGCTTTGTGTTACTTGACCATATCAAATACAACCTCTTGTATACAACTTATTCTCGGATAAGTTGCGTACTTGTCACTAATATTCATTATATAAACCCTCTTATTGTGATTGTCATCAATTACCAAAATGGGGGAGATTGTAAGGGTATATTGCCCCTATGTGTGGTTTTGGTAATTAATGACAAGCCCTATGGACTAATGTTTTCATTGAGTTTATATGAAGGAATATTCCATAGGTACTACTTGTACTCCATGTGTTGGATTTAAGTATGGATGCCATGAAGATAAAGGTATTCCTTGTGTATTGGCATCAAGATCATCGGTATGAAGATATATATATATGTGATATGATCAAGAAGAAGAAATGAAGATGGAGTTCTTATGTGGAACTCAATATTAGCCATGCTCTATCTTAAGTGAGTATGTGAAGATACAAGGTTGAGTTGGGAAGGTTCAAGATGAGGATCTCAAGTGAATTACATGCTTTAAGCTTGCCGTCCATTTAGTGATAATGGACTTGTGAAGATGTACATCAATGGAGCTTTCCCATCATAGTGTATGGGGGAGCATTTGTGAGTCTTCACGAAGCAACATTGGTCAAGTGAGGCATTCCGGCTTGAGTGAAGCTTGAAGAGTTATCATCAAGATCAAGCGGGATGCGCAAGGCAAAGATATGGCCTTGCTAGGTTTTCCTTTTACTGGTCTCAAGGTGGATGTTGGGAGACCGGAATATAGGATAGATAGCCGCACTATTAAGAGGGGCTTTCGGTTGAGTAACTTGATCACATCGTCTTAGAGAGCTCAATCCTTTGCATACTTTGCATATTCTTATTGCTTCTAGATGTTTCTCTGTGTGAGGTTCTTGAGCTTGTTGCTAGCTTTACAACAAGCCCAAGTTCATCGAAAACGGAGTTCGCGTGCATCTTCTATTGCGTTTTCGAGGTTGGGTAATTTTACCGGTTATTCATGATATAAGGTTCTACCTTTTATATTCATGATAAAATTCCCTTCTACAGATTCTTGAGTTTTCACTTTCTATAGGATAGCATTTGTTGTTATCTTCCAAACGAAATTAGTTTCATTCGAATCGGAGTTCGGGAGCATTAGTTATTAAAGATTAAAGAAAAAGGGAAAAGAATAAAAAAAGGAAAAAGGAAAACAGGAGGAGGGGCTGCCGGTCGGGCGCCCGGCCTGCCAGGCCATGCGCCGACCCAGCCGGCCAGGTCTGGGCGCCAATCGGACCGGGCGCCAACCAGGCCAGGCGCCGGCCCACATCTCCCCGCCCGGCTCCTCCCCGGCCCGACCGGCGCCCCACCGGGCTGGGCCTCACCGCCTCGCGCCCACCGCAGCCGCAGCTCACGTGCCCGCGCGCTCTCGCCTATCCGCCGCCCGGTGCGTGCCGCTGCCGCCCGGTTGCTGGGCCGGCCCGACCAGTCTGCCGATCGGTATCCTCAGCGCCCAGGCCGGTCGGCCGGCCTGGCAGCCGGCTGGGCTGTCTTTTTTGCCCGTTTTCCTGCGATTTTCTTTGTCTTTTCCCCCCAACGGTTTTATTTGCTCCTAGCTATAAATAGACCTTTCTCCCACCTTGAGACTACTACTTCTTCCCTTTCTCTCACCTCCATTGTTGCATTTGAAGAAGTTGCTCTCTCTCTTGTCCCCCCATGATTCTTGCTCATTCTTGAGGGATCTAAGAGAGGAGATCTAGATCTACACTTCCACCAAACCATTTCTTCTCTAAGTGAGGGAATCTCTTGGGATCTAGATCTTGGAATCTTTGGTTGACTTTCCCCTTTGTTCTTCCTCTCCAATCTCATCCTAGCATTCGTTGCTTTGGTGAGATTTGAGTGTGAAGGACTTGAACACCTCTAGTGTTATTGCTTTGCATCATTGCATAGTGTTGAGCTCTCCACCACGATTAGTTCGAGTGAGAGACCGTGAGCTTGTTACTCTTGGAGGGAGACCTCCTAGTTGGCTTGGTGATTGGTGCTCCGGTGATCTCTTCAAGAAGATTGTGAAGAGGCTCGGACTTCTCCTTCGTGGAGCTTGTGAAGTGGTTGTGGAGCTTGCCATCTCCGGAGCGGAGGAAAAGCTAACCATAAGGAAAGGGTCATTATCCTTCGTGGGTGTGGTTCGGAGAATAGGGTGAGCCTTCGTGGCGCGGGGAATCCTTCGTGGGACCTCCACTCCTCCAAACGTGACGTACCTTTTTGTAAAGGAAGGGAACACGGGAATACATCCTCGTCTCCGCGTGCCTCGGTTATTTCTATACCCGAGCTCTCTTTCCTTGTGATAGCCATCGTGCTTGAAGTACATATATCTTGCCATCACTTGTGCTACATATATCTTGTGCCTATCTTGCTTAGCTCTAGTTGCTATTGTTACACTTAGTTGAGCTTAGCATATTTAGGGTTTGTGCTTGTAAACTAAACGATAGTTTAATTCCGTATTCTTACAAGACAAATCCATAAGAGTTTTTAATTGCCTATTCACCCCCGGCCCCCCTCTAGGCGACATCTCGATCTTTCAAAATTCAATGGGTGCATTTTAGTAACTTGGGCAAATAGTTGTGAGTGTCCAGCTTTTTAATCTTCTGTTACTTTTAATTTTTTGTTCTTACTACCAGGTTGGTGGCTATTTTCTCCTGTATGTGCCGGTCATATTTGTAAGCATCGATGGATTCCATTTTCATGGGCAGACCATGTAATTGTCAGAAAAAATCCTTATGTCTTCCAAGTCTACATACCATAGCTAGCTCGTTAGGTATTGTTTCTTTCTTGCGCCTATACAAGGCTACACTTGGCGTGAATTAAGTTACTAGTTTTAATTGTGAATTATATCCACGTGAATTGCTTTTCCACTACTCATCTATCCTTATTCTTACATTATTAGTTAGTATAGCAACTGTCAGTACCATAGTAGCCAAGTTTTCGGGACGGTCGAGTTGAGAAACGGATGGCTGCCGGAACGGCTAGGGTATTCTTCTCTGAAACGTATTATCCGACAAGGAAACGCGGTCGAAACGATTTGGGGACGACGTACCCGGTACGATATGATGGATCAAATCATCTGAGCAATATCTAGACAAAGGCCCATCCGAAGGCCTGTCCACAGCCCGCAGGACACAGCCGCTAGAAAAAAAAAAACCTTTCTCTTTCCTTTGCCCAGCGATGGGAACATTGGCATATTGCAGCCGCGGGCAGCTTGGTGGCCGGCGCTAGACCACGGCAACCACGTCCAGGCGGTCTTTGCCATGCGCGGAGACGGACTGCGGAGGCCAGCCCGTCGCACTCGCACTACCTGTCCCTGGCAGCCTGGCCTTCCCACCGGCGGCGCATCCTCAGCTCCTCCGCGGCTCCGCCTGATACATCTTGTAGACGTGAAGCCGCCGGCAGCCGGAGTTTGCGAGCGGACCACAAACGCTATAGAATCCAGGTAAAACCTTCAACCTTCCCATGATCCAATCCCCGTGGCTGATTGCCGAACAAGGTTGCTGAACCGGGTTGGAGTACAGCTGCGAAACGCGTTTCGGTGACCGACTCGCATCGTCCCGCCCATCGACCCCGACTCCGTTTCCGGGTCGACGAATCCGAGTCGTGGAACGGGGCACCGTTCCCCGAATCCGGCTACTATGGTCAGTACATGGTACCGTGGGTTCTTCTGTAGAATGTGCTGAGACGCATTATGGAGAATCATTCCGACGTGCAAGATTGTTTATGGTATGCAATTATAAATTTATAACAGGAGGTATTACATGATAAGATCCGTTTTTGTTTGTTCTGCACCAATTTGCATTTATTTACTTCACTTTGCATTAACTGCTACATTTGGATCTGTTTTTATTTTCAGATTTAAGATTCCTAGTTCCAGTATTTCATCTCTTCAATAATCTTCTTCGAACACATTACTATCCCTATCGTTCCCCTTCAGTGGCTACTTATTTAAAGAGTCAATGCTGGTAGTTAGTTTTGGCTTTAGGAATGACCATGTGCCATCTCCGCCGCGCGCCCATTGCCAGCGCCTAGCAAGGTACCTTCCCAAGTCCCAAGTTATTTTGATGCAAGCTAGGTATTTTGCACTTATGATCGTATTATCTCTTGATAATAGTCTGACAAAAAAACGAAAAATTAGCATTTATGCAAATCAATGATGAAACGCTATTTTCGAATCCTCGTATTGATTCTTGGTCAGCTGGTTAATGGGACTACCAAGCAGTCACATGGCATAATTTTGAATAGAACCAATCAAAACCGAGTAAACAAAGGCGCTAAGGGCATGTACAATGGAGGCAGTACCAAGCAGTCGCCTCATCCTCTCCACGTAGGCTTGTAGTGCTGAAGCTGCTATGTTCTCAAATTTTCACCCAACGGAAGCAGTAGTATGTGGGGCCTACATTGCTCTCTTTTGTACTACTTTCTCCTTTCCCCTTTCTAGTACACTTCCTTGATGATACCCGGCCCATTCATTCCTAGATACACGCATAGAACCAGGAAGATGTCCAAAATAGCTGCTCAAATCGGTTCAATCAAAGCACTAAGTTGGTCAATCGCCGAACTCATTGTTTGCTGCATCTTCTCGAGCTCGCGCCGCCCATCATGGCTGCACCAACTACCTCATGCTAGTAGGATTTCGGCTGCCAGCCATGGCCGGAACCTTGAGCTGCCGGTGCCGGTCTTGGCCGTATTTTTCGAGTTCGCTGCGTCCGCCATGGCCTCACCAATGAGCTCCGGCTGGCTGGATTTCGGCTGCCATGGCCGTGACCCTCCTCAACTGCCGCGGCCGTCCATGGCTGTAATTTTGGAGGTCGTGACCCATCTTCTTTCTTCTACCTTTTTCCCTTTTTCCTATTTCTCCTGCCTTTCTCTGCTGAGGATGTTGCCTCCCCTGCAAGAGACTACTTAATCTGCAGGGCGACGAGTTGCGTGTGCTCGGGTCGACATCCGAGCCTAGTGGCTGCGGGCAGCGACTTGGAGCGGCGCGTTGGCCATGCCCTAAGTAGATATAGCAGAAACACAGAAATAGAATACACATACAGTGACCATGTGGCAAAGTCATAAACGTGAATCGAACAAAATTCACTTAGGTTGTTATCATTCTACTAGGAAGTAGAGAGAGAGAACGTATCCAATGAAACGGCTGAATCTATGCACCTGCTGTACCCACAGAACAAGGGCCATTGGATTGAGAATAGATGGACTGGATCTAACCACAAGGTGGGTTGTGGTACATTTTACAATCTGGGCCTTGTAGTATTGTACAAACTGTGCGAAAAGGCCTTCCCCGATCCCATCGTCTTCTTCCTCTTGCCTGTTCTCTGGTCACCTAATCTAGATGTGTTCATGGCGCTTGGAACATAGCTAGCATAGATTATTTCCAAGAAAAAAAGCTTGTGTGTTCTTGCTCCTTCGCGAGGCCTTGCTACATCCAGACACCAGCATCCAGCAAGCAGCCGCCAACGAAGTTGAGTTCGCCGCACACAGCCATTTCAGAGGGTACGGGCTAGCGATGGTGTTGGTGCTTGAATAGTACCAGATGGCCCAGATCTAGGTACGGGCTAGAGGAGGGAGGTCCAGATTTGGTGCAGGAGAGGTAGTCGACGGCTCAAATCTTGCTACCCCAGCTCGCATGGTATAGAAGATGGTGGAAGAGAGATGTCTCGGTTTAGGGAAGATCTGAGATCCATCAGCTACGCTTGCTAAATTTAGTGACTATCAGTGTCGTTTTGCAAATATGCCTATAGTCCATCCTGTAACAGGATCCGATCCATCTATTCCCAATCCAAAAGCCCACGTTTCATGGTGCAGCGGGTGCATAAGTTGAGCCGTTTCACTGGATACATTCTCAGTAGAGAGAATAGCCACAATACCACTAGTCAAAACCGGAAGTTCCAAAATAGCACATGAAAAAACAACCTTGCCAAAATGCCATTACAGTTCGGTTTTTGTTCCCAAAATAACACTATGCACTAGCTAAGACTAAGGGCACCTCATGCACATGTATTGCAAAAGGAGTGATAACAACCTAAGTATCCAGGGGTGATAAGTACAATTCCCCTTACAAAACATAAGGATGCAAAAGGAGGATTTAAAGGCTTATCAACACATCATTTCACAAAACATTACTAAAAGCAGTCTAACAGATAATCGAATCATGACATTGGGTACTATCTAAATTCCCGTAGGTCTTCATGATGTAGAACAACATGTACATGTTGTAAAAACACTAAAGCAGGAGGGAAACATGAAACTATCTCCGAGGCTAAGGATATGACCATATGAGCGACAAATCACCAACCCAAACAATGCAATGCTTCTATTACATACCTTTCACTTCACTGTCATTGTATACGAAAAAAGGGAGCTCGAAATCAAAAGTGGCTATATTTCAACAAATTCGCCCTAAGAAAGTGTCTGCAAGAACTTCCAGATTTAGACTTGTTTTGCCTGGTTTATGCCACATTTAGGTCGGTTTTCAGCGCACCTGCCAGTCGTGGGCTAGTTTGGGGCCAGCTTTTCGCGTTTCCAGGCATTTGCGGCTCCGCGCTTGCATCATGTTTATCATGGTGGGCATTTTGCTATTCCTGACAAGTCTAACCGGTAAGCCAGCCGAAGATCCCCCCCGTGTCGCACCCCAGGCGGCACCGGGGGCGAAACCCAGCGCCGCCCTCGACCTCCCCCTTACCTGCCCACCTCGCCGCCGCTGCTGCCGGCCTTCGGGCGGCGGTGGCGGCGGCCCCCCGCTGCCAAATGGTGCCGGGGGTGTCTCCTATCTCGGGGTAGCGCGGACGCCTGCCGGCCGGGGCGACGGCGGCGGTTCGCGGGCGCAGGAAGCGGAGCGGCGGCTCCGGCCGTGGGGTGGCGGATCGGGGCCTGCGCGCCCGGATCTCGATGGGAGGCGGGCCGCGGCGGCGGCTCGGCAGATGCGGCGGCGCTCGGGCCATGTGGATGGCCGGCGGTGATGCGCGCGGTTCCCGACCGATGCGCGGTGCGGGGATGATCCCCTCGATGGCGGAGGGGTGGTGGCGACGCGGCAGGTCCGGCGGGTGGTCCGGAAGATGACGGGTGCGGCGGCGGCTTCGGGGCCCGGCGGCGGCTTCAGCCCGGCGGCGGCCGTGGGGGCCTGGTTGGGCCCGATCCGGCTGCGTGCGGCCGCGTTCTCGATGCCGTCGCGTGTTGCCGCGGGGCTCCCTGCGGTGCCTTGGCGGTGGCAAGATCCGGTGCCTCCGGTCGGCCGTCTCGTGTATGGCTCCGCGTGCGTCGAGGAGGGAGCTCGTCGGACTTTGGTCCGCTCGTGGCTCTTGGACACGGAGCAGCGGCTCCGATGCTGGTGGCTGATCTCTTTGGTGAGGTCATCCGGTTTCCATGGTAGGCTATGGGGCGGCTCGCCGTGGTGTGGTTCGGGCCCCGGCGCTCGCCCCGCAGGTGGCTGCGGCATTCTCGTCGGGCGCATGGGGCCGGGCAGAGTCGGGCATGGATGGGCTCAGGTTGATCGGTTGGCCCTTCTTCTGGTGGTGGTTGAGCTGCAACGTCGGGCTAACGCCTTGCTCCCGTCTCGCGGCCGGGGCAGACGACGGCGGCGCTTATGGCGCCACTACCTTCTTGAAGGCGTCGTTGAGGCTGTTGCATGCTCCTCCACTTGAGAAGAGCTCCGGGGGAAACCTCAGATCCCGCCGGGGATCGGACGAGGGTGGCGTCTCGCGTCACTCACCTCTTGAGGCCTCGTTCTTGGAGTTGGCGCTGACTGGAGGGCTTGCGGAAGACGGAGGTGGTCGGGTGTTCCGGGTGGAGGCTTGCGAGGCAACGACAATGGTGATGACCAAGGGTTGGTAGCGTCAGGACTGTGTTAGTCGGCTCCGTTCCGGCGTGTTCGAATGTCTTCATGTTGGTCTCATCTCGCTGTGAAGTCGAAGCCGCCTTCGGGCGGTGTACGATGACCTTTGAGGGGTGGTCTGCTGAAGGTCCTATTCGGCGAGCGGGTCTTGCGCATCTCCTCTCCGAGGCTCGTCTTCAGAATCGGAGCTGCCAGCCTCTACTCGAGGAGCCATCTGTTTGGCATAGGCCGACTTGAGCTTCGCGGTTGTGTAGCTTTTGTGGGTAGCCAGGGTGGCTGGGTGTGCCCTTGGGGGTAGTCGTGTTTTGGGTGTGGCCCTGTTGTTTGTAGGTTTTTGCCCGATTTTCTCCTAAAAACCGTGCACCTTCTGCTTAATTAATGGATGAGGCAAAGCTTTTGCCTCCGTTTCAAAAAAAAAGTTTATCATGGTGGGTGGCGTCTCCCTTTCCCTAGCAGCCTTCTAGCCACTTCAAATTAGCTGATACAAGTTCGATTCACGTTTATGACTTTGCCATAGTGGGTGCGCCTGCATCATGTTTATCATAGTAGGTGGCGTCTCCCTTTCCCTAGCAGCCTTCTAGCCACTTCAAAATACCGAACGGAACCCGCCAACGGGCGAGGATGGCATCGCGCCCATTCACCACTTGGAGATCGGTAATGTATTATCAGCTTAGTGGGTATTCAGTCATTAGTTGGAGCATAGCGAAGCATGTATTGCTGGTATTCCAGAAACGCGCAGAGAAATAAGTAGAAATAAGTGTTGTGCATGACAAGGACTGCTGTGCAGAACATGAGCTATTAGTCATGTGCATGATGCTAGTCATAGTGGGGAGTAACATAAGAGCAATTTTAATAGTATAGCCAGCTGGCTATAAGCCAAGTGACATGTCATCTATAGCCAACTTAGAGCCAACATATACAATAGTGAGCTATAAAAATGTAGTACTTAATCAATGTGTGGCCCATCTTTCACTCTCACAAAGTGCCTAGGAGCACGTGCTAGAGCTGGCTCTTGCATAAGAGCCCACTCTCCTTCTCTCTCATCCTCTCTCTCCTCCAACTAAGCAATAATATACTATTTTAATCCTTATAGCCAGCTGATTAAGATTTATTGTACTTGCTCTAAGTAGTAACATCAACAATATGCAATGTCAACTAAGCATTTTGATGACATGCATGTTATTAATTGAAGAAAGAGATGGTAGTGGTAACTAGCTATGTTACCATCACATCACACATTTTTAAGAAGAATGAGTCTACAAAATAATTAATGTGGTATTGTATGTTACTACATCCATATATTACCTACTATGAAGATAGTAACATAGATTAATAACATATGTATGTTACTAAGCAGGCTGAGGTGCCATGGCTTTAACTTTGGCAACGTTCATCATGCGTTCGTGCTCTTCAAAGCCACCCACCACCAATCACTATTTTCTCTTGAGCTCCATGGCAGCAAGCTTCACTGGCCGTCGTGGTCCTCCTCGCAAGCTGCATGTCAGCGGCCGACGTGATCCTCCGCGTGTTCCGGCCGCCGTGCTCATCCGCACAAGTTTCATGGCAGCGAAGCCGCTCCGGCCGCCATGGTCTCCAGCGCAAGCTGCATGGCAGCGAGCTCTCCGACGATCTGCTCCTCCGAAGTCGGTCGCGCGCTCCACCGAAGTTACATGGCTGCGAGCTCCATGGCAGCGAGCTCATCCCGCCAAGAACCAAGGGAGTGAGCTCCTCCGGCCACCATGCATGCTCCTTTTCTCATTCATGCCGCATTAACTCCAAAACAAAGAACAACCCGTCTCTCATCCATTCAAGCAGCCAATCTCCATTTCTCATCCATGCCGCAGCAGCTTAGCTAGTATCTTGTCTACAGCGAGTTCCAAGGTAGCCAGCTCCTCTGAGCTCTTGCCGACGTAACCCTCTGCGTGAGCCTCTTCGGCCACCATGCTCATCCGCGCGAGCTCCATGCCTCCATGGCAGCGAACCCCTCCGGCTGCAATGCTCCTCCGCGCAAGCTGCATGGCAGCGAGCTCTCCGGCCACGTGCTCCTCGAAGCTGCATGACAGCGACCTCCTCATCGCGAGCTGCAGCGAGCTCATCCTGCCAAGCTCCAATGGAGTTAGCTCATCCGGCCACTATGTTGGTCCCCGCTAACTCATTTTTGTATGTAGAACATGGACCAATTCTCATGATTTGATTTCCTTTTGTCTTGTATGTTAGTTTTTACACATTTTCCTTCGTCTCATTATGATACAACTATTGAACCAGTCAACCAGTGCATGCTCAACTCTATTGATCTGCGTGCCTCTTCTGTATACTAAAAATATGGTGTTAAAACTTTGTCTTCCAAAATTGATCACTTTGACTATCTCCATCAGTGGTCAACTGTGACAGCTACCAACCGATATTTATGTATACTAGAAAAACAGTGTTTAAAGTTATTGTTATAACATGGAACCATTAGTATAAAATACTTTATTCGAATTAGTACAAAATCGCATTTTTAACAAGCTGCACCATTAGTACAAAAATGTTCATTTTAGATTAGTCCAAACTAACTTTTTTACTATTTGCACCTCTAGTAAAATATGTTTGATTTGGATTTTTTTTTTCTGTATGCACCATTGATTTAAAAAAAGTGTGTTTAAGAATTTGTGTTTCAAACTAATCATTTTGACTATCTCCGCCATTTTATAATTGTCATAGCTGCCAACAAATCTTTCCATATACTAAAAAGTAATGCTTTACTATTGTTATAATGGGGAGACCCATTAGTACAAAATGTTTATTTTGAATCCGTACAAAATAAAAGTTTTATATTCAATATTTCGTATTTTAGGATTTTAATATTTTACTAGGTAAATGTTAATCTTACAAATCCAAATTGCTGCTAGTAAAGTATCGGAGGTAAAAATAATTATTCGAGAATTCCTTTAGGAAAAAGTCTAGATTCGGAATTCTTAGCCATCTGTGTTTACTACTAATACTATGTGTAGTTATGGAAGTAATCCAACTTAATTTGTGGATTACCAGTCATTGCGTCATCCTAAGTGTACTGCTACCTAGCCACCACGATACTACCTAGCCACCACGATAGAGATACGAGTCGTCCTAAGTGAGACATCTCTATCCTAATTTCTGCTCCAGGAAAATTATGGTGCTATGTCTCAAACAGAGTAGTCTTCTAGTCAGCTTTTTATTCGTGAGTTCAAGCATGCCGACCTACGAAACAATAGATTATCCTTGTTCTTGGAGATCAAGCTAGTTTGAAGAGAAATAACCTAATTTTAGCATTAGAAAATTGAAAAATCATATCCTCGATGTTTGAAACGCCTCAAATGGTTGGCATGCATGTTCCACTCAAAAGAAGAAAAACGAGCATGCATGTTCCTGGACTTTACGGCTAGCTGCAGACCACAAGAAAGAAACAAAAAGATCACCTAGTCTGCGCTGCAACCGGATATCTCACCATGCTGTTGGCGGATTCATCTACCTACTGGGAAATAGATAAATCGAAGGAGCAAGAAACGAACCTGCTGACATTGGACCTGATACAAATCAATGGAATCGACCTACCATCTCATATCTACACGACAGTATATAACACAAGAACCTCCATATATTTATATCCCAAAATGATAAACACAAACACATACACTGTGGGGTACACCAATATCCCTAAACTCCAGCCCTAGGCATCAACGTTATTCTCTTTCAACTGCACTTGGGGCCCCGCTCGCGTCTTGATCGGTTTTAACTTAGACGCCATGCTCTCAGGCGATACACACAAGGGGCTGCTGTTGAGCTCGGTCAACATCGCATGAGGTTTGCACCTCCATTACAAGCCCGCATCCCTAAACCTTCAACATATGTGAAAACATGTACACGACCTATTACACGCTCCATATATTTTTCCTGCAAAAAGAATGCATGGCTCAATACAAGTTTTCATTAATAAGCAATATAGATCCAATATATGGTATGAACAAACAACTGCTCTCATTAGTAAGCAAACCCATAGTGGGGCCCAATTAAGCCCATGACAGAACCTAATATGGAAGTGCAAATTCGACAGCAAAGTAATATCCAAATCTTTTGAGCTTGATCAAGTTATGCGCGAGACTGCATATATGGAACATGGGGGCATGTGAACCCATTTTTTGAAAAGTTCCATTTGTGATGTCAAAATATGTTTTAAAAATCGAAACACAAAATGATTTCCCAGATGATCTCAAATATGTGCCCTGGACATGAGTTTCGTGACGAAAAAATCTTTTATTTTGTCTCGGCAAAAAAGTGAAATTTTGCAGGGCTATATAGCAGTATATATGTGACGTATTTTGTCTTTTTTAGATTCTGAAATAAAAAAGTGGTTTCACAGATATTTTTATATGTACGTACCCAGATATTTTTATTTCAGAATTTTTTAACATTTGGAAAATGCATCTAAAGGTATAAACGATGCCCCCCATAGGGGGCCTCACAGCGATTTGAGAACGTACACCGTCCGATTTTTCCAGAGGCTGGCCAAAATTCAATCTCAACCGTTGTTTCTTGGACGTGGAGTGGTTGGCTGCAGACCTCGAGCGGTTTTTACCATTGGTCCCTAGTGCTAGACAAAGCGATGCAATGGCCATGGTATACCCGCGTCTGTGTGCGCATGGGTCCCATGTTCGAACGGGCCCGCACATCAGTGGCTGGGGCTCTTCTTTGCGTTGCGCTCGCGTCGCGCCGGCCGCGGAAAATATCTTCTCCGCGCGGGTAGATAGCGGGGTAGTTTTGTCCTTTCAGTCGATGGTCAGTGCGGGCGGCTCCGTGGCTCGTCCTCCCCAATCCCCTCCCGAGGGCTGCTCCTCTCCAATCGCCCCTGCCTCCTGCCCCACCGTCCCTTTCGTCGCCGCCATGAGCAGGAGCAGGAGCAGCACCTTGTCGCCGTCGCTGGGAGCAGCGCCTCGCGCCGTTGATGTCGCCGTCGCTGGGAGCAGCGCCTCGCGCCGTTGATGTCGTCGTCGCTGGAGCAGCGCCGCCTCGGCGTCGCTGGCGCTGGGAGCAGCACCACCTCTCGTCCTCGACACCAGCGCCACGCTGCCGGATCCGGACGACGAGGCCGCCATGTGGGACGCCATCGCCGCCGCCGTCCCGGGCAAGACGCCCGAGGATGTCCGGCGCCACTACGAGCTGCTCGTTGAGGACGTCGACGGCATCGAGGCCGGCCGCGTGCCGCTGCTCGTCTACGCCGGTGATGCCGGGCCCGACGACGGCGGGGGCTCCGGGGGCGGGGGCGGGAAGAAGGGCTCGGGCGTCGACAAGGGCTCGTCCAAGTCCGCCGAGCAGGAGCGCCGGAAGGGGATCGCCTGGACCGAGGACGAGCACAGGTTCGCTCCTGCCCTTTTCCTTTCCGTTGACCGAATTTTGCGGGGAACGCTGATGCTGTACATAGATGCTTGATTGACCTGCTCTGTCGGAAATTCCGATTGGTTAATTGATCCGTGCATTGGAAATTCGATGCTTGCGTAGTTTACCTGCTCTCGTGGTGTGATTGCACCGGCGCTCGGAGTCTCAGTGGTGCTCTTCCTTTGTGTGCCCCTTCGTGTATTGGGAGATTAGGCTATGTTCTGTACGAGATTTTCTTGCTCTGACAGAGGAGCAAACATAGTTGCGCTTAGGGTATGGCTGACCCAGGAGCTAAAAGGTCAGGATTGCCTGATTGGGGATTCTGCTGATCAACTCGTGTACTGGTCGTAATTCTTCGATTGATTGGAAATTTGCTCTTTAGATGCCCATGCGCCTCGGCGACGGAGCCGAGCGCGTGCCTGAAGACAGCGGCGGCGAGCGCCGCGCCTGGGCGATGGCGGCGACTGCGGTGGCGAGCGCGCGTCTGGAGATGGCGGCGGCGAAGGGGTGCCTGGCGACGACGGCAGCGCCTCTCCTCCAATCCCCGCGTTAGTCCTCTCTCCCCAATAACCACTCCTCTGGCTGTCCCCGTCTCCACCCCTCCTTCTCCTTGCGCGTGCGGCGGCCGCCGGCTCCATCCCCGCAGCCAGCTTCTCTCCCTCCACACATCCCTCTCTGGAACCGCCGGCGCGGCCGATCTCCGGCAGGGGCCGCTTCCGGGGGCAAGGGCGGCGCGACCGTCCCCCGCAGGGACAGCATGGGAGGGAAGCGCGGGCGACCTCCACAGGTCCTCGAGCGCGCGGTGGATCCGCGAGGGAGATGGACCGGGGAAGAAGGCAGTGGGGCTGTG
This sequence comes from Lolium perenne, assembly GCF_019359855.2. NCBI lineage: Eukaryota > Viridiplantae > Streptophyta > Magnoliopsida > Poales > Poaceae > Lolium > Lolium perenne. Next base: position 194,243,154 of record NC_067248.2, read on the forward strand.
GTGGGCGTGTAGCGGCAAGGACAGGGTCGGCCGGCGAGCTGCAAGGCGACGGAGGAGGCAGAGAATAAGAAACGGCAGCTGCCATAGCACAGTTTCTCTCTCTCTGTGGTTGTGCAAGGACTTCAAAAAAAAAAAGAATGGTACAACGATGACTTGCATATGAGTTTCCATCGGGGCAGAGGTACGAGTGGAGGCAGACTCTTCCTGTTTGATTTTGCTCCCAAAACATTTCATATAGTATATGATCCGATCGATTGCATAAGACCCGCGGTAGCAATAGAACGGGGAAAGTATACAGAAAAGACAGTTCTTTTCAATTTTGATTATCTATATATTAGTATTAGTTAGTAGTATTAGTTGAGCATCTTATCCCATCTTAAAGTTGGTTTATTCGGCATCAGCGAATGCTACTCATTATAGGAATTTCGACAAAGCAAATTTATTCATTACTAAAGCCGAAGTCAGTAGGAGTACTATTATGAAAAAATTCAGACCTCGGGCTCGAGGACGTAGTTTCCCCATAAAAAAAAACATGTGTCATATAACAATTATACTAAATATAGTAAAGAAATATAGCGTGTGCAAGATCCAGTTTTTTCCTTTGCGTACAACGTGTTTGACTAAAATCCTACATAAAAGTAATGTATGTAAGATCTATATTCCATCTAGCTAGCTGTTCGTAGTTTTGCAATTAAGGTGGGCATGGATGTTTTATACATCTTGTGTTCCCTTTTAGGTGTGCATCTCTTCCTAACCGGTTATATCCTGTTTGTGCTAGGATTTGTAGTGTCTCCATGATATACACACAAGATAAAGGTTATTTTAATGAGCCATATTTTGTTTGGTTAATTTCTCAAGTGATTGAACTGTGTGTTCATTTATGTTCATGAAGTCCTTAATATTTCGCGATGCTGCTTGATGCATCTGGTTGCATGATTAAGCTTATCAGTAACATTTTTTTTGATTGCAAAGAAGAAGGAAAATGATCACTAGAAGGCTTAAATCATTCAGGTTCCTCCTTCCCAGGTTCTCTGATTCTCTCTCAAGATCCCATCTTGCTGCATAATCTCTGGAAAGAAGATCACAACGGTGGCTTGCCCGGTAACAGACTCGAGCAAAGACTTAGATTGAGCTCTTAACTTGGTGGATTTACTTAATGCACTAACACTACACCTGTATGTGTTATCTAGAGTTTCACCTCTAAGCTTTGAACTTGAAGCTGCATTGAAGTTGGCTAGATATTTGTGCAGGTGAGTTTTCCCAACCCATGGGTGTATCGCCAGTTCCCCTTTTCCATAATTTTTCAGTTAATTATATGGAATGAGCAGCCTGATATCTCTGTTAATGTTTGTCTGTCTTTTTAGTAAAACATAATTAGTTGACTGGAATTAAGTATAAGCTGCAAACAATAATTTTGAATGAGGAATACCATGCTTAGGATGAAGCTATTGATTAAAGTATTATGTATTTCTTTATCAATTGACAAGGAAGTATCAGATTTATTAATGGGCATTGTAGATGGTGCTAAGGCTCTAATCGATGCCAGTGACCGATTGATACTGTATATAATTATCAACACCTATGTTCCAATGCATATGGTTGTTCAGTTTCTATTACTTCCGTCATGTACTGTTTTTAGTTTTGATTTGTGAGATTCAATTTAGGTTGTAATTTTTAGTGGACCAGTAGAGGTTTCGATTTATGGTTACAAAACCTAGGATTAGTTATATGAAGTTATGTTTCTTTATATGCTAGCCCATGGTTGTTCCCAAGACGTGCTCCTAACTTGCTACTGATAAGAACAAATGTTCCATCTTCATATTTTCGCTTTCTGCAGTGTAAATTATTTTTGATTATGGTTGCCTTTTTCTCAGAAAATTGATGAGCAACCAGAGTCGCTTTGGTGGTCTGAATGTCTGATAATGGATATGAACTTCAGTTGAAGCCTGGTTGACTATGCTCGACCTAGCAGGGAGGTTAGCTCCGTGTCTATTTGGTTGATCTCGTGCAGTCTGTCATACAGAAACTACCATAGGATTAACTAATTTATGTGGGTGCATTTTAGGAGAAACCCATGGCGTGATGGAAGATGAGGATCCGAAATTGCAGAGATGATGTCTCAAGGAATGAGCACTATTTTTGGTTATCAGGCTAATTGATCTTTGGTTATTGCTAATTTTTGGTGTAGCAAATCATGCTTCTCCGTACAAGTTGGTAGAGGCATGAAGGCAAAACAACAAAAGGAAATGGTATGTTCTCAGGATATGGTGTAGCAAATCATGCTTCTACTGATGCAAGAAATAACTATTTGATTACTAAACTAGGTGGGTTTTTTTACTGGCATTCTTTCCCAGGCATGTTTCTAGAAAGAAAAGCAAGATGCAAATCTGTTTGTATAGCTTGGCTTATATAGATATGAGACTATTTGTGCTGCTATTTATTTTCTTACAGAAGTCCGACTCCTTATATAGGAAAAATCTGTTTGAAGTATCATCTGATGTAGGATTTTTTTGTTAGTCTCGGTAAAGTATTATGTTTGTGCTTCTTTCCATACTTGCAGTAGGTGTGTAAATATTTTGTCCAAATGGCTTTCTTCATGTTATAGCTGATAACTTTGTTTTTAAATTCAGGCCCCTGGTGTGATATTTGGTCATGTTCTAGACCAGAGTATCTTTATATTAATTCAAAGACGGACAATTGACGTAGAAATGACATGTTAGTCCAATCTCGAAGGCTGCGGTACTCTTCTTTATAGTAGGCCTGTGGCTCTCCTTTTTCCCCTGTGAATTCTATGCTGAGTGATATAAGCCTCTCAATTTTCCAATTTTTCATGTGTTCTTTACTGGTTTGTCTTGATGGAATTCTGTCCAATCAAATAATTCATGGTTGGCACTATTAAAAACTGTCACCTATTTGGAAATTTAAATTATTCCTAGATCAAAATTTGCTAGAAGGTTCTGTAATAATTAATTGCTTTTGATTTGTTCTTGCACTTCTTTCCTACCTAAGCAGCTGACATTAGTATTTTTATGGTGTCAATCTCATGTGTAGCTCATATTTTCCAAAACCGGACTGCAAATAGCCAATTATCTTTAAAAAACACAATACATGATTTAATCTATCACGTTTTGCCGCCTGGCCCATAAGGATCATGGCATCACTGGCTGGATATATTCACTCAAAAAGTGCAGTGACCAACCTATTCTGTCATTTCTTATACCATTTGATGTACATTATGTAATGTCATTTCAAATACTATAACCTGTGCTTCCCTGTATATCTATTATAGAAACCTGAGTTGAATCTTTATGCAGGTTGCAGAGAACGAGTTATGTTGATATACGAAATCTGGGGCATTGGCTTATCGTGGCACCTTTAACCACATATTCTTCTTATCTTTTCAGTTCTTTTAGGTACGATCATCTCTACTTGATCATTTCTGCAGAATGGTTGTTGTTTTCTCAACTTGCAGACCATCGGTATGATATTTGTTGGATACCATATGGGCAACCAGTATAAGCATGTTTCTGTCCAGTACATTAGTAATTCGAGTTCTCTTATTTGTTTTCTGTTCTGTGTGTGTTATGCAAAAGTTGTCTGACAAATGTCAAACCTCCGTCCGGGCCGACCGCCTCTTGTACGTCCCCGCGCGACACCCACGCCGGCCTCCTCCTGCACGTCCTGTGCTATTCAGGTTAGACGTCTTCCTCTGCATCTTGACCTGTCTGCATATGAACAGAAATCTGTTGCAGCATTAATATGTACCGATGGATATGGATGGCTTCAAGCCATTGCGTGCAACAACGATTAATCAGGAGAAGACTTGTAACTAAACCATTCCTTGAAGATCTATAAACAGTGTCCCATTCCAATGAATGAAATACTCGCTACTCAGCCTTCTGGCGTGCGATGTGGCCTGAAAATAATACCCGGTTGTTCCCTTTTTTACAAGTTTAGTACGTTTGAGTAGTTCACATGCCAACATGAAACAGCATGTATTTGCATATGCCTCATTGATTTCCGAATTTCACATTTTCAGTTAATTTGATGATCTATATATTAACATATCTTTGGTAAGACCTGAACAACAGATAAATAAGAGGTGAAATATATATTTTTTAAACTTGGTTTCTTGCCTATAGATGCTCACGTATTGACAATTATTGTTTTTTGTTACTAAAAATTGGTTGCAGTGTTCAAACAAAGAATTATGAGTGCTGCATTGCAATATGGTGCTTGATCTGAATAGTAATATTCAAAAATGTTGTTCCATAAAAATGGTGCAATATGTAGCAGCAAAGAACTTGATTTGTTTCCCCCTTGATTGTTTATCATGAAATAGTTTTTTGTCTTCACCTGGTTGTTCCTATTTCTGTTGTGTAATAGCATACCCATTTATGCGCAATAGGTGAGATGCTATTTATTTGTAACTTCGAAAACAGTGAGTACTACCCATAATCACTTCAACTTTTATCTAAGAAAAAGCATAGGAACGGGAGAGGATTGAACATGTCATTTTTGTTTAATTTAATGGCATATTAAACTTGATGCGCATGTCACGAGTTATAGCAGAGAATGCACACTCGGGATGATTGTGAGATCGCTGGGGATAGCAAGAGCCATGAAGGAACTGAACTTGTAGCTTAATTCAGAAATATTTTTGGCAGGATCCCCATATTTGTATGGAGGGATCTATGAAAGTTCTTTTGCAATGTATTATTATGGTCAAAGCTGCTCTTTGTTGTGAAGTTGAGCTCTGTACAATGTTGGTGGTTCTTTTCATATGATGCATGCCACACGTCTGCTATTCATATTGGGTCCCAAAACCAGTGTTCAGATCATAAGTACTTTTCTCATTGTTAGAACTATTTATTTCGCTTTTCTTCGAGGTATTTACCAACTCTATGTACACGAGGGTGCTCAATTTTTTGGAGGAACTTTCAAACATATTCTATTCCATTCATGTTTATTTGATGGGCATTCATATATGTTGATTAAAGATAGCTGGAATGAGTTTAGGTGTAGTAAAATCCATATATTATTTTATAATTGGTTATATCAATACTATATGGCTTATATCAAGGAATGGAGGGAGTATGTTGCACTATTGCCATCACGTCTTATCAGTTCCTGACTGATGCTGGTAGTACTTTTCATTTTTGGTTATTACAAGCAGAAAAGCTAAAAGTTGTCTTATTCTTGCTATGGGTAACCAATTGTGGTTATAGCCATGGTGGAGATGAGATCCACAGTGTATCCGTATTTTGTTTTTTTGAACATACTGTATAATTATGGATTCTCTTTATTTCTCTCATGCTGTCATGTATCTCAAACACATAGATCACATAATATATCAACGTCCACTTAAATATACAAGATTAGAAGTTTGGTTGTGTAAGTAGCCGGACAAATAAACATATGGTTTGTTAGCTGAAGAAATGCTCATCTTTTATAAATTTAAATTTAAATGCTTCATGTTCTTTTTCTCGTGCCAATGCTTACGAAATGTAAGCGAGAATAGGGTCTATTGACAAGTGCAGCATGCAGCAAAGATATAGAACGAATATGGCATTATTTAGCATATCTAAGAATTTCCCAGGCAGCTATATCTTGGTCTGAAAAACATGTTTATTACTGTACATTAAATTTCTGTTGTACATGTTAGTTTCACCCATTATTTATTGCCAGGTTATCCCAACCATAATCTTGATCTTTCTGCAGGTATTAGGCTGTTTATTGAAATATCACCACACTCCAGATCAAAGTGGATTCCCACAAATCTTGCAGGTTCAGGGGCAGGCCACACCAACGGCGTGCGAGAGCTCAGAAATTGTTTGGTATCCATCATCAACCTTTGCACCTATTCGTGATATATGCGGCTTTGCTAGATGTACCTTCATCCATGGTAGGCCTCACCATAGGTGGTCTGCTTTTATTTCAGCCAGTTGTGCACCATGTACTATCTTCATTAAGGTTGAAAATTCACATCGAATTTAAGTATCTTTGCTAATTTGAAAAGAAGTTCACAAATATATTTATTTAGCTTGAAATTTGGGGATCTTCGGAGAAAATATTTAACATCAACAAGTATCTTTTAGAATTCATTTGTGCAGAGAGCTTTGTTCCATGATTTTGTTCAGGTCGTGGCTTTAGAGATAGTTACTTATCCAGTAGACATGGTCTTTTGGTTTACTTGCGCTTCGTATACTTATCGTCTGCCTGGATGTCATGTTAGGTTCTTCCAACTGTGGTTGATGATCCGTAGGAGCTACCGGCATCATCTGATACATCTGGAATAAATAAGAGGTAACCTCTCTTTCTATGTGTGCATGCAGCCTATCGATACCTGCCTGGCTGATG